>NW_028253160.1:0-600000 GCF_964263255.1 Lissotriton vulgaris
GTGGTAGTTACAACATGCCTCGCAATTTTGCTCGGTTAAATTTTGGAAATAAAAACCTGCCTAATTCTACCTGGAAAAATACCTGTTAAATACCAGAACATGTGGAGTTTAATGCGCAAAGCACTAAAATAGGCAGGTTGTGCTCCATTTAAAGGATACAACTTGTAATGCACGAACATTCTTATACCTTTTACATTTCTATCCCCATGAATAATAATCTCCTTCCCAGCAGTAATGAGGGCCTACATAATTGAACCGGTCAGAATTTAGTATACGTGCCTTAATCACCAATTTTATTAAAATCTTCACCACTGGTTACATTTTTAGCAGGTCCAACTTGCAGACTTTAAATAATAAAAAAAAACTGAGAAAAATACCGGGACATGGTCATGTTATTTCCAATTGTCATGGCAAAACTAGAGATAGGCAATAATGAATGCGCCTTATTAATTCAAAGCACTAGTGTCGGATTTTATCGATGACATTCACTAACTATTTCAACTCATGGGCGCTCATAATCAAACCAAAGTGGAGAAGACAGGTTTTGGAACACTGGCAGCAACAATGGATCAAAAAGACCCAGAGGATTGATTATGTAATTTCTTTGTGAATTGCAAGTATACACTAAAATATTTGTCATGCAATCTGGCAGCCTGTATGTATGTATATGGCATTCCACGAGCACAGAGCTAGCGCTGTACAGGGTCAAAGATAACACAAAGTTGCTAAAAATATATGAAAAAAAATATATTTTTATAATCTGTACTCCAGAAAGGACATAAGGCCTGATGCATGAAATTTCTTTTCGCAGAAAATTATCGCAAATTGCACACTTTCTTTGGTCTCATTGAAGCAATGTGTAAGCATTGTTTGGTGAGGTATATAGTAAGTGGATTCCATGCAGTTCATGTGAGAAATGCGCGTGCACAGAAATCCGCCCCCCCTACTCCTCCCAACAAGCAAGACAAGCCAAGAACATCATAGCGATCGGCCGCTTTGAGTCCATTTGCCACCAGCCACTTCACGCGCTCCGCTGGTCATAAACAGGACCATCTGCTTGTGAATGCTGGCATGCTTGCCCAGCCCCCTCACAGCGCTCGTGGCACATGCATTCTTTTGTGTCAAATTTGCTGATCAGCTTTAACCAGTGCTGACATTGCACCCCAGTTCTACGCTCCTCACATGTAACACTCTCTCACACTCCCTCACACTCTCTCTCTCTCACACTCTCTCTCATTCACTCTCTCTCTCACACACTCTCTCTCTCACACTCTCTCTCTCACTCTCTCACACTCTCTCTCTCACACTCTCTCACTCACACGCTCTCTCTCTCACACACACACTCATTCTCTCTCACACACTCTCTCACATACACACTCTTTCTCACACACACACTCTCTCTCTCTCTCACACACACACACACACACACACACACACACACACACACCCGACCACAACCACACACACACACACCCTCCCTCCTCTTACATCTTAAGAGCTTATGGAACTTCTTCAGGGCCTCTTTGTAGGCACTTTTAGCTGCAGGCACATAGGACTTTCTTACTCACAATCCTTACTTTGTCAGCTGCTTTTTTCCTGTCTAAGTTCATCTGAGAATCAAGGGGCCAACGGAGTGGATATAGCGCAGGTAAAGGACCTCAGTGGAACCACCGTGTCAAGAGCAGATGTCAACCAGGTGTTGAAGCAGGATGCGTCACTGTTGGGGTGGCCTATTAAATGTGGCATAGTTTCTTCGAGGACCGAGCCCAAGGAATTAGCGGTGACCCTGCTCCAGTTCCTCTTTTCTTCTGAGATTTTTTATACTAGGTACACTTTTAGACTTAAAACTGAACCTGAACGGGACCAAATGCAGTGGCTCCTCAGCCCTCAAGTCCTGCAAGTTATAGCACATGAAATACAACACCTGGCCTGCTTTGTGATGAGTTACAGTCATTAAGGGCTAAAATGAAGTGTGCAGCCTGTAGGCAGCTACGATCATCGATATGTAGATTAAGGTCTCCCAAAACTGTAAAATTAGCGTAGTGTAGGGACATCTGGGCGATAATATCAGCCAGCTCTGTCGTGTGGTTGTGTGGGCAATCTGGTGGCCTATAAAGCAACAGCCCCGGAAAGGAGAAGGATGGGGCTATTTAGGTACAGAAAAGTAGGCCTTCGATGTTACCTACATGGCCCAATTTGGAAATAGAGATCTCCCAGGTGTCCATAATAAAAATGATAGCAACCCCACCCCCCAACCTGCCTCCCCCCCTGTTGGCACATACAATTTCAAAACCTGGGGGAATCGCAGGGGCCACATCGGGGTTAGTTCCCTCTCTAAGCCAAGTCTCAGGAACATAATATCCCACCCATTGTCTATGAGAGACCTGCAGTTGATAAGGCAAGCTTTAATGTCAAAAAGCCTTGCAGGATGGTGCGTGGAGGAGGCTTCTATTTCTACTTTTGTTTCTGGTTGCACTTTGAGAGTAAAATTGCAGACTGAGCAACAGCGCTCCACGTGTCAATCCACCAGGTCAAGGTAAGGCCTACTTGAGCACAGTTCTCCTTACAGGGTCATGAGACTATCTCAAGCCTATGTAATAACCTTGCCTGTATCCATTTAGGCAGTGTGGCTGGCACTGGCCGTGGTTCGGATGCGTTCGTAGCAGATGGGCTTGCTTTTGGCCCGCCTTCGACCCACCGGCTGCGCTCGTCCACGAAGCAGTGTACATTAAATAGGCGCCAGGAGGGAAGCAGGCACTTAGATTGGTTAAGTCCCTTTAGAATTTTCGAAAAATATAATTTTTTGTAGAATGTCTCAACCTATCTATTAGTGAAAATATAACCAATGACAGAGTACATGGTTAAGGAGCTAGACCTCACCCCTTATCTCCACTTAGAATTGAAGGAGTTAAGGTCTCTAAGCAAACTTAAAAACATTACCATGGGGTCCCATCCCTCCAAACAAATGCTCCAGGAGCTATTGGCAGTGTATGCTAAGGACCACCCCTCTGAGCAAGGTGAAGACCTCCAGGTGGGGAAGAGGATGGAGGAGAGGAGGATACATTCCAATCCCCCTTACTTCCTAGACAGAACAGGGCCCTGTGTCCCTGACTCCAAGAATAGAACTCACAGCAGGTGCTTCTGAGTCCATCGAGGACAGCCTCAAAGAGGAGACCAGCCTCTTATTAAGGTTGACCAAAATATTAGACCTAGAGACCAGACTCCTGGATCTAGAAAAAGAAAGAGTAGAGATAGGCTTAGCTCCCATCAAGGGTGGCAGAAATTTAATAAATGGGGACAGAGAGCAATCTTATGAAGCCAGAATCCCCAAAGGGATTGTCCCCAAATTTAAGGAAGGTGAGGACATCACCAAATGGTTCACAGCTTTTGGGAGAGCTTGTGGAATGAGAAAAGTGTGGATGTTACCCTGCGGGGGGCACTCCTTTGGGAACTGTTCACTGGTAACTGCAGGGACACTTCCAAGGGCAGATGCTGGGTCTTATGACCTCATGAAGAACACTCTGATTGGGGGCTTTGGGCTCACAATTGAGGACTATAAGATTAGATTCAGGGGGCTCACAAAACCCGAAACCTATCCTGGATTGACTTTGTAGACTATTCAGTTAAGACACTAGATGGATTGTTAACGGGAAATAATGTTCATAATTTCAATGGACTTTACAATCTTTTTATGAACTAACATATTTTGAGTAATTGCACTAATGAGAAGTTGCATCAACATCAGGTAGACCTATGTCTAATTTCTCCCCAGGAATTGAGAAAGATGGCAGGCCACTGGGTCAAGACTAGGGTAAGAAAAATAGCCATTGGGAGTGACCAAAAGAAATGGGTTACCAGACCTCCCCAGGGGAAAGGGGGTGAGAACCCGAAAGACAAAAAACAAGAGTTCTCTAAAGGGCCCCAAATATCTGCTCAGGGGAGAGGATCCCAAAACTCTTCCCAGTCCAATGGCAGGTACAAAGGAAAGAACTTTGATCCCCAGAAGGCCTGGTGTTTTAGCTGTAAGAAGTTGGGACACTTAACTGAAAGGGCTACTTGTGCTAACAAGAAGCCCCCTAGTCCTCCTCCAGTTAGTACTGGTGTAGCCAATATCCAGATGGGATCAACACGGTGCCAGAGCAAATCAGGGTTCATACTGAAGCAGTTCTAGTCACTGAGGGTGAAGTTGAGTTGGCCACTTTAGCGGTGCAGCCTCCCAACCTAAAGAAGTATTTGGAATACCCCTGGATTAATGGGACTAGGATAGAAGCCCTGAGGGATAAAGGTGCAGGTATCACCATGGCAAGAGACACAACAGAGCAATACCTGATTGGAATGCCTTATCCAGTCAGCAATGCTGACAGTCTTACAACCAACCATACCATGGCCGTGTTAATATTAGATTGGGGGGGTTAACTGACCGGATACCGGTAATGGTCTCTCCAAAACTTCCAGCTGCATGTCTGCTTGGAAATGACCTGGAGGCCTCAGCATGGGCTGAGGTAGAATTAGAAACCCATGCAGCAATGCTGGACATCCCAGAGTGTGTGTGTCACGACTAGAGCACAGAGCTGAAAACAGAGTGAAAAAGAAGTGTTGGAGCCTGAAAGAATGGTTGCCCAACCTTTCAAGACAAAAGGTAAGAAGGCTGAGAAACCAGCTTCTGGACAGCAAAAGATTCAGGACCCCTCTCCTCAGGGAGAGAACTTGGCAGCCCCAGAGGGAACTGAGCCCATGGAACTTAACCCTTACCAGGTTCAGCTCTCAGGCCCAGGGGGACCCACTAGGGAACAGCGGTGTCTTGAAGAGCAGACCTGTCCAACTATTGAAAGCCTGAGGCATTAAGCTGCTGCACAGGAAAAGGGAGATGTTAGTGGTACCCAGCAAGCCTATTGGGAGGAGGGACTCCTGTATACGGAGGCAGGAGACCCAAACCCAGGTGCCACTAGGAGATGTAAAACACAATGGATGGTAGCTGTTCCTGAAGGGGGGGAACTCTTCAACCAATTGTCAAAGTCAAAGTCAAAAAAGGCTTTATTTCGACATATAACAATATCTTAAAAAGCATACATACAATTTAAAATACTTTTCAGTGCATTTAAAATAAACCATAACTTTCTGCTATCAGAAGATGAATCTATAGGTTTTTAAAATAAGCATTTAGTTTAAAACAGACCATGGTAAAAAATGTAATTAAACAATTTGCCTAAGTCTTTTTGACCGGATTCTCCATGCCCACCCAAGGTACTTCGAGGTGGCACATGCGTAAAAAGTACGAGTGTCCGAATAGAGAATCCTTAAAGCCACGTTGCAATGCCTAGTGCCCAGAGTACGACACATAGGCTTGAGCCATTTTGAGCGTGGAACTATATATGCAGGACACTCAAATAAAAAGTGGGGGACAGATTCTCTGCGCTGTGGGCAGAAGGGACACCACGGAGCAGTCTGGTATGGGATTTTCCAGTGACAGGTGAATTCCATAACAGGGAGAAGACCAGTTCTAAATTTAAAGTACAGGGACCTTTCCCAAGGGGCTGAGATAGTGTCCAGATACAGTTCTCTGAAGGGGGTATCTTTGGACTCCATGAAATTTCTAGTCGACTTGCATATCGAGGTGGAAGAATTCCTTCTATTTGTTACCCAATTCCAATAGAGTTGTTTTATTGTGGATTTGGGGGGGGCAGACTGTTGGTGCCATGCTTCTTCCAGCCCCAGATTGGTAAGCAAGGCTTTAATATCCATTAGCCACTTTATTTTCGCCCACCCTGTCGATCTTAGTATCTCCCGTAGACCATCCGCATAACTTGAGAGTTCAGGAACTCTCCAGATGCGAGCCCACAGAAGCAAAGGGCGTATCTTCGCTAGGTCTTCTATAGCCCGACAGCCCATGTCCAATTGCAGAGGCAAGATGGGGACAGAAGTGCCAAGGGACATCAGGCTTCTCAAGAAGGTATTCTCAGCTCGAGTAAGGTCTTTCAAGTTCGACATTCCCCATAGTTCCGCCCCGTACAAAGCAGCGCTTACTCCTCTGGCCGCGTAGATGTCCAATACTGCAGCTATGGGTTTAGTTGAGGCTGCTCTCTGCTCTTTTAGCAGGGTCCCGGTTATTCTTTTTAGGTTTAACAACATCTTGAGCAGATGCTGGTCCCATTTCATGGAATCCACCAACCTGATGCCCAGATAATCGAAGGTTTTAGTCCTGTCCAGTGCCACGGAGCCCAATGTTGGCGGAGGGCCCAGTTTTTGCGGAGGGTTCAAAATAAGGTACTTTGTTTTGTCTGTATTTATACAGAGTCCTCTTTGTTTACAAAAATCGTCAAAGCCTGAGAGAAGCTTTTGCAGGCCCATTGGCGATTTAGACAGGAGCAAAGTATCGTCCGCAAAAAGCAGGGTGGGAATGGAGCGACCTGCCAGACGAGGGGCATCTGCTGGAATCCTTAACAAGTGGTCCACCACCCCATTAACATAGAGCGAAAAGAGTGTTGGGGCAAGAACACACCCTTGCCGCACTCCTCTGTTCACATCTATTCTTCGGGTTTTTTGGCCATTGGGACCCCAGCGAATTTGGGCGTAGTTGTTTTCATGAAACTTCATGACCAGGTGGAGCAGGTAAGGTGGCAGGCCAAGATCATTAAGAACCTTCCAAAGATTATTTCTGGGGACCAGATCGAAGGCCGTCCGGAGGTCGATGAAGGCCAGATATAATGTACTCTTCCCAATTGTGACGACCGTCCAGTAGATCATAAGAAGCCTTAGCGATTGTTCAATTGTTCCAGTGCCAGCACGGAACCCTGCCTGAAAATCCGAAAGGATCCTGTTCTCATCTGCCCATTGCTGTATTCTTGTTAAAAGAACCTTGCCTGCGACTTTTTGAGAGCAGTCGATCAGGCTGATTGGCCTGTAGTTCCCTGGATCTTCTCTCGAACCTTTTTTGTGAAGGGGAACCACTTCAGCGGCCATCCAAGAGGCAGGCAGAGGTGCGCCCTCCAAAGCGGCATTCAAAACCGAGGAGATCAGTGTGCTCCAATCATCTATATCAGCTCGGAGCAAGTCACCCGGAAGACCATCGGGACCAGCCGCCTTGCGTGGAACCAGAGATTTTATTGCACTTTCCGCTTCTATCTTAGTAAACAGACTTTCCTCGGGTCTTTCCATTACTCTAAGGGGCTGTGGTAAAACGAAATCCAACACTTCAACTGCGGTTGCCGTATACAATTTCGAAAAATGTGTGAACCATAAGTCCTCGGTTATATTACAGGTGATAACTGTATCAAGGGGTCTGTTCTTCTTGTGAACTAAGTCCCAGAAAGCTTTTGCGTTTTTTCCGCCGCTGGCAGTTCGGAGATCCTGCCAGAACTTGTCTTCCCAGTCTCTCTTTGCTGTTTTAAGCTCCGATTTATAGCCCTTCCGTTCAGTGGATATTAGGGTGGCATTTCCACTTTTCACCGCCAGTATCAGGGCTCTCTTCTTGGCACGACACTCCTTCGTGTACCATCCTGACTTGCCCTGTTGGTTATTGCGATTAGGGTTCCCATTTTTTACTTTGGCCTTAAAAAGGTCCCCAATTGAGAGTGAGACCTCACAGAACAATGCTGTAATCTGATTTGGGCAAATAGGCTGACTTTTTAAAATGGCACAGGCTGTGGAAGTAACAGTTCTGATACATGCCATTTTCTCCTCATCTATTGCCACTTTGTCCCATTTCAAGCGTCTTAAGCAGTTTGTAGGGACCACTCCTCCCAATGGCCCTGTCGCAAGAGCATCGTGATTTCCGCTTCCAGGGAAGTTCTCTTTCCACCAGGTTGATAGGGTCAAAGAAAGGGCGTTATGGTCACTGTCCAGGGAGGGTAGAACTACCATATCCTTCATGTGTGCCCACAAGGAAAAGTTTAGAAGGATATAATCGATCCGGGAAGAATGACCGACCCTGTTATATGTGTGAGCCCCCACTAGGTCTGATGGTGTCCTCCCATTGGCTGCCCTTAGGCCGTGCTCTAAAGTGAGGGAATTTAGTTGAATGATTCTGGGGGTCCAACTACTTATGATGGGCAAGTCAAGTGACGGGACACCTCTCCTAGAATCTTCATCATTTAGATCCAGGGATTCATCGGGTAACAAAGGCTCGAATGTGCAATTGAAGTCCCCCATGACCATAATTAGGGAATCGCTACAGCACTCACCCAGGGCTACCTCCAGGTCCAAGAGCGTTGGTGACAAAGCTCTCCCGGAGGCCCCTCGTGTATAAATGTTAATAATCTCCAGTTTTTCCGCTCTCCTCGGGCAAGTTACAGTGAGGTGCATCAAATCTGGAGTTTTTTGGGGGTGATGATGTACCCTCCATCCCAAAGTAATGTTTATCCAAACCAAGAGACCTCCGAAGGGGCGACCTCTTCCCGAAGCTGGAATTTCTGCCGGGACAAAAAAGGTGGCATTACCTACTCGGTGCCTTGGTTCTACACACCATGTCTCTTGAAATGCGCAAACTGAGTGGGGTTCAACGAGCGCCACCCAGTCTGGGACTTCTAGCTTACTACTTAAGCCTGCCACATTCCAACTAATGATTTTCAAAGGGGCATGATGCTGGGGCTCATTATAACCACTAATCCCACCCTGAGGACCCGAAATTTGAGGTCCAGCCACTAGTTCAAGTTTATCTGTCCCATCACCTGAAGGGATGGGTAGGATTGGGATAGGCGAGGGATGGGGCACAACAATATTGGTCAGCGGTACCTCCCCTACCAGAGAAGTTGTTTTAGCCCTTTGGGGGGAGACATTTGTTACCTCTAAGGTGTTAAGTCACCAGCCCCAACCCTGTGGAGTGGTTGGATGGGAGGGGGTCCATACCCTTACTCTAGAATCCAAGGTTGGGTAATGAGGGAACCATACGCCTCTACCCCCATCTCGAGAGAAATTATTATTATTATTGTGCCCCATTAAGGGGGGGGGGTGATAAAAATACCCCAAATCCCTAGTTTGTATGTCGCAAAAATTGTGCTGCGACTGTTGGCTACAAATCATACCAGCAGCTCTGGGATCATTGAAATTGATCAACACACAGTCCCCGGTAATAACCTTGCGTCTGTTACCGATCCAACCCACCCGTCGGACGAAGGCTATTCTGCCATCAATGTGCCCTGGGAGGGGTCTATTAGCTTTTAGCCAGGAGAGCGTCTTGAATTTGAGTTCGGAATAGGACTCACAAGAACCCTCTTCAAGCTCGGGTACCCCTGTTAGGATAACCACATAAGGCTTACAGCCAGGCGGAAGGCTAGCATTTGGCGTACGCCGTTTTATCCTGTCTTTGGCTGGGGATTTTGTTGTGGTTTTTGATGGGGATTTGGGCGCTGCATGCGAAGCAGAAGTAGGAGGGGGTGTAATTATGATTGTGGCGCCCTTGCTTACGGTCACTGTGTCTCCAGTTGCCTTAGTTATGGAAGTGGTAGGCTTGGGATTAGCAGCAAATTTGACCTTAGGTGTCTTTGGTGCATGGGTGCTGGATTTGTTCATTGAACGGGCCAAACTAGACTCAGGGGTAGGGGTCGATGGGAGGGGTATGGTTCCAGTATTAGGTTTGGGAGCTTTAGCCAAGGCAGATGTTTTTAGACTAGGTGAGGGCTCAGGGAGGGCTGTCGGAATAGACGGAACTATTGGAGCGGCACCACTCCTTAGCCCACCATTTTCTTCAACCTGGGTTTTAGCGTGAAATTTAACTAACGATTTCACTGCATAAAAGTTATCCAGCATTGACTGCTCAAGTGAGGCTAGTTTGCGTGTAAGGCCATCGATCTTGTCTACGAGTGGCATTACCACAGACTTAATAATGCTCTCGACTTGGGGGAAAATGCTAGCATCTATAGGAGCCAATTGCCCAGGAGTACCCTCGACAGCAGAGTCTCCGATATGGGACGCTTGGGGTTTTGGGTGAGGAACCTGGTTCGGGGTAATACCCCCTTTTGGTGTGATGTTCCTACTAACCTTGCTGTGAGGTTTTAGAGAGCCTCCCCTACGGGGACTAGTGGGACGCTTTCTCTTCTTTTGAGGGACGGTGCCTAGGGTTAAATTCCCTACAGGTACAGTTTCAGGGACTGCCACTCTAGGAGTGTTAGTTTCAGAATGGCCTGCAGTGGGTGGGGAATTCACAGCTATATTATCAAGCACATGGGGGCTCGAATCATCAGGGGTATTGGGAGTACGATCTGGGATCTGCCTCTCTGGTGATGGGATACTAAGAAGAGAGGAAGTGGAGTGTGTCGGGTCGAGCACAATACTTGGAGCTGTGGTGGTTACCCTTTCTAGACTAGCCCTAATCCGACTCACTCTCTCGTCAATGGTGGGGGAATCAACTATTAATAAAGGAGTTGATGGAATATGACCAGGGCTATCAGCTAGGGCGATGGCGCCCAAAGAAGAGCGCTTATTAGACATGCTAAGTGGGTCCCGAGACAACCTTCGCTCTGCCAAGATTATCTCCTTCTCAACTATGGAAACAGCACGGGTTATGAACTGGTCCATAGTACCTAGAACAACGTCTCCAGCAGATTTCTTTGTCTTGCAAGACCGGGTTCCCGAAGCCATAATCCTGGTGGCTGGATATCCGCTTTATGGAGCCAAGGGATATGGCCCTGCCCGGCCTCCTCCGGCCCCGGACGGCCACAGACGGTCCCGCCCTTGTCCCGGGCTTCTCCCGGCGCGCTCCCGCTCGCTCCCGCGTAGCGGTAGAGCAAGCGTTGGTATATAGATTGTGTGATTGGTGAAGGGGCGGGGCTTGCAGGGAGAGCGGCCCAGGTGTTAGCTGCCGGGCTATCAGGGACTCCTGGGATATGGAGTCCCTGACCACGCTGCTCGCAGCCCTGCAAGGCTTACCGGCACCCTTGGCGTCTGCACGCACTCCCGATATTCCTCTGCTTCCAAGCAACGAAGCGGGACCCGCGGAGCGGGTCCGGCGAGTAGTAGCTGGGTCCACAAGAAGAAGGCTGTTCCACCAGCACACGGGCAGCAGGTACGCAGGAAAAGAGTCCCAATGAAGCGATGGGAGCGAGGGCTTTTAGCTCCGTAGGTGAAGGGGCGGGGCTTGCAGGGAGAGCGGCCCAGGTGTTAGCTGCCGGGCTATCAGGGACTCCTGGGATATGGAGTCCCTGACCACGCTGCTCGCAGCCCTGCAAGGCTTACCGGCACCCTTGGCGTCTGCACGCACTCCCGATATTCCTCTGCTTCCAAGCAACGAAGCGGGACCCGCGGAGCGGGTCCGGCGAGTAGTAGCTGGGTCCACAAGAAGAAGGCTGTTCCACCAGCACACGGGCAGCAGGTACGCAGGAAAAGAGTCCCAATGAAGCGATGGGAGCGAGGGCTTTTAGCTCCGTAGGTGAAGGGGCGGGGCTTGCAGGGAGAGCGGCCCAGGTGTTAGCTGCCGGGCTATCAGGGACTCCTGGGATATGGAGTCCCTGACCACGCTGCTCGCAGCCCTGCAAGGCTTACCGGCACCCTTGGCGTCTGCACGCACTCCCGATATTCCTCTGCTTCCAAGCAACGAAGCGGGACCCGCGGAGCGGGTCCGGCGAGTAGTAGCTGGGTCCACAAGAAGAAGGCTGTTCCACCAGCACACGGGCAGCAGGTACGCAGGAAAAGAGAGGTAGTGTTGTCATAGTCTCCAAAAGTGAGACTCGTGGGATCTAGGTAAAGGTGGGGGTATTCCTCTTTTTGGAATTAGTGCCGGTGATCCTGATCGGTAGGGCAGGTAATAAAGCTGTCAAGCAAGAGGCACACTGTTTTGCCTCTTTGCAACTGAAGCACTCGCCGGCGAGGCCCATCCTTACTTACAGAGGGGTTAGGATAACCAGAACACGGACAATACGTGTCTCCTAGCGCTAAGACGCCCTTGACCTTATTATAGGTACGGTGAGATTACAGGGTCTCTTTTCCAGATCCCACTTTTTATATTGTCTTTTACGGTCCTGAAGAAGCGCACTGGGATCCATTAGGGACCCACCGGATGCGCAAAACATGTTGACCAGACTGCACTTTTAGACCACTTTCACGGACTGAGAGCAGCGGGAGTATACTTATCCCTCCTACATGTTTGTTATAAAAATAGGCTCCAGTCCCTAGCTTTTTTAACCTTACCTTCTGGACCCTTGAATAAAATTGTGCTAGGGTATAGGTTAGGTAATTTTATCCTCACAAGCACACCTTTTCAATAGGCCGACACACCTGCATGCACAACTGTGGCACCTCCTACAAAAGATCTCCGATAAAGAGCCCTCTCGCGGGGCCCGTAGGGGACAGCAGCGCCACCCCCATGAGGAGCTAGCCCGATGATGAAGCACAACACCCGCAAGGGTGTGTGAAGGCACTGATTCCAAAAGAAGGACTTCCCCCACCTTTAACTAGATCCCACCGGTCTCACTTTTGGAGACTACAACAACACTACCCTCAACTACAATTGGTTGAAGAGTTCTCCCCCTTTTAGGAACAGCTACCATCCACTGTGTTTGACATTCATTCCTGGGAGCACTGGTGCTGGACCTTTTTTCTCTCCTTAATTGCCCCCTGTCCCTCCCTCTCTACATTGTGTTGCCACTAGGACATGTACAGAGAGTTTTTACTCATGTTAGCTCATGATGATGGTGTTCCTCCTCCTATCATCATATGATCTCTAAGATTTTTCCTTTGCCTTCAACTCGCATTTTGGACTTTCATGAGTCGGAGGAGGAAGGTTTATTTGGCCCTGCATACAGTCCATCACAGTTAAGGGTAAAGTGCCAAGATTCAGGTGATGCGGACATTGGGGACAATTATCCATCTTCTTACCTTGCAGGGGAATATTCTTTTACGGATAGAGATCCTTCTTCTGTGCAGCAACCTGATTCCTTCCAAGAGCGTGACCCATATGATGATCGAGAGGAGGAACGCCATCATTTTAGAGAACCATTAGTGAACCATCAGTGAACGTTCCAGTGTCCCAGGATTTAAGTAATATTATTTATGATTATTATAGACATTTCCCAGATTCCTACGCTCAACGGCCTCAGCCTCCGCAAGAGGCTCCTAGTGATCTGGCTGGCCAAAGTACTCCCAAATCCACCAGGGAAAGATTTGTCCACCACCAGTAATCATCAGGGAGGACATCCAGGAGGCAGACCAGCAGGAGATAGAAGAAGGCGAAATTTATACTGACACATGATGTATGGGATCACTGTAAAGCCCCCATGCCGCCATTCTTTAGCTCACCTTCTGAGGATTCTCCTCCTGCAGACATCTGTAGATCACTCAATCGTTTGGAGCATGCCTCCAAGCTTTTCGATCTGCCAATGCCGGCTAAACAAACTGAATTTTTTTGCATTATTTTAAGCCAGGCACTCAGCATTCCATCAGAGCAATCCCAACAGTGGATTTTTTATGGCAAGAGGTCCTCAAGCTAATGAAAACACCTGCTTCCATTCCAGTGGTGATTCCAAAGCTGGACAAAAAGTACAAGGCCCCTGACAACTCGGCGACATGCCACATTGGTCACCCTAGTCTGGACTCAGTCATCATGCTGGTAGCACAAAGGAGAACCAAGAATCTCTTGACTATGTACAGCTCCACCTGACAAGGAAGGTCGCCCCCTTGACAACATAGGAAAGAGGTTCTCTGCACTTCCATTAGAGCCTCTAATGCCATGGACATATTAGGGTGATTTGACCGACAGATGTGGTCAAACATCTCTGCACTGGTGGAGTATCTTCCTGACGATAAGGTAGAATCTCCAGTTCGGATCTCAGGGGGCAGCTATCGAACCTTAATAGGTTATGCCTGTCAGATGTTTTTTTTATGGGACACGGTTTTCAACTTCTGCCCTTCCGTTGTGATGTTCACGTCAAGAAATGCAATTTCCGTGCTGCTCGCGGTGAAAGGGAAGATGTTGTTATGGTTGCATGCATTAAGCCAGTCGATAAAGGATGAAGCCGTTTGTGTATGTCCCTCGCGCACATTGTCGAAAAGCATTTTCCATGTCACTATCCTTGATCTAATCAGATTGTTCTCATTCAGTACAAACTTTGACTCAAATTTCTGTACATACAGTCATGCCAGGCTAGGGGCAAAGGTACTGCCCATAGAGGTCCTGTGGGTCTGTAGGTACATCTGATCCTCACACTGAAAGAAGTTCTTGCAGAGGGCCAATTGGGCCACTCCGAGACAAAATGTCTAGGAGTGGCATATCTCCACTCTTCCGAGAACACCTCTTCCAAAACTAGTAAGGTGTCTGTGGGACGTTTTCGATGTCAAAGCCAATCAGGAGTTACCTATTTGCATCAAAGTCCAAGCCTCATACAATCTCAGGAGATCTTTTGTGTCTTTGAGGTAAGTCAGCGTCTTCAGGACAATATGTTTTAGATAGAAGTGACCGAAGAATGATGAGGGTTCTAATCAATACAAACACAGTTTTTCTTTCTTTTTTCAATTCCTCGGATACAAAACAAGAGTGTGACTATAAGAAAGTTGACCCTCCCTCGTTGATAGAAAAGGAGTGAAGAGCTAAATATTAGAGTGAAGAGTGTGCCTGGAGACCTTGCAAGACCGCCTTAGGTACAACGAGACACAATGATGACCCAGAGCATAACTGGTAGAGTGGGCCAGTATTTAGACTCATAAAGAGCACTTAGGTATATTAACTTATAGCGTGTGTGGTGTTAGCCTATACACAGGTGTTTGGTGGAAGGTTTAAGTAAGAGACAAGTGGTCTGTGTAGATGTAAAAGAAGTTAAGATTTTCCTGATCTCTCCACAGATACCTACCAATGACTTAGCAGGTTGGTTCATTGGTATAAAGGGTATGCATGGTATGAATGGGAATATGAGGTGCGAGTAGTGGTAATTCCCCACTTCTTGACCTATTAAGGATTAGGCAGTACATAGGGATCCTTAAAATACTGGTCCTGACGAAAACCTAATTATCTTCTAGGAAGGCTAAAACATGTAGACCATGAGGAAAGATACTTGGGTCTGGGGAGATGTCCAGTCTACTGGCATCTGCCAGATCCTCATATCAGGTGTCCTAAGGATCTTCTAAGGTTTGACAGCCATAAGGTTACGCAGACCCCTTCCCCTCATCACCCAATCCAGACCGGTCATAGTATTAAGGGGCTGAATCCAATATGGGGAGTCTGGTTTTGGTCAGCACCGGACTACGCCCGTCTGGCTCGGTATCGGAGTGGAATGACAATGCCCTCTGGCTCCGTATCAGACTAAGGAATTATAACGATGGGGGTGATGCCACCGCTAGGTGTCAGTGGCACTGGGAGTGTCACCACTGGAGTGGGCAAAGGGAAAGGTCGAGGTTGCTTGGTGGGTGCTGCTCCGAATCTGTTAATTGGTACCTGGGGCCCGAGTGGCACAGAGAGCAAACCTGCCAGCGAAAAACCAGTAGAAGTCCCTCCTTGACCCGTGAGGCCCGAGGGTTACCAGAGTGGTTGGGTTGCTAGAAGATGAGATGCATGGCGTCATAAAATTCTTTCAGTTGGGCGGGGATTTTCCGGGTCCCAGAAACTCAGCAAGGCGTGGAGACAGTTCTTGCTGGCTCCACCACAATGCTAGGCCTCGAGTGCCGGCGGCCCTGCAACTTGACTGAAGACTTGCTAGCGAAGTCCAAGATCTCTTTGATGACTTCTTTTCCTTGTGGAACTTACCAGACGACTTGGAATGGGATGATGATTGTCGTGTACGACTTTACAAATGATCTTGAGACATTGCTTGCGACAGAGATCTGGAGTGTTGCTGAATCGTTCGACATTGGACAGCAAGGAGCTTGAGAGACCACTCCCTCAGGACCTTGGACGAAAAAAGGTCAGTCAAAAAGTGACTGGGGTAGTTCTCTCCAGATCTGTGCTGACTGGTAAGGAAAGAAAAGACTGACGTCAACACACGCAGGGTGGCTTCTATATAGGCACCACACATGTCACTTGCAGCTTGGACGATTCCACGCGGAGCTCAACAACGCCACATACCAGCGCACATGGGTACTGCTCACTAAACATTTCTGGATCCAGTCTGACGCCTTGGGAATATTCTAAGGTAAGAAATCTGCGGCTAGAAGTCTTTATCAGATAAATGAATTTTCAATAAATAAGAATTAATCAGACCTAAAAATAAATTATGTAATAGTGTTAATATTGTAATTCAAAAATGACATTCAATTTACAATTAGATTAGTTATATATATATATATTACCTACTGGCGTCTCGCCAGTAGGTATATATAGTTAGGATTAATTCTCTATGGAACTTTTGAAAATTCTATGTCTAATAACTTTGGCGTTTGTGGACGGAATCGGCTGAAATTTTCAGGAAAATTGCACATTTTGTTTCTGAGCAGCCCTTGAAAATTTGGGGGGGTTTGTCAAGGGGGGGCCGAGAAAAAAGGGGGGTCCCAAAACGCGTTTTTCCCATGTTAATTTCCATAGGGCGGTTGGCCTCACTTTTAGCTCGAACGGCTGAATGGATTTGCACGAAACTTGGCAAAATTGTAGGGACTGTTAGCCCGATGTGCCTTTGCTAGGTCTCAATATATGTGCTTCAGTGGATTTTGAGAAATTAACGTTTAAATCAAGATATATATCTGTAACAGCGCTCCGGGCAGCTATCCGGTTAGCGAACTTTTCGCGTATCGGAACTTTGCGATGCGAAGCTGATTGGCCCTCCGGTGTCTGTCAACATTCTAAACAGTCCGGAGCGGCCGCCATCTTATCTCTCGGTAGGATCGAGAGAGAAGAAGAGGTGAAAAACGAAGGGAGAATTTAATGAAAGGGGGCAAGGTATACCTCTCTTGACCCCCTAGGAATGATGTTGGGGTTATTAAAGGGTCTCGTGGGGAAAATAAAAAAATATATATTTTTCACGGTAGAAGCGCTTCACGGGCCGCAAACTGGGCCACAAACTGGTAGCGAAACGGGAATTCGCCATTTTGTGTTTCGTTTTAATTAAATTACTAGGTATAAGGGGGTGCGGGAGACGTATCCTGACCCCTTATGTTTTCTGAATATGTTGATACATGTCTTCCAGCGGCTGTGCGTGAGCTTTTTTTTTTTTTTTGCTGCGTGACGTCTGTTAACGTTCGATTCGATGGAAATCAGGAAGTGTTAACCGCCAATTTGTCACTGCAAGTAAATATTTTGTTATAAATGAATCCTTATTGATAAACATTGTCTGCGCCATCTTGCCTTTTTGTCCAATGCCACAATTTTGTCGTGCACGGCAGCCATTTTAGATGCCTTGACCAGGCCCACTCTCTGCACGCCGCCGATCCTCAGCATGGCTTCCCACCCTCGCAAGCATCTCCCCCACGCACTGGTCACCCCCGCTCTCTCTCTCATGCATGGGCCATATACTTCCCCCCATCTGCGCTGCTCTTCTCTGAGAATCACACCCTGTGCCCGCCCGACACCTCCCTTTCACCCTATTCACTACCGCACCCTCTGACACTCCTCTTCCTCTGTGTCCGATTGTCCAGGCCGGACCCAGGCTATCACCTAGCCCTGCGGATGTAGTTTATGGCCCCAGCTGTAGAGTATCCAGACATGCCAACCCTCCCGATTCAGGCGTGAGACTACTGATTTCAGTGCTAGTCTTTCGCCTCCCGATTCCTGCAAGGAAAAATCCGGGGGCATATTACCAACAACTAGCGATAATTTTTGTCTCTAACTTGTTTAGAGACAAAAATTATCGCCGCACATCGGCGAATTTTATCGCACATAAACCTTGCTATTAGCAAGGTTTATCGCAAATGCGATAAAAAACGGCCGCAATGCATGAATATCGCTGAAAAGTCAACGATATTCATGCATTAGCGAGCTAATGCTCTTAGCCATGTTATCCACCTCCCATTGGATAACATGCATTTACAAAACCTTATTTTACTCGCATAAAACCATTGAAATTCCATATATAGTTAGATGCGCTAACTATATATCGCGCACCCGCAATCCACTGCTGATGATGTCACATATTACATCATTCATGACATGGTCAGTGACATCACTGATGACATCACTGATGACAACTCAAATGACATCACTGATGACAACATCACAGATGACATCATTCATGTGTTAATACGATGAACCTCTACAGACTCTGATATAACCTTAGATACACTCAGTGAAAACAGACACTCACAGATTGTCACTCATCCATGGAGTTACTCATACACCTAGACAGTCATGCAAAGAATCAATCACACGTCCATTTCCTCAACTATACAGTTATACACACCTTACTTATTGAAACATATTCTAACACATATTTACTCTCTTATACAATCACTGATACAAGTTTTCAATGATCCATGCAGCCACTCACACATTCACTGGCTCTTAAACACAGTAATTTATATATGTCAACTCTCGCATGTACTGTGTTTTACATATGTACTTACTTTGACATGTAGCATTGAGATATCCAATCACTCACCAATACACTCATGCACACAGTCAACCACCCATACAGCTGTTTCCACATGCAGTTTTGAACCCATACATCTAGTGAATCAGCTGTTCACACATCTATGCACAGAGTCACACACCTCCCAGCCACTCACACACATACTCAGTCTCCCATACAAATACTTGGGCAACCAATCAATAATCCATATAGTTACTCATATAGCTACTGATCAACACATGCAGCAGTTTACAGAACAACAGATATAATGATGCACAAATTAATACAGTTTAATCACTAACCCATGCACTCAGTGAGACACATTTAATCACTCCCTCATACAATCAGTCATGTACCTACTAAATCCTTCATCCAGACACTTATACATCCACTCATTCTTCAATATGTAAGACATATTTTAACTTTACAGAAACATACAGTCACTGGATGTTGTCATCAGTGATGTCATTTGAGTTGTCATCAGTGATGTCACTGACCATGTCATGAATGATGTAATATGTGACATCATCAGCAGTGGATTGCGGGTGCGCGATATATAGTTAGCGCATCTAACTATATATGGAATTTCAATGGTTTTATGCGAGTAAAATAAGGTTTTGTAAATGCAAATCCCTAACTATATATGGCCTAAAACCAATGGTTTTTTCATTGAATATATATATACATATATATATATATACATATATATATATACACACACACACACACACACACACACACACATCTATACTAATATAATAAAGAGAGAGCCCAAACCTTTGAGGCGGGTAATCTCAGGAACCACAGCACCAATCACAACACCCAATACAGAGTTGGAAAGGGCAGTCGCAGCAGGACATAGGCTATGCAGACGCCCACCATATACATACAAAAGGTAAAAGAACCGTGCCAGCAAAGTAGTCTCTTGTGGGCGTGTCTGCGCTGTGCTGCGGGCGTGTGCTGGGGGCATGACAAACACTGGGGGCGTGTGGTACGTTCCGCCCTTCATGCCATGTCTCATATCGTGTGCTGTGGGCGTGTGCTGGGGGCATGGGCGTGTGCGGGACGCGGGATTACGGAAAAAAAAGGAAGCGTTTTGTCCAATATTTCATTGTTTTTTCTTCCCAGGTTCTGTACATTCCAGCTCCGGGTGTGCTTGCCCCATGCTTCCAGTGACGTGCACCTGCTTTACTGTATGGAGGTCAGGCATGGCGCTATTCCCAAGGGCCGGAAGGAGCACAAACAGGGGCATTGTGCAGGAAATGTAATCTCGCCTTAACTTCCGGTGACGCCTGAAGCGCACACTGGAGATTTTCCACTTCTGTTGCGCACAGGCCTTGCGCCACGCACATCCGGACACAAGGCCCGCCTCCACGGAAGTAGCAAGAAAGGGACTATCCCTCCCCCGGGAATATGTGATGATATTCCGCAAACCAACACCCCGCATACCATCACTCCGCAATTTTCATAACGCGGGAGTATTACTCCGCAAAGACATCATTTCTAAAACTTTTACAGCGCATATGACTTTATCACGCATGCCATTATAACGCAATTGCATGTGTGGTAAAGTCATATACATTGTAAAAGTACATTATTAAAACATCAAATATATGTTTGTATATATGTGTATTTATATATATATATATATATATATATATATATATATACACACATGTTTTAAATGTAATTAAAACATTTATTCTTTTCAATTGCATTATTTATATTATTTTTATTATTTTATTTTATTACCCTTTACACCCTAAAAACTAATCCCACCCTGCTTCCTTTAAATATCCCTGCACCCCATAATCATAACCCACCCTTACTCCTTAAAATACCCCAACACCCTTAAACACTAACCCATGTTAACCCTATAAATATACCCTGTAACCCAAACCTATCCCTAAACCCTAAAAATACCCCTGTACCCCAAACCCCAACCTTGCCCTGTACCCTATAAATACCCCTGTACCTCAAATCCCAAACCTACCCCTGAACCCTAAAAATACCCTTGTACCCCAAAACCCAAACCTACCCCTAAACCCTGAAAATACCCCTGTGCCCCAAAACCTACCCTTGAACCCTAAAATACCCCTGTACCCCAAAACACAAACCTACCCCCTGAACCCTAAAAATACCCCTGTACCCCAAACCTAGCCCTGAACCCTAAAAATAACCCTGTACCCCAAAACCCAAACCTACCCCTGAACCCTAAAATACCCCTGTACCCCAAAACCCAAACCTAGCCCTGAACCCTAAAAATACCCCTGTACCCCAAAACCCAAACCTAGCCCTAAACCCTTAAAATACCCCTGTACCCCTAAACCTAGCCCTGAACCCTTAAAAAACCCCTGTACCCTAAAACCCAAACCTACCCCTGAACCCTAAAAATACCCCTGTACCCCATAACTATATCTGAACTCTTGAAATACCCAAACACACCAAAACATATACCTCAGTACCCCAAAACATATACCCCTATACCCATACTTACCTTATCCAAACATTTTTTAAAAAACATGCTTTTACCATTCATGCATTCACAACGAATTTTGTTGTAAATATATGCGTGGTAAAAGCATATAAAATGTAACGCCATGTGTTATAATGGCATTGCGGAGTCATGGTACTTTCGTAATGAAAGCATGCAGAGTGATGGTATGCGGAAAGAAAGTTGCGGAATAATGGGTGTTTACCCTCCCCCGGTAAGTACATTGGTGGCATGGCGGCCCACATCTCCAGCAACATACTCATATTTTTCCCCACCCATTTAAAAAATGCACAGGTCTCTCTCATTGATGGCCAGCACCGACATACACTTTTAGACACACCTCCCGCCACAAGTTCTAGAATTGCGAACTTTAGAGCTGGGGAGCTACGTTCGAATTTCGGCATCAGCTCAACATCCTGTGATTCCAGGCTAATTGCTTTGTCTCCCCGTGCCTACCACAAATGAATGTGTTCTTCTGTAATGTAAATTGTGCTCATGCCATGTTGTCGAGTTCGCGCTATATAATAGTGCAAGGAAAAATAAAGTAGGGAAACTCGAGTTCACACACTACTGAACGCGCACATCAGCAGTGCACTGTGAATCGGAGCGTTTCACAGGCCTGTCACAGATAAATGCTATCAAAACGAAATCCTACAAAACAATATACTACTGGCCGGCAGCAATTCATACCTGGACAACGTCGGGACGGGCTGCCAGTATATATATATAATTTTATTCATATGTATATATATATATATTTTTTTTTATGCTGTGTATGTTTTTAAAGGGGCTACAAAAATAAGACTTACCAACATACCTGCAAAGTAAAGGCACTCCAGGTGTAACAACCTGTGATGTAAAGGTACTCACGATGTAATGACTGCCGATGTAAAAGTAGGGAAACTAACGACATACATTACTACAGCTATCTCTGTATAATTTCCTTTATAGTTCAATACCAGTGTTTGTAATTCGGTCACTGAGATGGGAGTAGATGACTAGATTGAATTGAAATTGCATTAATATAGTGCTTACTACCCCCGACAAGGCGTTGAGAACTCCTGTCCTCGTTTGCTCACTACTGGCAAACCTCATCAATCACCACTGGCAAACCTCTTGTATAAACGTTCCTTTAACGTGTTTAAGTTAGATCTCTCTCGAAATTGTCTGATTCCTAGTGGTGAAATGTCCAGCAAGAGATAGTGGGGCCTATGTAGATAATACTTGGCTCCCCATTTGGGTTGAGACTCATTCTCTGAGTGCTGCTCATGGCAATTCCAGTTGATGGTGGGCGTGTGATACTTCTTTGTTGCTTCCACTGTATATTTGTGGAAGGGGCTATGCGGGTGTTGTGTGCATCAGTTTTCCTTTGTGATCTTTCAAACCGTGAAAACAAAATTCAGCGACAAACTGATGTTCACAGCTGAATCTAATTATAATAGTGCCATCTTCATACGGTCTTACTGTGTGACCTAATGGGGTCAAGCTGAAAAAGGTCACTGTAAAAAAGGCCCATTAATGTTTATTCCAATGTGGGACATCATCTGTCTGGAAGAGAATATTATTCTGGTTCTTCTCTGTTGTAGTACTCCAAGCTACGATCGATTTTTACATTTCTGTAGTATGTTAGGTCTCGCGCCTAGCAGGGCACTGCATAGAAGTGCTCGCGTAGCACAAGACATTTAGTGAGGGAAAAATGAGGAATCTGAGCTGACCTAGGAATCGCACACGCTCGTGCGTGTACGTTTCCTTTTCAGCGACCCCATAGGCCTTAGCGTGCGTCTTTTAATAAAAGACTGCACGCTATTGTCCAAAGGCCGGCACATTGCTCCACCCACGGCCTATTGGTGTCTATTACGTGCACCAAGCAAGTAATAGACACCAATAGGCCGTCACATGGTTTCAATTATCGTGCCCAGACACGGGCGCGATGCTTGAAACCGAAACCAGAGCTAGTATTTCTTTACTTTTGGTATAAGTGCGGCACCCGCGTTTTACTTCTAATGTTATAAGTAAAGCGCGGGTGCCACCATTATACCAAAGGTAACGAAATAGAAAAAAACATCTATTTCTTACTTTTGGTATAATCGCAGCACCCGCGCTTTACTTATAACATTAAAAGTAAAGCGCGGGTGCCGCGATTTTACCAAAGGTAAATAAATAGATTTTTTTCTATTTCTTTACTTTTGGTATAATCGCGGCACCTGAATAGGTCTTGCATTACTGTTTTACTGTTAGTTTGAGCTATTAGCGTTGCATTATTGTTTGCAACATCAATAGCTCAAACTTTTAGTAATGCAAGACCTATTGCATTGCAAATGCTTGTTTAACACGTTCTCAGATGGAAAAAACTTTTGAAGAGCATAGTGCCAACCGATGTCATCGGGCTGCTTTATCACTATGACAGGAGTTCCCTGGAGATTAAAGGGGCTACCAGGACTGACCACTGGACAGGCGGTTGTCTTTGGGAGCCATCTACCCTCAAGGGAGGGTGCCGAAAGGTAAAGAGTTGTGGCCTCTTGCTATTTTATTACACAAAACAGTGGTCCCTATTTATGGGCAGAATAAAGTACAAGGGCAATAATCATACACCTGATAAGTGATATGTCTTTTGTCCAGCCAGACAAGAATGGATTTCACGGGATGTGAGAACCAATAAATGACAAGCGGGCACAGCCGTGACCCTTAACATTCAAGACAAAACAACCAAAAAGGTGGCCAAAAGGGCAAAGCAAAGATCTGTCTGTATACTTGTGGGGTTTTGTGGTCGACGACGTTTCGATGCCATTTTACATGTGGGGAATCATCATCAGGACAAGAAATGACATCATTGTTGGTGTGTTAACACACCGGACCGCCGTATTCGCCACAGTGCCCCTGAGTCGTGCAAATTGAGCCATTGTGCCCGAACTCTGATGGATTGAGCTATCGTGCTCGCAATCAGATGGACCCAGAGAATTACTATTTCTCAACCGGACTTAATTTATGTATTGCGACAAAAGGCATAGTGCAAATAATTCATGTTTAAGACAACAATGATGTAATTTCTTGTCATGATGATGCCCCACATGTAAAAGGGCATCGAAACGTTGTTGACCACAAAACCCCATATGCAATATATTTATGTAATATTGTAAAAATGCAATGGTGTGTTCTAAACAATTTAAGTCTGTAACACTGACTACAAGTATACAGACAGATCTTTGCTTTGCCCTTTTGGCCACCTTTTTCGTTGTTTTGTCTTGAATGTTAAGGGTCACAGCTGTGCCCGCTTGTCATTTATTGGTTCTCACATCTTGTGAAATCCATTTGAACAAAAAATAAATTTCTTGTCCGGCTGGACAAAAGACATATCACTTATCAGGTGTATGATTATTGCCCTTGTACTTTATTCTGTCCATAAATAGGGACCACTGTTTTGTGTAATATGATACTGCCCAAGGTCCCTATGGCATACCTTTTGGGTTCCCTTGTCTTTTTGTAAAAAAAACTCTTGCTATTTTATGCATTCTCCTCACAGTCATGATGTTCCCTGCTGCTCAGCCAGTGAGTGAGGTCATTGTATGGTTGAAATGTTGACAGACTTTGTGTTGGATGAGCGTGGACAGTTGGAATGAGAAGGGCTGAACAGCAGGATGCTGCTTCTGGTGGGGCTTTTCAGTAACCTACAACTAAGCTAAATAACCTACTTCTTTTATAACCTGAGTATCCATCTTCATTGTATCTTGAGCGTAACACTGGCGACAAGTGGAAAAAGCAAAGCAGCACATTGATTGCATCTTGCCATGGGGGCTGTGCACACATATAGAGCCAACAGCATCCCCGCTGCAACCAAACACACAAAAGCAGGGAAACCAGAGGAGTTCTTAAATATCACAGCTTTTATTGTAATAAGTTAACATCTTCAGATCATATCACACAGTCCGAGGGAAAAAACTCCTTACCGCATTTACAAAAGTGCAGACTTTGTTTTAATCATTTACGTTCCTTAAATAAATAGTAGCTCGATTCAAGTACTCCTTCGAGCAAGGAAAATCACACAACTTCCTAAACAATCTCATGGCTCAAAGTGTTCACGGGTTCAAAGGCAGCTGGGAAAATCCACATGGGTTTGTGGGAGGCAGTGAGCGGCTCTGCGGAGTACAACGTCCATGCAAGGAGGGATAAAAAGCAGGGCAACAAGTGCGAGAAATAGGGTTTCGCAAAAAGTGAGGCACTGGTACAAGGCTAACGTGTACCTTACGTTTTCAGCGCCACCGAGGTACAAAAGGGATTGCAGATTAGTGCATGAGTGGAGCTCCCATTAATGTTCGGAGTAGTGAAGGCATCCTGAAGGAGATCGGTAAGGACACCACCCTGTTTCAGCAGCAACGCCCTGCTCACTTGTACCATTTTATGTGTAGCAGCCGTACCCTGTAGGGGCCTTTAAATTCGCCCCAATGGGTCCTTAATGAAATGCAGACGCACACAATAACCATTTAGCTTGATCATACATGATGGCCTAATCAGGTAATGGCTTGACAAGTGCACAGCATGCCACGTCTGTGCTAGGCAACTCCATTTTTTTTAACCTGAAGAGTCCTGTCTATAGGGAGAGCTGTACCCGAATAAACAGCTTCCTATGTAGGTCACATTGAGGGATAATGGCAAAGCCTTGCACCCGGAACATTACAGAGGCTCAAAAAAAAAAAAGATTAATGATCTATTATTGCGGAATCTTGCTGGCCAACAACAACTAGAGGGGTGAGTAATAAGAGGTGAATATGGCATTACTGCAGGTTTTAAAGCCAAGGCGACTAGAAGATACCCATAATCCCTTTCAAATAATCAATTTCTTCGTATGATCACACACCTCATATAACAACTCTATCTTCCGAGGACTCATTCAGTTTTCAGGATTTAATCTTGTGATACATTTTAAACCCCCGGCTACATGACAGTATGTCTCCAATTGAGCAATATACATTTTTTATAATTAATTCTGTCACGATTTTTGCTTGAAATAATTTTTCCAACATGACACTTTACTAATAAGCGTCTGTTTTTATGTCATCTTCCACTTTTGTGAAGAGCACAATCACAAAAAAGAAAACTCTACTCCAAAGGATTTGGAGTCCTAGAACAAACTTTCCAAAAATCATTGTTCCCATGAACATAAATTCAGCAAATCTCCTTTAAATTGTGCTGGCATATTGCCAAAGTGACCGCTCAAGACTTCGCCCTTCAGTGGTGAACTAATGGATTCTCTATTTTTGTTGCCAATACAGTTCCATTTGAAATGACCACTCAGGTTCAACAAGTCTACAACATGTTGTCTTCTAAAGAGCAAGGTCATTCTAAATGCATGCAAAGAGGCTCCTCCTTCTAATGAGCAATCGATTCCAAAAAATCGAACAGACACTCCATCATTCAAACGTGTTGGCACTTTTCAAGTTGCCTTTGCAAAAAGTAGACATCCCATGCTCCAACCACAAGCATCTTTGTTATGCCCAACACCAACCAACTGAAACCTTCACTTTTTCCTGTAGGCAATATGACACTTTTCCATTCTTGTAACTGGCTGACCGTTTTCGCAGATGGTGTTCTAGCAAGGCACGTCAATTCTGTCAGACACTCAAATCACCAACACTGGTTTTTATTTTTCCAAAAGGGAAACTATTTTAGAGTTAGAATTGTGATATGAATGCATTTTGAGGCATACTTTTTACAATCAGTTATGTTCTCTATCTGCACAGGGTACATCTTTACCAGTACAGCAGAATTCAGGTGCAAGATTGCATATGAGCATTTCCTACAGTGAGAAATTTCTCCTGTCAAAAACAATGTTCTCTAGCTTCCCACCCTGCACTGTCTCCGTCATTTCTGAGGAATCCCTTTCTGCTAGAATGTTCCTTTTCCTAAATTACTCTGCATTGCCGTGGAAAATACCACAGGAGAAACATCAGCCTTCAACTACATGTTTCAGCCCACTGAAATGATAAAGGGACAGATAGCACCAGATTCCAGGAAAAAAATATGCTAGACTGCAAGAATGGAGCTGTTGTTGCCAACTTCCTCAATTGGGGAAGCGTTGGATCATGTCTGAGAAAAAGTTGTTCTAGGGATGCTGAAAATAAACAACTTTTAGAATCCAACAGCCTTTCCAACAGTGCCATCAGCGTAGAATCCATTTTGATCCGGGCATTATGGTAGAAAAAAAACAACTAAAAATGTGATCAATATAAATACACATCTCTATTTACATTATATTAATGCATCACCAGAACAATTGTTAAATATCACTCAATGGATAGAATTCAAAGCCAGCTCTGTAATTTCAAAGATAACCTTGGACTACTCTAAATCTGCTTGACCCACAGCACACCACTGATGTTATATGGCAGCACTGTTGCATCTTAAATTAGCTCAAAGTAGCCACTCTGTCTATCGGAAGCATGAGTGCTGAATATAATAGTTTTAAATGCATCTCAGAAATCAAGAGGGAGTGAGATACCTGGAAAAGAATGCTACTTCTAAAACTACTTCGCAGGAGGCTTTGTAAAGGTAGCACCTGTGCGTGTCATTCTCCACTCTTCATAAATTCTGTCTGATCATTTTCGCAGCAGGTCTCGTACAGAATGTACTTGGCATTAATCTAATTTCAATGACTGTCCTACAGAGTAACGGTCTGGAATGATACACTTGCTGTTAATTTGACAGGGACATACATGTGGGCAATGAAACAATATCAAAAGGATCCACCACAAAGGTCTGACTGCGTTAGGGAAGTGTGTTTCTCATCCTGGTGTGGATGCACACAGTGTTTGCTTAAATACCCCTCACACACCAAAAGAGCCCTTGGTGTCATGCTTCATCATAGGGGTCTTCCCGCTGTGGGACAGGGCGTGCTACGACCTACGACTACGCGGGAGCACTGTTCTAACAATACTATGTGTAGTGATGGGGTAGTGAGAGAAAGGGTCTGGAGTGAATTCGGGTAGGTGAATTAAAAAGGACCTGGCCTTATGGACTTAAAAAACTTTAGTAGGTCGTCGAGGCTGGACCTGTTAAAAAAGTGATGCGGAGATGTCCTGCCTATAATGTGTGGATACTCCTATAAAGCCAACATGTTTCGAAGCAAAGGCTTCTTCATCAGGACTGAAAGAGCCCCTCAGTACTCACTATGTTGAAAATTCCAAATAGATGTGCTATATACAAAAGTGAGAGAAAAATGCATGAATTTCATGCACTTAATACAATACCTCATACTAATGTGTTAATTATGTAATGTAGGAGGTAATGCTCCATGAGCCTCTTGTAACACGTAGGGAAGGGTGTCGCCCACGTAATTGTTTTGGTCAACTCAGCTTTGCCTCAAATGACACCAACCCGCGGCTCCTCGACGACCTATTAAAGTTTTTTAAGTCCATGAGACCAGGTCCTTTTTAATTCACCTTACCGGATGCACTCCAGACCCTTCCTCTCACTACCCCATCACTACACATAGTATTGTTAGAACAGTGCTCCCACGTAGTCGTAGGTAGTAGCACGCCCGTCCCGCAGCAGTGCAGGAAGACCCCTATGATGAAGCATGACACCAAGGGCCCTTTTGGGGCGTGAGGGGTATTTAAGCAAACACTGTGTGCATCCACACCAGGATTGAGAAACATACTTCCCTAAACACAGTCAGACCTTTGTGGTGGATCTTTTTGATTTAATTACAGAATATTAGAGGAGGCCGTATCCGCCTGAGTGTCCGTTTACAACACTAACTCTTCACTCCCTTATTTTGTAACATAAAGCAATGAAACAATATGGCAAGGTACACTGATCCCAGTTACCCAATCAACGGTACGATTCAACAGTGTCAATTACAAATACAATAAGTATGAGTTAGAAAAAATACTTTAAGCTAGGTCTTTTAGAGTGCATTCTGCCATTGGTGGGCAGAAAAATCAGGGGCCAGGCCCAGCGGCTTTGCTTTGAGAAAGGGATCCACAGAATGTTCCTTAAAAAGTATATGTGGGATGCCAGATCTTGTGACCAAGACTACTCTTGGCCTAGAGTGATGGGCACTGGTCCTAGTGTCTGGGTAGACAGGCTGACACCACTCTCCCTCAACTTATCATGAAAGCTTCACACCTGTACCTGCATCTGGAAGCGGTAACCATTTCTCCTTTTTACCACTCTACGACATTTATATTTAATTTTCTGAAAATAATGTCCAGAGCAGAAAAGGCGAATAGAAGCACACAAGATGGTGGGGAAAAAAGCTCTGATATATATGGACATGTTACTTACCTTTGGTAACGCCTTATCTGGCAGAGACATTATCTAGCTGCAGATTCCTTACTGTTGAATTTCCCAGGTGTCAGACTGGATCCAGGAGATTTTTGCTAGAGCAAAACCCCTGCACGCTAGTCGGCTCTGAGTGATGTCGTCGGCGTGACGTCGGAATCATCTATATAGGCACCACTTTGGCATGATCACATCAGTTACTATTCATGACTTTCCAAGCCAGAAGCGCACAGCAATGAAGGGCACTGACATTGGTGTGTTTTTGAACAACTAGGGCCATGAAAGGGATCAGCCCTGACCCTAGAAACATGTCCATAGTGCGGGGAGGATGGGTGGATCGGTAAGGAATCTGTGGCTAGATCATGTCACAGATAAGGCTTTACCGAAGGTAAGTAACTTGTCCATCTGATAGCGGCAGCTAACTGCAGATTCTTTACTTTTGAATAGATACCCACGCAATACCATGCCCAGAAGAGGGACTGCAGGAAACAGAGGCAAACAAGGCCGTCCCTGCCGACTTGACTGTCCAGGCAGTAGTGCTTGGTAAACGTGTGCAGGGATGCCCATGTTGCCTAATGATAAATGTAGAGAATTGGAACTCCAAGTTGCAAAGCTGTGGTAGCAGCCTTAGCTCTGGTGGAATGAGCCCTTAAGCCTTTAAGAGGCTGTTTTTTGGCCAGAGCATAGCAAATTTTGATGCAGAGGATGACCCATCATGAGATAGTGCTCTTCAACACAGCATGATCTTTCTTCATGCCCATGTACCCCACGAAGAGTTGGTCGTCCAACCAAAACTCTTTAGTGTGGTCAAGGTAGAATGACAAAGCTGTTTTTGGGCCCAGACGGTAGAGTTGCTCCTCTTCTTTAGAGGGGTGAGGAGAAGCATAGAAAGTGGGAAAGGCAATAGATTTCTCCACATGGAATAATGTTACCACTTTGGGGAGGAAAGAGGCTCTAGTGCAAAGCACCAATTTGTCAGGGAAGGAGGTCTGGATGACAAAGCCTGCAATTTGCTCACCATCCTGGCAGATGTGATTGCCACGAAAAAGGCTGTTTTGATGGTAAGCAGCCGGAGTGGGGAAAGTGTGCAACGGTTTGAAAGGAGCACCATTCAGGAAGGTAAGAACAAAATTAAGGTCCCAATGAGGCATACTGAAAGGGGAAGGTCAGAACATATGTACAAGGCCTTTGAGGAATCTATTTACAAAAGGAGATTTAAATAATGAGGGTTGGTCTGGCAGCCTCAGGAAGGCAAATAGGGCCGAAAGCTACCCTTTGAGTGCCCAGTGCAGAGCTCTGCTGGGCAAGAGGCAAAGTAAAAAGCAAAACTTGAGAGAGGGAAGCAGAAAGAAGATCAATAGACCTTTCTGTACAATATTTTACAAATGTGTTCCACCAGCAGGCTTACAGTCTTGGAGGAAGGCCGCATGGCTGCCAAAATGACATTGCAAACTTCGGGTGGAAGGTTGATTGCTATCCACTGCCTCCGCTCAATCTCCATGCAAGAAGGTATAGAATTGACAGGTTCGGTGGAGGACCCTCCCATGCTACCTCCTCTGCTACTGCGGCAGATGATCCTCCTGAAGGAGAAGCCTAATTGGAGGATCGATGCTCAATTGGAAAAAGACAGTCACCCAGGCCCTCGTCACCAGCCGACTGGACTACGGCAACTCCCTCTACGCCGGAACCACTGCCAGACTCCAGCGAATCCAGAACGCCTCAGCAAGACTCATCCTGGACATCCCCCGACACAGCCACATCTCCGGACACCTGAGAAACCTGCACTGGCTCCCGGTCAACAAGAGAATCACGTTCCGACTCCTCACCCACGCACACAAAGCCCTACACAACCAAGGCCCAAGATACCTCAACAGCCGCCTCAACTTCTACACTCCAGCACGCCAGCTCCGATCAACCAACCACGCCCTCGCTGCCGTCCCCCGCATCCGAAGAGCCACCACAGGAGGAAGATCCTTCTCCTACCTCGCCGCCAAGACGTGGAACTCCCTCCCGACCCACCTCCGCCTGACCCAAGACCACCTCGCCTTCAGGAAGCAGCTCAAGACCTGGCTGTTCGAGCAGTAGCGGACCCCCCCTCCCCAAGCGCCTTGAGACCCTCCGGGTGAGTAGCGCACTATATAAATGCTGTGATTGATTGATTGATTGATTGAAAAGTTTGAAATACCAGACTCTTTGTGCCCAAGTCTGGATCCGCAAGAATAACTTGGCCCGGTTGCTCCTGAATTTCTTGAGCACTCTTGAAAGGAGTGGTATTGGCGGAAAGGTATGTAAAGATGGAAAGCGTCTCCGAGCGAGAGCTGCCTTAGAATCTCCATGGTGCATAGCTGCTGACATTGCGCATTTTCTGCAGAGGCTAACAGATCTAACCGGCTCTCCCCATTGCTAAAAGAGACCTTGCGCCACCTCCGGATAGAGATGCCATTCATGATCCGCAAAACACACAAGATGATGGAAGGAATGTTGCACAATGGCAAAACATTCACCCCCAGTCAAGGATCTGGGTTTAATTCATCGTTATTTTGCTCACCAAGCCACCCCAGTTCAGACATGGCCATATGCAATTCAGTATTGACCCTGTGCCTCATGGGAACAGTCCAGACCGAACTGCCAAGCCATGTCTTCCCTGGACAGGATTCAAGCATCCTAGGACCGGTTTCTGGCTATCAGCCGTCTTCAACCAGGATAGCTTGACTCCAGTGGCTTAGTGAGCACAGGACCAACGTCTGGGCATACCCTTCCCACATAGGGCGAACAGCAAAACACACAAGATGATGGACAGAATGTTGCACATTGGCAAAACATTCACCCCCAGTCACAGATCTGGGTTTAATCCATCGTTATTTTGCTCACCAAGCCACCCCAGTTCTTACATGGCCATATGCAAATCAGTCTTGACCCTGTGCCTCATGGGCACATTCCAGACCAAACTGCCAAGCCATGTCTTCCCTGGACCGGAATCAAGCATCCTAGGACCGGTTTCTGGCTATCAGCTGTCTTCAGTCAGGATAGCTTGACTCCAGTGGCTTAGTGAGCACGGGACTCACGTCTAGGCATACCCTTCCCACAAAGGGTGAACAGCAAAACACACAAGATGATGGCTGGAACGTTGCACAATGGCAGGGTTCTTGCTGCTTTCTGGGCCCTTTGTAGTCTCATAATTGCGGCCTTATTTGACCCTAGATACAAAGCGCAGGCATAGTCCAATCTGGACATTATTTATGCCTGAATGATGGTCTGACGTGTTGGGTGGATCAAAGAAGCCCAATAGGGGTCTGAGCCCCCGTAAAAGCCCGAAGCAGGTTCCTGCCACCTTTTTGGTTTTAACTTGGTAGCTCAGGCATGAGTCCAGCCACACCCCCAGGTTTTTTGCGGCCTGCTTGGAAGGGGGGGGGAGCACTACCAAGGCTTCCCGGCCACCAGAGTTTACTCCACAGCCAGTGGTCCTTCCCTACCCACAATACCTCCGACTTGTTGGCATTCAGCTGGAGGCAGTTGGTGGGCATCCACTTGGCGACAGCCGCTAGGTCGCCCCGAAATTTCAGGGCGTCCCTCTCAGTGTCGTTTGAGAGTGCCACCACCAGCTGAGTATCGCAGGCATAGGAGACCATGGTCAGTCCCCTGTCCCTAGCAACCGCAGCCCAAGTTTGGACATAGAGATTAAATAAAAGGGGGCTGAGGGAGGAATCCTGTGGGACCCCTTGTTAAATGGGGTGTATGTCAAAGGCGAAGGGAGGGACAGGAACCACAAACGACCTCTCCCTGAGGAACAAGGTGAGCGACTCCAAGGCCGGACCGGTAATCCCCGCCTCCTCCAGGCATTGTAACAGAATGGCACTGAGATCCAAAAGAATCAGTGCCGACATTTGCCCAGCATCCAATGCTGACCAGAGATGTTCTGTCACAGCCAGGAGGGCATACTCTGTGCTGTGGCCAGGTCAAAAGCCATTATGGGAGGGGTCCAGCGTGTTGTTCCTGGTCAGAAAGTCTGATAGGAGAGAGTTGACACACGTCTCTGAGATCTTAGCTGCCCATGGGAGTAAGGAAATGGGATGGTAGTTTTCTGGTTTGGCCGGGTCTAACAAGGGCTTTTCAAGCAGAGGTAACACCTTGGCCTGTTTCCAAGCCCTGAGCACGGTTGCCGTGGTGAGTAACATGTTTATTACCTGCCCCAGGGAGGGTATAATCGCAGGAAGCACTTTCCTAAATTGGTCTGGTTTAAGAGGGTCAGCCGGGGAACCTGACTTAATTTTCCTGCATAGAGCTTGCAACTGGTCTGCTGGGATTGAAGGGAACGCCTCCAAGATAAAGATATTAGTGTTTTACAGTCCCATACTACTTGCTGCAGTGGGAAAGGACCTATAAATGTTGTCTACCTTTTTAACGAAGAAGGTGGCAAGGTCCTCACACTGCTCGTTGGACTTGATAGTCAGCCCTGCAGTGACCTGCTGCGATTTAAGGCTGGAGAGTATCAAGAATACGCTCTTGCCGGGTTGTTGCTGTCGTGGATTTGGTTGGCATAGAATGTTGCTTGCGCCAATTGAATGGCCTTATGGTGCCTTTCAACCTCCGCCCGATAGATGTCCTTCGCGGCGGGGTTAAAGTCCCTTCTCCATATGCGCTCTAGCCTTTTGCAGCCCTTGCGCAACTCGGCTAGATCGCCTTTATACCAGGGTCTGGTTCTGGATTTGCGGTTCAGTGACCATTTCTCAGGGATAAGACTATCTAGTGGCTGGCTGATCCAGTCTGAGAAAGCCGTCTATGCCTCATTAGGGTCCTTAGGCAGACTAGGGCACGTAGTGGCCAGGCGAGCGTGGAATAAATCCCAGTTAAATTTGAGCCAGGGGCATTTGAGGGAGGACGTCTGATCCTCACTCCGTAATGGAGTAATCCCTTGAAGTGACATGGGGACCAAGTAGTGGTCAGACCATCCCCTAGGGATGGGGGCATGAACTGTCAGAGAAGGTATATTCGTGAAAACTGGGTCCAGCAGGTGGCCGACCGTGTGCGTTGGGCCTGAAACCAGTTGTACTAGCTGGCAGGCTGCCAGGTCAGCTACGAAATTAGCCACATCAGGGTCGTCGTGTTTGTCTAGATGAAGGTTCAAATCCCCAGGGACGGCAAAGTTGGCGGCTTTAACCGCCAGCACGCTGACCGCCTCTGCAAGTGCTACCTTAAAGTCTGGTGGATGGCCCAGGGGGCTGGTAGACAAGAAGCCCTGACATAGTATAGTTTGGGCTTAATGTGACCTTGAAGTGGGTGTTTTCGCATACGGATACAGCCGATTTTTGCTTGCCGAGAGTGATGGTGTACAGACGAGGTGCCTGAATTCTTCTGTCTCACCAATGGCTGGTCACATCAATTTAATTCCTGTGAAAAATATTAAAAATTGAGAAATCTGTAAGTTTAGGGACTGCTTCCTGAAAGCAGACGATCTGCACCCGTCCTGTTATGAAGCAAAAAAGTGCTCAAGGCAATGTAAGGGAGTGCGTGACAGGCATGGCCATGGGCTAATATGTGACTTCACTGGGGTTCCTTGTTTGGTGGGCAGGTACTTGCTCTGGTACACACCTTAAAGATAAGGAACTTCCACTTATAAGAGGGACGACAAACCTCAATTAAGCATGCAGGATGGATCATGATGGCTAACCACTGAAGACTATCCTGAAAGTCTGTGACAGAGGGATGCTGAAAGTCCACGAGAAGGAGATGCAACCTTTGAAAGTAATGCTGAATGAGCAGAGTGGATGGATGTTCAATGTCCCATGTAGGGGATAAGCTTTGAAGGAAATGTGAATGTCAGTGGTGAACTGAGAGTGGGTGTGGAAAGAAGAAGGCGAAAAGAAGCTGAAGGTTTAGGGGCGTAGGGTAACCTATGAAGATATTATTGAATGTCTAATGTAAGGAAGGATACTCCTCTTGGGAGCAGCTGCACACCACAAACACACTTATAAACCCAGCATACAAGAATGTCATTAAAGTGAGGCCAACTTGGAAACACACCCCATACTAGTCATCTGGTAGAAGCATAATGTCTTCAGCAGCTGGCCTATTCTGTGTTGCTCACCACCCTACTTATTTGTGGCGTCTGGCCGGCTTGCTTCTTTTAAGGGTTCTGGCAATGTTTGCAGGACAGAGGAACTATATATTAAATAGCCCTGATGACTACATAAAAAACAGAGAACCATGGGAATATGAGGGCTCTTTGTTCACAAAACTAAAGTGGGGCTTTCCGGGAGTCATATCAGTTGCAGATCCAACATGCAGACGATGAAACCATAGCGAGGACCCTTTGGGATATGAAAAACCACTCATGATACATGTGTCAAACCATCAACTCATTTCAATCTGGGGAGTCCATTCTGCATCAAGGCAACATGGAATTCACCCCACAGTAAAAAGCTGAAAAGCACAAGGGAAGCTAAGTGCCTCCTAGGTGAGAGTATTTCACAGAGGAGCTTAAGCTTCAGTGTTCATTGGGACAGCGCTACTGGAACGAAGAAGTCCTGTCTTTCTGCTACTATTCAGGTGCCATCCCTGCTCATAACCTGAAAGCCTATCGAGCCCAATCTGTCCTTACTTGTGTTCTGCCGGGCTGCAGTGCCCATCATGTCAGTCTTTGCTATTTGCCTGACTGACATTCAAGTCAGTCTTCGCTATCTGCCATGCTCCCATTGGCGCAAGACTTTGGCTTGGACTTGAAAGAAAAACGCTTAATAAGGCGCCGTGAGAAGCTGCCAGATTTCTTCCTCGTGTCAGAGCTGCTGATGGCATTGGGGAGGTCATCGTGCGACTGGCTAAGGCCAGCTTCCTTCTGGCGCTTCCGTCTCCGGAAAAGGAGCTTTGTCCCGCTCCGCAGGAAACCAACTGCAGCAGAAAACAAGAGATAAAAGTTAGGATAAGTCCAAACAATACCCTTTCAGGGATAGAGTGAAGCAAAAAAGAAGTAGAGAACTCTGGGTTAGGTGGAAAGCAGCTCCTGTAAAGAGCATTCTCAACACCAACAACACTCTAGATCTGCTCACCTCAAATGTCTGCTTTTCTATCAAAGTCTTTAAGCAAAGGATTAGCATAGTGCCATCCACGCAGAGCTAGAAAGGGACAACGTCTTTTGCCATTTCTACCGCAAAGTGTTTAAGCATAGGACTAGCACAGTGCTGTCAATTCCGAGCTGTAAAATGACAAAAGCCATTTACCACTCCAGGCATAGTATTACAGCTGTGAATTGGTAAAATACCAACCAATCCAACCTGAAATGGGTAAAAGCAACCCCTTAATAATTTTGGCTGGAGAGAGGTGTTGAATCATTGTGCAGAGGAGAACAACAAATGTGTAGTACTACAACATTTAAAAGGGAACTCAATATAATATTTTTTAGAAGCTTTAGCAAGATTGGCAGCCATAGCATGCAAACTTGGAGAAAGCCCAGCCGTTACTGGGTCCAAGGAGAAGGAATAGTAGCTGCAGGCTTTTTCTAATCTCTTTAGTTCTGAACCAGCACCCCAAGAACAAAAAAAATATATATATATATATATATATATATATATATATATATATATATATATATATATATATATATATATATATATATATATATATATATATATATATATATATATATATATATATATATATATATATATATATATATATATATATATATATATATATATATATATATATATATATATATATATATATATATATATATATATATATATATATATATATATATATATATATATATATATATATATATATATATATATATATATATATATATATATATATATATATATATATATATATATATATATATATATATATATATATATATATATATATATATATATACCACAATGTGATCCTTTTTCAGTTCAAAGCGCTCCCCAGCCGGTGCCCTGGGTATGGGCCGGATCCTGGCCCCAATTTCAATTTCAACGAACAAAGGACGTGGCACTCCAGAGCTGCAATATGATCAATTTATTTAAGCTCATCGCCCAAACCAACGCGTTTCAGCCCTCCCACTGCTTTTCTCACGGTCAGCGAGTCCCTCTTCAGTTACACTTGTTATACCCTTCTTAGCCTTAATGGGGCATTATGGGAATTCTAGTGTTTTCTTATAATTCCCAAAACTTTATACATATTTACAAAAAGGACAATTGCGTTTTTGTCAGGTAATTAAACATTGACTTATGTTTATATTTTCTACACTACTTTTTTTTAAAGCGCTATTTCAACTTTCATTTATGTTCCTTTGATTCATCACATTTGGTTTAGTACCTTGCCATTATTTTGAAAGCATGCTTTTCACATTCAAATAATGTTACCACTTATTTGGTGATACATGGTCCAACAGGAGTTAAATGTCATATATCTACCATATGACCAAATACAATCCATGGTATTTAGAAAAAAAGACTACAACTAATAGCATTCTGCACGGGACTACCTTCCAACCGAAACAGTTGTTAGAAAGCACCCCTTATGGGGTATTTGTACGCATGAAGCAGAACTGTTCTAAAAAAGAGGATGCAGAAGAAAAAATTAACGAAACATTGCACAGGCTAAGACTAAGAGCATATAATGAAACAATGTTAAAATGATGCAAACGTTGTATTGATAAAAAACCTAGGGAAGATACATTGATTCCAAAACCAAAGGCCAAAGAAATGAATGAACAAGGATCACCCAGGTTCATCACAACATATAGTAAAGAAAATGGAAGAATAGTCAATAAAATAAAAAAATATTGGCATCTAATCTCTGGCAAAAATCTTGGGGCCTAAACCAACAGTTACCAACAGAAAGACCAAATCACTGAGGGACATGCTGGTTAAAAGTCACTTTCAGGAAAGCCAAAGTACTAACTGGCTAACAGACCAACAGAAAGGTTTTAAAAAATGCAATCTATGTAAGGCTTGTAAAATCGGCAAAAATATGAGAACAATTGTTGAACCCAATGGTAACGTGATCACCATCGACCAAAATATCTCCTGCACTTGTGATATACATAATAGAGTGTAATTGTGGAATGAGATACATCAGAAGCACAACATGTATGCTGAAAAAACATATCCTTGAGCATATACGAGCAGTGTAGAACAGAAATATGACTTACGCCACGGCCAAACATTGCCAGAAAGGGGATTGGAGAGCAATGAGCTATTATGGCATACATATGATACACCTAGAGGAACGTGCAGGGGACAGAGTGAAAAAATTGCAACAAATGGAATCGCAATATATCATTAGACTCAAGACAAAGACCCCTCGAGGAATCAACAACGATGAGGAACTTTTTGTCGATCTTGAATGAAGATGGGGACTGCAAATGGTGTGCTAGGCTGAACAATGTGAATGAACTCTGAGATTGCATTCTCCTTTGGTCAACAAGGGTACTACACCCAAATATTGCATTGAATTGAATTGAATTGAATTGGCACTTGTAGAGGACATGGCTACCAGAAGGCCTCCCAGCACTTAGGGACAGAACCTACACAAAGGACCCGCTTTAGGTGACCAGGAACAATAACGTTTTCAGCTGTCTATGGAACGACATATAATCGCCCTCCAAAATAATGTAATTTAGAAGAGCATTCCAGCTCTTTGAGGCGATGTAGGAGAATCGTCTTTCCTCACTCCTGAACCTATATATTCTAGGGACTACTGTCATGCATTTATTTCCAGAGCGCAAGGCTCTATTGGGACAGTACGGAGAGACGATAGAGCGTAGGATAGGAGGACCCTTGGAGGAAAGAATCTTGTGGATGATACATAGGGATTTGAACTGAATCCTCTCCGCAACTGGGAGCCAGTGTAGGGATGCTATAGATGGTCACGCATATTCTCTGTGGGGGGTCTGTAAGAGGAGTCGAGCTGCACAGTTCTGCACAGTCTGAAGTTTCTTTATCATTGAACGCAGGGAGCACAAATAAAGGGTATTTGCGTAGTCTAGACGTGAAAAAATTAAGGCTTGAACCAGCAGTTTCCTAGCAGTAAACAGCAGCAGGGGAAGGACTCTCCTAACTATCTTAAGTATTCCGTAACATGTTCCTGCTACCTTCCGGGATTGCTCCTTCATATTTAGATTATGGTCAAGCCAGACTCCAAGGCTTTTTATTTGTTCTTTTGGACGAGGAATACTGTCCAGACATTTAGACCATAGAGAGCTAGGATCTAGTGGGGAAGGTTTACCCAAGAACCTCAGATCAGTTTTTGCTCCATCCAGTTGTACATATGAGCCCTCCATCCATGCTTACACTTTTTCCAAACAATCAGCCAAATTGCTTTCCCTGTTCCCAGATTGGTTAAGGGAAACAATCAATTTTGTATCGTCCGCATATGAAACAATCTGTATGCCAAAGGGTTTGACGATCTTGGCCAGCGGGCTCATATAAATGTTAAAGAGGGTGGGGCTCAGGGACGAGCCCTGGGGAAGCACAACTCAACAACATACTCTTGGAAATGGAATTGTCCTCAAAGACCTGAAATGAGCGGTCGTCTAAAAAAAGACTCCAACCACATTAGTGCAGTTCCAGATACTCCTGAATCTCTAATTCTAGAGACCAGCAGATGATGGTTAACGGTTTCGAAAGCTGTACCCTGAGGGGGTCTAAACCCAGTTTGTGATAGATGGAAGCAGTCATTCGCCTCCAAAAATGTGGACAAAATGGAATTGATATGCTTTTCCCCAATTATTGGGATCCCTGGAAGCAACGAGATTGGCTGGTAGTTAGCAAACATTTCAGAGTCTGCACCTAATTTCTTAAGCAGTGCTCTCACCATGGCTCGATTCCATAAAGAAGGAATGGTCCCAGAGGCCAAAGAAAGATTAATAACTTATAGGACAGTGGGAGCTACATTTCAAAAACTTGATTCAGAACGGTGGGGGGAAGCCATGTCCCTAGGGGAACCTGATTTTAGTTTATTAAAATAGATTTTTAGGCACTTTATGTCCAAGGGAGGGAGGACCGCCAACAGAGGAACAGGTGATTTTGTATTATTTTCCGATGGAAGGTACTTCAAAGGGGTAGTTATTGGCGAAAATGCTGAATAAATAGATTGAATGTTTTTAAAAAGAACTCTGCAATGCTATTGCAGCGTCCTAAGGTATCAACAGAGGGAGAAGCTGGGGCTGATTAGAGATTTTGTGATTTTAAACATTTTACGCGGGGAGTTGGAAGCTGAGGAAATCCTAGTTGCGTAATACAGGGATTGGGCTTTCCTAACTTCTAGCTCATACATTTTTGTAGCCTCCCTGTAGAAGCAATTCCTCTTGTCTGAGAAGTCTTTCCTCCACTGCCTCTCTGATTGTTTATATTTTAATTTCAACTCTATACGCTTGGGGGTGTACCATGCAATGCTCTAGGAGCCCTTCTTATTAGTGTCAATTTTTTCGGAGCCACCAAGTCCAGAGAGGCTTCGATCAATTGATTAAACTCATGAATGGCCGATTCTGGATCAGCTTCTAGCACCGGGCGAGTATTGTTAAGAGTACATAGCCCATGCCTCAATAGGTAGCTTGGACCAATTACGGCTAAGTTTCTTCACTGGATCCATTGGTGGATCACTAATCAAAGGGGACCATGAAAAAGGCAACAGATAGTGATCATAGTAGTGGAGTGGGATTCTCCACTATTAAATTATTAATGTTGGTAAAAATAGGATCGAGTAGATGACCTTTTAGATGGGTGGGGCTGTTCTCTTTCAGATTAAGTGAAAGGGCACCCAAGCTATCAATCAATTCCTCTACTTTAGGTGAGGAGATTAGCTGGATTTCAATGGTGTGTTTGGGAAGCTAACGGCAATTCAGCAAGCACATTTTGTAAACTGTATTCTGATGGGGGGTCTTGCCTACTGAAAGTTAGGGATCGAGTACTAGGGTGCATTGGGGGCATTTATTACAAACAAAGGGCAGCCTGAAGCTATGATAGTATGCCTGCACCTCCGTTCCTCTGAGGTGTTACAGCTGAGCTGCCGAATAAGAGCAAGGTGTCCTCTTGGGAGAACCAGGGGTCGTAGCCCCTTGGCATGTTCGGGCGCGGACGGGCACAGACGGGCTTGCTTTAGGTGCGCCTTTGGCGCGCCAGCGTCACGGTTGCGTCTTCCGCCCCTTTTTAATCAAGGGCAAGCGTGAGGACCGTGGCAGCTAGAGCGCTAACCTTTGTCACTACCCCAAGATGTCCGTCCCCACCCCGACCATTGAACATAGCTCCTTGCCCTACAACGCGATTCAGGTAAACAATTTAAAAACAGATTGTGCAAAATCGCAATTTTCAATTTTTTAAAAAATTCACGAGTGTTCTATGCTCTGCAACCAAGAATCGGACTGCACGCGTCACCTGTTAGACTCAATTTCGCTGCGCAGTCGCGTCATCCGCCCCTTTTCAATCAGGGGCGAGCATGAGGACCGTGGCTGCTAAAGCGCTAACCTTTGTCACTACCCCAAGATGTCCGTCCCCACCCGGAGCATTGAACTCAGCTCCTTGCCCAACAACGAGATTCAGGTAAACAATTTAAATTCTAAAAACAGATTGTGCAAAATTGCCATTTCAACTGTTTTAAAAATTCACAAGCGTTCTGTGCACCACAGCCGAGAATCGGACTGCATGCGTCACATGTTAGGCTCAATTTCGCTGCACGGTCGCAACAAATATGGTAGATTTATGATATTTAACTTCTGTTGGACCATGTATAGAATCACCAAAAAAGTGGTAAAATTATTTGAATGTGAAAAGCATACTTTCAAAATAATGGCAAGGTACTATACCAAAATGTGATGATTCAAAGGAACATAAATGAAATTTGAAATGGCACTTTAAAAAAAAGTAGTGTAGAAAATATAAACATGTCAATGTTTAATTCCCTGACAAAAACACAATTGTCCTTTTTGTAAATATGTATAAAGTTTTTGGAATTATAAGAAAACACTACAATTCCCCTAATGCCCCATTAAGGCTAAGATGGGTATAAAAAGTGTAACTGAACGGGGACTCACTGACTGTGAGAAAAGCCGTGGGAGGGCTGAAACACTTTGGTTTGGGTGTTGTGCTTTTAAATAAATGGAGCATATTGCAGCCACGTCCTTGATTTGAAATGTGTATATATGTGTATATATGTGTGTGTGTGTGTATATATATATATATATATATATATATATATATATATATATATATATATATATATATATATATATATATATATATATATATATATATATATATATATATATATATATATATATATATATATATATATATATATATATATATATACATATATACGATTCACAATCCTGCTCCGCTCCTTCAGAAAATGGACAGAAATCCAATCCTCACCAACGGAACCCACAGGTACAGACCACTCCACAGCGCAAAAGGTGAAATTCAAGGTGGTTTATTCACACGCAATCGCCAGCATTATATATATATTATCAATGATGCCATAGAAGATGTCTTGAGTGAGGTAATATGTGGAGAAATTATCAGTGCATTACGAGATTCTATGTTTTTTTTATAACGTAAAGTAATATTCTATTACCATATTACATATGTAAATCCAACCTCCTGCTGCACATGGTCTTAGGCGGTGCTCCGCAGGGGAGATTGGTTACAGAGATTGGCCGCAGGGATTGGCCTGTGGCTAGGCCCCACGACCTAACAGTCCGCATGAAACAAACCCAACGCTGCAAATGGCCTTGGGCCATGTGTGATTGGTCACAAGGCCTGGCCTTCAGCCAGGCCCTGTGGCTATCTTCCCCCAAAGTCAGCCAACCCCATGCTGTGCAGGGCCTTCGGTCATGCAAGGCAGGGGCCCTGCACCCAACCCCTGCATGCAGCCAACCCCACTCTGTGCACAGCCAGGGGAGTTGGCCACAGGGCCTGCCTGCAGACCAACTCCCCCAAAGGCAGCCAACCCCATGCTGCAAAGACTTCGGCCCTTTGAGGCGGGGTTTGGCAGCAGGCAGTCAACCATAACACGCACATGGCTATCGGCGATCGGCAGTAGTGGGTGGAGCTTTTGCCTCGTAGAATAGATTTTGCCTTTGTGCATTGGGATCCCATCTCCCAGGGCTAAATACAATTAAACAGTTAAGGGGAGTATGCAGCCCCCTCACTGAGCCTTCTTGGGCCCCATGGACCCAATCCTCCAATGCCAAATATAATAAATAAAATGAAAGGGGCCACATGGCCCCCATTTCCAAGCCTTATTAGGCACCGGGAACCCCGTGCCCCGGTACCATACCTTATTTTGAAGGGGAGGGGGCCACTTGGCCTTCCCCTCTCCTGGGCCTTATTAGGCCCCGGGGACCCCATCCCCTGGGGCAGAGTCCTTGATAAAGGGAGTGGGTACACAGCCCCCCACCCTGAGACCAATTAGACCCTGTGAACCCGATCCCCCAGGTCGTATCTTTTTTGAAAGGGGGGGGGGGTTAGGCGGGCCCCTCCTTGATCCTATTTTGACCTGGGAAGCCCATCCCCCAGGACCCTATTTTTTTAAGGTATGGGGGCTGCGTGGCCTCCCCACACAAACGTCAGGCCCTGAGGACCTCATTCCCCAGGGCTGTTTTTAATTTAAAGGGGAGGTGGAGGGCCGTGTGCCCTCCCCCTCCTCCTTGAGCCTCATCAGGCCCTGGGGACCCCATCCCCTAGAGCCATATTGGAAAGATGTGCCAGGACTGAACACCCAATATTCACAGGGTCTGAGGACAATGTAACCCCTGCAGGGAAAATAAGATTTTTTTTACAGTTTGGCAATGTCAGAGAAAAACTATTTCTCATAGGTGTGTTGCCTTTTTAAGTGAAAAAATCGCTCTTCAAACAGTGTTACCAGCCTCCAAGAGGGTTCCTGTTTTGTGCCATCTCAGACGTTGGCACCTGGTCCAGCATGTGTACATCTATAATTAACTATCTTTGGGTGACAGGAATCAACTTTGGGCTTCCTCTTGTTGGGTATGATCTTTCTTTAGGGTCAAGGTATTGCACACCATAGAGGACACCTGGTTATGCACTGCACAGGAAAGTATGTGATTTAGAGGGGGTCTGTGATAAAGCATTCAATGTTTTCTTACTTTACCCTGAAATAAAGACCAGTAGTGGCGGCAACCAGACAGGATAATTGGGCGGGGGGAGAGGGGGTAGAATTGAGATAAAAAAACACTTACCTTGGAATGGCCAAGCCCCAGCCTATACCAGTCCTCTTAATCTTCCTTCTTACCGTCTCCAGTCCCGGCAGCAGGAAGCACCCTGGCTCCCCTAAACCAATAACAACACTGCAATGCAGCACTGAGATTAGTCTGAGTGCCATGGTTCGGTGCTCAGACGGGGACAGGGAGCCTGTGCAGGTTCCCCACCAGGCTGTGCATTATAGCCTGGTGGGGAACATGCAAAGGGCGCATGAACTGTTTGGCCAGCCCAAGAGAGTCGGCCAAACGGTCATGCGCACTTAGGGAGTGCAAACCACTCCTTCCCTGCTCTGGCCAACCCCGACCCGCACTGAACAAGGCCACTGACTGCACAAGGAAAAATAAAATGATAACAAAACGTTATTGTCACTTTATTTTTCCTTTTGTGCAGTGGGCGACGCTTCTCCACCTTAGTGGAGGAACTGCAACTGATAAAGACCCAGATGGAACCAATGACACAAAAACATAAAAAGACTGTGTTGGCTGAGAAGTCCTACAGCACTTGAGCATCTAGGGCTACTGGCTTGGCCAAAATCTAAAATGTAACTTTTCATTAAGCTAATTTGCTTTCGATTTGCAGGATATTTACCTTTGTGGTCCTTTAAGCTCCGGGTTTCCAAAGCACCCGTAGATCCGGTTTCAGACTCAATGTCTTCTACAGAAGGTCTCTCTGAGATATCTGACCTTGTGGTGTCATCTACTTCCTGGCTAGTCCTCTGCCCTGAGATGGTCGTCTCCAGAGATGGAGGTGTTTCTGAGGAGTTCTGGAGATCTACCATGAATGATTCGTCTTGCATTGTGGCGTCCATGGAGGCTGCATATCCAAGAGAAAGTGCCATTTCATCCTGATCAATAGGAACCTGTGAAAGGTATTACGCTGTGTCAGGAAAATGTAGCACATAACAGCACGCCAACCAAAAACAGGAAATCAAGACAGCAGCCAACAGGAACCATGAATACAATTTAGACAAGTAAGCCAGTAGAAACATGTCATGAGAAAAAAGAAAAACTTTCAAGCCATCCAATAAAAACGCATCAAGAGAAAACTGTAGATCAGGCAACTCTGACAACAACAAGAATCAACAGAAATTAGGCAAGTAAATGAATAGGAATGGATTAAGTGGAGATAGGAAATAAAAGTAACTAGCTGATAAAAATTGGTTCACTAACATATCATATATAGTCACATGCCTACAATATCCTGTTTTGTGATAAAATGACCCATGAAAAGCCCACTACCCCGCCCTCATCTCAATTTTCTAGTGGTGTAAAGAACAGGAATATGCAGCCAACAAATTCTGAGATGAGGAAGATGGGAGGCACTCCTTGGTGTAAATATTTTCAATTATATAGGATGGTAGGAAGTTGAAAGCTCTATGCTAAAATTAAATGCAAAGGTCAGTTATCTGCGTTACTGGGATACATTCTCAGGGTCGCTTATGCTCCAGTCGCTTGTGCCGTTATAAGGAAATATTATGTGTATGGCAGTCTGGAGAGGTCTTACTCCAGGTATATAACAGTTGTAGGGTTGCATGTGAAATTGTACGGACGCGCCTCAGTCTTGCGGACCTCTTCAGAAAGTTGTATAGTTCTTGAATGGGAAAGACTGGGAAGATAATTATGTCACGCGACATCCAAAACATAGGCACGGTTCAATTAAATACAAGTCACTTGTGCCCCACATTGTACTGACTGTTAACTTTGGTTATCACGGTATAGCCACATAAGGATTAACAGGTGAATGAGTCTGTACAAAAATCCAGACTGGCTATAGTTGGATGGTACTAAAGTGCAAGCTCTGCAAATGGCCTGACCTCTTACGGTTGACTGATGGCTGGATAGATTGGATACATCTGGGGGATAAATGCGGCATTATACAAAAATGGATTTGGATTAAATCTATACTTGAGCCTTTAACTTTCACCAGCGAAGCTTTAGCATTTGAGCGGGAGTGCTCCCACCTAGCACTGAATTTCCTACTCATTTACCTCCCTCAGGTTCCTGCTTATAGGCTTCCCTACATTGTAACAGATGGGTGTTTTATTTCAAATAGGAGCGACAGGCCAGTCAGTTGTACAAAACCAGTTTGTGGTCGTGAACCCTGGAATACACAAACTTACTAAGTTTGTCACTTCAAAATGTTTTTTGTGTGGTTTTTTTTACAATACACTTAATACCTTTTTGCGATTCAGAAAAGCTTTTTTAAAATGAGGTTTTATCTGTGGTTTGAGACCACAACTGCAGTCTCAAAGCAACGAAAAGTTACCAACACCTCAAATGACGTGGTAACCCTGTTGGACAGCTTCTCCTAGGAGAATTGTGTTGGGTGACCTTGGTGGGAGGAGGCAATGCTCCTATAAAGAACAAGGGCTGCTTTAAAATACTTTACTGTTTGGGAATGCAGCCCATTATTCCTGCGTTGATAGCTATTCACAGGAGTTAACAAATAGCGGTCTGCCTAATTAATCTTCATTAGATAGGTTGTTCTTCGACCCCCACCGAATTGGCATGTTACAAAATGATCGGGACGCAGCTGGATTGATAAGATTGGGCAGCAGCGGCTCCTCCGCTAAGGAGCGTCGCCCCACTGCTCCTCGAGCAGTTTAAAAAGGAAAAATAAATTATAATAGCGCAATGTTATTATCATTTTATTTTTCCGTTCCTGCTTAAATGCGGGATGGATTGGACGGACTGGCCAGACCAGGCACCCGGGGGAGGAGTGGTGAGCACACTCTAAGTGCGCATGGTGGTTTGGCAGGCCGTCTTGGGCCGGACAAACAGTCATGCGCACCTTGCAGGTTCTCCACCGGCTGTATTGCACAGCCTGCATGGAGAACATGCACAGGCTCATAGTCCAAGTCTGAGTGCCAAACCACAGCGCTCAGACCAATCACGCTGCTGCTGTCATGCTAGTGACAGCAGGATCGTGATTGGATAGGGAAGCCTGTGTGCTTCATTCTTCTTGCGTGCTGACGACCGCAGAGGACTGGGAGGCAGCGGCTGGCCTGCAGGCAAGTGTTTTTTTTTTTATCCCCTACTCCCTCTGCCCGCCACCCATTAAGCAGCAACCGCCACTGAGATTGGGGAGGAGTGTGCTCCAGGTTTCCCAACAATCACACTGCCATATAACGTTGAAATTCATTATACGACAAGCAGGGCGCATGAGAGGGGCTAAAGAGGTAGTGGTAAGGGAGAGAAGTGCACACGGGTAGGGGTACTAAGTGAGAGAAAACACAATACTTACTAAAATAACCAACTTTTTAAGACTTTGAAAGCAGAGAGGGAGACAGTGTGTGTTCGTTTTTGTCTGAGTTTATGTACAACCTCTTGGTGAAATCCCAGACACCTCACCATACCTGAATGAAAGCACCTGTACCCAACTTGTTACCAGAAAATGCATTTAATGGGAGGTATACCCCCTAATAAATACCCCCAAACCCAAAATACCCCCAAACCCCCTCCTGAAGCTACACCCCTGAATATGAACTACTAGTACACAAGTCCCGTCGTGAAATTACATACAGGTAAAAAAACGTTGGCTAAGCTCAATTTACATTCCCTATATGCGTCCCGGCTGTATGTACATCTGGCCCAGTGTTAGTTTTAGAAAATGTTACCTGTGGCTGAGATCTCAGGCAGGCTAAGTCTTGAGCTTCTTAAATGACCTTGCAGTCTTTTCATTTTAGATGTGAGTAATCACAAACCCACACACTGTTCAGGTCATCTAGTAAACACCAGCTTTTCAGCCGCAGACCTCTCTCTGGACACAGGCTGGGCTACTTTCCTTTGGTCCCTTAAATCCCTAAGCTCAGGAGAAGAGCGATGGCAAAACTCTTAGTCTCAGACAGGAACTGGAAGGATCTGGATTTACAGAAACACATCCTGATAATTGGATCACGTTTTTAAATGAAAACAGTGCCCTTAAACTTCCTCTCCTGATAAATCACTTTTAGCTTCTAGCAAATGTCTAATTAACCGGATAAATGTTCCTATGTCAATTAACTCTTGGGTGACCATCACTGGCGCAACCCGTGATTCTCTGCTTCACTTGCCAACCTCAAATTAAAGGTTTGCCAGCTGGAAGGGAGATGGAGGCAGAAATAGTTTACTGAGAGCAAACACAATATCAAACTAAGCTTGCAATGTACAAGGATGAGCTTAAATCTGACAAATGATCTATTACATCACCCTGATTTCTCAGGCCCCAAACCAAAGCACTTTTTAGAATAATAGAGGTAAAGCCATGTCCAGCTCTACAAACCTCTATTCCTCCTTCACAACACTAATGCACGTTTTTTTTAATGATAAATGATCAACTAAGGCCCAAGCGCAGGAATCTACTTCAATTCCTCCAATAAGACCACCTGGCACACTAGAATCTCACATGTTGCTTTGGTTTAAGGAAATTACCTCACAGGAGCTCCGAAGGGTTCCGAGTGCGGCAGCGAGTTGGATTACCAGTAGCAGAAACGATAATATGATCACAATTTTGAATTCTTTGCACTGGCTGCCTCTCAGAGTAGGAGTTGTCTCTTCTTATGGTCCTCTGGCAACCAAGCGAACCTCCCTCGATTTTATGATGGGCAAATGTTCCTTCTATGGGTCTCAGAATACTTTGAGATCTGCTACACAAGGTTTACTTAAAATCCCTGAGAATGAGACTACATTTTGGCAACAGGGATTTTCTGTGGCCACAGCAAAAGCCTGGAATAAGCTTTCAATAAGTCTATGTGATCTTATCAACACCAATCACAAAATCATTTTAATTGTTAATTGGGCCCTTATGATCTCCATTTCTTTTATTGCCCCCGCCCCTTCTGTAGGCTTATAGATTTGTGCTGTCACTGGCGGCGAAAAACAAAGATGAATGTTGACCTTTACAAAAATAATTTCATAATGTAGCCATAGGACTCTCCGTTTTAGGTAAATAATTGTGACATCAGCATTAGAGCAGAAGAGTCCATTCTTCATTCCTGGAATAGAGCACGCAAGGGAGCATCGACAAGTTACAGTGGCTAGGTGCTGCCAACAAATCTCAAGCAGCTGTCCATGGACCAAAATCTAGTAGGGACGAACATCTAGCTATTTAGAAGAATTCGCACTAAGAACCATTAGGTTGCCTTACTTAAAACGCAAACATTTCACATTACAATATAAAAACATTAGGAAAGGAAAACTTGGAACTCATGAGAGGTGGGTTCAATGAGAGGAATACAAAACTGATGAGAGAAGTTATCAGACCCTATTGCAGGCAATTTGCAGAACAGGGGTGGGATGCAGCAGATGAAACACTAGATAGGAAATTAATTTTTCTGAAGTACTGGTGAAGACTGGGAGAGGGGCAGATAAGTGGTTCAAGAAGAAATTAATAGTTGGGTTTTGAAAAGCGTCCCGAAAGTGAGGAGAGCGGGATGACCTCTGATACTTTGCAGTAAGGTATTTCGGGAAACATTTGCAGTCCCAGTCATTGAATGATTCTGGGACAGCGAAGCTCTGAACATGACAGCTTTGATTTGAGGAGAATTGTGACATCGTACCCACAGTCGTAGTAAATGGAACCTCATAATTAAAGTGCAATAGGATGAGGTGGGACAAGAACTCATTCTGACACACCAGCTCCTCACTGAAATGACCTTTACTCCAGATTGAACTGAGCTTAAAAGAAGCCAGTATCCTTTCAATTTGGGTTAGGAGGAGGGAATTAGAGACTGTGGCACAGGGTGCCCGTGGAAGAACCACTTCGGCCTTTTTTAGGTCTCGGCTAGACAGTGCATGCGGTATATCTTCGAGACATGCTATTTACTATCAGTGGTCTTAAAGCCCGCCCCTAGCTTACCATTTGTTAGCTTCAGCGTTTCTTTCATTTCCTTCGTCCCCATTTGTCATGGGATGAAAGAGTAATGCTGCTTCTTATTTTTAGCATGGAACAAGTACATGTGTCCATCCACTGTTCCGGTGTTTTGAGCTATTTTCTTAGTTGTGTTCAAGCACTCCATAGGAGTGCTCGAGTGTTCAGTCATTCCTTTCCCCTCCCAACCAGCCCCACCTGTGTTGTGCATTATTTACTATTTATTGACCAGTTGCTTTAATATTTCCTACCTTTCTGGCTGGACTTCTCTGGGCTTTTTTCCATGACTTTCAGCCATGCTGAAAAGAACAAGTTACTTACCTTCAGTAACGCTTTTTCTGGTGGATACAGTATCTGCCTGTGATTCCTCACCTTGTGAATATCTCCTGCGCCAGCGACATTCGGAAACTTTTGTAGCTCTCCATGCCGACGAGGACCTAGACGACATCACAAAGGCACAACTCCGCTCGCGACCACGCTGACATCACTGGATCCATAATAGAGCCTCGTCGGCGGGATGACGTCAGTTCCGCCCATTTTTCCGTGCCCCCGAGGCACACAGACGGACCGACATAAATAGGTACAGTATACACAGTATTCAAACCAACACACACAGTGCAAAATCAATGCAAAAAACAAGAACAATTAAACATTCCCATTGAAAATTATAACATAAAATAAACAGTTTACAGGTATAGAAGAGTAGACAACGGGGAGGTGGGTGGGTCAGTGAAGAATCCACAGGCAGATACTGTATCCACCAGAAAAAGCGTTACCGAAGGTAAGTAACTTGTTCTTCTGATGGATACATCTGCCAGTGGATTCCTCACCTTGTGAATAGAATCCCACAGCAGTCCCACTCCCGGAGGAGGGTGTACACTCTTCTATACCAAGAAATCCTGTAGGGCAGAGCGCGCAAAGTGACCATCCTTCCTCACTTCGGAAACTAAGCAGTAATGCTTCGCAAAAGTGTGGAGGGAGGCCCAAGTTTCCGCTCTACAAATGTCCTCCACAGGAACATCTCTAGACAAAGCAGATGTTGAAGACTTTGCTCTAGTAGAGTGTGCTCTAAAACCCTCTGGAGGTTCCTTACCGGCCAAGGAGTAACAAATCTTGACGTACAAGACAATCCATCTGGAAAGTGTGCGCTTGTGCACCACTCTGCCTTTTCTGCAGCCAGCAAAGCCCACGAAGAGCTGGTCATCCACACGATGATCTTTAGTTCTGTCAAGGTAGAAGCTCACCGCCCTCTTTGGGTCCAAGCGGTGAAGACGCTCCTCCTCCTTGGAAGGGTGAGGGGGAGGATAGAAGGTAGGAAGGGTAATTGACTGCCCCAGATGAAAGGGAGTTACCACCTTAGGCAGAAAAGCAGCCCTGGTCCTGAGTACCATTCTTTCAGCATGAATGGTCAAAAATGGGGTTTACAACTCAGAGCTTGAAGCTCATTTACCCTCCTTGCCGAGGTAATAGCAAGTAGGAAGACCGTTTTAAAAGACAACAGCCTCAAGGGACACTTGTGCAAGGGCTCAAAGGGTGAACCCATCAAGTAGGTTAAGACAAGATTTAAGTCCCATTGAGGCACAATAAATGGAGTGGGCATTTGATGGTAAGGCCCTTAATAAAACGTAACACAATAGGAGACTTAAACAAAGACAGCTGGTCTGGCCAACAGAGGAACGCCGAAAAAGCCGATAAATAGCACTTCACAGTAGCCACAGCAAAACCCTGCTGGGCTAGGGAAAGAGCAAATTGAAGGATATTGGATAAGCGAGTCCTCAAAGGGTCAATAGACTTCTCCCCACACCAATGAACAAATTTGGACCACCTATAGGAATATATATACTTAGTGGAGAGACGTCTGGCAGACAAAATAACGTCCACCACGTCAGAAGGAAGAGAAAAAGAATTCAGGTTGCCCCGTTCACTCTCCAGGCATGAAGGTGTAAGGTCTGGAGGTGGGGGTGTAAAACCTGCCCCTGCGACTGCAAGAGGAGGTCTGCCCTGAGAGGGAGACGGAGCGGAGGGCACGAGGAGAGGTGGAGAAGATCTGTATACCACACCCTTCTTGGCCAATCCGGGGTGATCAATATGACTTGGGCCCGGTCTTGGCGAATCTTCCTCAGAACCCGAGGAATCAAGGGTATGGGAGGAAACGCTTAAAGGAGTTGTGAGTTCCAACTCAACTGAAACGCTTCCTCCAGAGCCCCCTGCATCGGATACTGGAGATTGCAGAATAACGGGCAGTGAGCATTCTTGTGAGTGGCAAACAGGTCCACCCGAGGAGTTCCCAACATCCGGAAGACGTGACGAACCACCTCCGGATGCAGCCTCCACTCCTGGTCGGCTGAGAACTGCCGACTGAGATTGTCTGCACGTACTTTTAGAACTCCGGCCAGATGATTTACCATCAGACAAATCTGATGGTCCTGTACCCAGGACCATAGACGCAGAGCCTCTCTGCAAAGACTATGCAACCCTACTCCTCCCTGTTTGTTGACATACCACATCGCAGTCGTGTTGTCTGTTAGGACTTGAACCGTCTGACCGCGAAGGGAAGGGAGGAAGGCCTTGAGCGGCAAACGTATCGCCCGTATTTCCAGAAGGGTGATGTGAAGTAACCTTTCCTCTGGAGACCAAAGACCTTTGATCTCCAGATCCCCCAGATGAGCACCCCACCCTAAGGTTGATGCATCCGTTATCACTGTGGCCACCAATGGAGGTAGATGGAAGGGCTTTCCTTGAGACAGCTTGCCCTCCACGCTCCACCAAGACAGATCCGCTGCAGCTTCTCTGGAGATCCTCACAGACTCCCTGAGATCTGATTTGTGCTGAAACCACTGCCTGCGGCGGCACCACTGGAGCGCCCTCATGTGCCAGCGTGCATGGTTGACCAACATAATGCAGGAAGCAAACAGACCGAGCAGGCAAAGGACCTTCAGGACTGGAACGACCGCTCCATTGTAAAACAAAGGAATCATTTCCTGAATGTCGAGAGTCCTTTGTGGAGGAGTGAATGTTCGACAGACAGTAGTGTCCAGTACCGCCCCTATGAACAGATTGCGCTGTGAGGGCACTAGGTGAGACTTGGGCACGTTTATCGAAAAACCCAACTTGTAGAACAGCTGAGTTGTCATCTGCAGATGATGAAGCACCTTCTCTGGCGACTCTGCTTTGAGCAGCCAGTCATCCAGATAGGGGAAAACCGTAATCCCAGATCTTCTGAGATGTGCTGCCACCACTGCCATCAACTTGGTGAAGACTCAAGGTACAGTAGTAAGTCCAAACGGGAGGACCGCAAACTGATAATGTTGCGACCCCACCGTAAAACGGAGATACTTCCTGTGTGACTTCAGGATCGGAATATGAAAATATGCATCCTGCAAGTCGATCAACACCATCCAGTCCTCTTGCTGCAGCGCTTGACGAACCTGCGCTAGGGTGAGCATCTTGCACTTTTCTTGCTTCAGAAAAAGATTCAAGACCCTGAGATCCAGGATTGGACGTAACCTGCCATCCTTCTTGGGTTTCAGGAAATACCGTAGTAGCATCCCTGACCCCTTTTCTGCTCTGGAACCACCTCTATTGCACCTTTTTTTTTTAACAAGGTTAGAACCTCCTCCTGTAGGAGAAGTAGATGGTCCTCCGAGCAATCCCCCTGGTAAGGAGGGTAATTTGGAGGGAATTCCTGAAAGGGAAGAGCATACCCATTTTCTACAAGATTGAGAACCCAACGGTCTGTAGTGACAAATTCCCAATCTTGTAGAAAATGAGTAAGCCGACCCCCCCGCAGGACCAACATGATCCAGAATGGGGGATCTAGGGCTGCTTTGCTGTGGTAAGAGTAGGGGAGGTAGAGGAGGAGGCGGGCTGACAACCTTGTGGGCGACCTCTGTTCCTGCCCCTATAAGACTTATATAGGGTGTTCTGCTGCTGAGGTTGTCTGTATGTCCGAAAGGACAACCTTCCAAAGCCCCTGAGCTTCCTTTAAGGAGAACCCCTAGGCTGTGTCTGCAGACCCAGGGACTTGGCTGTAGCCTTGCTTTCTTCAAATCTTTCCAAAGCTGCATCTGCCTTTTTCCCAAAAAGTCCAGAACCATCAAATGGGAGGTCCAAAAGAGTTGCCTGGACATCCTAAGAAAATTCTGAAGACTTAAGCCAGGCACTCCTCTTAGATTCAACCGAAGACCCCATTATCCTGGCTACAGAGTCCGCTGTTTCAAGGCCACTCTGAATCACTTGTTTTGCAGCCGCCTGTGTGTCAGACAAGACCTCATCAAAGTTCTTTCTGTCCTCCTCCAATAACTTAGGAGCCAATTGTTTAACAGAATCCATCAAGGCATGGCTGTATCTGCCCAAAAGGCAAGTGGCATTGGTGGACTTAAGAGCCTTAGAAGCTTATGAAAACACCTTTATAGCAGTCTGATCCAGCTTCTTAGACTCTCTGTCACCTGGAGTCTGTGGAACAGCCGATTTCTTTGAGCAGGCAGCTTGAATAACTAAGCTCGCAGGAGCAGGATGAGATTATAAAAACTCCGGATTTCCTGGAGCCATCCTATATCTTCTGGCAACTGACCTTGAGACGGCAGGAGACGAAAAGGGTTTTTGCCAAACTTCCATAATTGGCTCAGTAATAGCTTCATTAAATGGAAGTAAAGATTCAATTACTGCAGAAGGAGAGTGAAGTACCTCTGTCAGAATATTAGATTTACTTTCCTTTGTCGGGGGTTGCAAATCCAAAAGATCAGCCGCCTTACGAATCACAGTGTGGTAAGGGACCACATCTTTGGAGGGAACCTCTGAAGGAGGAGAGAGTTGACATTCTGGTGATAATTCCAAACCACTTGCCTGTCTTAGGTCTTCAAAAATGTCCTCTGAATCTTGAAGTTCTCCTTCTTCCATCTCATCCTCCCTATAATGCTGCTCCTCCAGCAATCTCTGTGCCTCCCGTCTGGACCTTATCTTCGGGGCCAACGGAGTCAAACACGGATCCAATGGAGTCGTGACTGGCGTCGAACCCGGATCCAAGGGCACATTCGAAGTCGACCGAGGTCGAGTTGACGGCGCCGGAGATGGAGGAATCGACATCGGTGTCGGCACCGGCGTCGACGATCTCGGCGCCGGGAAATGCCAAGATTGAGCCGCAGGCATAAATGACATGAAAGGAGCTGGAGCATACGCTTGAGGTACTCCCAAATGGAATGCCATGGGACCCATAGGTGCACCAGAGGGGTACATTGCCCTCGTAAAGACACCATACATCGCATTAAGGTAACGCGTCGGGTCTTGCCCTGGGCCAGGAAAAGGAGGGTACTCAACTGGAATACGCTCAGGCACAGGCGTCACCGGACTCGGGCCTGCCGGCGCCGACAGTGGATCCACTTGAGTCGATGGCCTTTCAGGTACAGGTACCTCTTCCTTCAGAGCCGGAGAATGCTCCGGAGATGGAGAAGGATTCGGCGATGGTGAAGCCACAGGAGAAGATACTCTTACCGGGGAAGGAGAAGGAGATACATAGTCCTTTCGATGTCGATGAGACTTCAAAGTCGACGACAAAGCCTCCTCTTTATCCGAACAGCGTCGAGAATCATGCCTCTTCTTTTTCTTATGTTTCTTGGATCTTGAAGCATGACCCGAAGTTGACTTCGAACCCGATCTCGACCTCGACCTGGTCTTCGATCTCCTCCGACCCCCCTTTTCTTTACGCATCTTAGCCATAAACAGCTTGGCTTCCCTCTCTTTCAGAGCCTTCGGGTTCATCTTCCTGCAGGAAGGACACTCCTCGACATCATGGTCTGATGACAAACACCATATGCAATCGTCGTGAGGATCTGTTATGGACATGTGTCCACCACACTCCCTGCAAGGTTTGAATCCTGATTTTCTAGACATCTTTGAAGAGAATAAAAGATAGAACAGGATACAAACTGGAAAACACAAAGTAACAAGCTACGGAGAGTCCCAAAATCCGTTGGCGTAGATGGCGCAGAAAAAAGGGAACTGACATCATCACGCCGACGAGGCTCTATTATTAATCCAGTGACGTCAGCGAGGTTGTGAGCGGAGTCGTGCTTTTGTGACGTCGTCTACGTCCTCGTTGGCATGGAGAGCTACAAAAGTTTCCGAATGTTGCTGGCGCAGGGGATATTCACAAGGTGAGGAATCCACTGGCAGATGTATCCATCAGAAGCAAATGTACTGCTACACAAATGAATAAAACACATTGACAACGCCAATAGCTCTAGCATTGCTGTGACCTATTAACTTTGTCAATTCTTGGTTGGAATGCAACTCCCCCGTGCTACACATTGTACTAGAGACAAGGCCAATCACCATGAGGATTTATTGTTGTGAGAAGTACCTGTTACAGATAAAGTGCTTCAGCTACAAAATGAGAGCAACAGTTGAATAAGGGAGAAGGGAAATTGACTACATCCTGGCTGAGAAACATATATAGGATGGCCATTTAGAAATCAGTTCACTCTTTTACAAGACATTATTGTCTTGATTACGCTACAGGAGTTGAGTTAAAAAAATATTTTCTGTTGACTCTATGTTATGTGTAAACCAGTCTTCCAAGTTAGTGTAAAGATCTTTTTATCCCATATGTCCAAGAGCTGTTTGGGAAACAATATGTTGTTCTATTATAATGCTTATGATTATCAATAAAGATACTACAATGTAGAAGAAACTATTACTTTTTTGCTCAAGAGGTCCTAAACAGCTTTCACTCCTTGTTGGCATTATAGCTTCATCATGGGAGAAAAAAACATCTGAAAGTTTTTAATCCCAACCTATCCCCACAAAAATATACTTGAATATCGTTCACCCCAGGGTAAGGCCCAACTACATTCTTGTCTCTCTGACTACTTAATCAATAATAAATCATCAGTTACCACCTATAGGACCGTTTGGGCAGCTGCGAAAGCAACTATTCGCGGGCAACTGATGAGCGATGCAGCTGAGGCCAATCAGTGGGCATCCCTTCATTGTATTGAACTCGAGGATCAAATTATCTCTCATACGTCTATATTCATCTCATCCCACGATACCTAACTGCCGAAGCCTAGAGTTAGCCAGAATAGCGCTCAACAATTTGTACACTTCAACAGCTGAGTACGCTCTGCAGCGTCTAAAAGGCAGACATTATGAACAAAGGGAGAAAACAGGCTGCTTACTTGCAACACAGCTGAAACAGAGTGAGGCAGCCATGGCTATCCCTGCAATACGGACAGAAACAGGTGTGATTGTCACCAAACCACAAGAAATAGAAAACACTTTTGCATCTTTTTATGAAAAACTTTACAATCCTGATACCCCGGCAACTGAAGATCAATTAGCGACTCATTTGGGTCCTAATAAGGAAAAGGGTCGAATTGAAAAGAAACCTTAGCCGTATTAATGAGGTCCTTCTTAATCTAATTAGGGATTATGCACAGCCCTCTCACCCGGACGTTAACTTAGTTTATGCTGACTTCTCAGATTGGGTTTTGGCAGTTTTGGACTCCCTTGCCCCTCTTGAAGAGCATTATACGGCTAGGAAACGGCCCTCCGCCCCTTGTTTCGCAGAGAAACTGAGAAAGCTCTGACAGGATGCCGACTCCAGGAAAGGAAATGGCCCAGCGAGCTCGAACCTGCAGAAAGAGATCTGCATAAACTTAGATTAAGAGAATATAAAATCGCCATTACTGAGGAAAAGGGGTAATTTTATCAAAAGATGACTAAGTCCCTAAAGTCACCGAGGGACCTTTTCTCAGTGATCAACTCTCTGTTGACCCCCTCAGCCCCAGGTTGTACTGAGGTTTCACAGGATCTGTGTGATAAAATGACATGCTTTTTTCAAGACAAAATTACAGAAATACATTCTTACCTGGAGATCCTCAATGTTGGAGGGACCAGTATAGATCCTCCACTAGAATCCCCGATTGGGGTTCACTGCGCATCATCGGGGGAAAAGGTAATTTTTGGGGCCTCCCCTCCTCTTCTCCAAGAGGATACAGAGCGGATGCTAAATGGAATGAGGTCTGGCTCCCCGCTGGAGCCCTGCCCTGCAAAAATATTAAAGCTGGGAAAAGAGGCTAATGGCCCTTATCTGACCTCACTTCTTAATACCGCCATTACGTCTGGGCAGTATCCTGTTGCGTGGAAAACTGCGGTGGTTAAACCGCTCTTGAAAAAACCCTCCTTGGATCCCACTGAATTAGAAAATTACCGTCCCATTTCCCTACTGCCTGTACCAGCAAAAATCCTGGAAGAGCATTTGAACTTACATCTTATTTCTTACCTGGAGGAACATCAATTGCTCGATGGCGCTCAGCATGGGTTCAGGGGAGAGCATAGTACTGAGATGGCATTAACCTCTGTACTTAAAAACATCAGAAGCCAGGTGGATGTAGGTCGCAGGACTGTGCTTATCCTTCTGGACCATACAGCAGCCTTCAATACTATCTCTCCTCTAAGACTGGTTGGGAGGCTGAAGGAACTCGGGATTAAGGGTCTTGCACTGAATATGCTCACCTCATTTCTTACAGACCGGTCACAAAGGGTCAAAATGGGCAATTTTACTCAGCTCTCAATCAGCTGTTCTGTTGAGTTCCTATGGGGTCCTCATTGAGCCCGGTCCTTTTTAATATCTATGTGACCCCTCTTGCTGGGCTGGTAAGATCATTTGGGTTGGAAGTGTTATCCTATACCGATGCCACTCAAATCATGGCCTCTATCACTGACAGTGTGGAAGCTTCAGCTGTGAATTTTAAAAACTGTATGGAGGCAGTGGCCTCCTGGATGGTTGAGAACTACTTAAAAGTAAATGGAGAAAAAACTGAGGTTTTAATGTTTGGAAACCATCAGGACCTTTGGTCAGATGCCTGGTGGCCGGACTCGCTTGGTCCTTGCCCCCACCCTGCCCTTAATGTCAAAAACCTGAGCATCATAATCGACAATTCTCTTTCCTTGGGCCTTCAAGTTAATAGGACAGTCTCTACCTGCTATCGTTCTTTCTCTGCCCTAAAACAGGCCACTATAGCCCTTGTGTCGGCTAGGCTAGACCATTGTAATGCCCTATATCTGGGTATTAACAAGGGGCTAGAGCACAGACTGCAGCTTGTGCAGAATGCTGCCGCCAGGCTGGTTATGGGTCTTCCCAAATATCCTCCAGTTTCGGCCACCATCAGGAATCTGCACTGGCTCCCGCTTGTTCAGAGAATTGTATTTGAAGCCATCTGTCTGGTTTATAAGGCCTTCTACAACACAGGGTCAGATGGCATTTCAGAGATATGTCCCCCATCAAGCAGCTAAGATGAGCCAGTAAGAACCTACTGATAGTCCCTAGCTTCAGGAAAGCTAGGTGGGGAGGTAGAGCCTTTTCTGTCTCTGCGGCCAAATACTCGCTCCCTCTTTCAATCTCGGGTCTGGACTCTCACTCTCTTTTTTGCAAATCCTTGAAGACCTGGCTCTTTACTCTCTCTACTCTGTAAGTTGGTTATATATTTGTATCTCTTTTCTCATTACGGTTGACCTCTTTCCGCAGCGCCTTGATGCCCCTGGGCTTAGTACGCGCTTTATAAAGCTTATATTCATTCATTCTTTCATTCATTAGCTGACTATCTCACAGATAGTGACCTTCCATGCCTCACAGATGAAGGTAGAGACTTACTTAACCGTGGCATCTGTAAAGAAGAAATTGCTGCAGCCATTGCCAAATTACCTTATCACAAATCCCCAGGAGAAGATGGATTCCTGGTGGAGTGACATCAATGGTGCAGAAGCAATTGATACTCCATATTCTGCCTTTCATGAGGCTGTTCCGACAGCCTCACCTGATCCTATTTCTAATAGGGCGTTGATTGCAGTTATCCCCAAGCCGGACAGAGATCCACTTGCTTGTGGTAGCCATCGTCCTATCTCCCTTATAAATGGAGATGTAAAAATCCTGGCAAGTATTCTGGCGACATGACTTCGCAAAGTCATCCCATCCCTCATACATTATTTGCAGGTTGGTTCTAGCCCAGGCTGTTCCTCCAGGAATTACCTTCGAACACTAGCTCATACTTTATGGACTGCAAAAGAGACAGAAGATGCTGTGGCTCTTTCTTTGGACATAGAAAAGGTGTTTGACTGCATTGACTGGGGTTATCTCTTTGCCACCATGAAACGCTTTGGCCTAGGCGATCAGTTTATTTCCAAGTTCCGCCTGCTACATAACAACCCGGCAGCCAAGGTAAATTGTGGTAGATTTATTTCTGAAACTTTTCCAATCTGTAGGGGTGCTTGCCAAGGTTGCCCCCTTTCTCCCCTTTTATTCCTGATGGCAATGAAACCCCTTGCCTCACTTATTCGCCACTCACCGCAGATTCAGGGTATACCTATAGCGGGAGGTGAATTGAAGCTATATTTATTTGCGGATGACATCCTCCTTACTCTAGAGGATCTCTCTCATTCTTCGCCAGCCTTACTCGAGATTATTGATGGGTTTGAAGCCCTTTCTGGTTAGAAGGTAAACTGGGATAAAAGTGAGGCTGTTCCGCTCTCTTCCGGCACCACAAATGCATCAATTAATGGATGCCCCATTTGCTGGAAATCGTCACAACCAAAATATCTGGGGAATTCTGGTTAATCAAGGCTGATAGAGATGGTCTCAAACAATCTTTCACCCCTTATAGCGCAAATGGAAAGGGATTTCGCTAAATGGTCTCCTTTGGATTTTTCTATGTGGGAAGAGCACAGGCCGTAACGATGGTCACTTTACCTCGCTTCACTTATGCTCCTGGAACGCTTCTGATTGTAGTTTCTCTATCCAGAATACGCTGCGTGGATGCCCATATATGGGCTATTGTCTGGGGATCTATGAGTCCTCGTTTAGCTGCTGCCAAACTAATGGCTCACCGCTCCCACTGTGGTTTGGGTTCACCATCTTGGGGACATTATTCTTTAGCCCTGTACTTCTCGAAATTAGCCTATCTACTCCCAGGCACAACTGACCCTCCACAATGGGTTACAACGGAACACTCACTACTTAACTGTGATGAACCCATTGAATTTTTATAAGGAACCCGTAACGAACGAATATCTCCTCAGCACCCTGTGATGCAAGCTATATATCAAGCATGGCGTTGAGCACACCGTCTTCTAGGGATTGCTCATCGTTTGTACTCCAAACCTCCAGTTTGGGGTAATGAGAGTATCCGAATAAATGGTCATGCGCTTCACTAATCCAGTTGGAGATCGAGAGGAATCCAGACACTTAGACCAGGTCATACTAAACGGAGAGTTGAAATCCTCTGACCTGCTCCGGAAGGAATTTGATCTCCCATTGCATCAGACCTCGCGACACTTGCAACTACAGCACTGCCTGAGGGCATGCAGGGTTCTCTTCCCTGGGCGTTAGCACCTTCGCCGATATTGGACTATCTCCTTATTTGGGGAAGGCATAAGGGAGGGATGTCGGGACTGTATGGTGCATTAACTAATCACGTACTCACAACCACTTCTTAAAGCTCGTCGCGAGAAATGGCAGGAGCACTTACACATTACCATTGATGATGTCTGGCCCGACGTATAGGAATTGGAAGGTAATATGGACCTTTCTCATATGCTCTGTAAATGTCCTTCCATACAGTGTTTTTAGGCTCACGTAGGGGATACTCTGAAGGAAAAATTCCCTTCAGACTCCCCTTACTCCTCCCATTATCTTATTGCATGATCTTGGGAATTCATCTGACATTACGTGCCTTTTGCATACTGCGCTCTCTACAGCCAAACGTTGTATCTTAAGACAGTGGCACTCTCCCGGTCCCCCCCCCGCCCCCCCTACCCCCCGCAGGAGGACTGGATGGTGGCAATGATTCAGACAGCATCCCATGAATGGGTAATATATCGACTGCAAGATCAGGAGGAAGTGTTCCATCAAGTATGGGCTCCTTTTCTCTGAGACTTCTAAATGTTTTCTTCCTTCGCCTTGCCCCTCTTCTTTCCCTATTTAATCTTTCCTATTTCTCACCCTCCTCTTCTGTCTCCCTCCCTCCTTCTTTCTCCCCCACCCCTTCTTCCCTTTTCTCTCATTGTGCATGCAGCTTTCCCCTTCCCCTCCTCTTTCCTCCCCTCCCTTCTTCTTTTCCTACCTCCCCATGTTTTTCTTCCTTTCTCCGGGTAGGGAACCAGCATCCCTCCTCATTTATGACTTTCCATCAACCTCAATGTTAATCACATCTTACATATCCAATATTTCGTAGGTCCAAATTTGTTTCCCCCTATCCATGATCCATTCTGTTTAATTCAGTCAGTGGTTGTGAGAAATGAGGATTATGGATTTCTAAGCAAACTATGCACAATATCCTTCTCTTACGCTATTTGCTCCTTGTCTTCTATCTGATACCTTCTTTTCCCCTCCTCCCTCCTATTCTGTGTAGTTTTCTTTTCTTTATTGCACACTAATATCTGTATTACTAATCTGCCCCTTTGCGACTGCAATTTTTGTATTTGGGATGCAAAAATTTGAGACTGCGTGTACCGCATGCAATTCCCATTCATTCCTATGGACCTCTAGGCCCATAGGAATGAATGGGAAACCATTCCTTAATTGCAACTCGCAACTTGCACTTAAGGAATGTGCAGGAATCAAACTTTTTTAGAGATAACTACATGCATAGGCAATTGAGATTCCTTAATTGCGATTTCTTCATAAATCGCAATTAAGGAATCGCAATTGCCTATATTAATGCCTGTGCACCTTTGTGTGTTGGGACCGGGTAGGTGCAATTGTCAGCATCAGAAAGTCTGCATGAGGGGCACATTTGATGCCCCCGTGCATAGTCCAGTTCAAACCAGTTCTGGGAGCCTTTGGCTCCTACTCTGGTGTGTAACTAGACAAAGGACATGCGAGTAACCTCCCCTTAGAGGGTCCCTGAATCTTCCCAACCCTTTCCCTAGGGTATTTAAGGGCTTACCTGGGTGTAGGTCCCTAGATTCGTTGTGGGAACAGATTCAGATCAGACACCATTTCTACTTCTACGGTCAGGGTACTCTGGACTTCGCTGGACTTCGTTTGGGCCTGACTTCGTCTCCCTCCCAGTCTGCTGCATCATCTGTGCCTGTGCATCATACAGAAACCTTCCGAGGCCTGTAAAGCATCAAAGACTCTTGAAGAAATCTCCCTTGGAATGAAGGAGTCACTCCCCTGCATTTGCAGGCACTGCAACTAAGCCGGCCGTTCTACAGATCCTGAGCTACTCCGGACTACGTGGCTCTGCAACACAGGTGGTGGTTTTCCACAGCTTCCGAGGCCTGCCCTGCCCTCTCACCAAGTTTGAGACCAGTATCCCTTGTGGGGGTTGCAATAATTGAACCCCTTTGCACCACGTCCAACTTGCAGTTGCAAAGGCTTGTTTGCTTCCTTCCAAGAAGATCTTCTGGCTCCAAGTAGCCCCAACCTCGAGCATCTCCTGTGACCAGAATCTTCAGCCACACTGCAATGTGTGCATCATGGCCTGTATCTTTTGGTGAGCTGCTTGAGGTCCTCTCGCGATTCCAGTGCCTCCGGCTTGATGGTCCATTTGAGGGTCACACTTGTTGCTTTTGGGCTCCCCCGATGTTGCTCCTCCTTTGATTCCTGTGTTGGTTGCTTTTGCCAAGGTTACTTGGTGCTCCCGCCGGACACCGACCCCTTAGCACTCAACATCCTTCGTGGGACAGCTTGTGCACGCCTCCTGGTCCTCCTCAGCATCGCCTGGTCATCACAGCTGCAGAGTCAAGGTCCTCGTCATCCATCCTGCAACACCCGACATCAGGAGGCATTCGTCTTCCAAGTCTCCTGGCCACTCCTGAGTGACATAGACTCTGTGCCCTCTACTTGCAGGCACCTCTCATCAAGAATCCATCCTTGGATTCTACCGGACACTTTCCCCTTCCTCCGCAACAGTACTTTCCTGAAGTCCTCCATTCGGTTCGATGGTGGTTTCTGACACCACTTCTCACGTATGCACCTAGCTTCCCTGGTGTAGGTAACATGGGTACTAGGGTATCCACGGGTGGGGTGGGGTGGGGTGGCTCTCCAACCTTCTGTTTTCCACTGGGTTTCTTCAGGGTCCACTGGTAAGGGTCCTTAATCTTTAAAAATCCAACCGCGACGGAGCACGCGTTCGTGTTCCCACACTGCACACGCTCTCTGTGGGATCACTATTGACTTACCTTGGGTAGTTCTGTGGGTCCCCAGCAATTCTACGTACCTCTGGACATTGTCCTGGCTATAATCGTGGTTCTTATTCCACTTTCGTAGTATATAGTTTGGTCCCCCTTGGGGTCCACTGTGTATTCTGTGCTATTTACTGTGTTTCTTGCTAAGGTATTGTGTGCATTGCGTTTATCTCGGTGTTGGAGATCTTTGAAACATACTAGAGAGTATTTCATAATAAATACATAATTTTTTTAATGTTTGGTGTGGTTGTTTTTCCTTGATCTATACTATAAAATTGCACTCTGGTAAAACAAGCTGCTTTACACTCCTTCTGGACTAAGCTTGAAGGCTGCTCTCCACAGCTACCACTTAGAGCTCTTTCTAAGGTTTTCTAAGACCTCTTAAATCCCCATATGGGTTGTCTGGACTGGTGCAAGGTCCCAAGTTACATAAGTGGATATCATATACCAGACCAGCTTCTCACAAGGAACTTAGTTTTCTCTGAACAATTGTATACAGATTGTACTCCGGGTGCGATAGGGGTTTCCCAGCTATGTGTGGTTCATTGTCAACATGCGCTCAGATACCCATGAAGTGTATGGTATAGGGTCAATGTTGCACATAAAAAAAGCTTAGTTCACCAAAAGGGGTTGTATGTGTGATGGCATTAATGATGCTTTATATTATTGTGCACTATTTGATACATACGTTCATGCCTCTAATGCCATACTCCTTTATAGAGTAAAGTGTACAAAAGTAGCTTAGATAATGTCATTAGGGATGTCAACAGTGATGTTGTCAATTATTCCATTTGAGATCTCATCAGTGATGTCATAAATGATGTCATAGAACACGCCATGAGTGATGTAATATTTGAAGTAATATTTGAAGTCATAAGCAGTGGATGGCGGGGGTGCAAGTTAAAGTTAGTTCTGCAACTATAACTGGTGAATTCTGTGTTTTTTTTAATTTCAAAACACTACACTGGCACTTTAACCTTTGTTTTTTCCCCCAGTGAAGATATATACATACACATATATACATACACATACACATATATTCACAGAAGAAAGGTTGCCCTAATGGAGAAGTCGCACGTGGAAGGGAAACAGCACACGGCCCCTGGCAGTCACACCACAGCGCTCCCTGGTCACTTTACTGCAGACTGACAAACGCGTTTCGAGCCCAAATGGCTCTTGATCACTGGCCTGCATGAAAACAGCACTGTTCTGCTCGAGATATATATATATATATATATATATATATATATATATTCACTGAAAAAACATAGGTTTCACACGTTATAGTTAGCTGGACATTTCACTCATACAAAACCATTGAAATTCCCCCGTTATAGTTAGTTCAGCTAACTATAACTTGCGCACCCGCAATGCACTGCTGATGACATCACATATTATATCACTCATGACATGGTCAGTGACATCACTGATGACATCCAGTGAATGTGTGTCTTTCTGAAAAAAAAATTTTTTTATAAATGTATATCTAAAGGTCGATGGAAGTATAAATGGGTAAAAAAGTGTCTAAATGGATGTTTTTTTTAAAATTGATTGTATAACTGACTTATTAAGTGTATCTTAGTGAATACATGTATTAACGAGTAAGGTTTAAATACGTAAATATCTGTATCAGTGTCTCACTTTGTGTATAAGTGGCTGCATGGGTTGGTGAGTAGCTACATGAGTGTGTATATGGGTTATTAGTTGGTTTTTTAAGTATCAGTATGAGAGTCTGTATGGTTCGGTGGGGGATATTACTTAGCGCATAGATGCATGAATGACTGCCTCACTGTTGGTATGTGTTTTGAAGACAGCAAGTGTGCAGGACTGTATGGGTGGATGAGTGTGTGTATGGGTGTGTTAGTGACTGAATGACTGTCTCAATAGTATCTTTATGAGTAACTACATATGTTTTAAACTAGTATATGTGAGTATTGATAAGTGAGTTTATGTGAGGGTGAGAGATTGGAAGAGTTCCTGTATAAATAAGTATGTGTTTCTATAAGTGATTGTTTAAGAGTGTACGTGTCTGTAGAAGTAAGTGTAGTGGTGTGTGTATAGCTGTATATGCAAGTAAATGGATGTTTGATAGTTTATTTGCATGTGTGAGTATGTGTGTGAGTAACTATGGATGAGTGTCAGTGTGTAACAGGATGTATAGGTGTATGAGTACATATGATGAGTGAGTACATGTATGAGTGACTTTATAGAACTGTTGGTGAATGAGTGGATGTGTATGTAGATTTTGGAATAACTGAATAGGTTGTTGTAACTGGTATTGGTATCTCCATTGTTTTGAAAATGTTAGTGTATATTTTTGAATGTATGTATCTAAGGTTATATTACGGTGAGAGGAGGTCTGCCACTCTTTCACAAGGATGATGTCATCAGTGATGTCATCAGTGATGTCATGAGTGATGTCACTGACCATGTCATGAGTGATGTAATATGTGACGTCATCAGCAGTGCATTGCGCGTGTGCAAGTTATAGTTAGCTGAACTAACTAGAACGGGGGAATTTCGATGGTTTTGTATGAGTGAAATGTCCAGCTAACTATAACATGTGTGAAACCTATGTTTTTTTCAGTGAATTTCTAAGGTTTTTTAAATGCTAATTCCTAACTATAACGTGGCTGAAACCTATGGTTTTTTCAGTGAATTTCTAAGGTTTTTAAATGCCAATTCCTAACTATAACCTGGCTGAAACCTATGTTTTTTTTCAGTGAATTTCAAAGGTTTTGTAAATGATAATTTTTAAATGTATTGTTATATTTTTTATACTGATTTACTACATTGTTTTAAACTATTTATTTTTAGATATTTTATTTTTTAAATTACATTACATTTTTTAATATAAATTTTAAAAAGTTTTTAAAAGTATTGAAATTGTAATATTTGTTTTTTTATAATATATATTTTTTAATTTATATATATTTTATATAGCAGGCAATGATATCCTATGGAAGGAAATTCAAGTTACTGGTAAGTACGGTTAAAATTACTTTTCAGGATCAGTACTGGGCTGAAAGATGCAGCACTGAGGTCTCTCCTGATAACAGGTGAGTAAATCGGAATTCGTAGTTCGGCTGATTTTAGAGGAATAGTTTAAAGTTCCAAAACTCCACACTTAAAAGAATTTCCTAGTGAAACCAGTCAATGTTAGCGTATGGAAGGAAATTCAAGTTACTGGTAAGTATGGTTAGAATTACTTTTGAGGATCAGTACTGGGTACAAAGATGCAGCACTGAGGTCTCTCATGATAACAAGCGAGTAAATCAAAATTTGTAGTTCGGTCCCCATGGTCCCGCAGTTTGAAGTTGACTTTTTCCCCCCAACTTAAAACGCGCCACAGGGCGTGTTTGCACACATCACGTCAGGCCCCGTCCCCTCCCTTCACTACTGTGTAAACGCGCCCTGTCACCGTTCTAAGTTAAGAGATTGAATCCCCTTCAATCCTAAGGATCCCTAGGGTCAAACTAGCCCAGTAGGTACCTCCAGTAAGCACCACAGAGCTGCGTTGCAGAGAGGTGTAAAAAGGGACGTGGCCTCTAAACACCTGTCTGCAATGCAGCTCCCTGGCGCATACTGGAGATACCTGCTGAGCTATTTGGCCCTCTGGGACCCTCAGTATTGAAAGAGAATTAATTCCCCAATTTAAAACGCACCAAGGGGCGCGTTTGCACACTGATGAAGGAAGGGGGCGTGGCCTGAGGTGACATGTCTGCAAACACGCCCTGTGGCGCGTTTTAAGTTAGAGAATTAATTCCTCCTCAATCCTGTGGGTCCCTGGAGGCTAACTAGCCCACCAAATACCTCCAGTATGCGCCAGGGGGCTGCGTGGCAAAGAGGTGTTCAGAGGCCACGCCCCTTTTTACAACACTCTGCAACGCAGCTCCGTGGCGCTTACTGAAGGTACCTGGTGGGCTAGTTGGCCCCCAGGGACCCTCAGGGTTGACAAAGAATTAATTCCCCAACTTAAACCCCGCCACAGGACGTGTTTGAACACAGGTGAACTCAGGCCCCGCCCCCTACCTTCCCCACTGTGCAAACGCGCCCCGTGGCGCATTTTAAGTTGGGGGATTAAATCGCCTTGAATCCTGACCTGCTCATAGCCTCATGCACTCACAGACCCAGTCAGTGACTCATGCATTTATTCACAGACCTAGTCAGAGTCATCCAAAAACTCATAGACACATTCTGAGGCTCATCTACCCACTCACAGGCCCACTGAGACACCCATTAACCCACTCACAGACCCACTCAGACTCATGCACCCACTCACAGACCCACTAAGAGACTCATGCACCCACTCACAGACTGTCTCAGATATTCATGCACCCACTCACAGACCCACTCAGAGACTCATGCACACACTCAGAGACCCATAGACCCACTCACAGACCGAGCCAGAGACTCATGCATCCACTCATAGGCCACTGTGGTACTCAAACACTCACACACAAACAGACAATCATGCACTCACGGACTGACTTAGACAAACATGGAGGCACTTCCAAACCCACTCTTACACCAACTCAGACACTCAGTCAGACACCCACGCACCCACTCCGACACTCGTGCAACCACTCACAGACCCACTTACAGACCCACTCAGAAACTCACGCACCCAAACACAGACCCACTCAGACACTCATGCACCCAGTCACACACCCAGTGAGAACCTTATGCAGCAACTTACAGGCCCACTCAGACACTCACACACCCATTGAAACACTACACACTTACTCACAAATCCACGGAGACACTCATGCACTCACTCACACACCCTCAAAGGTTACAAAACTGTAGAAATGAATTGCAAATAACAATGGTTACAAGGACGTCATAGTTAGGAAATAGAATTAAAAAACCTTTGAAATTCACTGAAAAAAAACAAAGGTTACAGGGGCGTTATAGTTAGGCTCAGATTTCACTCATTCAAAACATAGAAATTCAGCAGTTATAGTTACGTGAGTTAACTATAACTTACACCCCACCTGTAATGCACTGCTTATGAACTCACATATTACATCAATCAGGCCATGGTCAGTGATATCACTCATGACATCTCAAATTACATCACTGATAACCACTGATGACATCATCCACTGCACCACTCTCACACCCACTCACACCCCCTTAGAACCTCTCATACACTCATAATAAAAATAGCTCCTGAGAAGTTTCACTCCCACAAAGCCCTTCACATACCCATTCATTGACCCATACCAGTATTCACACAATCAATCACACATCCCATAGAGCCACTCACACATCCACTCACTCATACAGCCACTCACACACCCACTAACTCACTCACACAGCCACTCATCTACCCACTCATTCACCCATACAGCCACTCACATATCCTGACATATAGACACTCACACACCCACTCATACACCCTTACAGCCACTCACACACCCACTCACCCTCCAATACAGCCACTTACACAGCCACTCACTCCCCCATACAGCTACTTACATGCTCACTAACGTCCCTGTAACCTTTGTTTTTTACAATGAATTTCTAAGTTAAAAAAATAGTAATTTCCTAACTGTAACATTCCTGTAATCTTTGGGTTTTTCAATATATATATCCAGCAGATTTGATATTAAATCCATTAGGGAATGTAGGATTATACATTTTACGGCATGGTTATGCATGATCTAGGCATCAGTTCCAGATTCCAACAAAGATATAATATCCACTCATTATTAAAGATTTGAAGGTGTTTGCAGCAATAGAACTGTCTTTTGACAATTTTGCCCAGCACTTGCACTTTAAACAAAAAATGAATTTCGGCCACATTGATAGGTGTTATTCAGGCACTGGCCTAGATTTCCATTGTCAAGGGGTCGAATAGAAAATTACTGCACAGCACTAGCACTTTTGAGATTCATTTTTTATGTCCAGTAATATATAACTGTGGCTAATTACAGTATAATTTCTAAAAACAGGGGTCCCTAGACAGCTTACAGATACTGTAAAAAATAAATATAGACTAAATAGATTCTATATTCTTTGTCCAGCCGGAGAGAATTTAATATTCATTAAGTACATAGAGCGACATTCATACGGAATTCAAGCTGGACACAACCTGAATCCTACTACCACATTTGGACAAACAACAGTTAAGGGGGAAAGGTTCAGGCAAGAAGAAAAAGTCTGTAAAATTAAAAATATAGTAGACTTAAATAGCAAACAGACACCATTGCCAATGAAGTTACACACTGTTTTTACATGCAGATGGTGTACAAATCGTCGACGGCGTTTCGACCCCTATGTCAGAATAAGGGGATCATCTTTAGGATATTAGAAATTCCATGCCTGTATACTTTTGTGCTCAGGACAGTACATAATTTGTGTCTGAAAACATTCAGCCGTAATTTACTATTTAGTACTCGTTAGTGCGTAATCACAGGCAGAGTCAATTAATTGCTACTGCCTAGAACCGGGATTGGTAACCGGCGGGCAAGGCATCGGGGACAGGGTTCCTCAATGGGAATCTAGTCTGTTACGTTGCAGCTCACAATGGCAGGCGGCGGTATTAGTCCACTATGGGTAATCGAGGGAATCTCTAAGGAGGACCTTAAGGCGGAGTCCTGGTGCACGGTAGCTGGAACGCTGCCCGTGGAATTACAGTATGGCACAGCACTGGCACTTTTAGTGTAGGTTATTTTAATTGAGCAGCAGTAACAGCATACAACAAGCATTGGAAATGCAATAGGTCTCGCACCATTAGAGTTAGTGCTTTTAGAATTGTTTATGGGTTTTTTTTGTAAATGTTTAGCATTTTTGTTTCCTGTAGCCAATGCTAAAGAATTACAAATAAAAAAGCCATAAACATTTCTTAAAGCTCTAACTGAAATGGTCTGAGACCTATTGCACTGTGTGAGGGTGAGGGGTTGAGGGTGAGTGAGGGTGAGGGTGAGGGTGGGTGAGGGTGAGTGAGGGTGAGGGGTTGAGGGTGAGTGAGGGTGAGTGAGGGTGAGGGGTTGAGGGTGAGTGAGAGTGAGGGTGAGTGAGAGTGAGGGTGAGTGAGGGTGAGGGTGAGTGAGGGTGAGTGAGGGTGAGTGAGGGTGAGGGGTTGAGGGTGAGGTGTTGAGGGTGAGTGAGGGTGAGGGTGATTAAGGTGTTGAGGGTGAGTGAGGGTGAGGGTGAGTTAGGGTGAGGGGTTGAGGGTGAGTGAGAGTAGTTGAGGCTGAGTGAGGGTGAGTGAGGAGTTGAGGGTGAAGGTTTGAGGGTGAGGGTTGAGGGTGAGTGAGGGTGAGGGGTTGAGGGAGGGTGAGTGTGGGTGAGTGAGGGTGAGGGTGAGTGAGGGTGAGTGAGGGTGAGTGAGGGTGAGGAGTTGAGGGTGAGTGAGGGTGAGGGTGAGTGAGTGTGAGGGGTTGAGGGTGAGTGAGGGTGAGTGAGGGTGAGTGAGGGTGAGTGAGGGTGAGTGAGGGTGAGTGAGAGGTTGAGGGTGAAGGGTTGAGGGTGTGAGGGTGAGGGGATGAGGGTGAGTGAGGGTGGAGGGTGAGGGGGTGAGGGTGGGGGGGTGAGGGTGAGGGGGTGAGGGTGAGGGTGAGGGGGTGAGGGTGAGGGGGTGAGGGTGAGGGTTAGGGGGTGATTGTTAGGGGGTGTGAGCGTTAGGGGGTGTGAGCGTAAGGGGGTGTGAGCGTTAGGGGGTGTGAGCGTTAGGGGGTGTGAGGGTGAGTGTGAGTGAGGGGGTGTGAGGCTTCAGGTGTGTGACGTTGCGTGAGTGTGAGTGTGTGTGAGGGTGAGTGAGGGTGTGAGAGGTGTTGTTATGCAGAGGGTGTGTGATGGTGTGTGAGGGTGAGGGTGTGTGAGGGTGAGTGTGAGTCATTGTGAGGTGTTGAGGGTGAGTGAGGGTGAGGGTGAGTGAGGCGTTGAGGGTGAGTGAGGGTGTGGTGTTGAGGGTGAGTGAGGATGAGTGAGAGTGAGTGAGGGGGTGAGGGGTTTAGGGTGAGTGAGGGTGAGGGTGAGTGAGGGGTTGAGGTTGAGTGAGGGTGAGTGAGGGTTGAGGGTGAGGGGTTGAGGGTGAGTGAGGGTGAGGGTGAGTGAGGTGTTGAGTGAGGGTGAGGGGTTGAGGGTGAGTGAGGGTGAGGGGTTGAGGGTGAGTGAGGATGAGTGAGAGTGAGGGTGAGTGAGGGGTTGAGGGTGAGGGGTTGAGGGTGAGTGAGGGTGAGGGTGAGGGTGAGGGGTTGAGGGTGAGTGAGGGTGAGGGTGAGGGGTTGAGGGTGAGTGAGGGTGAGGGTGAGTGAGGGTGAGTGAGGGTGAGGGGTTGAGGGTGAGTGAGGGTGAGGGTGAGTGAGGGTGAGGGTGAGTGTGAGGGGTTGAGGGTGGTGAGGGTGAGGGTGAGTAAAGGATTAATTTGATTGCAAAAGGTATGGACCATTAAAGAATTAAGATCTAAGGTGGAACAAATAATACTCAAATAAAAAATAAAAAAATACCCTGTGCAAGCGTGCTACCAGTAGCAAATTATCAGTTGTTGTAGCCCTTTAGAATTAATGGAAACAGAAATGACATTAGAGTTAACATGACAAGAGCACAAGTAGAGATATTGAACTACGATTTACAATGCGAGAGTTGGAAAGTTCTTGCATAGTGCATCCAATTAATGAGGGCACATTCTGGGGGAGTGCGAGCGAAAGTTGTTGTTACATACTCTCCCTGCTTTAGTGACTCCGTTGGACAATAAAAGTAAATGCATTCCTGCGTGGTATCTCTGAAATCGATGTAGCGCAGACGTACTCTCCTTTCACGTTAAAGTTTGATTAGAGGCACGACAACATGGGGTAAAAAAAAACCAACAGGCTTTTACCATCTCTCACATTTTAAATGACCAAATGTTGTTGTATAAAACGGCAAATGCTAGCAGTCAGCGATAACACGCCACCTCCAAAGCCACCACCACTGGGGGACCAGTTGGACCAGGGGAGGCGGGGCAATAACTGATAGAAAGGGGTCATCCAAGTTCTGGCAGCCACGATCCAGCTGTGAGGGCGGGGAGGTAGTTTCAGGAGTACCAACTTCTGCCGAAGATCCCAACAGACACAGAGGGGGAGGAGAGCGGGCTGAGAAAGCAGATCTGGCCGGGTGAGTTGGAAAAGCCATGCTGGATCTCCACCCCCTCCATACACAACAGAGGTCTACTTGCCAGTGGAAAGGCAGGGCACAAACAGGCAGCCGCAATGAGAGTGGTCACCTTTGTCCTGTAACCCTGGGGGCTCACACTGCCGCATGGTGCTCTAACTCCACAGAGAAGGTTTGCAATACAACAGCCTCCCGGTCCCCAGAGCCACAGGAAGAGCTTACACTCTGCTAGCAGGCTCCCCTCCCAGTGTTAGTGCTACGACGGAAAAATCTCTCCTGCAGCGCTACCACACACTGCAATACAATAACACTCTGTGGATGTGGTTACGCATACACGTCTCCCCAAAGCGTCATATACAGCACGGCGTCAGTGTTGGAATTGCTGGGGGGTAGGGGGTAAGTGGTGATTTAAAAAAAAAAATGCGACACGGCGGCCAGGGGAGGGGGCGGAGCGGGGAGAGGGAACAGACGGAGGGAAGGCCAGATAAGGGGAGGGATGGAGGAGAGTAGGAGTTGGAGAGTAGGGGAGGCACGGCCTAGCGGCCGTGCAATCAAGAAGTGAGGGGGCGGGAGAGTAGGCAAGGCAGGCGGCTGGGGGGAGGGGGGAGGAGAAATGCGACGCGACATGGCAGGCAGGGGAGGGGGCGGAGCGGGGGTGTGGGAGGAGTGCGGGAACAGACGGCGAGGGGAGGAGAGTAGGAGGAGGAGAGTAGGGGAGGCACGGCCTAGCGGCCGTGCAATTAAGAAGTGAGGGGGCGGGAGAGTAGGCAACGCAGGCGGCTGGGGGCATGTGCACGCGCTTTTAAGCTCAATGCGCATGCGCATTGAGCTTAAAAGTCACGGGCACTGCAAGGAATCGCCACGATTCCTTGCAAGTTGGACAAAGAGTGGATAAGCCCCCATAGTCTCGCTTGCTCGATGCGCATGCGCATCGACAGGCGAGACCTAAAAATGAAATTGACAATGGTAACAAAAAAGTTTATAAAAAAAGTTCCCTTAAAAAAATGTTTTTACAAGATTTTATAAAAATGTATATGTTTGACAAATAAATGAAGTACAGAAAAAGTAAAAGAGAGCAAATGTGAAAGAAAAAAGAAATGAAAAACGAAGTAATGAAAAAAGACTAAATGTAATCAATGAATTCGTATTTTTACTATGTTTATGATATTGTTGAAGTGCACCTCACGGTATTTATGTGGCATGAGCAATGGTGGTAATTGTGTGTGAACAAGGCAGGAGGAACTACAGAGATGTGTAACGTCACAGCTAAAATCAAATAAAAAATGGTGCAGAAAAGTATCCTCGTGGTGTCGGTGCCTGTTTTGTCAGGAGAAAACTGGTGTGGCTCGATTTATATATGTATATTTGCACCCCTACATGCCACATGATTATCAATCCGGACCCCACAATGCAGAACCTTTTGTTTCACTTTTTTTATTTGACCAACAACTAGAGCTGTTATGGCTAGTAATTATGGCAGGGAGGGGGCGGGCGGCTCACACGCACACATATACTCTCACTCTCACACCCATGTATTTACAAACATGTGCACACACACCCATTCACAACACTCACGACAAATTGAAACATTCATACACACATGCATGCACCAAACATTCAAAAATATAAAACTTACCTGTCCTGCAGCTCCAGGAGAGGAACGGCTAGGAGGTTCCAAGAGGGTTGGGACAGCTGCCATCCCTCATTGGCTGAGGGAAGGCAGCAGTCCCTCACTCATCAGAAAGAGTGGGATGAGTTCAGTGATACTTGATGACCCCACCTCAATCTGCGACGAGGTGTCGCTGATGGACACTCAGCAATTAGCCCTTTAGGACTTAAAACTGAAGCGCCTAGGTCCAAGGCAATTGGTGACGCTTCTCCTCGTCACGAGGGGAAGAGCCATCGAGGCACTTTTGCCAGGGTGAGGAGGTCACATTCACAGGGCTGTGAAATGTTCAGCCTGGCAAAGTTCACGTCAGACAGCAAGGAGGCTAGACATTTAGGCCTAGATGTAGGTAATTTTATTTTACCACTTCTTAAATACCGAATTTTACCGATTCGGTATTTAAGAAGTGGTAAAATAGAGGGGGGGATGTAGGTATTACAGAATCGGTAAATACCGAATCGTTAAGATTCGGCATTTACCGATTCTGTAAATACCGATTGGGTAATGCCCATTGATTCCTATGGGCATTGAAGCCCATAGGAATCAATGGGCATTACCGAATCGGTATTTACAGATTCGGTAAATACCGATTCCAGAAAGGGTGCAGGGGGTGTCACTTTGACACCCTCTAGCACCCCAAAGACAGGCATGTGTGCCATGTGGCACACAGACATGCCCTAAGGGCATGACTGTCTGGCACATGGCATAGGTGTGGATGCACACATGTGCATGCACACCTGGATTCGGTATTTTACCACCCAATTGGATTGGGTGGTAAAATACCGAATCTGAAAGGCCTTTGGGACTCAGAAGAGTCCCACCTACATCTAGAAGTTACCGAATCGGTAAAAATACAGATTCGGTATTTTACCGATTCGGTAAATTTACCGATTCGGTAAATTGGCCCCCTACATCCCAAACACCCATTTACCGGTCGGTAACGGCCGAAATCGGCCGTTACCGGCCGGTAAATGGCCACCTACATCTGGCCCTTAGTGCTTGTACAGCTCCTGGCTGCCTGACCTGAACAAGAAGAGTGTCTGACAGGTTGACTTTTGCTCAGCCTGACAGACACTCTTTTTCTCTGGAAAAGTTGAGGGGGCGTAGCTCCTTTGCCCATATGGAGTGGGCAGCGGCTAAACTAGACCCATTTGACAAGAACGCATCTCTTCAGCCAAGTTTTGCCACAGAGAACTCTGCATTCTTTTTTATCTCAAATCCCTGAAAAACAAGATAGTAGTAGATGATCGAACCACAATCTAGCTCTAGACCTGAACAAATTCAACGTGTATCTCTCTGTAAGCTCAAAAACGGAGTCATGGTCACCTGCTTCCATATGCTTTAATGTAAATAATCTAATGTCTGTCTTCTGTATGAGTACCATCCTCTTCTCCTAAACACAACATGTTCTGCCTTTCTGACTGTTATATCAGTTTACCCCTTTGTTCGCACAATATGTTCTCTGTAATGGGATCTGTCCCTCTGTTTCGGGGGTTAATCTGCACTTTATCAAACCTAAATTTAAAAAAATGAAAGAGCCGAATAATTGCCCGAGTGCATGGAGGAACAATTGTCAGAATATATTTTGAAACCTTTGAGTCCTCCAGCAGTATGTGACGGCGATAAAGGCAACACAGAGTGAAACATCACTTAATATCAACGTATTGCTGGTCTATTGTAAGCACTCGATTGGAGTACAGGGACTCGGGGAGCATCCAGAGAAAAAGAAGGCCGGAGTAGCCCAAGAGTTCATTGCTGCACAGATTACCTTAACTTAATGCTGCTGTTCAATTTTGCAACCTTGTATATACTTTGTTACTTGCTCCTAATACTAATGGCTTGGTAGGAATTTTGCAGTGCCCGGTGCGGTGCCTTACACAGTTCCCTGACAATTCGGTTGGTGTAACATCTCTCCACTCGGACTTGGACTTAGACTTAGACTTCTCTACATAGGCAGTTGAGATACCTGAGACAACAATCAAACAGTGGATGCGCCACTGTGTCCTCTTTCAACCACGAAAATGGGCGCCCAGGGCCGTAGCTTGGTGGGTAAGTTTGAGGAGGGTATGAGCTTAAGATTTCCCAACAATCACGCTGGAACATGTTAAAATACATCACAGAAGAGGCAGGGCACGGAAAGGGAGAGGAATGCTGATTGGTAGTGGTACTAAGTGAGATAAATCCCATTATTTTGTGAAATAACCAAAAGTTCTTAAGTCTTTCCAAATAGAGATGAGAGATTGTGTGTGCTTTTTAGGTCTCGCCTAGCGACACAGAGAAGCTGCTCGCTAGCGAGATTTATTGTCACCGACTTGACTTTGAAAGTGGGACAGGAGATGTGCACTTTCTCAGACCGGAGATGTGCACGCTCACGGCCTGTGTATCACCTTGCTCCAGGACAGCACCTGGGCACGCGCAAGGCGTGCCTTTCCGCTTGCGCCTGGAGCATGCCCCCGGACAGCAGATGAGAACACGCAGGCGTCTCTAAACTTTCAAGCGCTCCCACCCACCGCGCGCTCGCCTGGACAGCCCCATCGGCCTGAGTTGGACACACACAGCATCTCTTAACTTTCGAGCGCTACCACCGTGCACTCGCCTGGACAGCCCCATCGGCCTGAGTTGGCAGCGGGTCGGCGCTTTGTGCACGGCTGAGGAGAAACGCTGTTTCTCACTCAGGAGGAACTCCGCTCGCGCCCTGTTGGCAACCTCCCAATGTGGTCGAGGCTGAAGGTGGTAGGGCTTCTGCGGCTGCAGTCCCTGTGTACTTACGAGGGGAAGGAACAAGGTGGACAAAAATTGGTAGGGTTTGTTTCAAATAAAGCATAATTATAACATCACTGTAAACGATTGACCCGATGATGACAGCGCAGGAAATCGAAAAAGTGCTATTGCTCATTCGTTGACTCGATTTCAACTGCACACCGTGAAATAAATACTAGACTGATTTTAAACTTTCCTAAACCTATCTTGAAAAAATTACTTTTCCACTGCCTTCTTGTCAGTCGGTACACTCCAGTAGCAGTCCCAGACCATGCACTTCGTACTACTACTACACTGCTTTTAGAGCTTAACTGGTGAATTAATTAAATGTAATTACATTTATAAAGTGCTAACAAATACTCGAAGGCGTCCAGATGTTAAAAGATAATTTAAATCCTCCCCCAGAGCCTTCAGGCGGAAAGCACTTTGACAGATACGCCGTGGGAATATTTTTCGGACACGGTTGTGTCCTCATCAGTATGCTCAAAGCTAGCTTGTCAATATGGGTAATGCCGACAGCTTGTTCAAACATAGCACCCTGTACGCTTCTCTTCCTCCCTTAAGCAACCCTAGCCTGCTGGTCCCGCCCGCCTCCCGCCACTACTTATAACAGCTAACGCCTTCAGCTCAGCTGTACTGGCACAGCTCGGCAGCGAGGGTTTGGGTGGTCCCCCGCATTTTTGCAGTTTCCTTCAGTGCATGCAGATATATAATACAGCCAGTAACATTACAGGTAGAACAAGCCAGAACCTATAACTCTCCGTAAACGAGAAAACACCATTCAGGCTGCCCACGTCTTGCTGATCTTTGTCACAGACTCACTGTCCCCAGCATGGCCGCCACTTAACTAGTCTCGCTCCTCTGGTCCCGCCTCCTCGTTTCACCTCCCTCCCACTGCCTCTGCTCTATCCCGCCTCTGCTGGGAAGTCACTTCCGTAGATTTTGCTTTCTGTTTACAGCTCTACACTAGTTTGTGATCGCAACAGACGGAAAGAGGTAAGCAGAAACGGCCTAGAGTATATATATATGCCAGTCATTGAAGGAGAGGGAAAAGTAGACACAAAAGGACATCACGTGTACAATAAAAAAACAAAGGAGGAAAGGGAATGATAAGCTGAAAAAAGAATCGGTGAACAGCGCAAACCTTGAGTTGACGGCGCACCAAGCTCTCGCCATGGCATTTCTACAGGTGAAGTCGGAAGCCAAGCAGAAAGGGAGAGCCAGTGGGTGCCTTTCACAGGTGGTAGTGGTAGCCACAGGAGGGTGAAACTAGCGACTGTGGGGCAGCACGGGCAAACATGCCAACATTCCCTATCCAGACGGGAGGCTCACATTTTTTTAACCCAAAAAAAACGTCACTTCGGATTTCCAAAAGGGAAAGGCACTGGGACAATTAATCGTTAACCGCCAATTATTTTCGGAATCTCACTGTTGACTGCGATGTACGGGTCAAGTGGAAGCACAGACCGGGGTGAGGAGACACTGGGTGGCAGCACACTACCTAGGCTAGCCTCGCAATCCACCAGGCATCTGCACAGACGCGGCAGGTGCACTTACGCCTACATGGTCACGGAGTGGCGCTACACTAGACGGGCGGTCTGCCAGTAATAGCGGATTGGTGCATGCTTGTGACATTTAGTGTGGCTTTTAACTTTGGAATCATGCGCACAAAAAGCACAGCAAGCCTAATGCTGTTGGCAGAGTGACTCAGAAAATAGGCGCTGCAAGAAAGGGAATACCCAACCATAACCTTCTTGAAGGGGTTCACTGTGGGAGCTGTAAATGTACAGGAGTTAATCAGCGGTTCACAACACACATGGACAACAGCGCACAAGTCCTAAAACAAGCATTTGCAATGCAATAGGTTTCGCATTTGCGAGAGTTTGAGCTATTGGCATTGTAAATGACAATGCTTTTTATTTATGTGTTTTGAAATGTGCAAGCGAAGTTTATAGTTCATGCTTACGAGAAGCAAGGCTGGCAGTAACTGCGCCTCTTTTACTGCCAGCTTTCTTCTATAAGTACAACGTGTGTATTTACACACCATTTGCAAGTTTTCAAAACACATAAATAAAAGGTGTTGTCATTTACAATGCCAATAGCTCAAACTCTCGCAAATGTGAGACCTATTGCATTGCAAATGCTTGTTTATCTTTGTGTGTAAAAATTCTTGGTGAAATGTGACTGACACCTCACGATATCTGACTGTAAGAACCTGTACCCAACTATTTATCACAAAATACAAGCTACACCCTTACTGGCCCCCCTCTGCCATATGCATACTCTTTCGCTGAAGCTTTCTTGTCTGTATGCTTTGTACGTGGTCTTTTCCATTGCCTACATATCATGTCTTTTTCTTCATGCTCCATGATGGCAGTCTCAAAGCAATTTTTTTTAAAGCTCATTCCTTCTGGCTCTTTAACCTTTTCATTTATTTCATCTAATATTTCACCTCAGTCCTGCTATACCAGCAAATTGTTTTATGCCCATCGCCTCGTAAGTGTCCTATCTACGCAAATTAGATGTAACATATGCTACCCATTTTTTAATGGTCAGTTTATTTTACCATTTTCCTACCTTCGATACACCAGAAATAATCAAAGTGCTCCGCTTTGTAGGCGTTTTTTTGGGCGGCCTATTTGTAGTTTCCGTAAGCTGCCGAATTGCCGTCTCGGCCACCGGATCCAAGCCGCTGGACATGAGGCTGTCACCTGTGTCAGCAGACAGAGACAAGAAATGACTTATGAAACCACTGGGTGACACTGAGACAGAAGAAAAGAAAGCTTAGGTTATGCAATTCCATTGCCTCCTTTCCCTGGGCTGGACTCAGACTGAAGTTCAGAACCCCTAACCCCACAATGCATAAAACTTAGCATGGACTGGTTAATTTCAGCGAATCAAATCAAATCATACTTATAAAGTGCACAGCAACTCGGACGAGTGTCCCAGTGCTATAAGTACAGTAACAGACTCTTGCCACAAGGGAAACACAATCTAAAAAGCATCATTAAAAAGCCAGGTTTTCAAACTGCGTTTATAAGAGTCCACATCCCTAGTCGCACGAAGATGTTGCAACTTGAAAACGTAGCCCTTGGTAAGAACTTAAAAACCTGGCTGTTTTTAGAATAAGTGGACCAGGTATCTGCCCGGCTCGGCCCCTCTGGAGAGATTTCACTTAGCGCCAGGACACCCATGGGTAACAGTGCGTCTATAAATGCCATAAATAAATACATAAATAAATAAAACCAAAAATGTAAAATATGGCTCCATGATTCTCTCCCTTTTGGAACTTCAAATCAAACATCATGAAAGTTCACGCAAAATAAGGCAGATGTACCAGATTTAACGTTCTAAACGTGCAATGTCCACTTTAAAGTCTCTAGCACCAAGAACGAACACTGTGTTTGTATTAAAAACCCCAATTCCATCAGTCTATGATGACTAGTTCAACCACAACACATAGGGGGTAAGATGTCCTAAGCTCACAGTGAACTTTTGTGTTAAAGAAAAAGAAAACATTGGCTCCACATCAATGTGCTGAGGTTAAAGCAGTCAGTCAGTCAGTCAAATTAACTTTATTCGATTCAGTTAAAATCATTCAAAGGACATAAAAACAAGATTATTTACAATTAAAAAACTATTAAACAATTTCTTTGCAATCAAATTAATTTGACATGATAGTTAAAAAAAGAATAAAAAAAGTTATGCATACTGGTTTGACTAGTTCATACATTTTCTTGTTCTGGACGCTGCCACTAGGAAATTTGCCATGGCAAATGTAATGCGTATGTTTCCCAGGGATTTTAAATAAAGCATGGCTGGTCTCACCTGTAGGAAACCAGCTTCCCTTAAGACAGGTAACAAGTCTTTTTTTCTTACTACAGAGAAGAAATCACAAAACATAACAAAGTGCATCGTGTCCTGAACTGAAAAATTGTCACATGTGCAGGGAGGTGCTAACTCTGGTTTCATCCAGGAATTAAATTTACCCAAATAAAAATGTATAAGATTAAACCTAAATTTGGTTAACAAAAATCTATGAAAGGGGTTTGTGACAAAACATAAATAGGGCTCGATTGCAGGTGAATAAAGTGAAACATAATGCAATCGTACTGTAGACTTTTGCAATTCTAATTCTTTTCGGAGCAAACGTTCCCTTGTCATAAACTGTTTTTTAATTATGTCCACGTCCTGCTTTGTTATACCAGAGGGAACAGTGAATAAATCTGGGCGACCCAGATCATTGAAAGATTTTTTTACATAGACCAACCATGGGCACTGAAAAAAAATCCTCTAAACTCATCACATCCCTCATGATCATATGGTTTAACGTTATTTCTGGGTTTAACCAAGTCTTAAGCCAATATATCAAAGGTGCCAGTCTCAATTTATCCTGAACATAATCCAGGCCAAGTTCCATATGAATGGAGAAAGTCGGGGAAGATTGGGGGAGGGACAGGAGAGAACGTAAAAACCTATTCTCCGCTAGTTGGATTTTATCTATGCATGCATAGCCCCATAGGGGTGCACCATATAGGGCCACGGGAAGGGATTTACTATTATACACCTTTATGATTGCTTTCATTGGTCTATGTCCCAACCTTTTGGCAAAACCTAGGATAGCCATAGATGTTCTTGTTACCGCTAAACTTTTAGCTCGTATCTGAGGACCCCAGGTACCCTTACTATCGAAAAGCACTCCCAAATATGGGAAGACATGCACTCTCGAAACTACCTCACCTCTGCAACAAAATGTTTTTGCTTTGGCCCTTTTCCCCTGGGGGCCTAAGACCATAGTGTGAGATTTAGAGGCGTTAACCCTCAGGTCGAGCCGGTCCATAAAGGACCCAAATGCGTCTAAAAGCTTTTGGAGGCACACCCCTGTACGTGCTATGAGTACAGCATCGTCCGCGTATAGGAGAGCAGGGATCTTAGCTTCTCCTACAAGCGGAACGTCTCTAGCTGCCCCTTCTAGGTGCTTTCCTAAATCATTTATGTAAATTGTGAATAACAGGGGGGCTAATATACAGCCCTGCCTGACTCCCCGCTTCGAATGGAAACGGGTCGTACATCTTCCCTCTTTTGTTACCCTAACTGCGGCGAATAGGTCCCTGTGTAAGGACGCTATAAACGCCACCAAGTCTTCCTCAATGCCCATCTTTAGTAAGATTTCCCATAACTTGGATCTGTCGACTAAGTAGAAGGCCGAGGAGAGGTCCATGAACGCTAAGTACAAGGACCCCTCCTTGACCACCGTATACTTAGCGGCCAACAGATGCAAGTTTGAGCACTGTTCTATCGTGCCTCTCTTTTCCCTAAAGCCGTACTGAATGTCAGCTAAACCCCCACATCCTTCCAGGTTGTCCCTCAACCTTCCCAGAAGGACTCTGCCCAAGATTTTTATTGCAGAGTCCAAGAGGGATATAGGGCGATAACACCCTGGGTCGTCCCTTTGGCCCTTTTTAAATATGGGGACTATTGTGGAGGTCACCCATGTACTTGGAGGGGGTGATCAGTTTACAGCTGTAAACACCTTTGCCAGGATTCCAGCCCAAAATTTGGGGGAGTGAATATAAAAGTCGGCTGGTACCCCGTCTGGGCCTGGTGCTTTATTCTTTGTAGTGGCACGAATTGCTTTTTCCACCTCCTCACTGTTGAAATATAGGGGTATGGCCACCGGACCCGGAGTGTTTTGTGGATCGGTGCAGTCGCCCATATCGCCATACACGGTACTAAAATGAGCCAACCATCTCTCATCTGGTATCACACAATCAATATCTGTGTTGGGTGAAGCCGAGAAATATGTGTGGTTAACCACGGCCCAGAACTGCCTACTGTCCCGCAATATGTCAGTGGAGGTAAGTTTTTCCCACGCCTCCTGTTTAATACTGTCCCGTCTGTGTTTAGTAGCCTTCCTGTATTCTTTTCTTAGATTTGCGACCAAGGCTCTATCCCTAGGAATTGTTTTAAGGGCAGATTTCAAAGCTTTAAGGGCCTTGGTGCAGGCTAAGTCAAACCACCTGTAGGGCTTTGACTCTCCCCTGCCCCTTTGGGCCGTAAGGTTAGAGGACACTGTATTACATATTGCCTGGAAGGCGTCCATGATGTCCTGGCCTTGAGAGGACTGATCTAAGCAGATCATAATATGATCATTTATCTGTGGGCCGATGTCAGAGTAGAAATCATCTGGTACCACATTACCCCATTTTAGCCATCTACCCTGGTCTGTAGGGCGTAGGGTAGGTCCGGGTCTGGTCTGTCCTGGCATAGGTCCCATAAGGTCCCCCCAGCAGGTGGTCAGAAGGATAGGATTGTGGTCACTAAAGGGGGATGGCACGGTGCAATAAGAAATAATGTGATTAAAAATACCAGGTGTCACAAAAATATAGTCAATAACAGTCCCCGGGGATGTCCCCTTAAACGTTGGTATTATAGGTTCCTCCTCCCGTGCTGTAGATTCAAGGAGGTTGAGGTTGGCCAAAAGGTCCTCAAGTTCCTCGCCAGCCCTGGTATGTTCAAAATGCGGCGCCTCCTGATCCCCTGTCTCAGACCCTCCAATTGTAGTACAACCAAAGTAGCAGGGGTGGATATTAAAATCGCCCATTAATACAATTTCATAACTTGTTAGGGTGTTTTGGCAAAATGAGTTTAAAAAAGCATCCAATTTTGAGATATTATCGCCACCAAACTCCATGTTAACAGAATTGTAGAAATTAATAAACAGGATGCTCTATGCCGGACCAATTTGCCTTTCTACAATTAAACAGTTTGGAGATTCATATTTGATCTGTTTCAGGGATCCACTAAGGTCAAGGGAAAAAAGAGTCAAAAGACCTCCCCTCGCTCTGCCCGAGTTACTGGGACAAGCTGCGACTGAAAAGCCCGAATAGCCATCTAACCAAAAACTTGAAGACATATCCCACGTTTCCTGCAAAGCAATAACATTATGGTCTGAAACAAATGAGACCCAATCAGTGTCACTCATTTTTGAGGTGATTCCAGCAATGTTCCAGCTGAGTATTTTACAACCTTCTTCCTTCGTGACTAGCATGTTGGTCCTTAAGGTCTCCGGGGGCGTGATAGGCTCATCCCTTGTTAGTCAGTCCATCTCATCCAAGCCAGATAGGGGGGAAAACTGGTTGCTTATGCTCATGCTTATCCCCTCCTCCATGGGTACTACCTGTGGGACGTGGTGTGGCGTAGTGGAGGGGGCCGGGCAAGATATTACTGGTTGCAGTTGAGTGGGTTCTTTTGGGCTTCTTCGTGCCGCTGCTAACCTTCTGTCCTGCCATCTTGCTTGGTAAGTTATGTAAGGTTTGTGGCTGGGTAGTGGTTGATAGAAAAAGCCCAAAGGCACGGGTCTTATGCGATCCCCATATGATATTGCTGAGCCATCCCAGAACAACTTGTTCCCCACATCAGCCTTACAAAGATTTACAACCACGCAATCACCATAAGTTGTTTTTGATTGTTTGCCAATCCATCCCACCCTCCTTGCATGGATGATCAAGTCTGCTATGTTTCCTCCGCAACATTTCTCACCAGCCCACCACTTAGCTTTGGCCAGTAATTCCCTTGATGATTCCCGTTCCCCCTCACCCAGAGGGTCAACCCCAATGAATACTGCTACCAAAGGGGCCGCATCCGGTGGAAGATGCAGCTTGTAAGTACTTGGTAAAGCCCTTCTCTTAAATGATTGGGGCTTTTCAGGCGGCACAATTGGATCAGGTACTATACTGTGATTACTTATCGTAGGTTGCTGTAGGGGTGGGCAGGAGTCCTGAAGCCTAAGTTGTCTTGGCAGAGTTCCTCCTATGGGATTAATCATATCCATGACCCCCTCTACTCTCTTGTCCCTGCACATCTCCTCCAATTTGCCATCACTCGCTTGTGTATTGTTAGGGGGAAGCGAGTGGATAATTCGATCTATAAGGGAGCATTTTTTTAGTAATCCTTCTAAGCATGTATTTAAGGTATCCACGATGTCTCTGGCAATACCCACCAACAACGGTTCAATCCTCGCCACAAAGAGTTCCTCCAGTTTGTCCTCCAGAATAGCTGGTGTGTCTCCAGTCACTGGTATACTATTGGGTTTTTTCCCTCTCTTGCGAGTGCTAGTTTTAGTGGCCAGCTGCAATTGTTCTCTGGCCGGAGGTTCCGGTGCTGGGTCATGTACTAGTTGGCCATGAGGTGGAGGGTTGACAATGGACACAATGGGTTCCAAGGGGACACTAGCTGAAGGTTAAAGCAGAAATAAACTTACTTTTAGAAAGAACCTGATCCTCTCTGCTACTCTGACATTTTTTCTTTTGTCACTTCAAGTAAAAATAAAAAAAAGAGGCCTGGCAAAAAGAAGGGTTTGAAAAACTCACTACCTAGATTTCTCAAATGGAGGATTTTTAAATTGCCAAAGGTATCCTAGCACATGCCGGTTTAAGTTACAGAAATGCAATCAGAAAAATATAGAGTGGAGTGGAGTGGATGTGACCAAAGGAAGCCTTTAGTTACTTTATATGGGTGCAAACACAGTTTGATAATGGAAAACGAGCGATTGTTTACAAGTGCAGGCTGATTTCTCAGGCATCGATTGTAAGGGCCTGATTAAAGTGGGTCGGTTACAAGTTGGCTATAATTAACGCATTCAATAATTATCCGATGTGTTAAATACCTCAAATGTCGTTAAATTATGAAGGTCAAAACCTGCCAACATTTAATGGAGGTAAAAGGTACGATATTTTCCATACAGTGCATATATTGGTGCGTTAAACACCAAAATCCTAATGTTATTCCCCACAAACTCATAATAGGCGTTATTTATTACACCCGATATATCGCCCAGCGGTATCGTGTTTATCAGGTGTGATAAATACCACTAAAACACATAATCATGAAAAAAGAAACATAATTTAAGCAGCAAGTGAGAAGGAAACATTTTAGAGTGTTTCTCTACTTCCTCACTGAGAGGTAGGAGGAATTTAAAACTGCAGAAGCATGTGAGCCTTACTTATAACTCCAGTGAACAAAATAGAAAAGGAGTCCACAGCTCAAAGCGGGGGGCTATAGTTTTTTTTAATAAACTCTTTAAGACAAGGGTTGTCTAATGTTAGTCCTGGAGGGCTGGATCCATGGCGGAGTTTCAGAATATCTACTTAATTTGCATTGAGTTTCAGCTGGTCAACTAGAAATCTTTTATACAATTGCTGCATGCATCCAGCAGTCATGGACATATATTGCAGAATCCTGCTTTAAAGTTTTTTCATGAGTTATTGAGGCCGGGTAGGTAGTACACAGGGTTCTATATTTCGGAAGGGTACAATGCTAGAGCATTAGCAAATATTTGATATTCTATGCAGCAGACCCGAGTACTCTATATTGACATCCATCTTCTCCCAACCAGATAGAAAGCTAATTGGCATTTGTGGGACATGTTCAACACTTACGGCTGCTGCTGGGGGAGGCTCCGGGGGTGTTGCTCTCCGACAGGATGATGGGCTTATTCTCAGTCACTTCCACTTTGGATGGGGATCTTGAAGGAGAATCTAGGCTCCAAAGTGAGAAATGTCCATTAAAAAAAGCTAAAAGTGGTCAGACCGAGCTAAACAGATAGGTGCTTATATAGGCAACAGCCGAGGGAACAAAAATGCACCCACATTATTTTCATAAAACATGTACCGTGATCATCTACACTTTTGGTTTATACCAGGTACATTAAACAGACATGCATACGCAGTTTCTTCAGGATTTCCAAACACAATAAAAATTAAACACATTGGGGTAAAATTGACACATTTTACAAGACACCTGTGAGCTCTGTAGCGATATGTGGCAAATTCATCTGCAGACCCTGCATTCCATAGATCAGAGATCCTAAATTGCAGAGATAGGAGTGTTAATTGATAAACTTTTACCTTTAACAGGAAATCTTGAACCATCTTGACTTAACAAGCCCTGCAGGGAGAAACTGTGTGAAATACTGAAGACATCTCAACACACAGACTGCTGTGGATACCGTATCGAATTCTTCCAAGGAAGAACCCAAAAAGGAACGAAAGTGTATCTACTTCACACCAAACACAAACAGGTCAATCAACAGAAACTGCCCATAAAAGACACACACTCTATGGAGAACTTCAACTGATCCCTACCAAAAAACAAAATAAAGCCTCACAAAATCCACTACTAATAACAACAAGAATCTGCAATGCAATAGGTCTTGCATTAATGCGACTTTGAGCTACTGGCATAGTAAATGGCATTGCCTTTTATTTATGTTTTGGTTTTTAAAACATAAATAAAAGGCATTGTTGTTTACAATGCCAATAGCTTAAACTCTCGTGAATGCGAGACATACCTATTGCATTCTAAATGCTTGAAGGCATCGCTGAGTTGCCCCTTAGGTCTCCCATGGCCCCTGAAGAGCTCCATGTTTGCTACTGAGTTAAATAAACAAGCCGGTGGTCAAAACTGCGCACAAGTGATCCTTCTACCCTCCTGCAGTAAGAGAAACTCATTAAAGAAAACAGTGCTTACAGACTAAAGAAGATGCATCGTGTAACAACAGAAGTAAAAGGGCCAGTCCTCATGGAAGGTTACAAATGAAGGCTAGGCGGTACTAAGGAGGGACTAACAAGCCTAGTAACAAAACAGACGCCAGCATTTACGAAGGCCAATGACACAAGCCAATGAAAAATGTGGGCAGAGAGTGGGCAGGGATTCAAGTACATACTCCAATAGAGCACGGCTCGCCGCGCATACGCTGCCCAGGTTCGACCTAATCAGAGAAACAGAACTCCTCAGAGTATCAATAAACCATGGATTTCGAACCTACAGGAGAACGTTCACAGAAACCAATTAACAAGCCATGGCCTCTGAGAATCCTAAGCCAATCCAAATAAAGGACGCACAGTTTGCAATTAAATCATTTAGGTAACCAAAACCAAATGGCCACAACTCATGGGAAATCTTCAACCAATGCAAACACAAGGAGATGGCTGGCACGCTGAAAACTTTTCAGACACTATCCCACTGTCACAGATCTGGGTTTAATCCATCATCGTTTTTTAGCTCACTTCGCCACCTCAGTTCAGACCCAGCCATATGCTAAATCAGTCTTTTTTTTAAATCGTTTTATTAACCAATACTCAGTACATCATAGCATGACTTATATATCGTTACCAATGACAGGATCAACACACATTCAATTACAGTTAACGTTCATTTAGCTGCTTAGATTTCAATTCTATTCCCATATTGCTCTGCATGTTCAATACCCCCTCTACCCACTCTTTTGTTCAATGTCCCTGATAATGCAAAATCAGTCTTATTAATCTTTTTTTTATTGGTACGTAAGATTACTGAATTTACAAAAAGCACTTACATTGCATCTCCCATCTCTTTTTGAGGTTGGAACTGATACATCCTGTAGCATACCACACAATTATACGATATAACTAACAGTGAACAAAACAGTACACATTTTCCCATCTATAGGCCTCGGTATGTCTGACATGCTCTCCAAATCTTTTCCCCATTTTTGGGACACCCTCTGCTATGGTAAATCATCAATTCAGCCTGCCAGCACCAGTCTATATCACTTTCCCATTCCTCCACTGTCGGAGTGGCAGATGCCCCCACTTATTTGCTACGTTTAGTTTAGCTACCACTGCAGTTAGCACCAACCATTGCTTTTGATGTCTTGGCCAGTTGTCATTTGCCTCCGTTATCAGGAGAAACCATTTTGGATCCAACGGGACAACCATGCCGACCACCTCCGACATTACCTTGGCAATTTTCCCCCAATAGTCCTGCAGAATCGGGCATTCCCAAAGTAGGCGTTAGAAAGAACCCTCAATCTCATAACCCCTATGACATTCTTTATTCTCACTCCTACCCATTTTATATAGCACTGACCTGGAGTAGTACACCTTGTGAAGCACTTTGAGCTGTATAAGTTGAATCCTCGTCCGGATCGCCACCTCTCTTGGGCCCTGCGACACTTCTACCCATTGCTCGTCTTCCATGGAACCACATCTTGCTCCCATACCATCCGCAGGCCAACCATGGGGTCCGGGGCATTATTAATTATATAAAACAAGGATATGGTCTTGTCCCGTCTCCCGCTCTGACAGTACCCTGTCTTCTGGTGGTGAGGCAGTCTCCAGGGTCTCTCGCTCAAGAATATGCTTCTGTACTGCGTGTCCCAATTGACGATATTTAAGCCATTCTCCATTCCCCATCTCATTATCTCTTTGTAAATCCGCAAACGTGATATATGCTCCCTGTCTCCAGATGCCTCCTAACGTTTCAATTCCTGGTAACTACTATTTGGCGAAGCCCTCTAATTTACCTACTTTCTTCAGAAGGTCACCCGCCCAGAGCGATGTCATCACTGAGAGTTTGCTCTCCCAACCCAAGTAGTTCGTTGCCGCGTTCCACGACCTGGCTGCTGTTTTGGTGTGTGCTAGGAGATGTTTATCTATTTGTTTCGTGTATAACAATTCCTGTGGGCCAAGTGTTCCCATTGCCAATCTATCTAACCCGTACGCTGGCTCCGTTCTTTCTTCAAACATCCAGCCATTCACATTCACCAGCTGTGAGGCCCAGTAATAACTGCGGATGTCGGGAACCGCTAGGCTCCCTTCAAATACCCCTCTTTGGAGCTTGCTCAAAGCTATATGTGGGGCCACCCCACACCACAGTAACGCCCGTAATTCTGAATCCACCCTATGGAAAATGGGGAGGGGTACCTCGTATGGTGAGTTTTGCAACACGTAAAGCAGACGTGAGAGAGCCATCATTTTGAACCGTGCCGCTCGTCCCATCAGCATCAGGGGGAGCGTGCGCCAGTGTTTAGCGTCAGTAATGAACCTATCTAGCTGCCGCCCTGCGTTATAAAGATGAAATTCGTTGGGATCCTGTGTAATTTAGATCCCCTAAAACCTTGCTCCTGCAAGGGCAATGCAGATCTAGACAGTGATTTATCCCAGTTAATCTGGTATCCCGAATATTTCCCATACATACGAAAGATCTGTAGGATGCGGTAAATTGATTGCCTTGGTTTCCTCACGTATAATGAAATATCATCTGCATAGTGTGATATTCGGTCTTCCCACTATTACCCCACTGGTATCCCCCAGATCAATGGGTCCTGCCGTACTCAAGCAGCTAGAAGCTCCAGGGCTAAAACAAACAAAAATGGAGACAGTGGGCATCCCTGTCTAGTTCCTCTCTATAATGTGAATGTGCGGGAAACCGCTGTGTTAACCCTCCCTCTGGCCAGAAGCTGGTTATAGAGAAGCTTAACCCAACCTATGAATTTAGGACCGAAACCGAATCGTTTTAGGACTGCATACATACAGGTGATTCCATTCCACGCTATCTAAAGCCATGCTGGCTGCAAGTGACAAGAGGGCCGCCTGGGGCATTCCCCTGTTATGTGCAATATTCCATACAGTCGGCGGAGGTTCAGTCTAGTGCTCCTATGAGGCATAAACCCCGACTGGTCCGAATGGATAAGGGAAGAAATTACTCCAGCCAAGCGCCTGGCCAGGAGCTTGGCCAGCACTTTTACTTCAAAATTAAGTAGTGATATTGGTCTGTGTGAACCGCATTTAGTGGGTTGTTTACCTGGTTTTGGGATCACAGTTATCATCGCCGTCTGCTGGTGTGGAGGCAAAAACCATGTTTAACATGTGTTCTTCCATTACATCCAGCATGGACTTGTACATCTCTACCGGCAGGCCATTAGGGCCTGCTGCTTTTCCCGATTGCCGGGCATGAGAAGCTGAACTAATCTCATCCACAGTTAAGCCTTCTTCTAATCGTTCCTTGTCCTCTTCCGTGAGGTGCGGCAGAGAAACGTCCCGCAGAACGTTTTTGCAGTCCTCTAAAGTGTGTTTTGTATATGAAGTATAGATCCCTTCGTGATATTTTGCAAATTCCTTTGCTATTTCTGCCCCCATTTCATATTTATTCCCCTTCCCATCTTGCAGACCAGGAACCCAGCTACCCTTCATCTGCCTTTTATCTAACCATGCTAGCAGCCTACTGGCCTTATCCCTCACATCAAAGAGCCGATGTTGCGTGGCGAGCGCTTGTGCCCTGGCACCGTCTTCTGCTAGATCTCAGAGTTCTTTTTGTCGAACTCGTAAGTGCTGTCTCTCCACTATTACTTGTGGATCGGTTCCTGATGCTTGGGCCTCTAAATGACAGATCTCTTGCTCAAGGGTAGCACATTTTTATTTTTATTTCTTAATGGTTCCTATTTTATCCTGAACCCTTCCTCTTATAACCGTTTTAAAGGCATCCCAGAGGGTCACCGCTGATTCAACTGATCCTACATTTTCTTCAAAGTACTTCCCCCTCCCCTCTCTAATTTCGTCTCTAAAATCCTCATCCTTGAAAACCAGGGGTCAATCTTCAGTGGCAATGTGTGTTCCTTCCCCGGGCCCGTCAATCTCACCTCTACAGGGGAGTGGTCAGATATACCTGTTGCCATATGCGCTGCTTCCCTAAATTATCCTAGTCCTGGGACCTGCGTTATGATGTAGTCAAGCCTTGAAAGGCTGCCCGCTGCTGCTGAAAGATGTGTGTATTGTTTTGTACCAGGATATTGATCGCTCCAAATGTCACCCAGGCCCATTGCCTCGAGCAAACCCCTCAGCTGACCTCCTTGTCTCGTGGTATCTAACCTGGTTGGACCTCTAACCAGCGCATTTAGCTCTGAGGATACAGTATAATTCATCTCCTCCCAGGACCAGTTTGCCCTCCGGTATCTGCAACAGGCGTCATGAAGGACTGGGTTTTTCTAAGACCCAGCGGTGCCAGGGGACAACACCTGAAACCTTCGTGGGTAACCTGTTCCGGCGTACCAAATGACAGAGACACGGGACACTTCCTTCGGCGTCAAAGATTCGAGGTTTATTACTGCAGGGAACACAGAAGTCACGAGAAGTACATAGCATGTAAGTTCTGGGAGACTGCTTCAAATTGCTACTGTGGGTCGCTCCTTTTATACACATTTCTCTCATAGGTTAACATGGTACACAAAGGTTTACAACTTGGTTCCCATAATAAACGCCAGAAGGGGTTGCCTTCATGTATTCAGGGCCCGGAACATAAGTACGGAAACATTTGGTGGTTCCCAACTGTAAAAACCCATCTTCCCACCATTAGTACATTCCAATCGGCAGTAAACAGATCGAAGAAGGAACAGAAACAGGTGCAGAGGAAGGCAGAAACAGTGGGGAGATCGGAAAGGGTGTAAAAGGGGTGGCATCGGGAAACACGAGTTGCAAGCATCAAAGGGACGCGCCTAATGAGATGCACGGCTAAGACAATAGACCGGCACGGCAAGATGAACCTCGAGCGGGGCCATCTGCCTTACAGTATCACCCCCTCATCATAAAGACACTTTCAAAGGAAACGTGTCTTCTGCAAGAGTCTTGGGAATCCCAGGGTCGCGAAGCGGACAGCATCCGTTCGCTGGCTACTTGAGGGCAAGAGACAAAATGGATGCCGTATCTAAGATGGAACCCGTGGGTACAGATATAGAAACCCACGAAACAGACGAACGGTTTAGGTTAGTACAGCGAAACTGCGTACACCCACTAAACTCGTCATTTGCGGTTCATAGATACCAGACTCGACCATATTCGTACGAGTCAAAAACACCACTTACAATCGTCACGGAACCTCAGACGCTCCTTTTGCACTCATGTAGGCAAGCACTAGTCAGAATCATTGTCGATATTCATCAGACCATCTAGATGTTGCTGTAGCATAATTCTATCCATCCGAGCTCCTTTGGTAACAGGCGGCTGTCTTATACACGTCGTAGCACAGAGGCCACATAAGGCAGGACCACACTGCACACAAAGGCAACACGTGAACAGAAACGCTGCAACAACTCCAATGATCATCAGAATCTTCCAACCCCAAGTCGACATCAGGCCCCAAAACCACCCAAGTAGCGTCCAATCCCCTACGTCCACGTGTATGGACTCAGAGATTTTATGCAACTTTGAAATGGCTTGATAGACAGTTGGAGCGTTATCTGGAATGAAAATACAGCAGCTCGAATGGATCACCTTACATACTCCACCTCGATCTGCTAAAACAACATCTAAAACCATACGGTTTTGTAACGTCATGAGCCTATCCGCCTGAAGTTCTGCGGTGATATTACCAAGGGCACTGGCAGTGATATTAGCTGTCGATTCCACCACTCGAGTCAACTGTCTCAGGTTCCTACTATTGACCATAGGTCCCCAAAACGGAAAGAACCCCTTGAAAAAGTCTCCTGCCTCTTGACCGGCAGTGTCCTCTTCGCTAATCACGCCCCTCACAATTCTAGTCTTGTGATAATCTGCATCAACGGTAAACGTTGGAGGCAACAGATTTGCGATGTAACATGAGCCCACAAAGTCAGAGGGCAACCACGTATACGCACGATCATGACAGACGAAGTATGTACCCTTGGCAGCCAGAAACACAGGGGAAGAGAGCATCGGTAGGATATAAGTCTCGGAGCAAGCGCTTTCTCCAAGACGAGCTCTCGATCTTCGGCCACGACCTAGTAGACAGAAATTACCAAGGTGGGGTACGATCCATATCGGAGGCGAGCTTCTAAGCGGTCTTTCACCCACGAGCGCACTGTACTCAACCTCACTTAGATCCCTATAAGCTCGCACCTCTTCGTCCGGGATGAGCGACGGTTCGTAGATATCCCTATCTAAGTCCGCAATCGCTATGGCCAAAGACTTATGGTACGGACCAGGACCAAAGTTGGGAGGACGTGGCTCTCGATTGGGGTAGGAATCTAGTGCGCTTCGAAACATTGTTTGAAATGCTCGAGCTGAACCCTGGGAACTATAAGGAAGGACCAAATATGGAATTCCCTTATCCGTGGTATGCGGCATTAACCCACACACCCAACAATTAGTAGTATTTACCACTAACTGATGCTGATGAAGGAGCTGAATAAAGGAATTATTTCTGAATTCGGCACGTCTAGCCTGCTCGTGTTGTGGTAAGATGTGGAAAGAATGAGGACAAACAGTGGAGGTAGTTTTAGGTTCAGGAGAAGGGGTAGGTGAGGCAGAAGGCAAAAACGTCAATATCAGATAATACACCCCACCCACCAATAATGAAGAAAAAATTAAAAACAGTAGGAACACCTGAAACATAAAGCATTTGGTACGGGTAATTTGTTGCAGTCTGAATCTCTGCGCCTGAGCTTTTTCCAAGTCCAGAAGCTTCGAAAATGCCATCCTCTAAAACCGTCCGCAACGTTTCTTGACGCACTTCGTTCTGTGTAGCAGTAGTCAATCCCTAGGAGTTCCCAGGAACCGACGGTCTTCGACCTAGTGTCAAGACCTACTAACCAGAAGGAAGTACACGCGCGGCCCTACGGTACACCTGGATGCAAGGTATCTTTATTCACAAATATGCACAAAAGTCTTTCAGCTGTGGAAGCAAAAACACAGATGTGGAAAAAACTCAATATTTACAAAATCATAGTTATACGAGTGTTTTAGACTGATCGTACCAATGGGGTAACGTAAATGTCGAGGAATAAGAGCAAATTTTATTAGTCCTTGGTGTTAGATCGCAAAAAGTATCGGCTCTTTCCAGGACGTGTCTGTTCGTCAAACAATGGATCCGATGAGGGAACAGAGTTCTGCTGATCAGTCAATAGTTCAGATCTTGAGCTTTGCTGTGACAAATGTTCAACAATGTCGTTCTGCTGCACTGAGGATTCTCCGACAGGTTCGGCGTCGCTAAAAGGTACGAAGGTCTGCAATTTCTCCGTTTCAGATGAAGCAATGCCTTTCCTTACCCACGAGTCCGCTGGTAAAGGTATAGGTACCTTTTTGGTGTGGGTGGCATGCACCCAGTTCTTCCGGCCTTCCAAACGGACAGCAGTTCTCGTGGCAAGGAGGACCTGGAAGGGTCCAGTAAAACGAGGCTCGAGATTTCTTTTTCTTCCGAAATTCCTCGTCACCACCCAGTCTCCGGGCTGGAGCTGGTGGCCAGGACCTTCCGTCTGCGTCGGCAGTGCTTCAAAGACCTGTAGGTGAATTAACCTCAGTTTAGCAGTCAGATCATAAAGATAGTCGATCAACATTGGATACTCAAGATCAGAGAACACACTCGGTCTAGGGACCCCCCAAACATTCGCAGGACGGCCGAACACTATTTCATAGGGACTGAGCCCTACTCGGGAGTGTACTGTCGCCCTTGTTGACAACAAAGCTAGAGGCAAAGCGTCAGGCCACGAAAGACCAGTCGTAGCCTGAATCTTCGCTAGTTTGAGTTTAAGGGTGCCATTATACCCTTCAACCAAACCTGCTGACTGGGGATGATTGGCGCTATGGAATTTCTGAGTAATTCCAAGGCCCTTACACACACTCTTCATCACACTCCCCACAAACTCACTTCCGTTATCAGACCATACAATCCGTGGCATTCCATACCGAGGAAAGTATTCCTTCAGTAGGATCTTCGCAGTGGACAGAGCAGTGTTGTCTTTGAGAGGGTAGGCTTCGATCCATCGGGAGAATGCGCAAACCTCAACTAAAACGTATTTTAGGTTATTGCATCGCTCCATATGGATGAAATCTAGCTGAATCACTTCAAAGGGACATGAAGGGGGAGCAAAATGGCCAGGAGGTGTAGGTGTTCCCTTACCAGGATTGTACATCATACATATCATGCAATTCTTCACCAATCTCTCAGCACACTTAGTGATACCGTCATTCTTCCACACAGGGACAGCAACTTACAAATACCTTTCGCGCTAATATGTGCTAACCCATGTGCCATCGTCACAACAGCTAGCACATACGCATCTGGCAACATCCATCTCTTTTGCTCTGACAAATCAATCCAACAACCATTCGCATCCAACTTTCCCGTACTCTCTTTCCACTTCGTCTTTTCAGTCTCTGTGGCCTCATTCTGTATCGTTCTCACACTCTCGATGGTATCCTCGCACATACTAGTCTCTGTAGGCCACCTAACCGAACTCGTCACATACATTCTAGTGCTAAGGTTCCGGGCAGTCTCCTTAGCAGTCTCATCTGCAAACGCATTACCCCGACCAACATCATCCGTCACCTTACGATGCGCACTACATTTAACAATCGCCACCTGCTTAGGTAACCTAAGTGCATCCAAAAGATCATTCACAAGCTGACCATGCTGAATCTTAGTGCCATGCGATGTCATAAAACCTCTCTCTCTCCACAATCGTCCAAAACTATGGGCGACGCCAAAAGCGTATTGGCTGTCGGTAAACACATTCACCCGTTTCCCTTTCGACAACACACACGCTCTAGTCAAAGCGATCAGTTCTGCAGCTTGGGCAGAGTTCTGATTCAATCTCGCAGCTTCCACAACAGTATTCAAAGTTACCACAGCATACGCAGTCGTCACATCACCATTCGGTAATTTAAAACATGAACCATCCACATACAAGGTCCCATCGGGATCTTCCAAAGGAGTGTTTTTAAGGTCCACACGACCTTTTGTTTCCTCCTCAGTCCGTAAGTAACAGTCATGAGGGGTTACTTCGTCTGACTCCATGCTAATGGGCAACAAAGTCGCCGGGTTCAGGACATTACAACGTTTTATCTGAATATGACTTGCCAAAAGCGTCAACTCGTACCCAGACAACCTTGCACTCGTCAAGTGCTGAGTTTTCGTACGATTTAAGAGAGTGTCAACTGCATGCGGAACCATCACCGTAAGCATATTATCCATGACCAATCCTGCTGATTGTTGGATGGACACCGCAGCTGCCGCTGTTGCTCTCAAACAACTCGGCAATGCTCTAGCTACTGGGTCCAAGGTCGAGGAAAAATATGCACATGGACGCTGTTTACCACCAAAAGGTTGCGTCAGGACACTCAACGCACAACCTTCTCTCTCGTGAACGTTCAGTGTAAACGGCTTACTGTAGTCAGGGGTACCTAACACAGGAGCCGAACACAACGCGTCACGCAGTTCAGAAAAACTTTTCTGACATTCGTCCGTCCATGGTAAAGGAGTTGGAACATCCTTACACGTAAGAGCCACCAATGGTTTCGCTAACAATGAAAAATTTGGAATCCATTGCCTGCAGTATGACGTGATACCCAAAAAGGCACGCACATCTCTCTGAGTTGTTGGCACAGTCATTCGAGCAATCGCTGCAATTCGCTCTGGGGTCAACCTTCTTCCCTCCTTTGACAATAAGTGACCTAGATAGGTTACTTCTTGACAACAATATTGAAGTTTAGAAGGAGACACCTTGTGATGTAAGTCACAGAGATGTTGCAACAATGATACCGTAGCAATTTTGCAAATGTCCTGAGTATCTGCAGCCACCAATAAGTCGTCAACATATTGGATCAAGGCTGCACCAGCCGGCAATACAAACGCATCCAATTGGCCCTTCAAGGCTTGACTGTATATTGATGGACTCTCACAGTAGCCCTGAGGAGCACGTTTAAACCGGAAGCTGCGACCACCAAGAGAGAAACCGAAAAGGTCTCTGCTTTCCTCGGCAATCGGGATGCTGAAGAACGCATTCTTCAGATCGATCACTGAAAACCATGATGCCGAGGCTGGAATCAGAGTCAGTAGCGCCGTGATGTCAGGCACAACAGTGAACTGAGGAATCACAATTTTATTTACCTCCCGTAAATCGATAACAAAACGATAAACAGGTGGTTTTGAAGGATCAGTACGTTTTAGAATAGGCAACACAGGACTGTTGCACACGTTTCCCCGTGTCTCCTCGATAACGTCTTTCTCAATCAGGTCATAGATAATAGCTAACAATGCTCGTTCACCATCAAGGGAGATACGATACTGGGGAATACGTGGCAACCGCACATTAGATTTCAAATGAACAACATAAGGGGAGATGTCAAGCAGGCCCACGTCATTGGGACCTGTTGCCCACAAAGATGCAGGTCGAGAACTCAATTCCGGTGGAAGCTTATCGAGAGACAAGTACATTGGAGAGATAACTCTCTCACCCAAAGTAAGCTTCACTCCCGCAGGGGAACAATACAAAGTCGCATACAGACGTTTTAGCAAATCCAGGCCCAAGAGATTTTCACCACAACCAGTGGTCAAAATCAGCGGAGCTTTTAGCTCACGAGGCCCAATTGTAAGGGGCAAAGGGCGAGAAACCGGATTGCTAACAGGGGCGCCAGAGAATCCAATGGAAACATTTGTTAAGCCAGACAAAGGTGCGCCAGGGAGTTTCGAATGCTTTATGCAACTTTTCGCTGCACCAGTGTCCAACAGAAAAGGCTCAACGACGCCCGAGGTGGCAACTGCGACGTAAGGCCCTCTCTGATCAACCGGAACTGATACTACTCCCTCTCCTTGTCTATGGCTGTCCTAGTAATTACCGTCGTCAGCGTCCTGATCGACGTAATAATCATCCACATTGTACTGAGCAGATCGCCCTCGCGACGATCCACGCTGATCAAAACAATTATTAGAGTCAGAAGTATTAGTGGAACGATCGTTCTGAGCACCGCGGCCTCTACCACGTGATGTCTGTTGAGAACCGCCACGACCTCCTCTAGATGAATTACCACTATTACGCTCGTTGAGAACTGGACAATCGAATTTTAAATGACCCTCATTCCTACAATAGGCACACTGATTGTACCCTAACGAAGATCTCTGCGAAGAGGAGTCATTTCGAGATTGCAACCTATTAGATTGCGGCTGCGATCGATTACGTTGTTGCGAATTATTCTGATTCGAACGCGGAGGATACGCCTGCTGCAACAACACTTTAGTTTTGAGCTCTTTCGTCTTCTTGTCAGCACGATCATTCTCCTCTTTCTCCCTATTCTCATAATACTGTGCCGTAGCCAATATTTGAGCAGAAGTAGAAACGGCCCACGCACTCTCAGAATTTCTTAATTTGTTGCTCAAGTCAGGTAATAAGTTAGAAACAAATTTGTCCACAAACAACCTCTGACCACCCTCGGTACCCATATCCTGACCACTATGATCTATGAATGCCTCCTCAAATCTCGTAAAGAAATCAGAGACACTCTCGTCTTTCTTCTGTTTGCAAGCGGACAACTTATCCCAATTTACCTTCATAGCTGGCATAAGCGTTTTCATTAGGGTAATAATTCTTTGAGGCAGAGCCGTAATGAGCTGTTCAGGTTTAGCCCCACCAACTTGTCGTGTATCTGCTGCTACAAGAGCATCCCAATCACCACCTAATTCTGCCGCATGATTTTCTTGACGAATCTTTGCCCATACCGGTTGCGGTACGACATTGCCAAACAGCATATCGATATCAGCAAGATTCATTACCGTAGCATCCACGAGCTGCGATAATTCTTTATAATACCCTGCAGGATTTTTGAGAGGGTCAGGCAAAGATTGCTTCACCTGCAAAACTTCCGATCGTTTCCATGGGAGGTGTATCCACACTCTCTGGAAATGTGGCAAGATCGGAGGTTGAGCTGCAGCATTACCCGGCATCCATACTGGTGGAACTTCGCGCATGGGATACTGACCAGGCGCGTCTAGTGGTCCCTCAATGTCTTCCACAAACAATGCTCGAGGCATTATAGAGGGACGAAGAGATAACAACTGCTCAACAGCGCGTCGAACATTAGAATCCACTATCATTCCGCTCGAAAACTGAAGCTGTAGATTAGTCAAAGCAGTCAATACATCGTCAGATGCATCAGCCGATATTTGATCACGTAAAACCTTACACATTTCCTCAAAAACGTATCTTTGTGTCGGTATATTGAATTGACAGAATGTATCAAGCACCGCACGTGGAGGATTTCTAAGGGGGTGTTTCATCCAACCCATCGCCATATTATACAATGTAGCACGTTCCCGATTACCGGGAAGCTGACTACGTCTTTGAGGACCGTCCGAACCAGCGGACTCGAGAATAGGTCCAAGAGAATTAAAGAAGTTAGCAGCTACAGAGGGGGTACGACGTCGAGTAGATGGAGAAGTATAACATAAGGGATTAACAAGAGAAGAGTCGGAACCAGACGAAACAGCAGGAGTAAGTAGAACAGGAGCAGCAGCGGGAGCAGGAGTATGAGGAAGTACAAGCGGTGGAGCAGTAGGAACAGAAGTAGGCAAAGGAGCAGGAACAATCGGAAGAACGGGTACAGGTTGAGGAACAGGTTGAGGGACAGGCACAGGAGCAGGTACAGGGGGAACCACAGGAGTTGCGGTACCCTGTGCGTACGGAGGTGGTGACTTCAGAAGATAGGACATCAAAGGATCCTCAACTAATTCCTCCTTCTTATCCGACTCCGTTGGCAAAGCGGGGTAACATTTATCTATAGACATACGTTGAAGCCTATCGAAAACTTCCTTTTCCTTTTCCTCCTTATCTCGCTGAAACTGTTCTGCTTTCTTCACTATAGTAGCAACTCCATCTCTCTGATTACGTTTTGTCTGTCTGATTTCTTTCTGTTTGGCTTCTTTGCGCCATAACCGAAAGGCATCAAACATGGCCGGCCTTGACTTTTTCTTAAACAATTTAGCCTCGAGGTTATATAAAATCGGGGTCTCGAAACTACCATGAGGTGGCCAACTAAGGACACCATCCTTTTTGGTATAACGGATCCAACATTCATTAAAGGTAATCGGACCCAACCCATGCTTGCTATATAATTCGTAAGTTGGAGTTCCGACCGGAGTAATCGGACACGAGTCCTCCAATCGGGAATCCGCACCACAACGACCAAAACAACTGAACAAAGTACTACGACCAGGCATCTTGCACACTAGCCGAGTTTCACAAACTTCAAGGGTTACGGGATTTACCAAGTCCCAGCAAAGAGCAAAAACCCTCGGTTTTTGGCGACTGCAGACGTCAAATATCACAACAAAGAACCATATACTAAGAACCACAAATGCAATGGAACCATGCAACAACTAAGCACCCACAACTAAGAACTCTGGGAGCGACCCACAAATACTTAACTCAAAGATCGATGGCGTCACCAGGAAGGCCCGTCAATCGTCTCGCTGTACCAAGGTCTACGCCAGGCGCCAAAACAGGTCTACAGTCAGGGCAGCAGTCTGTCGCAGCCGTCAGGAGGCGGGAATCTTCGCGGGAAAAGTCGTCGGGCCACTTGTTTTGACAACAGGATCGATGAAGCGGGGTGCACCTTCCCTCGGAGATTTCACACGAAGTTCCTCACCATCGTCGGGCTTGGACCGGTACCACTGATGCAGCCCCACGTGGGGCGCCAACTGAAGGACTGGGTTTTTCTAAGACCCAGCGGTGCCAGGGGACAACACCTGAAACCTTCGTGGGTAACCTGTTCCGGCGTACCAAATGACAGAGACACGGGACACTTCCTTCGGCGTCAAAGATTCGAGGTTTATTACTGCAGGGAACACAGAAGTCACGAGAAGTACATAGCATGTAAGTTCTGGGAGACTGCTTCAAATTGCTACTGTGGGTCGCTCCTTTTATACACATTTCTCTCATAGGTTAACATGGTACACAAAGGTTTACAACTTGGTTCCCATAATAAACGCCAGAAGGGGTTGCCTTCATGTATTCAGGGCCCGGAACATAAGTACGGAAACATTTGGTGGTTCCCAACTGTAAAAACCCATCTTCCCACCATTAGTACATTCCAATCGGCAGTAAACAGATCGAAGAAGGAACAGAAACAGGTGCAGAGGAAGGCAGAAACAGTGGGGAGATCGGAAAGGGTGTAAAAGGGGTGGCATCGGGAAACACGAGTTGCAAGCATCAAAGGGACGCGCCTAATGAGATGCACGGCTAAGACAATAGACCGGCACGGCAAGATGAACCTCGAGCGGGGTCATCTGCCTTACAGTATCATCCCCCTCATCATAAAGACACTTTCAAAGGAAACGTGTCTTCCGCAAGAGTCTTGGGAATCCCAGGATCGCGAAGCGGACAGCGTCCGTTCGCTGGCTACTTGAGGGCAAGAGACAAAATGGATGCCGTATCTAAGATGGAACCCGTGGGTACAGATATAGAAACCCACGAAACAGACGAACGGTTTAGGTTAGTACAGCGAAACTGTGTACACCCACTAAACTCGTCATTTGCGGTTCATAGATACCAGACTCGACCATATTCGTACGAGTCAAAAACACCACTTACAATCGTCACGGAACCTCAGTCATTATCAAGTGGTGCCATCGGCTATTTCACTGCCTCTTTCCTACCGAGGCCACATTTCAGTATATCTTGCGCAGCACTTTATTTGTTAGATACTACTCGACTGACAACCGGGCTAATTTACCGACTGTGGAACTCCTCCCACACATTTTCCTTGTGGAGTTTAACACGGGTACTCCCACTGAAAACACCATTTTTCTTAGGAGGGGATTATTTAAATTTTACTGCTCGAGTTGTTTATCAGTTCTGCTATAATCTATATCACTATACTGCAAATGATTCCATTGGATGTTATGGACTCTTACCTTTTACATTGATTCCTGAGCCTTTTATATACCGTTATTATTGCACGACTAGAGGACATACGCGCCATGACATCCCACCTCTATAGCCTTGAAAAAGTCTGAGTACTTATTGCTAGTACTGAGGAAACACGTGTCGGCTGTTTTTTATCAACTTCAAATTTTATGGATCTTCAAATAAAGAAAAATATTATATGAACATGTACTTTATCTGTTGCTCTGTTCTGTTCTAAAAATTGGAAATTACAGATTATACACAGTCACAATATTGTTATGACTATATGACCTACTTGTCCTATATGTACATGTGTTTCAGGATTGTGCTCTCTTTGACCTTCTCTTTCTGGTAGCTGCAACAGTACGAAGCCCAACACTTCTAAAGTAGCTGTCTGTAAACCAGATGCAAAAATCAGTCTTGACCTTGTGCCTCATGGGAACAGTCCAGCCCGAAGTGCCAAGCCAGGTCTTCCCTGTCCTGGAAACAAGCATCCTGGGACCTGTTTTGGGGGTTAGCCCCTCTTCAGCCAGGTTAGCTTGAATCCCGTGGCATAGTGAGCAAGGGACCCACATCTGGGCATACCCTGCCAACTTAGGGCGAACAAAGCAAACACAAGGAGATGATGGGCGGAGTGCTGAAATGTTTCAGACACTCACCCCGTCACAGGTCTGGGTTTAATCCATCATCGTTCGTTAGCTCACTTTGTCACCCCAGTTCAGACCCAGCCATATGCAAATCAGTCTTGACCCTGTTCCTCATGGGAACAGTCCAGATCAAACTGCGAAACTAGGTCTTCCCTGGATCGAAAACAAGCATCCTGGGACTGGTTTTGGGGTTTCACCCCTCATTAGCCAGGCTAGCTTGAATCCAGTGGCAAAGTGAGCAAGGGTCCCATGTCTGGGCATACCCTGCCAACTTAGGGCGAACAAAGCAAACACAAGGAGACGATGGACGGAGCGCTGAAACTCTTCAACTAATCCCAGTAACTTATGACACTCTCAAAATCTTCAGTTAATAACAACAAACTTTGTGGGACAGCATCAGTGAAGTTCATAGGTGAGCACAACCAACAAATAAGAAAGCTTGAAGGTATCATAACTGATGAGGACTTTTCACTCATTCACAAATGCTAATAGATAAACAATAGAAAACAAGTGGCTGTCAAGTATGCAAAACTCACTGTGGGGGGGGGGGGGGGGGGGGGTTAAAAAAAAGAAAAAAAGGGTGAAAAAAAAGAAAATGTAACTTACCTTCCCAGTGGCTGCCTCTCCTCCGTCCTTCTGTCCGAGACGCTGGAAACAAGAAGCACCCAGGTTCCCAGACTCCCTTAGTCAATCACTACGCCGCTGTCACCAGCATGACAGCAGCATTGTGACTGGCCCGAGCGCTGTATGTAGTTCGACGCTCTGACCGAGGCTAGGAGGCTGTGCATGTTCTCCACCCAGGCTGTGCAATACAGCCTGGTGGAGAACATGCTAAGTGTTCATGACGGTTTGGCCAGCCCAAGACGGTCGGCCAAACCATCATGTGCAATTAGAAAGTGCCCACCACTCCTCCCTCTGCTCTGTGGGCAGGCCAGCCCCACCCGCCCCTAAAAAAAAAGAAAAAAAGGGTGAAAAAAAAGAAAATGTAACTTACCTTTCCAGTGGCTGCCTCTCCTCCGTCCTTCTGTCCGAGACGCTGGAAACAAGAAGCACCCAGGTTCCCAGACTCCCTTAGTCAATCACTACGCCGCTGTCACCAGCATGACAGCAGCATTGTGACTGGCCCGAGCGCTGTATGTAGTTCGACGCTCTGACCGAGGCTAGGAGGCTGTGCATGTTCTCCACCCAGGCTGTGCAATACAGCCTGGTGGAGAACATGCTAAGTGTTCATGACGGTTTGGCCAGCCCAAGACGGTCGGCCAAACCATCATGTGCAATTAGAAAGTGCCCACCACTCCTCCCTCTGCTCTGTGGGCAGGCCAGCCCCACCCGCCCCTACAGAGCCACGAAGGTAAAATAAAATGATAATAACATAGTGTTATTATAATTTTATTTTTCCTGTGGGGTGATGCTCCTCCGCCTTAGCGGAGGAGCTGCTGCTGTTCACCTGAAAATTAACCCATGCTAATCTTCTCAAAAATCTGAAATAAAGGCAGAGAATTTATGGGAAACCTTTTTCCAATCCAATCCCAAATAAAGGTGTATGAATACCACACAATCATGGAAAGCATGGAGTATGGAAAACAGAACAAATCCCAAGTATAAACGTGCTATGGATGGAGACTACTCTCATCCAAAGATGCATAAACCGAGAAGAGGGTTCTAACAATAATAGCTCTGCATCTATAAGATACAGGAGCTTTTCCTCCAAATGCAAGCAATGCCAGTTTGTCAGGAGTATTAGATAATCATCAAAGTCACATTAATCAGAGGCCTTTGGAAAACGTCAATAAAACCAACCAACACCATAAAACACAAAGCGAGAGTGGCAGTAAGTGAGCTCTTACCAAGCTTGCTGTCAGTCTTGGGTCTGGACTGGATTGTGGTGACTGTGGTGACAATGGTACCATCAGGCATGATAGTGCGATCCATCTCAACCTTTTTGGTGGGGGTGATACTGCTACGCAGAGGTGCCGGAGAGTGTGAGCTCCAGGACTGTGGTGTTCCCTGGCAGATAAACTAAAGGTGTTTCGCAGAATAAATGGAAACAGAAATTAATGGAGGTAGAGTTCAGGGTAAATAATATTTTTTTGCAAGCAATTAGATATTCCAAGCCTTTTAAGTCTCTCACAACATACAGGTAGTTAGAGGTTTAGGATAAGACTCATGGCCAAATGATCAAAAGTAGTCATATGTCCTACATTTGAAAAAGGAGCAGGATTAAGGACACAGTGACAGATACAAGTCCAAAATCGAAAATACAGCCTCAAAGGTTTGCAGCTTCGATAAAAACATTCAAATGTGACGAGCAACAAAATTCAGATTGACGACAGCCTATGTTTTTGGGTAAGAGAGGAGCTCTTGGTCATCTTTGGTTGGGGAGGAGCAAAACAATTAAGCATGGCATTCCCCATGAAAAAACAACCCCAGTGTGTGTTACCTCCAGTGCAATTGTGGGTGCAGGCCCTGGAGACAGTCTTAGATTTGACGTCAGTGGGAACACCTGCTTGCCGCATAGCTGTCTGAAAGGCGAAGACAACAATACGGTGGTCTGGGCCAGCACCACGGCTACAGGGAGAGAGGAGAGAACGTGCATCAGTGTACTGCATGCACAAAAGGAGTATGGCAAATGGAAAACACAATTAGAATTGGCCCAGCAACATTTACGGTATATATATATATATATGTATATATATATATGTATATATATATTATATATATATATATATATATATATATATATATATATATATATACCCCCGTTTTCACACTGTCCCTGTTACACCCAGGACACAGTGGAAAACCACTTCCATCTTGAGACTGTTACCTCTCCTGCACACCAAACACTCACAGCAATACACCGTCTGCTCCCGAACTGCTTGCTCTCTTTATCGCCAGCAATTTCAGCGTCCCCGGTGAAAAGAGTAACTGCCTCGGGCAAAGCTGTATCTTGAACCTTGGCACACTTTGGACTCACAGGAAACACTTCATCTCCACTCCCTGCTCACTCTTTATCCCATAAACCGGTTAGCCCTAGTGTGAAACCTCAAACACAACAAACCACCTGTTCAACTTCCAATTCCTGTATATCCACTTAGTCACCTCACTACACCACCTTCTTTAAGCACCACACACTCCTGTTCTTACTTTTCCATGTCCTAACAACATCCCAACATCCCATCGACCTCTGTTGGCTGTTCTCCTCATTTATCTACCGATTTGTTTATTTACTGTTGGTATTTCGAACGTAAACCAAGCCATGTGGGCAACAGAGTACTTTACAGACATCCACATTTAAGAAATCAGTTTCTTACCTGTAACCCCAGTTCTCCAGCTCTGGAATCTTTCATATATTCACATGCATGAATCATTCCCCCGTCGTCGGGGTAGGAAATCCCAATAATCCTAAATAGAAGTAACTGTGTGAAAAAGATGCTTTGTGAAGTGCGCACTTTAAGCCACTCCAATCCGAGCTGTTTTAGACAGCAGGGTGGAAAGCCGGCACAGGCCTCCCATAGCCCGAGGGAGCGTTAAGCCAGACCACTCCAACCTATCCTGGTGCTTCTCTCATGCTGCTTAACATTATCAGCAGCATGACACCAGAGTCTGGAATGGTTAGAGGAGTGGGCTCTGAAACCCCGTGCACCTGAAAGTCTGAAGAACACAGAGGACTGGAGGAGGCGAGCCAGTGGGTAAGTCCATATTTAACTTTTAACCTTATGACCCACTGACAGGCACTGTGAGAAACTCAGTACAAAAGGGGGTGGTGATGGACGGAGCATCTGAATCAAACACTCACACCCAGTCAAAAGATCTGGGTTTAATCCATCACCGTTCTTTAGCCCACTCTGCCACCCCAGTTCAGACATGGCTATATGCAAATCAGTCTGACCCTGTGCCTCATGGGAACAGTCCAGCCCGAACTGCCAAGCCATGTCTTCCCTGGACCCGAAACAAGCTTCCGAGGACCGGTTTCTGGCATTCCAGCCGTCTTCAGCCCGGCTTGCTTGAATCCAGTGGCAAAGTGAGCAAGGGACTCACGTCTGAGCATACCCTGCCACACTTATGGCGGCCAAAAGCGGTACAAAAGGGGGTGGTGATGGACGGAGCATCTGAATCAATCAAACACTCACACCCAGTCAACAGATCTGGGTTTAATCCATCACGTTCTTTAACTGTGAGAAACTCACACTGCCGTCTGCCTCAAATCCAGAACTCTCAGTCATGGTCTGTTATAACGAGCCATGATTGAGAGCTTTGTTGTTGACCCTACAGGCATTCTCACGGTCTCACAGTGCCACACCACTTAAGCACGTCACCAGATGCCACTTGTCACAAGTGAATATATGAAATATTCCAGTGCTGGAGAACTGGAGTTACAGGCAAGTAACTAATTTCTTCCCCAACATTGTATCTTTCACATAATCACTTGTTTGAATCAGAACAGAGAGCAGTGCTTCACAATCATAATAATTATAAGAAAGCTGGAAGCAGGCTCACCTTTACTGAAACAGGTTACTGAGGACCTCCTGTCCCACTGCTACATCGGCTTTTGCGCCCACGTCAAGGCAGTAGTGCTTCATGATTGCATGCCTGCTCCTCCAGGTGGTACACTGCAGATGTCTCGCAAAGGCACACCAGTGTACAGTGCAGCAATTGTCACCATGTTCCTGGGGAATGCTCTCTCACTCTTCGCTGGAGCTGACACTTAGCCTTACTGCAGCAGAATGTATTGCAGGGTGACAGCCAACGTGCTATCGCGGTTTGGATAGGGGATGGGCACTTGCTGGCTGTCCAAAAGCCACAAGTCCCTGATCTGTAGATCGAATGTCCTTTCTCTTGTCAATGTGGAACATGAGACATCTACGTACATCTAGGGAAAGTAATGATCTTTCTGCTGACGAAGTGTGATTTGGGAAGAAAGAACGTAGAATGACTGGTTCATTCAAGTGTAAGTCAGTAGGAACCTCTGGCACACATTTAGGATTTGTGCTCAAAACAACAGTCTCTTGTGAACTGGAAAATAAGTTCTTTGATAGATAATGCTTGCATTTCCTCATCTCCCCGTGTTTATTTCAGTGCTAGAACAAGGGCTGTTTTCCATGAAACACATTTTAAGTGAGCCTTATGAATTAGTTCAAAGGGCGATCGCATTGAATGACTGAGGACAGTGTTAAGCTCCCAGGTAAGTGGAGGGCAACATACAGGTGGAAATGCCCTGAAGAGTCCTTCCATAAATTCTGTCGGGAAAAAAGGGTAGATTGTATCATTTCTATCATTTCTATTCTTCGAAATCTTGATATTGCAGCTAAATAGCCAAATCTAGCAAATATGGGAGTATTTGATGAGGGTGTACTTTTGCACCAGACACAGATACGCTTCCACTTGACATTGTAGGTGTTTGTGTTTGCCGGAGCTCTTGCTTGCGCTAGGATGTTTTTTACAGTCTTACAATAAATCCAAGTGGCTGAAATTTAAGTGGAGAGGTACCATGGAGTCGGGTTCAGCAACCTACTGGTGTGATGCAGTATCTCTCCCGGGTGTCTGAAGATTTTGAAGCGCAATTTCAGAGGGATTGCTTGGCAAGTTGATAGGAGCTGTACCAGTACTGGTGTGGCTATGCTGGAGCAATCAGGATCAGAGTGCAGTGATCCATTTTTGCGTTCCTCAAAATCCTGGTGATCAGGGGAAATGGAGTAAATATGGAAGCTAAGAAGTTGGCCTGGTATATGATGTCCACAATTCTAGTGGGCACCTTGCACCAGTCCAAACGACCCTTATTGATGGTAGGTTGTAAATTCAACCTTATAGAAAGCTATCCTAGTGGTAGCTGTGGAGAGCAGCCTTCAGGCTAAGACTTCGAGGCGAGTTAAGCAAGTTGTTTTACCAATTATAATCTCTTGAATGATCAAATGAAAGCACACCACACAAGGTTTATATCAAATATATATGTATTTAATCTAAACACAACCCCTCTGGTCTCTTTATGAGGTCGGAGGTAAAAGTACAATACAAGGAATTTAATTAGCATACAATAAGTTGCAAAGTATACGTTATGCCCTAGGGGCCTCACAAACCATATACTAAAATAGTGGTATAAGAACCACGTGAGATTTAGAAAGCAGGCCTAGGGCCTGTAGAGCCATTGGGGTTACCTAGAATCACTAACGGTTAGGATGCAGGAGGCCCACTGGGGACGCGTGCAGTGTCTAAACACAGCCGCGGATCACCATTGACTTTCTATGGAGAACGAACAAGTTACATTTTTAAAGATTAAGGGCACTTCTAGGCGAACTATGATGGATACAGGACCTTTTAGCCTTCAGAAAGGCCATCAAAACTCATCTCTTCCAATAATTCTTCCATTTCTCTGCGCCTCTAACTCTCTGCAATTAGTCTGCTCGCAGCGCCGGGACGCCCCTTGGCTGGGGCAGCCGCGCGCTATACAAATCACTATAACATTAACATTAACATCCCTTTTAGACTAGGACACTTCGAGAGTCAAGACCCACGGGAGCACCGGAGTACTCGTGTTACCTCACCCAGGGAAACCGGGTGCGTAGGTGTCTTTTGGTGTCGGGTTTCGTTGTCGATTCCTATGGAGAGCTGCGGAGAAATGCTGCAGGCGACCAGAGGAAAAGTATCCGGGTGGATCCAAAGGTGGATCGGAGATGTGAAGAACCTGAAAGCAGAGGGGACAGAGTCTGGGTCACTAGCCAGTGACCAGGATGACGAAGAGAAGATGCCAACCGATATCGGGTGATTTCAGGTGAAAGAGGTGAAGCTTGTCTCTTCAGCCAAGAGGACCAGGAGATGTCGACGACGTCCAGGAGTTGGATTCGAGCTGTCCCAGGAAGGATCTAGTTGACTGCCGTGTCGGAATCTGGATTGGACCCAACAAGCCTTGGCAACGGCAACCCACGCAAGATGTTGAGATTGGCTTTGGTGCAGACCAGTAAGGTCTGAGGGACTCCTCCTTTGGAGAGGAGTGGGAGCACGTCTTGAGCAACCAGGAAAGCTCAAGAAATCAAAGATGGCTCTTCGTGGGGGCTCGCTAGCCAACGGACTAGGAACAGCGAAGGGGCTTCGAGCTGCGGTGAAGAAAAGGGACTCACGGGTCCCTTGTGGAGTGCTGGCCTCTGTACTTCGGTGCAAAAGGAGCTCGGGCAGGGGCTTCAAATACCCCAAAGCACAACTTTGGGATACCTCGGGAAATAGGTGCAGTTGCAAAAATGCAGAATGTCCAGGAGTTCTGGTCCCACGTCTCTTGTGTCCGCTACAGGTCTCAGCTTTGCTAGGAGTGCAGATCAGCATCAGAGATGTCTGGAAGTCCGTGTCCTGTGTCACACATTCTTCGGGATCCAGCGGGAGCCTCGAAAATGCAGACCAGCAAAGTTGCTGTTGGTGCCTGTTTGGACAGGATGGTCACTACTTGACCACAAGGGAGATTTCTTCCGTCTGCCAGTCGAAATGGAATGTCGAAGGTCCAAGATGTACGTATCAGAGTTTCGTCCAGGGTAATCTAAAGTCCTAGGGCCTGGAGTTCTATACTTATAGTAAGTTTAGGGGTTGGACTAACTCTAAGGTCCCTCCTATGGTGGACCTGGGGAGGGGGTGGCTGCACCCCTTCCCCTTTGTCCAGTTTCGCGCCAGAGCTGGGGCTGAGCGCCCCACCAACCGGTTTGAACTGGGAAATGCATGGAGCACCTTGTGTGCTCCAGGCAGTGTCTGGAAAGCATTCACTGAATGCAACCCACCCTGCCCCAATACACTAAAGCCTGTCTGGGGAGGTGCTGGCACCTCACTGTACAGGAAACCTATTGTCCAGGCCTCCCCTGCCGGAGTTTCGTCCAGCAGCAGGAGGGCAGACTCGTGTCTTTGGCAGCAGCTTCCATTTTGTGACGCTGGGGCTCTGTTTAACTTTAACCGGGCTTACCAGTAACTACATGTCTTCTCCCTCTAGAAGGGTGGAATGCTACCCACGCGGCCAGAACTGGCGGGGGGTGGGGTAGTATTCCAAAGCGTTTGACACCTTACACACCATGTTTTGATAAAGCCAAACCAAACTTAGCATTAACCGCAAGGATTATAATACACTTAAGAGTATATGGTATGGCTATATCATAGAACAGCTATAAGGAGATAGTTCCGAAAGCTGCAGAGGGGCCCAGCTCATGCTAGGGCACCCTCTCACACAAAACCAAGCACTCTGCCTCCAGGATTGTCAAGGCCTGCCATAGGAGTGACTTATATAGGGCTGTACAGGAACTGAAAAGGGTTTTGACACTTTCGCAAAGAAGTTTCCTCCATTAAAGGCTGTTAACCTTTTGCTGAGTGGCGTCTCCTCATTAGGCTGTCTTTTGTGGTGGAGATAGATAGATAGATAGATAGATAGATAGATAGATAGATAGATAGATAGATAGATAGATAGATAGATAGATAGATAGATAGATAGATAGATAGATAGATAGATAGATAGATAGATAGATAGATAGATAGATAGATAGATAGATAGATAGATAGATAGATAGATAGATAGATAGATAGATAGATAGATAGATATAGGTATAGGTATATCTAAGTAAGGGGTAATTACACCACCTTACCCAGGCTGCAATTTCAAACCTGTGGTGTCAGTTTGGAAGGCTAACCAGGGGTGGCACAATACATGCTGCAGCCCCTGGTAGGCCTAGGGTGCACCTATGCCCTGGGTACCTGTGGTACCATATACAGGGTCGCACAAGGGTGACTCAGTAACCAATCTGGTATGTACCTAAAGTACATGGAGTCCATTTTATAGAGAAAGCAGATAGACTGGGTCCCTGAATAGTAGGGTCCCAGTCCACCTAAGTCAAAAACCAGCAAAACACCAGGCAAAAAGTGGGGGTAACCATATAGTCAGATTCCACCTTCCTACAGAACATCTGATCAAAAGAGCACTGCCCATGGTCTTTGGAAAAACCACAGTTGATGGACAGAATGCAGAACAATGTCATACATTCACCCCAGTACAGAGATCTGGGCCTAAATCCAAATTATTTTGCACTCCATACCACCCCAGTTCAGACATGGCCATATGCAAATCAGTCTGACTCTGTGCCTCATGGGAACAGTCCAGCCCGAACTGCCAAGCCATGCCTTCCCTGGACCGGAAACAAGCTTCCGAGGACCGGTTTCTGGCATTCCAGCCGTCTTCAGCCCGGCTTGCTTGAATCCAGTGGTGTGGAGAGCATGGGACTCACGTCTGAGCATACCCATCCCACTCGGGGTGACAAATCGTCCATCACCACCCCCTTTTGTACCGCATGGTCTTTGGGTGCCAAACTTTGCTTCTGAAAAACTAGCATTTGTTGCTCGGTGAGGAGAAGAGATCTATCTTGGGCTGACACCGTTGTCAGAATATGTAACTGAGTTGGTCCTAGTTTAATTTCCAGTAGTGGCAGTCTGATAATTGTCTAATGAGACCATCCACAGGATTGTCGTTGATATCTTGGGAGGTGTGGAGCAGCACCCAGAGTGGCTGACTCTGGAGCACGGGGACCACGGTGTGATCCCCGGCGGCATCATGCAACACTGGGGAATAGCCCACTTAATCTCCCTGATGTGCCGCAGCACCTTGAAACCCTTGAGGGGTGATATATTTGCACTTCACAATTACGAATTATTAGTATGTTCCATGATAAAGTCAACCTTTTGAGAAAGCGCCGAGATCTGTAATAGCTGAGACTCTTCCGAGAGAGGTCGAGTTCCCCCTTTCTTGGATATGTAGAACATCAATGTCAAATTGTCTGTTCTGATTAAGACAGGTCGACATGCTAGTCTGGGAAGGAACGCTTGTAAGCCTAGTCACATGAGCTGTTGAACTGTTTTTATTGATCGTCCAGTTCCTGTTGGATAGGTCTCATTGGAAGTCCGCAAAAGGGAATGAGGCCTAATATGGATTTGTATTATCTGACCGTGACTGATTTTGTAAGTAGGTTCTTTGCCATCGCTTGGAGCCTTATCACTCTTTCAGATGATGAGAAAGTTTTCCCAACTGTGTGTCGAATATTGCTTCCAGAAACAGAATTTTCATAACAGGCTCTAAAGATGATTTTTTTTTTGTTTAGTGTGAAGTTCAAGCTCTGAAGGATATTGATAAAGATGGATGTGGTGGCCCTTCCTTCTTCCTTTGATGGAGCCTGGACAAGCAAGTCATCCAAGTATGTGTATATTTGGTGACTCTACCGCCTGAGGAAGGCAGCACCTGGCGCTAGGAATTTGTTAATAAGCTGAGGTGCTGATTTGAGGCCAAAAGGGAGTGCCTTGAATTGATAATGTTGCCTTACTGCTAAAAGGTGGAGATATTTTATGTGTTTTCGGTGGATAGGTATATAAAAGCCTGTATGCAGAAGTTCCAGGTATATAAAATAATCTTCTCCCAGGACCATCAGGAGGAGACCTCGGGAGTCGGAATCATCTGAAAGGACTGTTTCTTCAGAATTGTGTTCTGTTGTTTGAGGTCAAGAATTGGTCTCCGTTGCCCTGACTTCTTTTTTCATCAAGAAGATTCCTGAAAAAAATATTTCGTTTCTTCGGAACCTGGGTTGGTTTAGTCCCAGGGTAGACTGAGAAAGTAAGGATTTTACGATCAGTGAAAGGTAAGGGCAGAGCTCTGCTTGGGCACTCCCTCACACACAACATGCTGTAGAAATCTGAGCAATAGTGGCCACTAGGGGGAGTAGGAGAGCTGGGACTTCCACCTCATAAGGTTCCAGTTGCTTCAAATGAGGTGGATGTGATTCTATACAAACAGTGTTGTTCAGGTCTATAGCCATTTTAACACTGTTGCTGCTATTTAAGATCACTGGGGATTCCCAGTCTGATGACAGGTGATGATTCAAGCAGATGAATATATGAAACTGCTATAACAAAATGTAGATCAGATGCAAATGCAACTGTAATGCAAGTACACAAAATAGTGGCATGAAAGGAGAGGGAATCGGCAACATTTAGTTTAGAAGATGTAGCCTGAATAAGTCAGTTGCAAGTCTTTTCTGGAGAACAGAAAGTTGAGGTTCAGACTAATGGTCTCTGGCCTCTGATACCACCATCTGGCTGCTAAGTAAGAAAAAGCCTCCTATAAATGTCTGTTTTTCTGCGAATTTCCAATAGAGTATGAGATTTGCACCCTCGCCACTCTTTCACCTCCCACGGTGTGAAGTTTGCCCTTCAGTTAGGATGGTGACCTGCAGCGGAGAGCCTTGTGAGTTATACAAATCACTTTAAGGTTAAATATTGCCTCTTATGGCGGCCAGTGGAGTTATTTTAGGATAGGGATGATGTGGCCTGACTTTTTCGTTTTTGGGCCCCGATGTCCTACAACCTTTGAGAGGTGCATTTGTGGCTTTGGCAAGGACAACTAGAAGGGCATTGTCTCATTGGTGGTATGCAAGTATCAAAGCCTGCACAGCTTTCCTGATGTCTGTAGGTGGGATGGGCGATTTAGGATTCATTGGCAGGTGAAGTTGGAAGGATGCTGTTTTTTTCAGTTCAGTCGTGTGTTCTGTCATTTTAAGGTTTTGGTCAATAATGTACCCTGAGATTTGGAAAAGGTCAGGAAATCCCAGGAGGGGACAGGATAGTCAGCCATTTTGGAATTTGGGATGTTCCATCCAATGCACACAACTTGTGGCCCTACTGATCAGGCCCACACCATTCTGCTTTCCCTATCCATTCGCCACAACACCACACATCTAGCTGTCCTTCCTGCCACCCACACACACACAGCTGCTGTCAGTACCCTCCATCCTAATCTTCTTCGATCTCCAATCCGTGCACATCCGCTTTTCATATCACCACAACACTGGTAGGTGTTCAGACATCTTGTACTCACAGTGCCCACTGACAGAATTTTCCAAGATTTTCAGGCGAAGCTCCTTGCTCCGTACACTCAACTCACTGCAAGAGGAAAGGTACATTACAGACATAACTTGATCACAGTCTGACCTCCAATTTTTTTCATGCAACCACTTCGTCCTCCACAGCTCCACATTTTGATTTAATCTCGGGTAGAGATTATCAGCCATCTATTGAGCCCCAGAAACAAGCTGTCTACTTACAACAATATCTCCTCACTCCATTCCGCCTCGTTCCTGCTGCCTTGAGAGCACACCCTCACTGGCCTGGTTCGTTTCTGCTGCATTGGACTGTCCAGCTCGGCCACGCAGCACAGCTCACCACTTCCTGAAACCAAGCAAAATGGGAGAAAGATCCACGTTTATTGCCTTCATTTGTACACAGGAGAGGTTTAGGGGTTGTTGGGTGAGCGAATTTACTATGCTAATTGCAGCATGAGAATATTTTGAGGAGAGAGCAATTTCACCCAAAACAGTAGAGGGGGCTTAATCACTATTCTAACTCCAATCCTGAAATATTTTGGGTAAAAGTAACAACTCTTTAAATATTATATAACATGGTTGAAATGTAATTTAATGCCTCAAGGCAATTCTGTCTGCTACAGTGAGTGTGCCGCTAAAGGCATAACAATAGGAATGCCGATTGGAAATACCCTGTAGATGCAGTTACAAAAAAGGCAATTGTCATATTAAACTCATAAATTCTTCCCGAGGGTGTGCCCGGAGTCTTCTCAGCAGATAGCCTTTCGCAAGTGTCAGACAGAGGACAGTGCCCCGACCCCTAACTTACTTGCCACTGGTAACACCTACCAATATATTTTGGTTTTCACAAAATCTCGGACAATCCAGGGCTATATCTAAAGAGGGAGATTTTCTTCTTATCATCAACTTTCCACTTAGCTGATGACAAGCATTGGCAAAGCCAATGGGTCTTGCCTATGCATGAACTATTGGCTTGCCAATATGTTTTAGCAATCTCGTACACAAGAGTGGGTGCTGTTCAGCATGGCTAAAAGTTAGTAGGGTAAATGAGAGTGGCATTGAGTGGAGTGTCGAAAGGTGGAGTAGAGTGGAGTGTTATGGAGTGGTGTACAAAATAGTTGAGTGGCGTGTCATGGAGTGTCATGGAGTAGCATACAGTTTTGTGCAGTGTCGCAGAGTGGAAGGGTGTAGAGCGGAGCATCGGGTCAGAGTCTAGTAGAGTATCGTAGAGTGGAGTGGCATAGAGTGTCATGGAGTGGTGTACAGCAGAGTGGAATGGTGTAGAGGGTGTTGCGTAGATGGTGTTGCTTAGAGTGGAGTAGTGTTGTGGAGTAGAGTGGTGTAGAGTAGAGTGGTGTAGAGTAGAGTGGAGTGGCATAGAGTGGAATAATGTGTCACACAATAGAGTGGATTAAAGTGGCAGGGAGTAGTATAGATGGAGTTGCGCAGTGCGTAGTACTGTCTTAGAATAGCATATAGTGGAATCCAGTGCTGTAGAGTGGCATAGAGAGATGTAGTGTCAGTAGAGCAGAATTTAATGGAGTATCGTGGAGTGTCGGGTCGTAAAGTGGAGTGAAAAAGAGTTTCCTGGAGTAAAGTACAGTGGAGCAGAGTAGACTGCTGTGATGTAGAGTACAGTGGGGCTGAGTGGAGAAGAGTGGTGCAGAGTGGTGCAGGGTAGAGTACAGAGATCTAGAGTGGCGTAGAGTGCAGTGGCATAGACTGCAGTGGCATAGACTGCAGTAGAGTAGAGCAGATTATTTTAGAGTATTGTGAAGTGTTGTAGAGTGGTGCATGGTAGAGTAGAGTGGTACAGGGTATAGTAGAGTGGTACAGGCAGGAGTGGTGCAGGGTAGAGTAGAGTGGTGCAGGGTAGAGTTGAGTGGTACAGGGTAGTGGCATAGAGCGCATTGACATAGACTGCTGCGTTGTAGAGTGGAGCATTGTGGAGTGCTGCAGAGTAGAGTGGCATAGAGTGTAGAGTGCAGTGATGCACAGTAGATTCGAGTGGCTTGGAGTGATTGGCATAGAGTACAGTAGAGTACAATAGAGTAAAGTGGAACAGTTTAGAGTGACAGAGTTCGGTGGCAGAAAGTGCAATGCTGCAGAGTATTGTCATAGAGTGCAGTGGTGTAAAGTGGCTTAAAGAGCATTGGTGTAGAGTGCAGTGGCATAGAGTTGTGCAAAGTAAAGTGACAGAGTGCAATGGTGTAAAGTAGCATAGAGTGCAGTGGCATAGAGTATAGTGGCGTACAGTGCAGTGGGTAGAGTAGATTGGCATTGAGTGCAGTGGCAAGTGGCATAGAATGTACTGGTTTTGAGTAAAGAGATGTAGAGGGAATTGGAAACCCCTTCCGTTGCCATGAAAGGGGCGAAAGGTAGACTGGCTGCTAGGAGTTGAAGAGAGGCCCAAGGATCTGGCCGTAGTCCTTAAACCTCACTAAAGGCGAGTTCCATCAAAGGGCATGTCCATCAGATTTGCTTGGACATCACCCAAGAAGCTAGTTGTCCTAAGCCAGGCGTGGAGTCTCAATGTCACTGTCGTGGAAATTGATCTGCTCAGCGAATTTGTCGTATCAAGACCACACCTTATGGTGAATTTTGCAGGATCTCTCCCATTCTTAACTGCCTGTGAGAGCACAGCCCGGGCCTCCTCCAGGACTTGTGGCAGCACTTGTGCAACCGTCTCCCAAAGCAAAGGGAGTGGGAGAAACGGCCCAATAAGCATGCTGTATTCACTGACCGCAATGCCAGGGTAGAGGAACAAACCAACTCCTTTCCAAATGACTTCAGCCTCTTGGATTCCCTATCGGGAGAAGCGGAAGGGAAAGCGCCCTGTGATGTAGAGGCCTGCACCACCAAACTTTCTGGGTGAGGTGTTGGCTCAGGGAACTTTGGTTTGCGGGAGCTGGGGGTGTTCGATTGTCCTATTCACAGGAAGCCCCTGTGCTAGGTGTGGATCACGTGCCTAGAAGGACAGCAGTAAGTGCTTCATTAAAGGGCAAAATGAGTTCTGAGGTGGAAGCCCCAGGCTGAAGGACTTCAGTCAGGAGATTAGTCCTGACCTCCACTGAGGGCAACTCCAGTCCAAGAGACTCAGCTGCCCTCTTAACCACCATGGCATAAGATGCCCCCTCCTCCGTCGACACAGTTGGCAGAGAGAGCATGCCAGTATCTGGAGAAGTATCCAATCCACTGGCTTCCCCAAGTTCCCCATACCAGTCCAACTGCTCTGTAGAGTCATCCTGGTGTTCCGGAGGGTCCTTAGATCCCTCCCATTCCTCTCCTGAGCTTAACACTTCCACAAAGTGTTCAGGCGACAACATAGAACCCGTGTGTTCAATCGACCTCAGAATCGGCTTTGAACGACATCGTTTCAACTCCGTGTCGTCGGGTATAAGGATGGGGTGGCACCGCCGATGGGCACCGGCAGCGCCACAGGCATGGACTGTCGGACGCCGGGGGAGGTCGCAGTGGCACGACCAGCATCAACCCAGATCGGATCTCTGGGGCCCCACTGGCTAGAGCTGACAGACGGCATCGACCCCACGGGGCCTGAAGCCTCACCATAGGGGTTAGCCCGCTCAAATACACGACACATGACCTCGTAGAACTCTTTGATCTGAGCGGGGGGGTCTCTCAGCCTCCTGGAAAAGTAGACCTTAGCTCTGGCTCCGTAGAACCGTGCCTAGAGCGTCAGTGCTCCTTACCTGCTTTGTCCATGGACGACAGTGGAGGTGAAGATGAAGTCCACCTGGACTTCTTCCTAGTCTTGTGCCACTTCTCAGAGTGTACCTACGACCTCGAGTGGGAAGAAAAGGACTTTGAGCTCCGAGAGTAGTTCCGCAACCTCCTCTTCCTCGATCAGGACCGGGACCTCCGGGGAGTCTGCCGGCTGTCGGGCCGCAAGGAGCTTCAAAACCCACTCCCATAAGGTCTAAGGAGCCATGGCCCAACGGTCCGAGCACGACTTCAGATCGCGGTCACGCTCAAGACACCATCGCACAAAATTGAAAAAATGTTGGACGTCAACAAAAAGTACAGAAAAAGCATGTCAAAAAGCAACATAGCGGTAGCTCTTCCTGGATCAGCGCTTAACAGGCACGGAGAGAAAAGAACTGACGTCTGCGCGACTGGGTGGCGCGTGTATAGGTACTGTGACGTAATAACCGACGCTAACTATGACATTACGCGGAGCTGAATGGAGCCACCCAACAGCGCGCGCCAGTTGTATTGCTCAGCAAAAGTTTACTGATCCAGCCTGATGCCTGGGAAATTCAAGAGCAAGGAATCTGCAGCTAGAAGTCTCTATAAGATGTATAGTACCTTCTCTACCTCTGTAAATAAGATAGGCTCCTCTCCTGGGTAAAGATCTCAGAGAGTACAACAGCCTTCCTGCTCTCCAGTTTGCTATGGGCATATTCTTACTTATATTTTTGAACAGCTGTAGTCACCATATCTCCAATGATAAGAGAAAGGTGGCATCTCAAAACTCTCTTGACCACAGATTCACATTCAGAAGCTGTCTAAGGCACTCTATGAAGACTGTGTTTAGGTAGATAACCACCCCTCATTAGAAGTACTGACAAAGCTTCCCTCCCCACTGGCCAACAGAGCAATATTTCCCACAACCGCCTTTTTCAACACCACATTTGGCAGAATGTTGTAATTGTGTAACCTTATAAAATAGTTATCTACTTGAAGTAAAATAGAATTTGTTTTAGTAACTCAAGGCAGCTCTGATGTTTGCAATATTGTGAGTGAGACCAAGCCCTCAAGTCCGGCACTCACCTCCTTTCTCTGTAAGGCTCATGTTCTGGACATGCAGCTGTCGAAGAAGCAGTCTAGTTCCTACAGAAGGCAGGCTTGTGGATGGAGAACCGCGGTGAATATGAGCACTGGAAGCCTATAAAGAAAAGAAATACGAAAAGTTATCCCGGCTAGATCAGAGGTATCAAAGTCATAATCTGTCTGTCAAAGGGTCACAAAAAACAATATTTCTGGGCGTCAGCGGCCAAATTACCTATACCCAACTGCTGCAAAATCGCACCTGCATACATCAACAGTGTATGCGACTACAGCCTAACAATCACACATATCTGCTGGATTTTTAAGTAACTGCTCAAAGCGAACTCTCCCCTCCACGTAAGTAGTGAGATAGCCACAGAACAAAATAACATTTTGATAATAGTAACAGCAATTTCTATCAAAACTACAAGACTGCAATACTTAGGGCCGAATATGATGTCGATGAGACCACCACCGACAGGGTGGCGGTCTCACTGACATCCAGCATAGCAGTCCAACCGCCGTATTATGATGCGGTCAGCCGGACCGCAGCCAGCGGAGGGACCAACCAACGCCTCTGACAGGCTCAAGGAGCCTTTCAGAGCATTGGTCAAACCGTAATTCTACAATGGGGGCGGTGTCTGCGGAGGCACCGCCATAGGGATTACGATGTCCCTCCTCCCTCTGCCTTTACATGGCGGTCGGACCTCTATTTCTTCTTTTGGAATAGCTTGTCCTAAAATGGGTGAGAGAGTAAAAGAAATGTCTGGAGACACTCACTTACCATACCACTGCCACAGGCTTTGAGGTTTACCATCATTGCTGGCTGCGTTCCAATGAGAATGTCTCTAATCAAGTCCTGGATGGTGGAGAGATCAGCCTTGCCATCGGTGCTCTGCATCAAGAAGACAAAATGTACAATCAGTGGGAAGGAAAGCATTGCATTGTATCTGAAGGTCGAGTGCACAAGCGGTCGCCGATTTGTGATATTTTAATGTTTTGCATTTTTGGGGTTTACAGTCAAACCGAAGGCATCTGGGCTTTCCTGTAATTCAGGCTCTATTTCTTTATAGAGGAAGAAGGGCTAGAAATTGCAAGTCTGCTGCCCAATTGGTAGCCTGCTGAAATGCATGCTAGTTTGCAGAAAGTGAGCCTAGTTTCCTTCTCAATTCCTATCCATCTGCCTTACTGAAAAAGCAGTTGCCTGGGTTTAATATGCTAATGCATACACAAATGTGCAAAGTGTATGTGCTATTTCTCTCTCCATCCTAACTTTTTCTGGGCCTTCTGGGTCTACATTTTAGCATTCCATCTCTTATGGTTTAGCATGGGGTAGGAGCATTAAGGTAAGGAAACAAAGTAATGAAGAAGGCGTTTAACCAATCCACTCTGGGAAGTTTCTATGTGGTATGTAATTATTAGAATAAGATACACTAAAGATCCCTTATTGACAGTAGGGAAAATACACTGTTGGAGGAGAGTACTGTCTGATAAGGAGTTTAGGAGTGATTTTTGGTAGTGTTTGCCTTCTTTTCTTTGGAGGTTGGAATCTCCCAAGATAATCTGGTCACTACAGGAGGTGAGTTGATCAGTTGATCAAGAAACACTGATTATAGCACTGATCAATCTAAGATCAATGCTAGAAGATGCACTTATCTCAATATAAAGAGAATATAAGTTAAGTCTAGTATATGTGGGAAGTATCATGGTCTAAGGATTCAGGGCTCTCAAGTGAGTGGAATGTTAATTGTGTGTCAATATAGGTAATGTCAACTGCCTACTTGTAAACATTTGTAAGTTAATGCCTAGCATTAAGCAGTGTGAGCATAATACAGCATGCTTACTTTTTTTTTTATAAGCAAACGCGCTGGCTGGACAATTATTCATTATGTATCAGCAGACTGGAGTACTACCTCACACCACCTCCCCCAAGTAGACAGCACTTTGCTCTACCTCGCTACCCTGAGAGAGTAAAGTGCTACAAAGGGGTACTTGGTTCCCAATAGATGGAAGGTAGCAGACTTATTAATTGAGAAGGTCGCACATATTTCCAATTTAATAAATCACTTACTTATACTCGTAGGAATTTCGTGCAGGTCTGTGGGTAGAGGTGGGGCTGAATACAGCGCTTGCCTGGAGACACCCCATCTATGGAAAGCTGAAGGGTGTGTGTAGGGGAGGGGAGTGAGTAGTTGCCACAATTAGGTTTGCCGCAGTCCCCAGTGCCCAACACCCTGCTGTGTACCACCAAAGGAAAGGTCACTTGCAGCGGAAGTTAGCCTCAGATTTCTTGAGGGGGTTGGATATAGGCTCAACTTTGAAAAGGATACAGGATTTTAAAAAAAACAGAGAACCTCACTGAAAAAGCCAAACGTTACATTGACGTTATAGTTGGGTATGTCATTAAGAGCTTAGCTAACAAAAAAAACAGACCGAAATTCAGAGAGAATAATAAGGGTTAAAGTGATGTTATACTATGGTGTTGAAATGAAATTAGAACAAACATTTAAAAACGTGAAAACACTAAAGTTCAACAGTTAAGGTTTATTGAACTAACTATAGCTTGGAACCCAGTCATACACTGCTTAGGACCTTACATATTACATCACTCATGGCATGCTAAATGACATCACTGATGACATCTCAAATGACATCATTCATGATACTGCCATTCACAGTACTCTGTAAGACCTTAACTTTCTTTTTTTAAATGATCTATTTGTAGAGGGCTTATAGACATATCCAGCATTGAGTTACTATGTGTACACACATGTAAATGTAAATGTAAATGTAAATGTGGGTGTACTTGTAAAGCGCACTGTGACTCCAAGGAGTATCCTGGCGCTGAAGACCGCTGGGGAACCAGTCCTGGTTTTCCCTGTGAGATGGTCCCTTTCTGGGTATCTCCAAGGTGAAAAAAGGCATCCCCTGGCGTCTGTGGGGGGCCGCTGTCGAGATGAGGCAAGCTTAATGCCCAGAGTTGCCGAGTGTGTTCCCTGGTTAGAGTAGGCACCGAGGCGAGAATTATCGAGTCTGTTTGACCCTGGTCCACGACCCTGCCGCATCAGGAATTGAACCCTGGTCCCGGGGTGTTCTCTGCTTACGGGTCTGCCGCCTCTAACCAGTGAGCCACACCACTCCATGGGTGCACATAATGGAAATAGCGTTAAGTTGTACATGATGAAAGTTATACAGTGCACCATTTACAAACCAGCAAGGTTTGGAGTGTAAGGAGCACTCCATGAAGACCAAGGTAAAGGTCAAGAGCACCTGGTGTGAGTTACAGAGTCATGTTGTAAAGTAGATTGTGGCATAAAGAAGAAGCCTGGTGCACAATATCTGTGACAAAAAGCCAAAACTTCTGTTGACAATAGATTATCCAGCAGTGAATGTCTGGGCACGTGACCTTATAAATAATTATAATGCAGTGCTATAGACAAATTGTATCAAACAAGAATATTTATAGCTTGTGGATGTTTATTTCCAGAACCTCGCTGAAGAATCTGAGGCACTGCAGAATTCTGAAGAATGCAGTGGATACCCACTTAGAGGTGGTTTAAGTGACACTGGGGTTCTAAGCATGACTTTAAGGATGCGTCATTGTGCTCATGAATGTGGGTAGTGTATTTTACCAGATTACGGAGGGTAGTCCATAGGGCCTGGCAGGAGGTGTCTTACCAGTGTCAAACGCATACCTCTCAACCTCTTGAAATAAAATTGTGTGTCATGTGAAGTCTTTAAGAGGGTGATCCAATAAGGGACTACAGTATGAACACTTTTTTGGAGGGGGGGTCGATGTTTAACACCTTGGCTGCTAGGCGTTTTCCCCCCCTGTGCTGGAAAATCCTCTTTTGCTATATTCATGACGAGCTCAGCTCGTCATCAGCACAGCTCAACTGTGCATCATGACGAGCTGAGCTCGTCATCAGCATCGAAAGGGTTAAAAAGGTGGCGATCCTATTAAAGTCTATAACAGTATTTTGTTAGTTAGGTGAATGAATATCAGTAAAAAGCGGGTAACATCCACCAAATGTAAGTGGCTTGAAAAACATGTTATGCGTCGAGCAAGTGGTCAAAGATAATGTCCATTATCACGTGATTGGTGATTGAAAATTGGGCACAGGTGTAACTTGTTGAATTACTTCAAGTCCACAACCCTATAGGACGCCTTCACAGTGATTGGATGATGTCATCCCTGACATCCTCAATATTATTTGAGATGACATTACGGGAAACGTCCTTTAGGACGAAGCCGGAATCACGCTGTGCCTTCACAGCGCCAGCAACACAACAAAAGTGTCTTTAGCACACATTTGTTCTGCAAGCAAGTCGTTACAACAGCTTGCTTTTGGGAGGGGTACAATGGTGGAGTGGTGTTGGAATTAAAGTCCAACACCTTCCCTACTGTTGTGCAGACTGGATTTGGAATAGTAAATTAAACTATTCCAATATCCAGCGCCCTCCTAAGGCAAGTCGGTAAAATGACTTGCGTGAAGTACAAATGCATGCTAAAGACGCATTGGTTCAAATGACGGAGCTCCTAAGGCCTGTGTAAAAAACGCATGCGGAATTCGGTCATACATTTGACACTACATCTCATATTACCATTAACACTATGTACTATTATTTATTAGTTTCAGTAGACATTGCTAATTATGTTGTGAGTTTACGTGTTGTTAATTAAAGTAATAAGCACTGTATTTGGAGTCTGAGTTTTAGTTTGCATATTAGTTGTGTGGATAATCGTCCTAATTCTAACTTGTGAATTTCAGTGTTTTTTCCGTTTCAATTTGTAACCATAACTACACTTTAACTGTGGTGTTTTAACATATGAAAAGGTTTTATGCCAAAACTAAACATAATTTTACTTTAGCCCTTAGTTTTTCTAGTAAATTTCAGGTTTTTTTTATACAAAACTATATCCAACTTCTATGAAAGTATACCCTACCCGGCTCCTCATGGTTTCAAACTAGTAAGGAATATTCACTGAAAAAAACAAAAGTTAGAGTGACGTTATAGTTAGGTGAAAATGTCAGTTAAAATGTAGCATTTTAAACAAAACAAAAAAAAGACTGAAATTCACAAGTTCTAGTTAACTGAGGAACCTATAACTAGTGTCCCCACCATGCACAGTGTTGTCATCATTGTGTCATTTTAGATGCCATCAGTGATGTTATCAATTATGTCATAGAATACTTTGCGAGTGCTGTAATATGTGAGGTCATAAGCAGTGTATGGGGAGGTCCATGCACCGCTTATGATCTCACATATTACATCAGGTATAGTTTTTCAGTTAACCTTAGCTGGTGAATTTCCCTGTTTTTTAGTCTAAAATGTTACATTTTAATTGTCACTTTCATCTAATTATAATGTCACTTTAACCTTTGGGTTTTTTATGTGAGTTTCTAAAGGTTTTTTTTAATGTTAAGTAAGATATTGTTACCATACTGAACTATAACGTCACTTTAATTTTTGTTTTTTTCCAGTGAATTTCTATGTTTTAACATAAGGTAAGATTTTACCATCAAACGTAACTATGCCAACCTCCCGCCCCCAATTTCTGTGAATGGCCTTTGGGTTTGACATTGGGCCGTGAATGAGGTCACGCCCTGCGAAGACCCCCTGCTGTGCACAGCTGTTGTCTGTGCCCAATTCCTCACAGACAGTCAAACCTTCACCATGCATGGTCCATAAAAAAATTATTTTCTCGACACTGGGGGGCTCCTGCCAGAGTCTCTTGGGAGCCACTGCACCTGTCTGTGCTCCTGTGCGACTCTCCTAAGCACAGGGGCAGCACTGGCTCCCGAGAGACTCCAGCTGGATAACAGCATTTGATTATTTTTTTCTTATTCAAACTTTTTTTTTTTAACAGTTTTTATTGTTTTATAAAACAAGAGTATAGTTCACACCTAATCATGGACAGTCAAGTAATATCACATAAGTGTTGTGAGCCACCCAATGGACAGGTTCATTCCTCCCCTATTTTTCTTCTTCAAACTTGACCCATTGGGTTCCTCATGAACTCCCTCTACAAGAACTAGGAGGTTAGGTTATCCCTACCCTGGCCACTATACTTTTTCAGGACACAGGGACTGAGTCTGGGAGTCCTGTAATGGGCAGACGCAACATTGGTTTGTTTGGCGGCCAGCCAGCAAGTGTTCGTGCGGCACTCGTGGGAGCCTTTTGCGAGCAAGATGGCCAATGGGAAACAAGGCCCTTGTGGCCAATCAGATTGCTCCATTATTCTAAGTTACATGGCCATAAAAATCGTGTAAGACTCTCACATACCCAACCAACCAGATGTCTGAGGTAATTGAAATTTTTATGGTCAAATGTGTCCCCTAACGTGTACCCCAACGGCTCCATGTACAAGTTTTTAAGTACATGTAATTTCCCTCCACAACCGAATCTGAAGACGCAAATACATTTGCGTCCAACGTTAACATGTCCTCTATCAGATCCACCATGAATGGATCGATAATTCAGTTCCTAAGTATGCTGTGCCACCGTCTTTACATGGTACACTTTCACGTTTTTTCCTGGCTCTGCCGAGCTAGGCCCTGATTCCTGCCTTCGAGCCACTTCTGCCTCTGCCTCTGAAAGCTGCAGCATGGAGATGCATCCCTGACCTCTGCCTTACTTCCTGCCAAGCGAAGCGGTGCCTGGCTCGGCCTGGCCTGCCTGCCAAAGCCATATTTTGCCTTCAAGTTATCAGCGTAGCCAGCTCAGCCTCCTCGAAAACACATTCCTGTCTAGTGATTTAGGTAAACATATCCCCAGAGCAAAGAGCAAGTCTTCCTGTCTCCGTGCAAGTAATTTACAGTTCCCGTTACCATAGTAGGCCCATGGCCCCGCACGTAGACACGCAGACACCTATGCACGCACTAGCATTCAGTGTAGTATAGCCTCTGCCCGAGAGACCTTTTACTCCAGATTAAACATCCTCCAAATACTAGATATCAGATATGTTATAGGAACAGGTCGATCTGACATGCCAGACTTCTGTCTCCTTTACTAGTGTTAAAGTTCTCCCCAGTTACACGTCTATGTCACGTCATGCTAGTTGCGCGCGCATCCGCACTTCCTGCTGACTTTGCAGAATTCTCTATGCATCCACCCACTTATGACACTTTTCTGTGACGTTTCTAGTACACGCCTCTGTGCACACCCTTGTACACGCCTTTTTCTGCTACGCACATGTATTCTTATCATATACATTTCACTTGCCACGCCTACTGTATTCACTGCCATTGTGTCATTTTACTATATATGTCATGTACTGTTAATAAATCGTTGACATCTTTTCTGCCATCATTGCATACCCGACCCCTTGTATTGATGGAATTGATTTCCATGACTCGAGTCATCATTCTTGATTAAAGCCCTTATGACTCAGACACCACGGACTCTGCCTCTCATTTGAATGAGCTATTCTTTACTTGTCTGAAATTATATGGCAAACTCGTATACGGTAAAATATTTACCACATGTCTATAAATGTTAAACATTAATCTTGCCAAAGCTATTGAATAGACTTAAGCCAGCTAAAAAAATGCACAGTTTCTGCATGAAGATCTAGCTCTCAGCCAAATTTTGTGCAATTTTGTTCAGCTGTTTTGTCTGTAGCGTGGTTTAAAATTCCCTATGGAAATTGCATGGGTAAATTGAGTTTTGGGACCCCACCTTTTTATTGGCACCTGCTTTGATGGATCACCTCAAAACTTTCAAGGAAGTAGCTGTGGTGGATGAAACGTTGTTTGTGGAAAGTTTTGAGAAGATTCGTCAAACGATGACAAAGTTATTAGCAAATAACGTTGCTGTCATTCAAATCACTTGGTTCCAGATATCTAAAAATCTGGAACCTTAATAAAGTGTTTTTTCTTTATCGCTGTGCAAATGTTCCCACCGAAAATTGCATGGGGAAAACACTTTTGGGACAACCCCTTTTTCTCAACCCCTGCATGACTGATCATCCTGAAACTTTTCAGAAAGGAGCTGGGGTGGAGGAGACTTTCTTTTGAAAAGTTTTGTGAAGATTTGTCAAACGGCATCAAAGTATTAGCGAACCAAAAAATCCATTAAATATGGAAATGTGGTCCTAACTATAACTACCCAGTGGCAACTGCCACTGGTTAATAAACATATATATACAGGGTATATTGGGTAAACCCTTTCTTTTAATGTTTGCCAGTGATCTCAAAGCTTGTACTTCACAGAAATTTCACACGGCGAACTAAATAAATACAGATGTTTTATACAGCATTTATTCTTTCTTCAGTGCTTGTAAAAAAATATCTTTCGCAATCACAGTGTTACTCACAGATCATTAACCGGATGAGGATGAATGTACAAATAAAAACATGCATAATTTATTGTGGGGGAGATTATGATTCTGTGTGATATGCCTCATTCCTTCTTACCAAACTCAAAATAGGGGATAGTTTCTGTTCTCAATAGATACCCCTCTCTGGGTTAGCAGTATTTAGAAATTGAAGTAAATACGACCATTATTCGCACTTATTCATTATTAGGGCCTATTGTATAAATTGAGATTTAGGTGCAAAATAACCATTGGTGCAGCATTACCAGGTGTGTGCAAACACTTTAATGAGGACAAATGCACCATTATTATAGTGCATGAATGCTTCACCTCCCTGTCCTTGTATTCCAATGGGAGGCACTCCTTAAGCATGCTTACTAATACACACAATAGCCAATAGCCGAAGGTGAGATTACAATACTAATGTGCCCTGATCAAAATTACGAGTTATACTTTGCTCAAGCAATAGCTGAAAGTGGCTGAGCCAAAGGCACCGACTGATGAAGGGGGCTAAAACAAAGCCCCTGTCCGTGTATGTTTTTGTGTGAAATCCAGGACTGCTAAAGGGGTCTGTTGTCAGCTCTAAAGACACAATGTATGGAGACTTTGACAATCATCTAAGCCCACTGACGGGCCAAAAACAAATAGTTTTTTGGGAGTGAGCCTCGGCTTTCTAACAACAGATCAAATTTCTACAATTGCCCAGGAGCCCAAGACCAAAGGATATGTTTTTCATCAAACTGTAACAAGGAGAGGGGGGAGAGCGGGAGCGGAAAGTGAGCGAGAGCGAACAGAAGAGCCAGTAGAGAAAGTAACAGATTTGGGAGAGACGGTGAAAGGGTTGAGAGAGGCAAAAGAGAAGAAGCAAGACTGAAAGAAATAAGGAGGAGAGTTTGAGAAAAATTAAGAGAGAAACAGAGTATGAGAGAGGGTAGAAGACAGAAGGGAGAGCGACAAAGAGGGGAGGAAAGAGAATAAGAGAAATAAAAAATAGAGTAAAAAGAAATAGAGAAGAGGGAGATAGAGAGAAAGAGTGTGTCTCTTCTGTTATATGTGTGCTATAACATTTCCATCTAGCATTTTTTCACAGTTTCTGCTAAACTTGCCCCCAAAAAATTTTGTCTTTACAATTGCAATACTTTTCCCCTCACCACTCCCAAGTGATTCTTCTTTTCCCTCTCTTTAGAAGTGTTCAATTAGAATGGCTCTCCACAAAACCACCCACTGCTTTTCCATTCTTCTTTTGACTGAGCCCCAGGATTTTAGCTGATCCTGTCTTTCCACTAGTACTACACCAGATGTTTATCACGACCACTGTTCCTTCACGCAGAACTTTACTAGGACTAATCTATTAACCTAAGGAAAACCACATAAATATAGGAGACATAAAATTAAATCCAACCAGGAAGAATATGGACCTCTCTCAACTGCTGTCAAGGAAAACTGTGAAACGGTCTGGGTATTTATAGTAGGGGGTATGGGCACAAACATTTAAAGATAAGCCATCATGATTCCATAAAATGTATGGGTTGATTATATTTTTAATCTTAATGCTGCTAACAGAAGTATAGCCGATCTGAGTTGTACCTCAAAGGATTTGACCACATTTTCTACCTTCAATGTAACATCAGATAATATTATTGTGAATATCAAGAAGGCAAGAAGTACCATAGCACCTGGACCAGATGAAATTCCCATCACTCTATTAAAGCATGACCATAGTGCATGGGGTAGATTTGTACTCCCCCTTTTTGAAAGTGGTTTCTTGACTGGTAGCATTCAAAACTCTGGGAAGTCTTATCATGCTACTAAGTAACAAAGGGCCATGGTCCTCTCAGCAAAAGTATTGAAAAATTGCTTGATTTAACAATACCAATGAGGCTGCTATGAGTTTTGATAGCAGTACATTCCAATGCTCGGATTAGAGTACTTATGGGGGCTCATATAAGTCTGGAGTAGAGTACTCATGGGAGCAGGTATAACTCTTACAAAAGGAATAGAGAAAAAATAGCATCAAACAATGATGCCTTTTAGCACCGCTTCTTTTTTTCCGTGTATATACTTTTCATTTACTCTTTTTAAAAATTATTAGAAAAGTTCCTTCAGGCTTAGGTTTTTACCCTAAAAATACACTAATGTGTGTGGATTATGTAATCATTTTTTATTTGACCCCAAAAGCTTTACAATGTGGGTTTGATACACTATTTACAAACTCAAAAAACATTTTTTAAATAACCTCACTCAAATACAAAATCATGGTTTGACAAAGAGACGGAAATAAGTTGTCTTTAGCTGGAAAATAGGGAATGAATAGCTGCAGAGGGTTGAACACTATATTTTTCTCAGTATGATCTCTGATTTAACACTTATTGACCGCCTAGTAGGTATGAAGGCTTCGGCACACGGTGGAGGGCTGGGGACCACATTCAATTTGTGAGTATTTTGGTAAAAGACACTTTGTCGCTCTTCTTCATTTGTATAATGGAAGAATTCCCACAATCCTGCTCTGTGGCATCAAGCACAGATATCTCGCCCCAACAACCCTGAACAGAATTAAAGCCAAAATATTATAGTATATATGTAATTTGAATAAATCACCTCTAGTAAAGGTACTTTGTCTAGAATTTGGATTAACTGGTGCCTACTATAAAACTGTAGGTGCAATAATCTAGTGGGTATATTACATATATTTTGCCAAGGATACACTACGAGTATCACATAAAAATCAACTGTACTTGTCATCTTCAAATGGTTTTAGGTTTACTCACAAGATACTGTCCGCCCACTAAATTTAAATATCCACTGAAGTGCTAACATGGAGATTCATTCAGCAGGTAAAATATGAACTAAAGTCACATATTAATAATTCTGGTTTAGTGGTAGATTGCGTTTGTTGGCGAGATCTCACAATATATAGAACTATACCGGACTCTGCAATTCTCAAAAAGCCTCAGAAATGTGTGTGAAGATAGACAAACATACAATGCGAAGGTTTTTTAGTACAGCACAACTGACTTCGAAAATAACCGTTGAGAGACGGTCTGGTCTAAATCGAGAATACTATGTATGGCCACTTTATAAAGAAGGATTTCAGGACTTAAGACATTCTGTTGTAAAATGTTAAAAAAGGCACAAAGTAAATTTCTTCACCCCATCTTCATCTCTGACAAAATCTGCACAGCTAAATATGCTTTATTAAACATTTACACTCATACAAACACAAAGGATCATTATATTTTTTTAACTTTTGAAACGTTTTTTAAACATATGTTAAAGGGCTGTCTTTCATACTCAAAGAAATGTGTTTTAAAAGTTCAAATTTATAAATAGGTTTGAATGTAATGGTATGTTTTTGACCTCTTTTTGAGGTTTTGAATTAAACAATACAATTGAACTGAATTGATAACCTCAAAGGACTATCCCTACACCAAGTATATCTCACCTCAAATGCCCCCTTTTGTGTCCCGCCACCCACAGGACTGTCCTCTCTACTAGGGCTGAGATAGTCCTCCATCTCCTTTTCCCCACTAGGATATGTCCAGCCCCTTACCGCCAAAGTAGCTTTGCCCACTGCTTCCATTCCATTCCCATCCTGCCAACCCAGCTTTGCCCACTACTTCCTCACCACCAGAAGCACACTACTCGTGCAGGTTGCCCTCTTCCCCACAATAAGACTACCCCACTAAGCCCACCACAGAAGGCCACTCCCACTCACCTCCCGAACCTGTAGCCTTGGAACTATGGACAAGGTGAGGTCTGGCTGGTCACAGAAGCTCCAGGTCACCAGCAGGCCTTCATTCAGTGCTTCTTCCAGGCAGATCTCCAGCTAGGAATGAGAAGGGTCAATATAGCAGGAATTCAGTAATAGCTGTTGTCCTTTACATTCCACCTCAACACTAACAATGACACACTATGAGTGGGCACGCTCATCAACTTTATAAAGTAGAACACTCCAAACACCTTTGAAAAGCCCCTTACTTTCTTGAACTAATGCTTAAGAGTGGTGAAGGGTGTTTGATGAAAATTGATGATACAAATATGTGGTATTATTTCAATGCCTTTTCCTACACAATTCCCACGTTTGCCCTATGAAGAGCCGCATTTCAGGCAAGGACTGGTAAAGAGGCACATCTGTAAATACACAACGGGTTGGAGGAGGAGAACACACAGTTCCCTTGGTACCAGGCAGGTTTTAACTCGGATTTGAGTCTGGCCATGTACAGTGCGGTGTTAAAAATAATAAAGAAAATGAAAGCATGAACAAGTGCAACCAAGACTGGGAAGGTGACGATCAGTACCTAACTATTTAGCTAAGCTTTACCGGGATCAAGGGAGGATCAGAAGCAAAGTGAGTGTCTACCTCTCACAGCAGATAACCAATCCCTTGACTCTTGTCCCAGCATAAGTACTCCCTACTTATGAACCGCAGGGCCAATACAAGAGTATTGTCTGCATCTGGACCATGCAGTTGATGCAACAGTAATGTATACATCAAACCATGAAGCCTAGCCAACACTATTGTCCAATTATGGCATGTGGCTGATACAAGACTAGTATATACTTTTGGGCCACCCAGCCCACATAGCAGTATTGTCTTCTCTGGCCGATATTACCAATTCAACAACCTTGTCTGCTCAGGTAGGGTTATCTGTATTTCAATTTTCAGGTCATGTCGCTGACAAGATTGTAACATTCAAGGTTTTGCTCTTCTGAGAAGCAATCAGAGCCAACAAATGGATATAGCAGTAACATCAATAGAATACATCACCTTGATTCCTTTGCTTAGAATCGTGGAATTTGAAAGCTCTTGTCTCTAAGATTCAGAGGTTTTACATATTTGACTCATTTTCTACGATGAGGAGCATGTAGCCAGTAATTCCTCCTTCTAGCTTGCAAATTAAGTACCAGCTAAGTTTCCCTTTGGAATTCTGGCACACCTGCCATCACACTGAGTTGTACATTTGGTGTTCTGTTAGGCGAAATACAATGCATTCCATTGAGCAGCAACCCATTAGTGTACATGGTATTCTGATGGATGGCATACTGAGCAATCCTTTAGTTGGCACCATTTCACTATACTGACCACTCTGTGCTTCCACAAGACCAGCTAATATTCAATAAGCAGATAAAACTGTTTAACGGCTGATCCTCAAAGACACATACCACAACATCTTGTGTGTTTCCTTTAGTGCCGACTTAGTTTATTTATATTTTTTAGTTTGCTTGCGCATTTAGGCAGCTTTGGCTTGCACACATTACGCTTGGCACGTTTATTTTGCCACAGCATTATTTTAGAAATGCCTGTACATGTTTTTGTTATTGGTTCAGACGGTCTGAACATATTGTGAAAGGTCAAACAACACTGTGCCCGGTCTTCTTGTGATCGATTAGCAAACGTAGCTTGGCACTTAGACACAACATGCGTTCATATCTGCTGTTTTCAAAAAGACACCTCATAACACATACACCGAGACGTGCCATTTTGAAAACAGAGAGAAAACATTCTAGCAGAGCAGAGGTCCCAACGAGAGAGAAGGAGAGATCCACTGCCTCAGATGTAGAACAACTACATATGAATAGCAGGTATGGGGTTCGCCACTACACTCAGAAATCTATCATATAACACTGTGTTTCCGTAGTGGGGTAGGCTGAGGCAGATAAATAATTCCCCATGCTAGTGCTTCTTATTGTTTATAGATTACTTGTAATGCTCCTCACTGTTAAGATGTTTATGTTTTCTAATTGCAGTACAGATGTTTTATAATACAGCATGCTAGTTTCAATAAATATTGTAAACTGTTTTGTGTCCTTTTTGTTTATTATGGGAATCCATGATTGAGAAAATGAAAGGTTGACAATCTGTTTCCACGGTTCTCTGCGAGACTAGAGTGTTCTGTTCTGGGGTGCTAACTTGCCTGTCACTCTGGGAAGGTTAGGAGGGCAGGTAAAGCAATATGAGCTAGTCTGGATTGGTGCTCATATGTACTGATTTAGTATGGTGACTCAATCCCTGCATACTGATGTTTTTTGGTCCCAGGCATAGTTCTGATTATACAGAATCCCTGCAACAATGTTAGTACCACACAGTGTCCTTTTCATCTACATCCCGCAACCCACGCATGACTCCACTTGCCATTATGCAAGTCTATTACCTGAGTTTTCAAGAGAGAGAGTGTGACTTGATATGTATCCATGGAAACAGCAGCTGGAGACTGCTGTGTGACTGACACGAGGAATGTCACGGCTTCAGCAATAATCTCGCACTGTAGTACCTGCAGCAGAGGAAAATGAACAGACATATAATCTAAACCGTACATACAGAATCTCTACATCAGCTCCCAACATGCTGGCAAGGTAACTCAACAGGGAAGAAAAAAGTCACTAGCAAACTCTTCAATGCCCAAATCGCACAATCTCTCAGCAAAGGAGATGAGGAAAGTAACCAAAGCTGTACACTATATGTACAAGACCTCCTCCGAGAAAAATCCCACACTGATGGAGGAAAGAAACAACCAACATCACACACAACTCCTTCAACACTCACGTTCAAAACGTTCCATAATAAAAGAGAGAAATAAAGTAACCAACACCTTTAAGCACTCTTATACCACCAACACTAAACAATACACACTAAAAAAAGAAAATAAGTAATCAACACCTTAGACTACCTCCAGACACCTTAGAATACCTTCAGAGAACCTTCCTCTCGAAAAATTGCACAGGATAAAAGTGTCCAAAACCTTACATCGCCCATATAGCACCTCCAGCGAGAAACACTCTACACAAATGGAGAGAAACCAACATTTAACAGCACCTGCACAACACTACCCACCTGGAAAACTCCACACCACACGAGAAAAGAAAAGTAACCAATTTAAAAAAGCGCCATGTTAACACTCACACAAAAAAAAATACCAGAGGAGAGTTGCAAAGTGCGTAGCATCCTTTAGCAACCGTACAGAACCCCACCACGAATATTCCACCTCAATGGAGGAGAAAAGTAACCAGAAACAGAGGCAGGAAGCTTCTAGTGGCATGTTCGGGATGTTTTGAGGGCAGGGCAAGATACATTTGGAGTCACCTGCTCGGAACAACTTTTAATGTATAACTGATTTTCTACTAATTTAAGCTCTCAAGATGACCAAAAATACTGAATTAAAGCAAAACAGCCGAAACCTTAAACTTGCTGGCATCTGCCAGCCAAGCCAAGCAGTACTGAAAGAAAGATTAAACAACTATTAATAAAGCCATTTCTGTTTGCAACTGGATCTGGATATTATGTCTTGCAACAGTACTTTAATTGAATTCGGTATCTAAACACCCTATTCCTTCCATGGCAGTAAAAGGATGTGAGTGATTGAGAGATGAATAGAGGACCAGTTAATAATATTAAAAGAAGACCTATGTACATTGCAATTAAATTATAGATGTAATTACACGGTATTCATAATCACAAATATTTCCTCTTTACAGCTTGCATTCTTGCAGCATTATTGAAAATCAAAAGCACTATTCCGAGGATTTTCATCATTCCATCGAAAGTGTCTTCCTCTGCCTTGTCCATTAACTCCTTTTTCTGTGTACACTTCTCGCATGACAGTGACCTCTGACTTTGTTGATTACGAGAAATTGGAGGGAGTAAGAGAAAGGAGTAGGTAGTCTGGTAGAGATCTGAAGACACAAAAAAGTAATACAACTTCCCAACATAAACTGGGACAGGAGGGGCAGCATGGAGATTTTCAAAATTGATTTCTGCTCAAATAAAATAATTCATCAACAGCTGGACCCCCAATCCCCATTCAGGCTACCACATTCGGCCTCTGGAAAGTCCATTCTGTACTCAAAAAAACAATTGGTCCAGTCAAACTATCACATGCTTTTCAACTCATCTTGAAAAAAACCTCAGCTCCCATACCAGGCCTCGCACACTATCTACACCCCACTAAATAGTCTTTTTACATTTTGAGGTCACTCATTCGTCTTGCTCCCTACTTCACCTTTCTCAATTTGGTAGTTTCACGCTTGCTGCACAACCCACTTATGCTTCATGTGCTATCTCACATTATTACATGGTCAGTCCCACTATCATATAAAATGCTTAGCCATCACATGATGAGGCAACTTCACATTCCTAAATGCTACCCATTTGAATATGGATCTCCAGCTGCACCCTCCAATACACATGACTATCTACCATGGCTCTTTGCATGTACGCCTGGTTTATGATCTGTTTTGTTTATAGTTTTATTTGATTCATTTCTGTTTGGCGTTGCAATATCCAGTCACGCCTGATCTGCACTAAGGAAATCTCACAAATTAGGTAAAATAAGCAGCAGCCACCTACCATACTGCAGTCTGACTGATCAGTGCAGGTGACAGTACTGATGCGAGCAGTGGCTGGAAGCTGGAGACTTTCTTCGAAAGTGATCTGAACTGAACTCTGGACAAAGGGAAAACAAGAAAGTAAGGTGCATGAATCAAGGCATCCAGAAGAAAGAACCAAGAGTGCAGCACAAACATTAGGCAGATGTTAAAATGGAATTCTTTCAAATACTGAGCCCACACACGATAACATACAGTGGATGTTAGAGCAAAGAGAGGACCAGAGCAACCAGGGATTGGAGTGAGACAATTATCTGCGTTGCTAAGGTATCTTGACCTGATCCAAGTCATTAAAAGTATTTTACGTTTCACAGGGCATGGAAGACAAAACAAAACATTTTATGAAATATGCAATGAGCGCTGAATCTGCTAAACGCTTTCACCTGAGGTGGAACTCTTAGACACCTTCAGCATCTATGAAGAGCTTATGCCCACATAACCTTGGAAAGACAAAGGAGGTGTCAATGGGAGAAGCCAACCAAACACATCCATTAGATAAGAAGCCCATAAACAGGTCAAGGCCTCATACTAAGTTTCCTAACAAATAAGGGAAGGATTGTTGAAAGGCGCACAGCACGAGAAGAGCACAAACAGCAAGATAAGCTAACTCTGAGCCGGACCCAAGGCTAGCCAGGCATATCTAAGCCCTAAGATTACTCAAGACCAACAAGACTAGACTTTGTAGCACAATTCAATGTGATCAGCCTGTTGGGTGTACTCTACTTTATCTAATCGCCAGCCCATATCCTAATTCCAAATCCTGGACTGTATCGTCGCACATGATAAAAGGCAACCCTGATAACAGAACTCAATTTAGAGGAGTAAAGATTTGACAACGTTTCTGATAAGAAAGCTCACTTTCAAAAGAATGTGGTCGGGTTGGCCTCTAAGTAACAACACTCTCCCTCAGAAAAAAAGATTCTACTCAGAGGGATGGGTGGCGGCACTTCTACACAGCATAACCATGCCAGCCACAACAGTCCAACAGAATCTCCATAAAGTTCTCTGTACAAGAACGACTGATGAATACATTAAAGTCCATAATGCAGAATAGCACTTAAATACCTCTGCCCAGATATATGACAGAGACACACAGTTAGGGGAAGATATACACAACATATCATTAAAATGAGAATTTCCTTAAATTACTGAAACCATATGATCTCCGCAGTGAATGACCTTGTTTCTTTCGTCTATTCTTAAAGATGCACCTCAATGTGAGCATGTGATATGGGAGGCGTTCTCCAAGATAGCACAAATGCCACTCAGAGATAAATATGTGCAAGAGTGCCTTCTCCAACAAGAATCTCATCACTGGTACAAATTGTTAAATCTCTGGGCTTCACCAATGACCCAAACCTCAAAATGATTGCACAATTTGTCAAACTGAAGAAAGCTGCATCCTTCCACCTCCACTCCTTAAGAAAAAGGAAATAATCCATCCCATCCCAAGACATCAGGCCAGCGTTCGTAGCCCTAGTGCCCTCTCTCTGCCGCAGAGGCAATGTTCTGTTAGCGGACCTTCCCAAATCCACAACTGCATCTCTCAGGGCCATCCTCCTCCACACAGCACCATGCATGGTCTCCAAAGCACACTAGCCATTTAAGTCCTAGCCACAAGCTAGGCGTAGCTAAGACGGAGCAACGTACATTAAATTGAAAAAGTTTACAAAAACTTTAAAATAGTTTTTAGAACCCATAAGGCGTTCTACTCCGGCTTTGACTCTGCCTAAAGGACAAACTGTAAACTATAGGAGGTTACAATAAGACGATGAGAAAATCTCCTTCATTTCTGAAATAAAAACAAACCCTTAATCGAGGTATACATTTGCTTAGTCCCAAATTATTGAACAAGATCTATGAAACCATTAGACTCAACTAAACTCATATTCTTCAGAAAAAACTTTTAAGCTCTCGTGTTCAAGTGACGTTCAACCAGCCTACAATGACTTCCCCTGTCATAATGTACAGGCCAGCTCCGATATTGCTTCTGAAATTCCTTCACTTGCTATCAACAATTTGGTTTCACTTATTGGGGCAACCTACTTCCCCTACTAATTTACTGTACTTGTTACGGTTCATTACTGCTGTATACTCATGTAAAGCGGTTTTAATGCATCTGTGTTATTCTGTAAGTAAAGGATTGCTCTGTCCATGTGGCTAGGTCTGCGCACAATAAATCGATAAAGTAAATAAATAAATAACCACTAGAATGAAATGGGGTGGATTAGTAATTTTTCTCAGGAGTGAAACTCAAAGTCAAGCTAAATACTCTTTAAAACCTGAAACCAAACGGGATATAAAAGAGATCTTTATTAAACCAAGGGGTAATAGTAGAGTTGACCAGCAACCAGAATGCTTCCTTTGCTATATGTAACGTTACAGTCCAGCCAAGAGAGCATTCTGTGACTGGCCTGCTCCCAACATCCCTCTGGGGTGCTGTGAGCAGATTAAGCGGGAAGCTGGAACACCTGAATGTTTAGAAGAAATAAAAAAATTAAACAAGCATTAGAAATGCAATAGGTCTCGCAGCATTAGAGTTAGTGCTTTTAGAATGGTTTATGGGTTTTTTTGTAAATCTTTAGCATGAGGTTGAGGGTGAGTGAGGGTGAGTGAGGGTGAGGGGTTGAGGGTGAGTGAGGGTGAGGCTGAGGGGTTGAGGGTGAGTGAGGGTGAGGCTGAGGGGGTGAGGGTGAGTGAGGGTGAGTGAGGGGTTGAGGGTGAGTGAGGGGTTGAGGGTGAGTGAGGGTGAGTGAGGGGTTGAGGGTGAGTGAGGGTGAGTGAGGGGTTGAGGGTGAGTGAGGGTGAGGGGTTGAGGGTGGGTGAGGGGTTGAGGGTGGGTGAGGGTGAGGGGTTGAGGGTGAGTGAGGGTGAGGGTGAGTGAGGGGTTGAGGGTGAGGGTGAGTGAGGGTGAGGGTGAGTGAGGGTGAGTGAGGGGTTGAGGGTGAGTGAGGGTGAGTGAGGGGTTGAGGGTGAGTGAGGGTGAGTGAGGGGTTGAGGGTGAGTGAGGGTGAGTGAGGGGTTGAGGGTGAGTGAGGGTGAGGGGTTGAGGGTGGGTGAGGGGTTGAGGGTGGGTGAGGGTGAGGGGTTGAGGGTGAGTGAGGGTGAGGGTGAGTGAGGGTGAGTGAGGGGTTGAGGGTGAGGGTGAGTGAGGGTGAGTGAGGGTGGGTGAGTGTGAGTGAGGGTGAGTGTGGGTGAGTGTGGGTGAGGGATTGAGGGTGAGGGGTTGAGGGTGAGGGGTTGAGGGAGAGCAGGGGGCATGAACACTACCAGGGTGGTGAAGTAAGAGCCTGGACATAAGGTTGTGTGTCAATTCTGGGGCATCTGGGTGAGTAGGCAATTGGTAGGGGAGCAAGGGCGGCCAGGTGGGGGGAAGGGGTGAAACACAGAGTGGCGAAGAAGCTCACGGTGGCTGTGCAGTAAGCGGGAAGAACAGAATGAAGAGAGTAGCCTCAACGTCTGCAATCACGTCATGGTAATGGGCTAGGAAGCCGGCAGGTAGGTGAGTCTAGAAGAACATACCGAGGCGGAATAGCGAGAGGCAAAGGACCCGAACTCGCGATGTGCAATTAAGTCAGACTAAGGGTGACAACGAACAGTTTCAAGGTGGGGGCCAGGAATGGGAAGTACAAAAGCCGTGGGTTAGTAAGGTCAAAGTGCAGGAGGAGGGATGTCGAAATCCTGGGGCTGATTCACTCGCGTAAGGCATAGTATCAGTGTGGCGGCATCTGGAAGTAAGCGCTCAAACCATGGCCAAGTTGTCGGACCGGGTGGGGTGACATACCGGAGCAGTGCGAAAGAGAAGTGGCCAGATGAAGCGCTTAGGCGGCAGAGTTACCTGGAAAAACAATGTAGATCGGAAGATCAGTAATTAAGGTGCTTCCAGTCGGATGGGCAACATCTGTAGTGGGGGAATAAAGGAGTGGAATGAGGGACGAGGGAACATTGGTGAAGCCGGGCGGGTGAGCTGGGGGGAGCGTGTAAATACCTGAATAAAGCGGGAGGCACAGCGCGGGCGATCGGTGCCACATCCGTGGACGTCAGGTGCTTCGCAGTCCGGCGTTCCACGCGTTGTGGTAGAATACCTGGCAGAGGAAAGGGAGGGGAAAGGCTAAGGATAAGGACTGGTGGAGGACGGTCGAGGAGAGGGGGGGTAAAAGAACACGGCGGGCTGTGTACCTGAGTCAGTAGAGGAGCTCTCATGGAGTCAATCCAGGGGCCGTTGTTGCTTCGGCAGGGTTACTGTGGAGCCGGTCGACAAAGTTGAATACCAGGAAGTGGTGTGTCACGAGGGGTGTGATGTGGTAGCAAGGGGCCAATCTGGATGTGGTGAAGGGGGGGGCCGGGGAGGGGAGTGGAAAAAGGGGAGCCGACGGAAGGAAGAGAGGGGAGGGGGAGGAGAAATGCGACACGGCCGGAGGGGGCGGAGCGGGGAGCCGGTCGACAAAGTTGAATACCAGGAAGTGGTGTGTCACGAGGGGTGTGATGTGGTAGCAAGGGGCCAATCTGGATGTGGTGAAGGGGGGGGCCGGGGAGGGGAGTGGAAAAAGGGGAGCCGACGGAAGGAAGAGAGGGGAGGGGGAGGAGAAATGCGACACGGCGGGAGGGGGCGGAGCGGGTAAACAAAGACGGACGTGCACGCGCACGCGCTTTTAAGGTCAATGCGCATGCGCATAAGCTCAATGCGCATGCGCATTGACCTTAAAAGTCACGGGCACTGCAAGGAATCGCCACGATTCCTTGCAGTGTAGATAAAGAGTGGATAAGTCGCAATAGTCTCGCTTGCTCGATGCGCATGCGCATCGACAGGCGAGACCTAAAACTGTTCAATCCACCTGCAAGGCAATGATGGCTGATAATAACTCCCTGTCCTTGCCTCCGGTTCTGATCCATAACTGACAGCAGTTGGATAGTAATAAGTAATTAGAACACTGGAATGTTCCAGTCTTCACAGAAGACTTTAGTGGTTCAAGGCCAATAGCGTCTAGTCGCAAATTTTGATCAAACACTCCAATGTTAGCTTTCTGTTTATTTAAGAAGCATATAGCTGTCCCTCCTCGGCTTATACCGGTTGTTATCGCCATCTCCATCATTTTCAGCACTCTTCTGCTGCTCAGGTCTGTAAATCAGGAAGAGGGCCTTTAATAAGTGTTATAGACCTTGGCAGCAGGCTATAATGCTACAATACCAGAGGTGTTCACACCATATGAGGCTACTCTTACATTTTTTTTACAAGGAGGGATAATCCCCACCCATAGTCTACAAACCAATGCTAAGTGACAGAAAAAAGTTTTCCCCAGAAGATGAAATTCTGATTTCTTTCAACAGCGCCATAATTAAAGTACAACCTTCTACACGGGACAAAAAGATGATGGCAGTGTCACCCATACATACACTGGAAGTGGCAACAAAAGAATCAATCAATCATGGCACACTACATACCCGTGAGGGTCTCAAGGCGCTGGGGGGGGGGGGCGGTGGGGGGGTGGCGGTTGGGCTAGTGATCGAAGAGCCAGATCTTGAGGAGTCTTCTGAAGGCCAGTCGGTCTTGGGACTGCCATAGGTCGGTGGGGAGGGTGTTCCAGGTCTTGGCAGCGAGGTGGGATAAGGATCTGCCGCCGGTGGTCGTTCTTCGGATGCGGGAGACTGTGGCGAGGGCGAGGCTGGCGGAGCGGAGCTGGCGGGTAGGAGAGTAGTTGAGTCGCCGGTCTTGTGGGTAGCTTTGTGTGCGTGGATGAGGAGTTTGAAGGTTATCCTCTTGTTGACGGGGAGCCAGTGCAGGTCTCTCAGGTGGGGTGTGACGTGGCTGCGGCGGGGGATGTCGAGGATCCGACGTGCCAAGGCGTTCTGGGTACGTTGCAATCGTCTCAGGAGCTTGCCCGACGTTTCTGCGTAGAGGGTGTTTCCTGCCTGCTGGTGAAAAATACCTAGGTGATCGGACCATTCGAAGGGTGTTGAAGCAGGATGAGGAGACGGCGTTGACCAGCTTAGTCAGGAATCATGGAGAGGGTGGAGTCGAGGATGACGCATAGGTTGCGTGCGTGGTCGGTGGGTGTTGGGGCTGTTCCTAGGGTTGTCGGCCACCAGGAGTCGTCCCAGGCTGAAGGGGTGGAGCCGAGGATGAGGACCTGCATCTTGTCAGAGTTCAGCTTCAGTCGGGTGTTCCTCATCCATTCGGCGACGGCATTCATTCCTTAATGGAGATTGGTTTTGGCGGTGTGAGGGTCTTTGGTGAGGGGGATGATCAGCTGGGTGTCGTCGGCGTAGGAGATGATGTTGAGTCGCGCTTTGAAGCTCTTGCTCGTGCAGCGCTTTGGATACTTTTTTCTCACTCATTTGCCTCGCGCTTTGTGCTTGAAGCTCTGTGAAAACAACAGCGTGTATAGTAGCTTGTTTTACTATAATTGCGCTTAGAAGCTGATCATCGTGTAGCGCTTTGGAAACCTAAGGGTGCTCATTTGCTTAGCGCTCGTTATTTACAGCTCTAACATCATTACTGTGTTACGCTTTTAAGGCTGGTTGTTTGGTGAATAGCGCTTTAAGTGGAATTATTTTGTTGTATCTAGGAGCCTTAGACTGCTTGCTGGCGTGCATTGTGCTGTGCCCTCGCTGTTTTCACTTTCATTTCTGCCCTCCATTTTGTTGTTGTGATATCCCCTGGCCCGCCTCCACGATCCCGCCTCCCAGCTGACCCTCCCACACACGAAGAGTAGACCGTCCTCAGCCCGAGCCTAGCTGTGACCGCCTGGATTCCATCCTGAACGGTCGCTCCCCCACGCTCCCTTGCTCAATTTATTTGCAGCACCTACACCGCAGCTGAAGCCCCTTGCACCCGCGACCTCCAGACTGCGCCTGGTATTGTAGCGCCAGACAGATTAATCGCGCTTTGAAGCTCTTGCTCGTGCAGCGCTTTGGATACTTCTTTCTCACTCATTTGCATCGCGCTCTGTGCTTGAAGCTCTGTGAAAACAACAGCGTGTATCGTAGCTTGTTTTACTATAATTGCGCTTAGAAGCTGATCATCGTGTAGCGCTTTGGAAACCTAAGGGTGCTCATTTGCTTAGCGCTCTGTATTTACAGCTCTAACATCATTACTGTGTTACACTTTTAAGGCTGGTTGTTTGGTGAATAGCGCTTTAAGTGGAATTATTTTGTTGTATCTAGGAGCCTTAGACTGCTTGCTGGCGTGCATTGTGCTGTGCCCTCGCTGTTTTCACTTTCATTTCTGCCCTCCATTTTGTTGTTGTGATATCCCCTGGCCCGCCTCCACGATCCCGCCTCCCAGCTGACCCTCCCACACACGAAGAGTAGACCGTCCTCAGCCCGAGCCTAGCTGTGACCGCCTGGATTCCATCCTGAACGGTTGCTCCCCCACGCTCCCTTGCTCAATTTATTTGCAGCACCTACACCGCAGCTGAAGACCCTGGCACCCGCGTCCTCCAGACTGCGCCTGGTATTGTAGCGCCAGACAGATTAATCGCGCTTTGAAGCTCTTGCTCGTGCAGCGCTTTGGATACTTTTTTTCTCACTCATTTGCATCGCGCTCTGTGCTTGAAGCTCTGTGAAAACAACAGCGTGTATCGTAGCTTGTTTTACTATAATTGCGCTTAGAAGCTGATCATCGTGTAGCGCTTTGGAAACCTAAGGGTGCTCATTTGCTTAGCGCTCTGTATTTACAGCTCTAACATCATTACTGTGTTACGCTTTTAAGGCTGGTTGTTTGGTGAATAGCGCTTTAAGTGGAATTATTTTGTTGTATCTAGGAGCCTTAGACTGCTTGCTGGCGTGCATTGTGCTGTGCCCTCGCTGTTTTCACTTTCATTTCTGCCCTCCATTTTGTTGTTGTGATATCCCCTGGCCCGCCTCCACGATCCCGCCTCCCAGCTGACCCTCCCACGCTCCGCCCCCTCCACCATCCATTTAAGTCAGATGGTCCCAAGCGCAGCGTCCACGCGCTACGGCCGCGCCGAAGGTGCGCCAAAGGTAAGCCCGTCTACGCCCGTCCGCGCCGAGACCGCGCCTAGCGCCAGAACCCCTGGTCCACGCAATGCCCAGCCCTCCCGCATTACATACGAAGCCTCCACCCTCATAGCCCTTAACCCCGGCCGCCACCCCAACTGCGCCCAAGCTCCTGGACTCACCCATGGACCCTTCTCCTGCTACTCCTGCAAGTACGACGGCACCAAGAACAACTCCTCATCCACTAACACCAAACAGAGATCTGACACCAACCACCTAAAATGCATCCTGCTCAACACCCGCTCAGTCCACAGACACGCCATCGACCTCTGGAACCTACTAGACACCATCTCTCCCGACGTCGCCTTCCTAACAGAAACATGGATGAACGCCTCATCAGCCCCAGACATCACCACTGCCATCCCGGAAGGATACAAGATCATCCGTAAGGACCGCACCGACCAAACTGGAGGAGGCATCGCCATCGTCCATAAGAACTCCATCCGCATCTCTACCAGCTCAGACGTCAACCTCTCTAGCGCCGAACACCTTCACTTCCAGATCCACACCGACCCCAAGACCACACTCAGAGGCACCCTCCTCTACCGACCTCCAGGATCCCGCGCACAATTCAGTGACGACATCACCGACTTTATCACCCCACACGCCCTCCCCTCCGAGGAATACATTCTACTGGGAGACCTCAACTTTCACCTGGAAAATAGCTATGACAGCAACGCCACCACCCTTTTGGACAATCTCGCCAGCCTCGGACTCAAACAACTTGTTAATACCCCCACCCACATCGCAGGTCACACACTCAACCCTATCTTCTCCTCCAGCAAACATATCTCCTTCAGTCACACCACAACTCTACATTGGACGGACCACAGCTGCGTTCACTTTACCTACAATAAGACCACAACCCACAACCTCCCTCAACCTACTCTACGAAGAAACTGGAACAAAATCACCATCGACCAGATCTCCTCATCGCTGCTTCAAAACCCCCTTGTCCACTCCTCAAACACCGACCAAGCAGCCATTAACCTCACCCAATGGCTATCCAACAGCGCCGACATCCTAGTACCGTTGAAAAAACATCAAACCAAACTAGGCAGCAAAAACGCCTCCTGGTTCAACGATGATCTTAAGAAATCGAAGAAACTCTGTCGCTCCCTCGAGAAGGCCTGGAAAAAAGACCCAAACACCAGCACCAGGGACGCCTTCAAAAACGCCACCCGCATACACCACCAACTGATCCGGACTGCCAAGAAGGCCGCATTCAAAGACCGACTAGATAACAACGCCCACAACAGCAAGGAATTATTCAACATCGTCAAAGAATTTACCAACCCCTCAGCCAACTCCAACGACATCACCCCCTCTCAAGCCCTCTGCGACTCCCTAGCTTCCTTCTTCCACAACAAAATCGCAGACATCCACAACAGCTTCGACAACCAACCCGGAGACCAACCCACACAACCTGCTGCCGCACCTTCACCCCCCTTGAACATCCTTAACGTCTGGAACCCAATCTCCACTGAGGACACCATTCGCCTGATGAACTCCATCCACTCAGGATCCCCCACAGACCCATGTCCTCACCACATCTTCAACAAAGCAGACTCCATCATAGCACCTCACCTCCGAGACGTCATCAACTGCTCCCTCAACTCCGCCACCTTCCCAGAAAGCTGGAAACACGCCGAACTCAGCGCCCTTCTGAAAAAACCCAAAGCTGACCACACCGAACTCAAAAACTACCGACCCATCTCGCTCCTACCATTCCCGGCCAAAGTCATCGAGAAAGCCGTCAACAACCAGCTCGCCGCCTTCCTCGAAACCAACAAATCCCTCGACCCCTCACAGTCCGGCTTCCGAGCCAAACACAGCACGGAGACCGCCCTCATCGCCGCAACAGACGACATTCGATCTCTACTGGACAATGGAGACACAGTCGCCCTCATCCTCCTCGACCTCTCCGCAGCCTTCGACACAGTCTGCCATAACACCCTTCTACAGCGCCTCAGAAACATCGGAATCCGAGGAAAAGCACTGGAATGGATCACCTTGTTCCTCACCGGAAGAACCCAGAGAGTCCGCCTCCCACCATTCAAGTCAGAGGCCACTGAAGTCATCTGTGGTGTACCACAAGGATCCTCACTCAGCCCCACCCTCTTCAACGTATACATGAGCCCCCTCGCAGCCATCGCACGCCAACACAACCTCAACATCATCTCCTACGCTGATGACACCCAACTGATCCTTTCACTCACCAAAGACCCTAATATCGCAAAACCAACCTACATGAAGGAATGAAAGAAGTAGCCGAATGGATGAAGCATAGCCGTCTAAAACTTAACTCAGATAAAACAGAAGTCCTTATCTTAGGAACCTCCCCCTCCGCCTGGGATGACTCCTGGTGGCCAGAGGCTCTTGGAAAAGCACCCATCCCGACGGATCACGCACGGAACCTGGGCGTCATCTTAGACTCCTCACTCTCGATGTCCAGGCAGGTCAGCGCCGTCTCATCATCTTGCTTCAACATTCTTCGCATGCTCAAAAAAACATTTCGCTGGATCCTCACCGAAACCAGAAAAACGGTCACCCATGCACTAGTTACAAGCCGCCTGGACTACGGAAACACCCTATACGCCGGTACCACCGCAAAACTCCAGAAAAAACTCCAACGCATCCAGAACGCATCAGCCAGACTCATACTAGACATCCCGCGTAAAGACCACATCTCCAGTCACCTGAAAAAACTCCACTGGCTCCCCGTCAATAAGAGGATTACTTTCCGCCTCCTAACCCACGCACACAAAACACTTTACGAACTCGGACCCGATTGCCTCAACACACGACTTTCCTTCTACACCCCCCCCCCCCCCGCCAGCTACGATCCTCCAACCAAGCCCTTGCTACCGTACCTCGCATCAATAAAACCACCATGGGAGGTAGATCCTTCTCCTACCTGGCTGCTAAAACCTGGAACTCACTCCCCACTCACCTTCGTCTCACTCAGAACCATCTAGCATTCAGAAAGCAACTTAAAACTTGGATATTTGACAAGTAATTCCCCACCCTTCCTCAAGCGCCTAGAGACCCTCTGGGTATGTAGCGCGCTATATAAATCCATGTGACTTGACTTGACTTGACTTGACAGGTCCAGGAGGATGAGGGCTACTGTTTCTCCGTTGTCAAGCAGGGTCCTGATGTCATCGGTGGCGGCGAGGAGGGTGGTTTCGGTGCTGTGGTTGCTGCGGAACCAGGATGCTGTTCTCCTCGAGGAAGCAGGTCAGTTGTTTGTTGATGATTTTTTCGGTGACCTTCGCCAGGAACGGGAGCAGGGAGATGGGTTGGAAGTTCTTGAGGTCCTTGGGGTCCGCCTTGGGTTTCTTGAGTAAGGCGTTGATCACGGCGTGCTTCCAGCTTTCCTAATTTAAGAGAGCATTCCTAACTCAAGAGGCCTGCTGTTGGACTTGGCCCTTCTGGCAGGTTCACCCCTAATCTTTTTGCTTTTAATCTGTGATCTATGTAGATGATTTTCTGGTCTGTGCGCACTTTTTCCCTGTGTCCCAGAGTAAAGTGCGTGCATGTAGTTAGGCTGGCCTGCTCTCCCATAGGAAAGCATGGGGAATGTCTGTGTCCCTGGTAGTTCCTGATGCGTGGGAATGCATGCCCGAATTTGGTATGTGCGAGCTCGTGAGAATGAATACTTCGCAACGGTGTATGTGGCATGTGTGTGTCATGTGTAGAAATGCCACTTCTAGGACTTGGCATATTAATGTAAAATATGCCTGCCGTGTGATTGACTGGAGCTGGCTGGTGAGCCTGGCTCCAGGAAGGCTGGATGGGTCTGCCCGGTGGTGAGTGTGAGATTAGCATGTTGATGGCTTGGGAGGAGTGCACCTGGTCCCTGAGGGGCCTGGACTTTCCCCACACAATACTGGCTCCACCCCCTGTAGTGCGACTGATGTCCCTAGCCCTGCCAGTGAATGAAATGGGTGGTTGAGCTATCAAGGGTACTTCAAAACCAGCTGCGACTGGTTTTACCCCACCCTGCACCTACAGACAAAGGAATTTACAGTATAAGAAGGGGCTGTGTCCCCATACAATTTGTTCTCTGTTCTGTTCCAGGATCCTTGCCAGAGGGGGCTGCTGCTGCTGGGGCCAGGAGGACCGCCACTTGGCTTGTCTCCCTGCCTGGAGACCCAGTGAGCTGGCTCTGGCCCTGCCTTGCCCCCCTGCCTGCCTAAGAGACTTTGTGCTTGACTTTGTGCTTAGAGAGCGCTGCTCTCTGTCCTTTAGCGCTGTGAGCGCTTTATTTTGTCCTGTGGCGCTTGGGAGCGCCTGTTCTTCGTTGCTAGCGCTTGGAAGCGCTTTGTGTGCAGCCGGTGCCCACCCGGCATCTGCCCGTTTTGTTTGGCCGATTTTCGGCAGAGCGAGTGCCCACCTCGCTCCACATTTTATTTTGGAGGCCGGTGCCCACCCGGCATTGCCCCGTTGTGATTTTATTATTTAAAACCGGAGCCCACCCGGCATTGCCCCGTGATCACCGCCGCAGCACCGGGCCGAGACAAAGAGCCGCCAGCGTCATCGCCAGGCCGCGCTGGGATTGGCCCAGCCGGCCGAGCCTCCCGCCGCGTCACCGGGGGAGGAGCCAAGAAGCAGGAAGCCGGCTGCCGTGGCCGCGAGGCACCCCGAGTGAAGAGGAGCCCCGCGCTGCCCAGCGAAGGTGAGCCAACAGTGTCCCTGCCCTCGCAGCTCCAGCGAGGACCCGGTGAGTGCGAGGCTGCTTCATTGTGTGCAGAGCGGCCCCGGTTGGCAGCGGGCCGCTCCGCAAGAGAGAAGGGGCACTTTCTTGAAGGTCGGAGCCACGAGGCTCCTGGGGGCATTATTTAAGTCTGAGTCCCCCGGGAGGGACTCCAACGTGCCAGTACTTGTTCTTGGAGCCTCGAGAGGCTCTCCAGTTGTTCCTGGGTTCCCCGTAAGGGACCCCCCTGCCTAGTGAGGCGGAATTCGTGGCTGAGAGCCCAGAGAGGCTCTGAGGGTGCCAGTTGCTTTGCGAGCCCACAGAAGGCTCGAGGGGGCAATTCAAGTTGCTGGGAGAGTCCAGAGAGGCTCTAGGGGCATTTCATTATTTTAGAGCGCTGAAGCTCTTAGGTGCCAGTCACCTGTGTTCTTGAGCCCACGTGGCTCCAACGTTTGCCCAGCTGTGATTCACAACTGTCCAGCACGTAGTGGACAGTTGCTACGTTTAGGCTTTGTGTTCTGTGCTGTCTGCGCAGACCCCCTGACATTGAGACTCAGGGCATTCAGCCCCTTGCGAGGCCAGTTGGCCTGAGGGACAATCCTAGTGTTGTGCTATATGCACCCTGCGCATTGTAATTTACTGATGTATGTGATTCTTGCGCAAATGTTCTAACCTGCACCTCTGAATGTGTTTAATGCCTCATGTGAAAATGTTTATGTCCCATTACCTTTGCTAAAAGTGAATTGCTTAGGTATTTTATGTTTATCCCCTTTGCTAAATGTGACCTGCTTAGAGGATTGTTGATGTCCCATTACCTTTGCTAAAAGTGACCTGCTTAGGTATTTTATGTTTATCTCCTTTGCTAAATGTGACCTGCTTAGGTGATTGTTTAGGTTTCTTTCCCTTTGCTAAAAGTGACCTGCTTAGGTGATGGTATTCCTTCCTTAGGTCCTGATGATAAGGTCCTAGTTCCCTGCGTGATTTTCCTACAGTGTTTTAGGGTTGCGTAGGAGGTATTTACTCTTTACCAGTGATTACTGGTTGTGTGCTACATGTACTATTTTGGTGACAGTCATTATATGTTTATGTGCTAAGTGTATACCTACAAGTATTATTTCTAACAAGTGCCTACCCCTGACAGTGGTCCACGTGGCCCTGTCCTGTACATAATCCCTTGTAAATTCTGCCTGTGCCTGTTGGCACATTGTAAAGTTTGTGTGTTATCTAATGTGTTTTTACTATAATACAAAGGCTATTTTTTATATAACCTTGTGTGTAGGCATGAGCGAATTTTGCGGATCTCGCGTTCGCGAATTTTGCGGATTTGCGGATTCGCAATCCGCAAAATCCGCGAATTTGCGGATTTTATTTTTTTTTTGTGTTCGCCCGTGTTTCTGCCAGTTCGCGAGGGTTTTGTACACTTTCGCAAATTGCGAACTTACCTGTCGGGTCGCAAGTTTCGCGAACTTGTTGTTTCTACGTGTCCAGCCTGTTTGGGACACTCTTCTTCATCACTGCCACTCTCTGTCACCACTGCCACTCTCTGACTACTCATGCCACCCTCTGGCCCACCCATGCCACCCTCTGTTTCATCACCACACCCTCTGGTTGTCCAGTGTACATTATTTTCGGCAAAGCAAAGCACACCTTCCCTGCCTCAAGTGACCTGAATTAATTTGGGGCTGATTAATGTGTCACAGAATATTTTTTTAGCTGGCACCTGCTTCCTTAGTGCGCCCTGATTAGTGATCTTTTGCACTTGCTAAGTGCTTTCATTGTTGCAAAATTAGTTACAACACCTGCCCTGCCCCAACTGACAATAATGAATTAGGGGCTGATTAATGGATTTTAACTTCCAGCCTGGCTCCTGCTTGTCTCCCTTAGCTGTAATTCAGGACCTTTGTGGCATATGTGTAACTATTCTGAGGTTCAGAGCAGGGTCACATAATAGTTTCAACTGGCAACTGAACTCTGGAGGGGCCCCTCAGGAAGCACTACAGGAAATGGCTACTAATGATGAGCCTGAACTTTTGAACCTGGTAAGTAGTTACTTTCAGTTTTGCTAAGATCGTATTTCTGCAATTTTGCACTTATTCGCGGGGCGCGAACTCACGCGAACAGTGCGAGCAGTGCGAGCAAAATCCGCTGCTCGCGGATTTGCGGATTTTGCGGGAGATTCGCAAATCTCGCGGATTGCGGATTTCCCGAAAATCCGCAAAATCCGCGAGCGGAACGGATTTTCCGCCCACCCCTACTTGTGTGGAGTTTCCTTTGTGGTGGGCCTTGGGTGTTGTTGCTGGGGTGCGTGCGCAAATACTTAACTCATACCGCCTCCAAGTTTAGCCTTGCTGCTCGCGCCACGTTACCTAGAGGGTGAGCAGGGGTTATCTTGGCGTGTAACTACCTTGCCCTGACTTAGGAGTGGTGGTCTCTGACTGACTTTGGCGTGAGCCCTGGCCAGCCGGGGATCCCGTTTCTAACACCTGCGATTTGTTGCATGCCAGAGAGAATGCTGCAAATCCTGCACAATGCACCTTAACCTGAATGATACCATTGCTTTAGGACTTCATGCCAGCAACTGGGAAGTTGATACATGACAACAGCTGTTGGATGATCTCAACGCATGCATTATTTGGGAATACGGATCTGCACCTCAATAATAGGAACCATTTGTAGATGTACTACTTTCTCCACTTTAGTAATCATTGTGTTGAACGCTCAAGTCATCAACATCAAATATGCATTTAAAAAAAATAGGAATACTCCCATACCACCAACTTGGGAAGCCCTGTGGCTGTTGAAGCGAAACTGATTTATTTTGATGATAACCATTATGGTGATTCTAGTGCATATTTTTGTTTGCTGGACCCTAGACTCTGCTTGAAGTTTGAATTACACCACATGAACCCATTTATTTGTCTCAGTCCATGGTATTCCTACTGGGAAGAAATAACACCTTTTCAAAAAACATGCTGAAATAAATCCTAGCAAGCTCGGAGGCAAGACACATTTCCTGCATGCTGTTACCAGAGATTTCATTTTCTTTAAAGCTATGATGCAGGCTTGGGAGCACTCCCCCTTCAATGAGAGAGGTGGTGATAACGTCCCTATTAAAGCCCGGTAAATCTCCCCTTACATGTGACTCTTATAGGCCACTGTCGCTTATCAACTGTGATACAAAAATACTAGCTAAGGTGCTGGCCACGCGGTTAGCTCTGCTTATGGAAAAGATTATTCTTCCTGATCAATCCGGGTTAGTCCCTGGTAGGGCTACCACCCACAACTTACGTACATTGTTCTTGATGATACAGACTATTTCCCCAGAATATCCAGTTGCTGCTGTGTTTCTAGATACATCTAAAGAATTTGATTCTGTTGAATGTGGTACTTATTTAATGTCCTCGGGAGAATGGGATTTCCCAAATTGTTCATTTCCTGGGTACAGCTGTTATATCATCAGCCCTCGGCTAGGGTGTTGATAAACGGGCATCTGTCCTCGGCCCTCTCTATGACGCGCGGTACTCGACAGGGGTGCCCGCTTTCCCCACTCCTTTTGCCATTGAGTCATTGGCTTCTAGATTGCGCCAACTCCATCAGGACAGGGTGTTCCAGTGTTTCCAAAGACAGGTTCTCATATCGTTATATGCAGACGACGTCACATTATATATTAGAGACCCACAGCAGAATGTTAACCCCCTATTGCGAGAGTTTCTGGTGTTCGGTCACTTGTCTGGTGTGCATATAAACTGGGGAAAATCACAATTTTTTCCATGGACGTCCGCTGTAGCCAGATTTCAGTTAGACTTTCCTCTTGAGTGGTGTGGCTCTGATCTCCGTTACTTGGGAATACAGATATCTCGGGATAGAGAAGAAACAATTCAATTGAATTATGGCACAGCAATGACAAGGTTGGTCAATAATGTAACACTCTGGATATCTCTACCTCTGTCGATTGTAGGAAGAGCTTCCCTCATAAAAATGGTGGTTCTCCCTCAGTTTATTTACCTGTTTCTGAATGTCCCCTATTATCCTGGGAAGTATTTATGTAGAACCTTACGTGCTGAGTTGACAAAATCATACACTATAAATTTCTGCAGCGGATGTATTATACGCCTGCCAAGAAGTTCCGGTTTCAATTATCAGATAATGATCGCTGTGATAGATGTAGGAGGCTGGGGGCGGGATTTCTGCACCTAGCTTGGGAATGTCCGAGGGTATGGAACTATTGGATTCAGATACACACTGCTCTTGAACGCATGTTGGACATTGTTCTGGCAAGGGACCTGTTAGTTATGCTATTGGGATATACCGCACAGATACCTAAGCAGCATCGAAATTTCCTTGATCCTGCCCTTCTTCTAGCCAAGCCAAGGGTGGCCTGTTGGTGGGGTAGGGGACGGGCCCCAAAATTTAAAGAGTGGTTGCATGATGTTGTGTATTGCCAGGAGCAGACCTCTATACATGCAGAAACACAGCCATTGGCCTCTCGGCCAAGAGATATATGGGAGCCACTCCGTGCATAACTTGCTAGTAGAGGGGACGAAGAATCTGAGTCCAATGTGGAGAATGACTCATAAGTACTGGAGGATGCCTTTGGAGTATGTGATGGGTGAGGCTGTTGACTATCAATATCTACAATGGTTGCTTCCTAATGAACATGTCTGAGGAAAAATGCTTAAAGGAATTGCTAGATCTCTGATCCCTACATGTTTCTATGTCACCATATATGCTACTTGTTGCACTCTGTTTATAGATTTACTGTTATTATCCAGCAGCTTTCTGGCTAGGCCGGGACATTTTGATACACTCACAGAGGATATCGACTGATATGGACATTGATTTCTGCTCTAATTGATATTTTTAGGATTCTGCCGGAATAATAGGATGCGCTCAGTTGAACTGCTGAATGGTATTAACATTGATTAATACTGTAACTGACTTCTTTTGATTGTCCAGCTGTATGGCTTTGTTCTGCTGTATGTTGTTTGGAAAAGACAAAAAAAAAGCTACGATACAGGCTTGCCATATGCCTAGCGATTGCCTCCCTTGGAGACAAATGTAGGCCCCATATCTCCAAAAAACCTTATACTAGGCCAGGGCAGAATGCCCAAAAATCTCAGCTAAGGGGAGTTCCGCAAGCGTTGGAGTGCTTTAGGTCGTGGGCTTATTTTTAGCGCCATGTGTTTTTCCCGCGCTGGAAAATTAGCACCAACGGCACCATGTGCAGCGCAAGAGGGTGCTGCTTCTTTCTGCCAATCGAGTAGATTTTCTACACGAGCAGCAGGTTCCTCAACACAAACTGATGATTTCTCAACGCAAGCAGTCTCGACCACCAGAGCTGAGAAATCTCACTGGGAGGTGTTCTAGCATTGGATTTCCCTTGATCAAACACGCCAACTGTACGTTGGCAAGTAATGAAAACACTCAGCTCCGCAAAGTTTTTAGGAACTCCGCATGCTCCACAGAGTACAGAAACCTCTGCAAACTCAACGAACGGAGCAGAGTTCACCACCCAGGCCTACATTATACACACTTTCTGCAAGCCTCTTGGTGGGAAGTAAATGCACTAGTTGCTAACCACACGTTTAAACCCTCCGAATATGCTACAGAAGGTACAGTGCTTGGCCAATAACACTAACAAACATTTTCTTAGCTTCTACCTAGAATTCCAGGTATTCACGTGGACCACCCAGACCCCTAGTATTGCGCTGTCACAGTTACTACTTATTGTGCGATAAACCTATGTTTGTTGATTACAGAAGGCGTTGTCGTTCATTGCTGCTGTGAGACATGCACTTTGAACGATGATATAGGTTGAAGTGATTTTCTTTTGTGCCCTTATTCATGGACCATTACAGCGCTTGCAGCAAGCTCAAAAGGTCGTTGCAATTCATGTTAAAGAACTTGATAGGGACACCGTGCACTGCAAGTAGTAGGCTTACATTGTTTAAGAAGATAATTGAGAATATAAAATTACATTTTCCGTTCTCGAATTCTTAAAAATGAGCTGTTGGTCGGAAACAGGTTTCAGTGAGAGCACCGACACACCTCCAAAGGGCTTTGGCGAGCCCATAAACCACACACCCCAGAGTGGTAACATCCTGATCCATGTAACCTGCTGCACGCAAAAGTAGTCGCCGACAGGAACACTATTTCTGCGCTGCTCTTATTTCAACATTTAGAATTCCCTCCCTAATCCCCTGCTCATCTGCCATGCATCACATGGCTAGTAATGTATGATCTTGTTACCCATCAACCATTTCATTTTAGAGTTTTCTTAAAACTCACTTCGATTGGATACTATTAAACCAATGATTCAACACAATTGCTGAACAAACGTGAACTTTGTACCAGTGTCGATTTATGCTCAATAAACTGGGTCATTTGTTGCAAGCTGCCTGACTGTCTCACATCTCCAGGCCCACTCAACGCTCCCTTCTTCCACAATGTCGCACTCTCTTGGATAATGGAAGCTTGGTTGCAAGACTGAACTATTCTTTCTGTCCTCTGGCTAATTTTAGCTACAAGAGATGTCATCTTGAAAGAAGCAGCTCGAATATTTGCCAGGCAGACAGTACAATCTACAGATAAAGTATGATACCACTAATTAGTATTTAATATCCAGCACATTTTGTAATTCATCCCCTGCTTCCTCCGGGACCTGTACGCCCCTGTATACCCTAAAGGCTCATTAGCCACGCTTTATAAATCCTGATTGGTTGATTGCTATTCTTAACACCTCTAATGCCAGAGGGGTAGTCTCAAACATGTTGGGACTGGATTGCTCCATGATTTTAAAGATGCATTTCTGACATGTTTGGTGTCTTCATGTCATATTTGTTCTTGGGACCTCCTACAGACAGCGGACGCCATTGTTCTCATCCTACCTCAAAGATGACTTTGGCAAATCCGACTGCACAGCACAGTAGAGACGTTTTGGCATTCTACCTAGGGCTGTCTTTAGCAGACACAGCTTTTCCAGGTTTTTTTTCCATACACATTATATTACACTTCCATGGTACATTCTGGGCCGCAGCCCGGCATATACATAGTAAGGACAAAAATGATTTAGGTGTACCAAGCATGTATAACGTAATAGAGCAGAACATATATACATCTCAGCAAAAACAGTTTGGCGCAGACAGATCCAATACCCGTGCATCTTGGGAAGTTCAGCTAGGTAGGTGAGTAATACCACGTCCTGAAGAAGCCCGAAGTGTGGGTGAAACGCATTGGCTGTTTTGGGATAAAAATACATGTGTAGTGCCAAGAAATGAATAAAAGGAAATTAAGGACATGAAAAGAACGAATGCATCTTTCATCGTGATTTCGCTGTTTTGGGGATTGTCCCACAGATATTGTTTGAATATCTCCACTTATGTGCCTCTCTTACTTGTGCTTTCATAACTATACAACGTCCTAAAAGGTGAGATAGTTAAGTTATGTCGGTATGCCTGCCTCACACTGGTGAATTACAAATGCCACTAAAAATGATGGCCACATAAAAAGACAGACCCCTATATCTAACATTCTGGAGAAGATGTGTAGCGTCTTTGCATATGTATTCTGGGTTGGTGGCAAAGCATTGTCTTACTTGTGGGATGTTTTAATTTGTGGAACAATGTTAAGGGCAAAAGTCAAGTAATCTGTATAGCTTATTCAGAATGTGTATGGAACTAATGAACACAAACATGGATCTAATATAAAAACTGTATTTTTTATTATATATATATCTGTTATTTTTATTGTTTTCATGTTGAAGCAGATTCTGATTGTTATCTTCATTTTCTTTGATCTGGACATAATATTAGCAACACTGAAAAAGTCAAATGAATGAAGCAGGTATTGATGGTCTTTTTTGTGTTAGGTCTAGCTTGAAGACCCAGCTGCGGCCAGACCACATGTGATCAACAGAAAAGAGAGCTTTTAGAACCACTATCTGGAAAAGGGCTTTGGTTCTGCCCATGTGTAAATTTCATTGAGTACAGCATTCGATTCAGCTTTCAAAGAAAAAAGTTCTTGCATTGAACCTCTTGCCTCATGGGGAAGCTTACGCTCAATACAAAAGGACTACATTGGTTACTTTGGCAACTTAATGGCTAGATACCTTATCCATTTACCCTGAAAAGTCGCAACAAAAGCTATAAGGCACGGTTTTTAGTTTACCTTATGTGATCAATTGAAAAAGAGCTTTAAGAAGTACATCTGAGAAACAGACTTTGACTTCTCCCAAAAGTTAATTCCCTGGAGTACACATTCTGATTGTGCAAATCGTATGTGCTTCTGCTGAATTTGGCTACTCCAGCCTCCATATTCAAGCGAAGTATGGAGCAAGGGTACATTGCTAAGTAAATCAAAACCAACATTAATTTAGAGGTAATGGACGTATATCAGTATCAGAAGTCCAAGATTGTTAATATTGTCTGTAATTTAACTGAACTACAATTCCCATAATACCTTGGACATTCACTGGTGACTTTACAGTGGTGTGGGACACGCTGGCATTGTAAGAAAAGAAAGTGCAGCTGGGAGAGTGGACGAGACCCGCATTCCATCGGTGAACTGGGCTTCTTGCCCAGATTTCTAACATCCCTCCAATGGTACAGAGTGTTCTTTCCTCCATTCTTTCTCGCACCAGGTCTCCCTTTCGGAGCTCTTCCTAATCTCAAAAGGCATTTCACCCTTTACTTCACAGGTACCTTCACTCCTCCACTTTCACTCATTTCCTCCTCTAATGCCTACTCTCTCACTAACCACCACTCACCCTTCTCCTCTCCTTCCACTGGTACCCACCCACTCTACCCATTGCCTACTAACTTCCTGTTCTCTCACTTGTATCCACACTACATACCCTGTTACTCACAGTATCTTCCTCCACTCATTCCCTGCTCTTGTGCCTACTCTCGAATAGACTCTGACTCCTCTTCCTCCATTCGTACCAATGCTGTCTTCCTCCTACCATGCACCCTTCCCTGCTTCCTCACCCATTCACTCATTATCCAACCATGGCCCATTTCCTACAACCCTCCCATTCACTCACTTACTCATAACTCCTCTTTATCTCCCTCCGCTTCTATCTAAACCTTTTTCCCTGAATCATCCCTGCCCACTCCCTCACGTCTCAGCTAAAATGCCACTCACTAATGCTGGGACTCATATTTTTTTTTTGAGACAGTTTTATAAAGAGCAATCATGACCCAAAGTTATCAGAGCGCTATATAGGGCAATCCCCACAACCCGTAACATATAGAATACCATAAAAATATACCAGAATAATTACAAGAGAGGGTTTGTGGTCCAAGATAGCCTTCCCAGCATTGTGCTAGTAAGTCCAGTAATATCTAGGTGAGCAAAATTACTCTACTGTAAGGGTCTCAGAGTTGAACTAGATTAACACCCATGTTCTAACCTTGTGTTATGTTAAGAATCAGTCCAGACAAATCTGTTTAAACTTTTCTTGAAACTGTTCGTCCATAGGTTAGACTGAACCTCTGGTGCTAGAGTTCCATATTTTCTGCGCTGATCTAGAGAAAGTGGGACGTAGGTATTTTTTTTTTAATCTCTGTGGTTTCAGCAGAAGGGAGTTGGTACTTCATAGGTATCAGCCACTCCCTCAGATCTTTAGCTTGTTTTTGAGGTACTTCGGTGTATAATGGTGCAGGGCATATTGTGTCAAGTATGCTAACTTCAGTTGGATTCTTGCTTCAACTGGCAGCCTGCTGAGAGACTTAAGAACAGGTGAATTGTGGACGAAGCGTCTAGTTCCCGTTATTAGTCTCGCTGTGACATTAAAGAAAAATGTTATTTATTTATAAAGCCATCAAAATATATAAATAAGTACATTTTTTGTTTTGTTTTATATAGCGCAAACTTGACCCAAAGGAATCAGAGCGCTTTACATGAGCAACAGTTATGTTGCAGAATGACACATTCATTTTTTGCTAGGCACATGGAGATTAAGTAATTTCCCCAGAATCACAGGATGTTGTGCGTCCTTATCGAGACCTGGACCCAGTTCCCAAGCTTCAAGGTCGAGCGCTCTAGCTGTAAGGCCACATCCTATCCTCGCTCCATTGAGGGATGCCTTGAGTGGCACCATGCTTGTTTTCAGTAAACCTGTTAGGGTTTGACACTCGTATTCCAATCTGCATGTTACAAGGGCTTGGACTGCATTCTTGAAGTCTGGTGGTAGGATGAAGGTATTTACCTGCTTGATGAGGTTAAATTGGAGAAGCGCACTGTGTGTGGCAGCGCTGATGTTCGCTTGCATGTTGAGATTTTTATCCAGGGTTATCCCAAGGGATTTCATTTCTTCTATGGTTACAAGGCGTATTTGAAGTGACCAGTTGCTTCAGACACTCATATCCGGTGGGAGGTATGGGATGTGGAGAAGAGGAGAAATTCAGTTTTCGTGGTGTTTAGAGTGAGATGGTTTTGAGATAGCCAGGTCTGCGTTTTCATAATAGTGTCATTAAGTTGAGTAATATCTTTCATGCGGGAAATCTTCAGGTGCAACTGTAATCTACGTACATGTGTACATTCTCTTTCTTTAGTCCTTTCCCCACCATACCACAATCCCTGGTCTTCTTCAAATGCCTGCCTTCTTCCATTACTTCACCCACCATGCTCCCTTGACCCTCATTGATTGCACCTTCTCTCCTCCACTTACTCTTTATGTTCCCTCCCTGTCTCCCACATCCTCTCTTCGAGTTGCTTACCTACTTCCGACCAGGCAGCGGTACATTGCTTCCTTTTCTGTCACAGCTAATGTTCCAAAGGGAAAACAGTGACAGAGGCAGCTAAAAATACTCACAGCTCCTGTGGGCTGTGCGGCGGGAGCGGAGTCCCGATGCGTACAGATAACGCTTGTCTTAGAATCCAAACGAGGTGGCCAAGCCAGCAATTGAGCAAGAGTCGAGCCAATCACACAATTTGGTCAAGCGTGGTAGCTGGAATTGATCACAGAAAGGGAAACCTGGAATTGATTATAGGTTTTCTGGTTTCAAATTGTGAAATTATCTTCCATTTTATTTTAAAGGCAATGCTTTGTGTTTATTTCTTTGAGGAGCTAAATAAGTTCACTGTGGCCCACAAATACATACATGTCAAGTTAAATCCAGTTGACACAAGAACATTTCATGAAAAATTAACAAAGTAAATGGAAATGCACGACTTTGTTAATACATAACATGCTTGGTGTGCGCACACATACACACACCGGCATACACTACATGGATCATGTACACAACCCATGACAGTGAGAGCAGCTACACAGGGCAGGATACATACATTAATGGAAACCCTGGAGTGACTTTCTGTTGAACATATGCAAGGGTCGCTTGGGGACTTCAAGGAGTGCTTGGGGCACCAGCAGCCCTCATGGTGTGACTTTCAGGGTTACCTGAAGACCACAGACACCTAAATATTAGAGGCTCATAGACCCACCCAATGCCTGCACTCTGGAGTCATCAGTGCACACAACTACCACACAAACTGTGCACATACTCACCAGGCGGGATATAAGCACAGACGTACAATCACACTACATGTGCACTCATTAAATTTCACCAAGAAAGTGCACACACCTCAGAAGGTGTAATCACACGCCACCTATTTTAAGAAAGGTCCAACACCTAATTGAGGGCAATTACACATATTAGCAAAACAAAAGACCGGTGGGTTGAATCATCCAACAGAATTGCGTGTCTTTACATCCACATAAGTGAGGTGCAGAGGCTAGCTGTAGAAAAACTTTGATAGAGAGTTTCCACAGCAGGACTTTTGCATTTATACTACCTCCTGGGGTTGGGGATAGCACTTCTGATTGGCTGTTCGTGAAGTCCCTGTAAAGTGCTGTATACATGTTCTGCGAGGGACTATTCGAATATTTATTAATTTTATTGTTTATAGTAATTTTTAGCTCATTCATACCCTCTGCAACTATGATCTGATCATTGGCACCACTCTTCCTCGGCCAGCCTACATCTCGGCCCAATCCTAGAGCAAACAGTTTCTTGTTGGCCAGCAACAGAGAAGCAAAAAGACTGGATGTGTGAACAAGATGGCTGCATGCCGACTAGAGTCTCCCTTTGTGCCTACAAAGGTTGCTTATTTTATGTTGACTGCACTCCTGTCTCCGCTGAATGAGGAAAAGGGACTCTGCATCAGGGCACTAGACTGTGATTGCACTGACCTAGCACAGGCACCAGATGGACAGTGCAGTCATGGAGGGATCATAAAATGCCGGTCTGCACTGCCTTTTGCACGTGGCCTGCCCTCTGGCACTGTCTTGGCAAAGCAGTCTCCTGCTGCTCTGTGCCAGAAAAGCAGACAGACTAGTGATCCACCTAAGCCTTCGACCCATTATTTGTGGGTTAGCTAGTCTGTCAGCGCCATTTCTGTGATTACTGTCTTTGCCTGTGGTTGTTACATTTTAAAATGGTAGTTTTAACCTGCCTGTGATTGCATACTTTATCACCTGCTTTGTGTTTTAAACTTGGTTTTCCCTGGCCATGATTGCTTCAATTTAACGTGTTGAATTGTCGGATTTGCAGTCCAAACTCTGTAGTTTATCCCTCTCATTCCTGGTGACAATTCAGTTTTCCCTCCAAATTTCTCCTTTTCTCTGTGCTAAGACCTGTATGTTAAAACAGTGCACCCCCAGCCACCATTTTTTGTTCACAAGCCAGTCCCCATGCCCCCCCCGCCCCCCCCCCCCCCCCCAGCAACAGGGATATTCTACATCAAAGAGTGCTTCTGTGAGCTGTTTAAACTGTGCTTACTAGGGACTATGCACTTCGTTTTTTGGCCAGGAGAGGGAGTAAAGTTTTATTCAAACAGTATTGTTAGATTTCAAGTTAGTGAGGCCTTTATCTGCAGAAGTCCAACGTGTGGATTGAGCCTGTCTGTCTCCTAGGAGATTCTGAACAGGAGAAGCAGCTTCCAACTCCCTGGCCAGCAAACCTTGTCTGAGGTCGCTGGGATGGTCTGCTAGTGGTTGGTACATATATACACTGATTGGGGGTTGTATCTGATGTTTCTATTGGATTAGGGTTAGTGTCCTCATTGGTTGGGTATTTGAGTTTTCGCTTGGTTTCTGGGTCTGTGATTCAATCAATGTTGGGTTGGGACTAGGGCTAGGATTTCTATTGGAAGTAGGGACTAGGGTTTCCTGTGTTATTGGTTGTTGGGACTAGGGTGGGACTAGGGCTATGGTTAGACCTTTAATTGGAAGTAGTGATTAGGGCTTCTGGTGTGATTGGTTGCTGGAATAGTTGTGGGTCTAAGAGTACGATTAGGCTTTCTATTGGAAGTAGGGACTAGGGCTTCCTGTGCCATTGGATGCTTGGATTTGGGTTGGGACTACTGGTAGGGCTAGGGCCTCTATTGGACGTAGAGATCAGGGTTTTTGAACTGATTGGGTGCTTGGACTAGGGCTAAGATTGGCTGTAATGTCCTGGTCTCCTATTGGTTATAGATTTTAGGGCTAGTGTTGTGATTGGATAGTGTTAGGGCTAGGGTTCCCATTGTCTGAAGGGGTCACCTGATTACTAGGGCTATAAAAGGCCAGGGTTAGGGCGTCTCAGCCCGGGCGTTGAGGCTAAGGGAGGAGAGGACAAGGGCAGTTGCCTGTTTGAGCCTGTTAAGGGCAGAGAGGACAAGGGCAGTTGCCTGTTTGAGCCTGTTAAGGGCGGAGAGGACAAGGGCATTTGCCTGTTTGAGCCTGTTATGGGCGGAGAGGACAAGGGCAGCTGCCTGTTTGAGCCTGTTAAGGGTGGAGAGGACAAGGCAGTTGCCTGTTTGAGCCTGTTAAGGGCGGAGAGGACAAGGGCAGTTGCCTGTTTGAGCCTGTTAAGGGCGGAGAGGACAAGGGCAGTTGCCTGTTTGAGCCTGTTCGAGACTGGTCGGGACCAGGGCCAGAAATGCTGCCCATTAACCCATTTAGCAATACTGTTAGAAATAGGATTTACGGTTGGCTAAGGCTTGCGCCAAAGCCAGGCAGAAACCACCACTCTAGTCAGGGCAAGGGAGTTACACGCCAAAGATAACCCCTGCTCACCCTCTAGGTAACGTGACGCGAGCAGCCAGGCTAATCTTGGAGGCAATGTAGGTTAAGTGTTTGCGCGCACACCCAGCAACAACACCCAAGGCCCACCACAAAGGAAACTCCACACAAGGTTATATATAAAAATAGCCTTTGTATTATACCAAACACATTAGATAAGAAACACACACTTTACAATGTGCCGGAGGCACGGGCAGAATTTACAGGGGATTATGTACATATAGGACAGGGCCACATGGACCACTGTCAGGAATAAGCACTTTTTAGGAATAATACTTGTAGCACAAAATAGAAAATAGAGCACACCACCAGTAATCACTGGTAAGAGGCAAGTACCACCTACGCAACCCTAACCACCTTAGGAAAATATCACGCAGGGAACCAGGGCCTCACTAGTATACCTATACTAGTAAAAACAACCACCTAAGCATCACATACATTCAGAGGTATAAAACATTACAAATGATGCAGCAATCACATTAGGCCGGTAAATCACAATTGCGCAAAAACCACATAGGGCGTGAACATGTACCCCACGCAAGGGCACAACAACAGGACTGTCCCCCAGGCCAACTGGCCTCTCTGGGGCTGAAACGCCCTGTGCCCAAAATGTTAGGGCCGGCTGCGCAGGCAGCCAAAGGACCAGCCTAAACGTGGCAGCTGCCCACTAAGTGCTGGGCAGCTGTAGTTGGGAGCCTAGCACCAGCGTGCCTCCTGGCTCTCTGCGGGGCTCTTAAACAAACAATGGAGCCCAACGACAGGTGGGAGCCTCGTGGGCTCAAGAAACAACTGGGCCCTTAGGAGCCTCGTGGCTTCTGAATACAAAACTGTGGCCTTGGAGCCTTGTGGGCTTGAAAAGAGATGCTGCCTATACTGGGGGGAGCGGCCCGCTGCCAGCCGGGGCCGCTCTACCACCCTAAATGCCCCTTTATCGTCGGAGTCCCTCTTGGGGGACTCAAAATCAAATAAATGTCCCCAAGAGCCTCGCAGGCTCTAAACCAATTGCTCCGGGGTCGTGGGAGCCCCTCGGGCTCTAAATAAACAAAATGTGCCCTGAGCCTCTCGTGGGCTCTTAAGAAATGCTGGCGCCTTCGGTGGAGTCCCCCTCTGGGGACTCGAAAGACACAACTGCCCCCGGAGCCCTTGTGGCTCGAAAGAAGATGGCCCCCTTGTCGGAGTCCCTCTCGGGGGGGGGGCTTGAAATCAATACAACGACCTCCTGGACAAAGATTGCGCTACTCGGGGGCGGACACCGGCAATGTGTCCCGACGCCCCCCTCTCCTCACAGGGACAACCCGAGCCCTCACCTTAACGGGCTCCGGGTTCTGCTTCCAGAAAGGCGGCGGGGCTCCCTCACTCCGGGGAGAGCCTCGCGGGCGGAGCCAGCGTCACTTCCTGCCTTCCCCCGGCCTTTGTCGACGTCCTCCGATCTGGGGGAAGCCCAAGCGGCCCGACCAATGGTTGCGGGGCTTGGCGATGACGCAACGGTACTGGGGCCAATCACAGCGTGGCCCTGGGCTGCAGCTTCTCGGCGACGCTTCCTCGGGCACCACAGCTCTGGCGGGGTGGGCATCAGTTAGAGATCCCAAACGAAGGGGCCAACACGCGGGGTAGGCTCCCGAGAGAACCGCACAATTACGGGGATCAACTGCAGGGTGGGCATCTGCTTCTTTAACGGGCAGAGGTCCGTGACACAGCGCTCCCCTAGGGTACAAATCGCTTGACGTAAATTAAAGCACAAGCTCTCCCAGGCGCTTTAGAGGCAAGGTCCCAGATCCCACAATAAAGCGCTCCCCTCGCAGGGAAGCTCCAGCGCTCCTCTAGGCGCTCGTAGGCCAAAGAAAACTCCAGGAAGGCCTTCAATTCAGCAAAAGTTCATTTTAGCAGGCAGGGGGGGGGGCAAGGCTGGCCCAGGGGCCAGCTCACTGGGCCCTCCAGGCAGGATGGCAGTCCTAGTGGCGGTCCTCCTGGTGCCCAGCAGCAGCAGGCCCCCCTCCAGTAGGGATCAGGAACAGAGAACACTTTACCTGGGGTCACAGCCCCTTCTTATACACAGGATTCCTTTGCCCTTAGGTGCAGGGTGAAGGTAAAACCAAATGCAACTGGTTTTGGAGCATTTTGTTGTGCTCAGCCACCCTTTCCATTCACAGGCTAGGGACATTGGACGCACCACAGGGGGCGGAGCCAGCATTGTGTGGGGAAAGCCCAGCCCTATTCAGGTCCCAGGTGCACTCCTCCACAGCTATCAACATGCAGATCCCTCATTCACCACTGGGGCAGACCCATCCTGACTTCTGGAGCCTGGCACACCAGCCAGCTCCAGCCAATCACAAGCCAGCCAGTCATTTCACCTAAATTACACAGACATGCCAACTTCTAGAAGTGGCACTTCCACACTAGGTACATTAACGCCACACACATCATCGCGCAGCATTTAATCACACAAGTCCGCACATACCAAACTCGCACATGCACTCCCCACGCATCAGGAACTACCAGGGACACATACATTACCCATGCATTCCTATGGGAGGGCAGGCCAACCTCACTACACTCACGCACTTTACCCTGGGACACAGTGGTAAAGTGCGCAGAAGCCAAAAATCACTAACACTGGGTCACCATCAAAAGCAAAAAGTTTAGGGGTGAACCTGCCAGAAGGGCCAAGTCCAACAAATACCCAGCCCACACCATCCACATCCACAAACGTATGGATCTATATATTTATCACTTTCTTCTAATTTAGCATTTCCAATGCACTACCCTATTCCTCAGCCTATACTTCGCTCAATATATCTTCTAGCCCAACCTTCTGACTCATCTCAAACATCTTTCTACTACTCTTTCCAATGCACTATCCTATCTCTCATCCTATACATCTATCAATATATCCTCTACATCCACTCTCATTTATCCCAAACCCCATACCACTACTATGATCCCCAGAATAAGCCTTTCTAGACTCTCTCCTACTCTACCCCTCCTTGCATCATCTAACACCTCTTTTACTATACCGATCCCCTAAAACAAACCTTTCTAAACTCTTCCCTCTGACTCCTCCCCTCCAAAACTCCTTTTTACTCATCCAAAAGCCTCCTCCTACTTCTAAAAAAAAATAAAAAAAAAAACATCTTTCACTCTTTTATCCCTCCACTATCCCTTTCAATCAAAATGAACATGTTCACTTCTCAAATTCCAATATTCAACTATACTAATTCACCACTAATCCTTTATAGGGACTGGAGTGGCGTGCTACTCGCTAGAAAAGCGCTTCAACACCCATCAGGGGTAACAAGTGCTATATGAATGCAAACCTTTCTTCCCCTTTTATCCCTCCGCAATCCTTCTCACTCCAAATAACTGACTAATATCCACCACTGAAATTACTTCATATTTCACCATATTAATTCACCATTAATCCTTTATGGGCTTCCTGAATAGCGTGCGTCAACACCCCATCAGGGGTAACAAGCGCTATATAAATACAAACCTTCTTTCTCCTCTATCCTTCTTCTATCATTCCAAATAACTGACTAACCTATCCACCACTTAAAATGTACTTGCATGTTTCACTATACTAATGCAACACTAATCCTCTATGGGTCCCGGAGTAGCGTGCTACTCACCGAAAAAGCGCTTTGACGCCTCGTCAGGGGTAGTAAACTCTATCTAAATGCAATTACAATACAATACAATTCAGGCATACAATGCTGATTGGTGCTTTTATCTGCTGCATTACGTGGGACCGGTATTCGGAGTGAGGTAGCAATAGGCTGTGATCGCAACAGTCTGGCAGCAGCTCTAAAAGGGTGATGTAGCCAGAAAGGGAGCCCAAAATGCCAGTTTTCACTGTACAGTAAGTTGCATATGCTGCACAAAGGCAAAGGCTTGTGCATTAGAACTGAGTATCAAATCTAAACGTTTAAATTACTTGCTGAATCAACCTGCACTGGATTAAAAAGTAATTAAACAAACTGATAATTTGCAAACTCTAGGGCTAGGCAATGAAGGGAGCCCCTTGATAGATGGGGACCCAGGACCAGAGCTCTCTTTGCTCATGCCTTAAAAAGTCTCTGTACAGCAACCTTAGGAAGGCGCATCTTGTTTTGGGCTTCAGGATCCAAGAAGTCCATGTGCTGAGCCAGAGATGTGTCTCGAGCCTTCAGTGACTTACCACCGAACAGGACAGGGCGGGGTGGGGGTTTAGCGAAGGTTAGTCTCCGGATGGGAGATAAGTGGTAGGAGAGCAGGAAAACTATAGCATGTTAGATTAAAGCAGAGGTGGAGGGGATGTCACAAAGACAAAAGGGAAAGGGACACCAATAGAAAGTAAGAGGGATGCAGGAGTGTAGAAAACTGAATGTCGGATAAAGAGATTGTAGGGAAACACCAAGCGAATCTTTGGCAGGGCCGTTTGGTATCGCCTATGTAAGAGATATTGGCTTTGCCAATGTGTTTTATCCATGTTGTACACCAGCGTGGCTGCTGTTCAGCATGGCTAAAAGTTAGTGGTTGGAGTGGAATGTCACAGGGCTGATGGGCGTAGAGTGGAGTGGCACAGAGTGTGGGGAGGCGTGGAGTGGTGTAAAGTGTCGTAGAGTGTCGTAGAGTGGAGTGCTGTAAAGTGACGTGGCAAGAAGTGTAGTACAGTAGAGTTGCATAGAATGGGATAATGTGTCTTACAGTGGGGTAGATTGTCATAGTGTGGAGTGGGACAGAGTAGAGGGTCATAGAGTGGCGTGGCAGAGTGAAGCAGAGTGTTGTAGAGTGGAGTGGCATACAGTGGAATGGAGTGGCATAGAGGGGTTTGAGTGGAGTTGATTGTCAGAGTGAAGTAGTGTAGAGTGGAGTGGAAGAATGAAGTATAGTCTTGATAAGTAGAGTGAAGTAGAGTATTGCAGAGTGGAGTGGTATGTTGTAGAGTGAAGTAGTATGTTGTAGACTAAAGTGGAGTTACGTAGAGTGGAATAGAGAATCGTAGAGTGGCGCAGAGTGAAGTAGAGTAGCTTGAGTAGAGTGGCATAGAGTATCCTGAAGGGGCATACAGAGGAGCGGCGTAGATTGTTGTGTAGGGTCATAGAGCACCAGGTTGCAAAATGGAGGGTCATAGAGTGCAACAGAGTAGGTTAGATTGTGCAGAGTGGAGCGGCAGAGAGTGCAGTGGGATAGCGAGTGGTAGTGGCAAACAGCACAGTGGCAGACAGCGCAGTGGAGTGTCGTGTCATAAAGAGTCCTAGAGTGGAGTGTCGTGGAGGGTCGTAGAGTGGCATAGACTGGAGTGGAGTGGCGTGGCGTAGAATTTGGTGCCGTAAAGTGGCATGTCATGAAGTGATGTGGAGTGGATTGTCGTAGAGTGGAGGGGCACTATGTGTAACAGAGTGGTGTAGAGTGGAGTGGTGTAGTGTACATTATGCATGGTGAGGTCGTGCACTACAGACAACACATTTTCAATTAAAATGACCATTACATTTGCTTAAACATACAGCTTTACTGATAAAACTATACAGCGCACCAACGATAATTAGTGGAAATGGCCTTACCTAGTGTATTGATTAGTTTTGATCAAATTAAAACATTTGTTTCCACCAGACTTCACAATTACCAAAATACATTTCCACAGTTCTTTTACAAATATTTACATTTTGTTGTGTGCTAGAAAAAAGCCTTTATTTTCACAATCCCAGTTGTCACATAAATCCTCTTGCTTTGAAGACAGAGGAAGAAAAGTAAACAACATGCTCCCTTGGAAAACAGTTGACCTCTGTCTTTGAATACACACCAAATGTGACAAGATAAGAATACAATTTAACCGGTTGACCGCAGCGCGAATTCCGCCGCTGTGCGGGCGAAATAATGAGTGGGCGGGGTTCGGACGGCCCCCGGCTGTCCTCCGCCCACGCCCACTGTGACGTCGGACGGCCAGGGGCCGTCCAACGCATGGAAAGGGTTAAAGGCCTGTTTACAGAAAACAAGCACTTGTGGGAGAATACTAGGACCCATGGTAAACAGCCTATGCTCCACAAGAGGGACAAAGACATGCTGAAAAGCTTACAAAATCAAGCCAGCAAATAGAAAGCAAGCAAATGTGACTTACAAAAAACAAAGCCAATGGTAAGCAAAGGGCGGAATGCATTCTCTGGGAAGCTTTCAGAATGTCCTCAAGAAGTGTTTAGCAAACCATACAGCTACACTGTCTGATAGGCTTCAACCTAAAAAGGGAAAATTATATTTGGGGGAAATTGTCAGGGGATGAAATATGGAACTGCCAAACAAGAAGAGACGGGGAAACTGTAGTGACTAAGATGGGGTTATGCTGGGGCACTTGGAATTTTGAGAGAGTGTTCTCTCTCTGAAGAATGTTGGGGTATGAATTCAGTGAGGTGGAGCGGTTCCTTGCTGGCTGGTGGGCACAAGATGTTTTGTTTGCTCTGCTTAGCATAAAATAAACTGCTTACCAGCTCATAGTAATTGGAGTTTTGCTATCGTGATCTCCGTTCCAAACATCAGAATTTGCTGGTGAGCACAAAATTCAAACGCAAACGACATGGTGGGTGTCGCTTTGGACATTTGAAAGGGTAGAGAGGCCTTCAAGGGATATAATTCAGGAAAGAAATCAGTTGTTCAATATACTTTTAGGATAAAGTTAATTAACCTAATGTATGAATCATATAGTTAAATACACAAAATCAATTTATAAAACACATAAAAACATGTAAACATATAAACAACAAAACACAAAGGTGTATCAAAAAAGAATTTTATCAAAAAAGTTCATTGAGTCAGCAATAAATCAAAGAAGCAGGTAAGGAGATGCTGGTATGAATAGCCTGATAGCAAATGATCAATAATACAGCAAAACCTAGAAAAAACATCTATCTCAGAAAACAAAGTGAATCAAACACTGTAGAGATAAGATGAAGGTCGACGTTTCGGTCTCTCTACAACAAAATTATCGAGACCATCCTCAGGACTGTTGTCATTAAAACACTGCTGTGAGCTGTGCTGTAATCCAAATGGAATGAGATACCACAATGTTGGTCTCAAGGCGAAGTTTAGCGTTGGAAACCGGGCGGGTGCCTATGAAAAGAACACAACCGTCCCACAGGTGAAAGCGCCAAGAATACACTGGTCGATCGATTCTGGATGGCAAATGGCTCAAAATGAAGGACGCTTAAAAATCTCTGTGATATGGAACTCGGCTTTTCCCCGTGTTTCCAGTCAAATTAACTTTGACCCGGCTCCGTATCTCAGCAATCATAGAAACGAAGTTGTCAAGCGCCCAGTGGCCACAAGTTGGATAACTGCATCAGCTCATAAGATTCCATGTCCATGGATACAGATATTGTATGTTAAAAGGATCTTTGGTCCCCAAGTTCCATATCACAGAGATTTTTAAGCGTCCTTCATTTTGAGCCATTTGCCATCCAGAATCGATCGACCAGTGTATTCTTGGCGCTTTCACCTGTGGGACGGTTGTGTTCTTTTCATAGGCACCCGCCCGGTTTCCAACGCTAAACTTCGCCTTGAGACCAACATTGTGGTATCTCATTCCATTTGGATTACAGCACAGCTCACAGCAGTGTTTTAATGACAACAGTCCTGAGGATGGTCTCGATAATTTTGTTGTAGAGAGACCGAAACGTCGACCTTCATCTTATCTCTACAGTGTTTGATTCACTTTGTTTTCTGAGATAGATGTTTTTTCTAGGTTTTGCTGTATTATTGATCATTTGCTATCAGGCTATTCATACCAGCATCTCCTTACCTGCTTCTTTGATTTATTGCTGACTCAATGAACTTTTTTGATAAAATTCTTTTTTGATACACCTTTGTGTTTTGTTGTTTATATGTTTACATGTTTTTATGTGTTTTATAAATTGATTTTGTGTATTTAACTATATGATTCATACATTAGGTTAATTAACTTTATCCTAAAAGTATATTGAACAACTGATTTCTTTCCTGAATTATATCCCTTGAAGGCCTCTCTACCCTTTCATTTAACTACCCAAGCCCTCAAGGGTCTAACTGGGTTGCTCACTCTCTTTGAATCAAGCTTTGGACATTTGGCACCACAACTATGGAACTCACTCCCATAGGAAATCCGTTCTTGCCCCGATCTACTTCGGCACAGAAAGCAACTTAAGACATGGCTGTTCATACAGGCACATGAGTAACCATCCCTTCAGAAGTCACGTCAGAACAGTTAACTCACAATTGCTCAAAACAGCGCCATGAAACCTTAGTCTAAGTGCGCTTTATAAATTGGTTATAACATAACATAACATAACATAACATTGTCATTTAGATAAATCGCCACACCTTTTTGGTGACAAGTCGACTACCAGTCACCCTGCTGTATTGTCACAACATTTGGGAAAAGAAGAGTTTGCTGAAGGCCATGCTCCCCCGTGTCTCAGACAGACCAAAACACACTGTTTGGTTATAGTAAAAAAACACTAATTTAATGTTTGTGGGGTGTGGAAATATTTTGAGCTTACTTGCGGGAAAGGAAATTCACAATGTTGACTGACCACAAACCTCTTGTATTTATCTGTTTTGGTGAAAATGTAAACAGTCACACACCTCGAACTGCACACGTGTTTCTGTAGCTGCTTCAATACCACTTTGATATTCACCACATTCCTGGAGACATTAACTCCAGGGCAGATTATTTGTTGCAAATTCCTCTTCAAGAGGATGGAAACGTTGAGGACCGTCAGACTGAGTTGTCTTGCTACAGCTGTGAATGTTGAGAAATCCATTGCGATTACTGAGAATGAATGGCGAGCTGCTGTTGAAAACAATGTGGCGCTCAAACAAAATATTAATTTTGTTTAAAACTGTTGGCATAGGGAGTAGAATCTTCAGGCTTATTTTAAACCATCTGTCACAGTTTCAAATGAGCTGTGTGTAGAAGATGAGTTACGGATGGGTGCAGAAATGGTAGTTTCACTCACGCTCATGAGTGATGCATGGGTTGTACCATAACTAAGCAGAGTTCGCTCTGCCTTTTGGTGGCCAGGCACGGATAAAGATGTAGAAGAGTTAGTGAAGGCTTGTGCGGTGTGTCCTGGATGTGAGAAAAACTCAGTGCGCACACTTCTCTCCTTCTACCCATTGTTCATTATCTAGCCCTTGGTTAGAGGTAAGGATTGATCTGTTGGGTCCTCTCAAGTTATTGTCCTCCTGCCATCATTATGCTGTTGTTTTAGTGGAATGCTGCTCAAAATGGCCAGAGGGTACGTTTCTGTCAGATCTCACCACCGCAGAAGTAATTGATTTTCTTAAAGATATTTTATCCAAAGAGGGTTTTCCAGAATTCTTGGAATTCGAAAACGTGAGACGGTTTGCGAGAAGAAAAATGCAGCTTTTTCAAATACAGTGGGAGTCAAACATTTGAAAGGTTTTGCTATATCACGCTCAGGCTAATGATTTAATTGACCGAATAAACCGTGTGGTAGGAGAGTGTATTCAATGGGCTATTGAGAACCAATGTGGTGTACTAAGAGCAGTCTGAACACACATTTTGTTTTATAGGAGTACACCACACTCCATGGCAGGTGTTTCACCCTATCAGATCAAAAGGGCAATGAAGGCAGTGTCAAAGGCGAATCCAGCATGGATGAAGAAGTGGTTGCATGATGGTGGTGAAGTTCCTGTACTGGATCATCTTGTAGGGACAAATGTCAAAACTGCTCAAGTCAAACAGAAACAGGGGTTGGATTGGGAGAAAGGCACCAAGGTTGCACATCTCCAAGTGGGGGGAGTGTCATACACATCAGAAAAGATAATCATGCCATTAAGGGAAGTCCCAAGTCTGGTGATCCTTTTGTTGTTGACAAAGTGGGAGCACTGTTGAAGTTAGTGGTCGGTCGTCACTTTTGGAATGTTGGGCGAGTTGTTATTCGGGTGAAATCCTGGTTGGGTCTGGTGGCTCAGTGGACTAATGCGTCCACTGCAGGGGCCTGTGTTCGACCTCATGGTCACAGGTTCAAATCCCAGCGGGTCCACTCCGCCTTTCATACATCTGAGGTTGATAAAATTAGTACCATTGAGTTGGGTAACAATTAACATCTGTATTCATCGCCAAGATGCCCACAGGTGAGCGTGCGCTTTACAAATACACATGTAATGTAATGTTATGTTGGACAAGATGGAAAGGGAACTCTTTCTGATACCCATATGACGACGGACAATGATCCTGTTTGCAGGAGTGTACAGACACCGAATATTTCTATTTGTTTCAGATAATTAACTTCATCATAGTTGTTTGCTTTTGCAACCTTCGTTTTCACTTCATTTACCTTATTAGGCTGAGTTTTTTTTGTCCTTGTGTGTTTTCATTTTAAAGAAGTGCCATGTACTGCCTTGTGTGGTGTTATGCTGTAGGGACTTGGTATGTCGAGAGAACGAGTGTTCTCTCTATGAAGGATGTGGAGGTTCGAATTCATGGAGTTGCAGCTGTTCCTTGCTGGTTGATGCACACAAGAAGGCTCATTTGCTCTCCTTAAAATAAAATGTTCACCTGCTCACCGTTACAGAAGTTTTGTTGTCGTCTTTTGAATGATCACCATAGAAGCACTTGGAGAGAAGATAGCGGGGCATGCCAAGAGATCATAATGGACAACTCAAGGCACGAATTAGGGAAATACCATCGGAGGAGGTGGGTGTGGATGCCAGGTTATGATAAAGTGGAAATGCAAGGTGAGAAGATAGGCAAGAATGCCTAACAGAAAGAAGGGAGACATGACTATGAAGAAGATTAGAGGGAATCTGTGCGAGGAGACTGTGGCAAAAGATTGGTGAGAGATTTGTGGCAGTGGTCTCTGCCAATCTGGGATAAAGTTGTAACGTTAAGTGAGAGAAGAACCCCCCCCCCCCGCCAAAAAAAAAGAATGCTCCAGTAAAGCCAAGATAATTAAATAATGTTATAGCATGTATCTTGGGTTGGAGAACAAAACAGCTTCTTGAAGCTTAAGATATGTATGTGATATGTAACTGTGCGAAGAGAGTGATGAGCAACCCCTGAAAATTAAGATAGTGGCTGGCATTCTTGAGCTGTCCCTAAGGCAACATCAACACTAAACCATTAACAACCCCCCACCACGACCATCAAATGTGATCAGGGAACATTACCATACTCATCACCTAACTATAAATTAAGCTTTCCAGACCAACTAACCAACCTTCATCTCGCCACGACAGGCAGCTTGAGCCCACTGGAATAACAGTTTCCCACTGCAACTCCTGGACGTGTAGGACCACCAGTATGTCTGCCCACTGGGGAACTGTAAACAAAATATAAGACTGGGATCAGGTGCCCTCAGTCAGAAAAGGTACTCGAATGTTCGGATTTTTAGTGTTGCACATACAAGACAGGAGTGTCTATTATCTACACGTGATAATATCATGAATCTTTTTTAGAAACGTGTGTATCAACAAAAAGAGAGAGAGGGTTTTAAGGGCACTCTTAGTCCCCAAACAAATTACAGGTAATCAAAGGAAGAGTGTCCCAAAGGACAGGATATATAGAAAGGTGGTTGTCGCACGTGAAGTCTGAGGCCAGTTGTAAGTGGTCCGATAGTAAGACCAATTTCATGAAAAAGTACACTGTTTTTTCAGGAAACCCTCACTCACCCTAGTGGTGACATGCTTCATCATCGGGTCCACCGGGAGAGATCGAGTACATCCCCGGTGTGCTGCGACGCCAGGAGACTGCGGAGCAGGTTTTTGTGTGAAGATGAAGTGTGAAAAAGTAATGAGGTTAAAAATGTCAATGGTTGTACCAAAAAAAAAAACTTTATTCACTGGTCAACCTGACATATTAAAAACTGGATATGTGAAGGGAAACTAGCCAATTATATTATACTGGTGTTTACCCTGTAAAGGAGGTCAACATGTTTTTGCCCATTCTATGTGTTAATTTACTGGGCTTTCATCAGGACCGGTAAGCGAGTGTGCCAATGACAGGAGGGGCGCGCTAAGGCCCGCCCTGCCAATGGTCGTGAAAGTTAAAAATAGCACTATGTGTAAAATGGTGCAAAAAAGAAAAAACAAACTCATAAGTTGTGGGGTTTTACCTCTTTTGCGAGGAACCTAGGAGTCTGTAGGAGGAAAGTGACAAACAGACAAACACAAACATAAACACAAAGATATAAAATCAATGGTTTGTACATATGTACAGTGGCCATAAAGAGTGACTTTGTGGCATGACACGTGCTTGCATACCTATCAAGGGCCGTGGCCGGTATGCATGGGATGCGCTGTTGAGGTTGTGCCAAAATCCATGGTGGAGGGGCCTCAACTAGCGCTGAAGGGATGTATTCAGCGCGGACTGTTGCGTATGTGTAGTATAGCAACAGTGGTTTAGTGAGAAGACTTATCGTGTCTAAGTCTATCTGTGAGGTAGTACAAGTAAATAGCACGCTACCTATCGTGGGGTGTCAGGGAATGAACCCCGAGGGAAAAAACGTGAGAGCAGGGTTCCGGTGCAAAGCGCCGTGACACTGCCGGCCGTGGTATGTAATTTAACCAAGCACACAACACTAAGTACAAGATATATGAAAAATGTCCTCACTTGTAAAGAAATAGATCCACCCCCATAGAACTCAGGAGGGGGGTGGGAGCGACAATGGCACACCCTAATAATAAAGGGAAGAGAAACATATACACACAAAGGAGGTTTTTAGAACTGGCAGGATCCCATTCATACAACTTATCTGATGTAAAGATGTCCCATAGTAAGGTCTCTTAAGCCCGCAACGCTCAGCACCCGCTTCGGCACCTAGCTGCACCCTCGCTGGATCTCGTGGATCCTTAGCGAAGGGCGAGCAAGGAGTTTGAAGAGCGGTGGCTGGGCGCGGGCCAATCGGGGACCTACGTTCCAAGCGAGGCTTGGAAACAGAAGCGTCTCAGCCAATCCGGTACCGGCAATGGACACGAGGCTTGGTTTGAGACTCGCGTAGTCCTGCGAGAGGACGCGGAGCCCCGAGTGGTTTCCTGAAATGAAAACGAGGCTTGCATCGCAAGCTAGACTAGTTCGCAAGCCTTGGTAATGGAGTGGGCGGGGTCCGCCTTTGTGTACAGATAGTACAAAGCGGGACAAGGCGATGGCCAGCATGTATTGCCCAGTAAAGGTGAAAACGCTAAGGGAACAGCATTAGTGTGGAGTCCCTGATAATGTTTGACTGAATAAATTATCAGAGGTGGGAGTAATTTATTTAATATTGCTAATATCAGCTTTTTTATGAACAAGAAGATCCAACATGTTCAGTTGTAGTATTCACAGCAGGGAGGTGGGATAGCAACAGAACTTCAGTTGATTAGTGTTTTAGGACGCTAGTCCACGGATTTGGTCATTTAGTCCATGGATATGGGTGCTGAGTCTATAGACCCAGCGCTGTTCCTTTTCAAACAATATGTTGTCTCTGTTTTTCACACAATTGACCTGTTCGATCACTGTCCAGGTCATATCATTAGGAGTATGATTGGCTTGTAGGTAGTGTTCACTGAGTTTTGTGGTGATTTTTTTGCATCGAATGTTGCTACGGTGTTCACCGATGCGTGTTTTAACTTTCCTGGTGGTCATCCCCACGTAGCGTTTTGCACAGGTGATCAAGTAAATCACGTTTGTTGAATTACAGTTTGTGTGGGATTTTTGTGCCCACACTTTTCCAAGTTCCAAGTTAAGTTGTTTGGAGTGAGTGGTCAGATGACAGACACTGCAGTCTGTGCATGGAAAGTGACCCGCTAAGGATCCACGAGATCCAGCGAGGGTGCAGCTAGGTGCCGAAGCGGGTGCTGAGCGTTGCGGGCGTAAGAGACCTTACTATGGGACATCTTTACATCAGATAAGTTGTATGAATGGGATCCTGCCAGTTCTAAAAACCTCCTTTGTGTGTATATGTTTCTCTTCCCTTTATTATTAGGGTGTGCCATTGTCGCTCCCACCCCCCTCCTGAGTTCTATGGGGCGTGGATCTATTTCTTTACAAGTGAGGACATTTTTCATATATCTTGTACTTAGTGTTGTGTGCTTGGTTAAATTACATACCACGGCCGGCAGTGTCACGGCGCTTTGCACCGGAACCCTGCTCTCACGTTTTTTCCCCTCGGGGTTCATTCCCTGACACCCCACGATAGGTAGCGTGCTATTTACTTGTACTACCTCACAGATAGACTTAGACACGATAAGTCTTCTCACTAAACCACTGTTGCTATACTACACATACGCAACAGTCCGCGCTGAATACATCCCTTCAGCGCTAGTTGAGGCCCCTCCACCATGGATTTTGGCACAACCTCAACAGCGCATCCCATGCATACCGGCCACGGCCCTTGATAGGTATGCAAGCACGTGTCATGCCACAAAGTCACTCTTTATGGCCACTGTACATATGTACAAACGATTGATTTTATATCTTTGTGTTTATGTTTGTGTTTGTCTGTTTGTCACTTTCCTCCTACAGACTCCTAGGTTCCTCGCAAAAGAGGTAAAACCCCACAACTTATGAGTTTGTTTTTTCTTTTTTGCACCATTTTACACATAGTGCTATTTTTAACTTTCACGACCATTGGCAGGGCGGGCCTTAGCGCGCCCCTCCTGTCATTGGCACACTCGCTTACCGGTCCTGATGAAAGCCCAGTAAATTAACACATAGAATGGGCAGAAACATGTTGACCTCCTTTACAGGGTAAACACCAGTATAATATAATTGGCTAGTTTCCCTTCACATATCCAGTTTTTAATATGTCAGGTTGACCAGTGAATAAAGTTTTTTTTTGGTACAACCATTGACATTTTTAACCTCATTACTTTTTCACACTTCATCTTCACACAAAAACCTGCTCCACAGTCTCCTGGCGTCGCAGCACACCGGGGAGGTACTCGATCTCTCCCGGTGGACCCGATGATGAAGCATGTCACCACTAGGGTGAGTGAGGGTTTCCTGAAAAAACAGTGTACTTTTTCATGAAATTGGTCTTACTATCGGACCACTTACAACTGGCCTCAGACTTCACGTGCGACAACCACCTTTCTTTTTAGAAACTTCACATTTCCATCATTGATGATGCCCAGACATCACAAATAATATAGACCAAATATATAAATTATCCAACCTGTAATTACGGGAGTGTACATTAGTAATACACAGGAGTCACAGAATCTTGATGGAAAAATCTTGATTTATTTCTATTCTTTTTGTAGATGTAAACATGAATTCAGCCCAGCCAACGCGTTTCGTCCTAAAATGACTACATCAGGGTTGTAAGTAAATGCTCAAAACCAGGTGTATCATCTCTAGTTAGGCTATGCGCTGTAATTGAGCAGATCTCAGACGATAGTATCAAAGATGAGTCATCAAATATTCTATGTTCAACTCCAATTAATTTATTACAACCCTCCATCTTCCTCATCAGAAGTGAATTAATTATGTTAGGGCTCCCGGTTTTATGGTATTTATTTTTTTGACATTTCCGCCTGTATTTATCTATATTGATTTTTTGGCCATTTTATGTGTATTTATCCATATTTATTTTGTGTTTTGTGTATAAATTAAGTTGTAAAACGGTACATTTCCATATTTATTTAACCGATAGACGTGCACTCAAACTTTGATGTCTGTCATGATTTAGCTATTTAAGCTGCCAAATATTATGTTACAATACATCTGCAAAATATTAATGTTATACCACAAATGTATGTTGACATATGCCATTATTTAAAGTAATTTCATTTTGTTTTTTTAATTTCCCATGCTGTCCATCTGCTCAGCTGTTGGGGTACAATTCATGAAAGACAGCACGGAGAGTCACTTCAAAGAAGCATAATTTTCTGTATTTATCCACTTTTGAAAATAAATGTTTTCATAAAACACATTGTTTTCTGTCTGAATTTATCTGTAAAAATCTGTAAAAATGGAAAACAGGGAGCCTAAATTATGATCAATTATATTGTTCTCCCGTTGATCCAAAGCAACAGCTACCATCTACCAGGTTCAGAGTGTAACACTTTGAACCCGGTAGATGGTAGCTGGATAATTTATATATTTGGTCTATATTAATTATGATGTCTGGGAATCATCAATGATGGAAATGTGAAGTTTCTAAAAAAGATTAATGATATTATCAATGATAACACATGTGTAGATAATAGACACTCCTGTATTGTATGTACTAAGTAGTTTTGTGTAGTGATTTGTTGGCCATAGAATCACAAACAGTTGAGTGTCTGGGTCTAACTAATACTGATAAATACTAGTGTGACTGTCCTATATCCCTAGTGCCTTTCTTTGTCTTATAAAAATGTTATTGTTGTGTTCGTCACGGATTTGCTCCTTAATTTGCCTTCTTAGGCAAGTTGTGTGTATCAATGTTTGCCCAGGGTGAAACAACACATGGAACAACTGTGAGAGACCCACAGTGATCTTTTAGCTGTGGGGTTAACAATGTAGCCACTAGCAACATCTCCTCTACGTAGCGTCTCTAGTATCAGTTCCTTAGCAACCACAGGTCTAGATGGCTCAGCACCTGATTTGACTGGCAAAACAGGAGAGAAGCAAAACTCACACCTGGACAGGCCTAGGGTAGAGACAGATAGATTACAATATGAGGATAGGAAGGTGTTGCAGCATGAGAGACAAGGGATGGAGGTGTGCAGCCTTTCAGGAACTTGCTCCAAAGAGGGTTAAGGCTATTTACAGGGATAAGTCAAAGCATCACATTTCAATTAAATCTTTAACTCTCTACTTTCAATTTCGCTGGCTTTCATGGTAAAAGTTCAGATCAGATATGTTTCCAGGGCGTGGGGACCATTGTGTTCCCCAGAATTCACATGTAAGGCTCACACGTGCCTGGATACTTTTTCACGTCTCTACAACATCTGACACTGTTTTCCCACTTGACATGCTCTCCTTATTACCTAAATGAATGATTGGCATAAATCTCCTCACTTGCTTCGAATCCTATATTTTGGGTAAGATACAAACAGCTAACCTGCTGCATTCGACACTGTCTCTCAATTTCATATATGTGGGATTATTGCAAGTCTCTCTTGCCTGCAATTTTATCTTTCAGGTCCAGTTGCTAAAAGTCCACCTACCACTATTCCACTCATCTGCCAAAACGTTGAATTAAATTGGCCACAGAGTTCTTCGCTAAACTATATATTGATATTATGCGTCTCCCTGGCCTGACCTAGCTGCTCCTAGCCTCACCCTCATTATCCACACCAATGGCATGCAGATTCCCATCATACAGATGATACATCTGGTCAAACCCATACTTAACTTTCAAAAGTGTCTTGCATTAGCAGCAAATTGGATTAACAAAAACACGCTGAAACAACACTGACAGGAATTATGTTCTTGTAGTGAGAGGACGCTCCTCTACTTGATCATCAAACATGAAGCCTGCAGTTCTAGACCCTGTTCTACCCCTGTTTCATAAATGCATAAACTTGGGGTCTCTTTGGTCAATGTCCATCTAAACCTCCCCAAATCAACAAAAGTTACCTGCAACTGTTTCTATCAGATCATTATACTCTGCAAAAATCGTCCCACCTCTTCCACTTACTCAGAGCCAGTAACCCAGGTCATCCCAGCTCACTCCAGGACAAAGGCAGGTCTCTCAGTCTCTGCCTTTCTCACTCTCTTATGACCAGATCAGAGACAGTAGCTGAAAGTGTATTCTTTGACTTTATTATTTTCCATATCTTCCTCAAACTTTTGGCCTTGCACTTTTTACTTGTCAATAAGTAGAGTGGTGTGGCTCACTGGTTAGAGGCGGCAGACCCGAAAGCAGAGGTCGGCCTGGGACCAGGGTTCTATTCCAGACGTGGCAGGATCTTGGGCCATGGTCAGCGGACTCGATAATTCTCGCCTCGGTGCCTACTCCAACCATGGGTCCCACTCAGCAACTCTGGGCAATAGCTTGCTTAATCTCTACTAACGGCCCCATCAGCGCCGGGGATGCTTGGCTTCACCTTGGAGATGCCCAGGAGGGACCATCTCACAGGGAAAGCCATGATGAGTTCCCCAGTGGTATACAGCGCTGGGACGCCCCTTTGCTGGGGCAGCTGTGTGCTTTACAAGTATACGACATTTAACATAAAAGATCTAATTTCAAGAGGCTCTCCTACGTACCTCCAAGCAGTTTATCCTATAAGACTGGACCACCTATGCAACAAATTTGACAGGTACCATCATCGCAGTTCACTCAGACCTTTCAAGTCTCTCCTACTCCACCTTCATTTTCTAAAGACAGTTTGGCTAACAAGCAGATCATTCTCACAACGAAACTATGGAACTCATTTGCCTGCTCTCTTCTTGCACAGAACCACCTCCTTTCCCAAAAATCGTTGAAGACTTTGCTCTTTAACCACCTCAATTTAACTTAGCCTGGGTATAGATAGCATCATCTCAGTCTAGCGACAGGGCAGCACTTTTTTAAAAAAGTGTCGTTTTCACATTAAAATCAATCAAATCACATGAAGAGAGGAATTGGAAACCATTCCATAGATTGAGCCTGGAATTTATTGCCAGTATATATGCTTCAATTTTGGTTCAGAAAAGGTTTAGCTGGGTTTGTGTAGAAGAGACAATACACTCGCTGCTATGGGGTTTAGATGTGGTCACACATAAGAGAAGTCAGAATTATTATGATCATTTAGGCATCACAGACTCTTCCGTTGTCGAGTGTAATCTTCTGCAAGCTACAGGAGGTGCCCATTCACCACCTTTTAGAAATAGTTTTATATAAGTGTTCTCGTGCACAGCAGATTACAATGGCTTTCTTTATTTTCTCCTCCAGTGTGGACATCCACTCCGGGCACGTTATCCTTCTATGCCACCTTGCTCCAGGACAAATTAGAATTTGCAACATGATGTTTGCTTCCTGGGACTTTCGTTCCCTCCGAAAAGAAAACGTGAGTTTATGAGGCACGAGAAATGCAGTATGCAAATCTTGCACTTAACTTGTCACAGATTAGGGGAGGAAGCTTATGAATGAAAGCTTTAGCTGCACCTGACCATCTATTCTGGCTCGGGATGGTGCTAGGGCCCTCCTAAGCAATAGACTTTTCCAGGGACATTTCTTGAGTTACAATATGGGCTATGAACGTAGCAGCGCCAGAAGTCCGAGAAAATACTGCAGATGCCTGGAAAAAATTGACCGTTGGAAGTAAAAGTCCTGAACCGGAAGGGGCCATCTCCAAATAAAAGGAGGCTCCTTGTGAGCAAAACTATTGCACTTTTTAACAACTGGGAGCGGAAAGTCTTCTATGCACTTACTGATGTGTGCTGCGAGTCAACTGAAAATGTTAGAATATTCGTTTTTGGCCTTCAACATCAGCCTAAATCCAAGGCTGGGGATCTTTTTAGAGGAAGCCTAAAATAAAGGACGAGTTGGGGGAAGAGAGGTGCATGCAACACATTTCAATGCCTGCAGAACTGTTTTAAAATGTGCAGAATGAGGTGGTCACATATATCTTTGTGATTTTGACTTTGAGTCCACAGCTACAAAACAGATTTTGTGAAGTTCATGGTACTTGTCACAATAACAAATACTGTTGACAAGAAAAACCAGGATTAACTATCAGGTGGCACAGAGGGGCATATTTATCTGAAAGAACTAGGGCTTGTGTACTTAACAAATCTATTTACAAAGACCTAATCTAGTTTATACGATAGAGGGACCCATGTCACCAAACATAAGATTGCTCCAAAGATCACCTTTATGTGTATTCCTTGGACAATCAATGAATGAAATATGAGCAAATGGTGAAGTGAAAAGTGGTACAGAACAAGCAACCCAGACGTTTTCTGCACACAACGACTGAGAGAGGGAGAATGGTTGAAACTGATATTGGTAACAGGATATATTAACCCAATGCCTGTCAATCCATTACGTTGTGTATTACCTTTCAAAGAATAACTCGTGAGTATCCGAAAGGCCACATCAATATGTTTTGGCTTTACCTACTGGTTTTGTGGTAATGGTAACCTTCATCAAGACTCGAGGGGAAGAAGAAGAAGGAGCAGCCATAACTGTACCCTGTTTTTTGACAGCCTGTCTGGCAAATGGTAACCGGCAAATTAATGGACTCCAAAAGTCAGTCAAGTCAAGTCAAGTAATTTGTATAGCGCGCTACATACCCGGAGGGTCAAAACAATTGGCAAGAGTGGTTTGTGCACCTATCTGTGAGTTAGTATCTGCCAAGTCTGTAGCAAGGGATAATGGCTATCAGTGGAGATATTTAAATGTATTCATTGTATTTGGAGATTTGCAGGAAACCCAGAAATCGAGTGACAAGTCTTATGTTGTAGATAAAAATGTTCTGTCCAGCATAAATCTGCATATATAATGTCTCAAGATATTCCTATTGCGATAAAGATGGCATTTTTCCTAATGTGATTTCAATTTAGTTGTGCTCCGGACTCATCACATGCAAGGACAGTTTCAAGAATACTTCACATCTGTGTAGTAGAAGACACAAGCAAAAAATATGGTGCCAAAAAGTTGAGATTCGGGCTTGTGTAAACACTTCTATACACTGGGCCAACTTTCACTTTACTTTGTTCCCAACCACAAGGAAGACCTTAAGAACGATGGAGAGCAGCCAAAAGAAACTAGAAAACCACAATAGTGATGAGTGAGTCCCCTTTGAAAGCTGGCTACAGTTTATATTTCCAGCCTATACTGCATTGCATCCCGTGCAGTGTTTCAAGGCAATTGTACAACACAATTCTGTAAGTAATAAATATTAGCATGACCAGACTCACCCGATCCTTGCCAGCCTGTTCATTTAGGGCCTTCACCCAGGCACGCTGCCAGTTTTCCCGGAAGGATTTAAAAGCGAATAAAGACGAGAGAAGACCCCGGACACCAGCTTCTGGGACACCGGAGCCTTCCCGAGCTGCCACTCTTAACTGCAGCAGCGACTTCCAGATGCCTGATAGTTCCGGTAGATTTTGGTTGCGCCGGCTCCAAACACCCTGGGAATACTGTGCAAGCCAGACAAGCAGAGTGAGCAATGAGGCTGCGAATAGCAGCAGCAGGCTTAACCACCCTAAATCTAGGTCCAGTCCTGCGGGCAACTGCAGCAGCTCCCACAGAGCCTGCATGTTGAGGGCAGATGATGGGAGTTGGGGTGACTTTTCAGGAGCCCATGAGGTGGAGTGAGGGGTATTTCTGCATACTAGGCGCACCAATTTCGTGAAAAAAGATGGATTTTAATCATTATATCAAGAGGCAGAGAGAGGACTGGGCACAACAAACAACTCAAAAAAAGAACAGTAACAAATAAAACAGATAGAATGATGGGTTCTCATATCAAGGGAAGGATGAGACAGGCTGGATTATGGGACTGGAGGTCCTTGTTCCCTGGCTCAAGAAGTGGGGGGCATTACATAGTAGAGCTTGGGGATCATACTACTAGCAGAGGATGTGGTAACTCTTTGGACAACGAACATCGCAATTTAGGAGGAAACGTGATTCTACTTTCAAAGAGGCAATGAAAAACAGTTGAGGTGTGTACCAGAAATTGAATGTGGTTCAGTCGGAGAGTAGTACCTGGTATCAAAGTGGAGTGGGTCTATTAAACATAGGGCTATACTTTCTAGATTATTTTTAACTGGCTTAATTCCGAGGAGTTCGTTTTTAGTTTATTCAGGGGCTCAGGTTCCTATGAGGCTGGGTACCTGGATATTTGTATGGCTCTCAGGGTTAACGTTTCTTCCTTGAATGGAAGGAATGAAAATCTATGGATTATACTAATAGGAGCAGGGGGGCTATCTCAAGGCTAATGACGGTACCTGAGTCCCTGAGTGCTATATTGAGTTGTCTATGTGGTGGAGTACTAGAAAGTGCTTTGTGGAGACTGCTTATAGAGCGGTATCTGTGCAATCAGCTCGTTTCCAGAGGGTCATATTGGTGGCAAATATTCCTTAGTCTTGACCACTTCATTGAAAATATGGAACTGCTACTTGTAAGCTAATGGGGTATTCACAATGTTGGTAGAGAGGAAAACATTGGGTTGCTGCGTGGAAAGTAGGATAAGATGAATGATGATGTTTGAGAAGAGGGTACTACTTTCTGGAAGATATCGTGAAAAGACAGGTCCTGTTGCTTGGACGGGGTGTTTTGCGAAGAGGCAAGTCTCGATCTAGAATAGATAGAGCATACATAGGCCGGGGTATTGATGGGGGTCTGCGCCGTCCTTGGGAAAGGGGTCTTGATGTGGGGTCGAGATGGCTGAGATGGGGTCTTGGTGTGGGGTCGAGATGCCTGGGATAGATAACTACCTGGGATGACCTGCTAACTAGGATGGGGGAGCTCTTGACGTGTGGAAGTCATTCACCTAAAAACAGATATTGATACGTGGTTAGGGCTTTACAGTGTGCTACCTGTTACCAGAGTGAAGGGTTTTGGTGTAGGGATCTTCCAAACGAGCAGTGGGTCTTGATCTGGGGCTTAGGTTACCTGGTAGAGGCTCTTGATTTGTGGGGGTCTCATTACCTAGCAAGGGTTCATGGTGGGGTGATACCGGTCACCTGTCTGGGGAGTTCGAGGTAGGGGAGCCTTGTTACTCGTGAGGAGTTGTTGATGGGCCCTGTATCATGTGAGGGGTTCTCTATGTAGTTCTGTTATCTGGACGGGGATCTTCAAATATGGTGGTATCGCTGTTTGAAAGGGGGTCCTGGTGTGATGATACCTGTAAGCTGGTAAGGGCGCTGACGTGTAGGAGGCAGACTAGTTTAAGGGAGTACTCGTCAATAGTTCTACTTCTAGGACGGTGCTCTTGGTGCGTGGAAGGCTTACGACATGGGGGTAGTCTGCCAGTGCGAGGGTTTCGTTACGTGGGCGTACTGACTTGTGGACCCTGTAACCAAGAGGGTCCTTGATGTTTTAGAGTCCCGCTACTAAAATGGTGGATCTTGCTCAGGTTGGAAGGAGTAGTTTCCTCGGAGATGCCTGCTGGTGGAGTGGGGATGTCTGTCCGTGAGGTGTGGAGTGACTGAGGGCTTTTCAGAGGTCCGTCGCTGGGCTCTACGGGCCGGGGCCGGTACAGGCTTATTGCCTCTTCTTTCCCGGTACCGGCCCAGACTCCCTGGCTCCGTGTCCGTGATTACGGGTCCGAGCAGCTCCCACTTCGTGTCCAGGGGGGTTTCTCTCCTTTTGCAGGATTCCACCGCCAGAGCTGTCAAACTAAGAGTGGGATTACAGCGCATGCGCGGAGCCGAGCTGTCACCCTGCGCACAAGGCCCGCCCACTTCCAGGGTCTTAAAGGGGCAACTCGTAAAATAAGCGAATTAAACCCAAACCAAAATGGTCGTGTTCCAAAAAACTTATGTAGCCACGCCGTATGAGGCAAGGGCCATTTTGGTAGAGGCAAAAATATGACATCTACAGCACCCAGCTGGTGCCATTTTGGTAAAGCGATGAGACCGAAACCTAGTTATCCTGCGACAGAACATAGAATACGTTCCCGTGCCTTAGGTAGCAATTTTTCCTCCACACGTTGTGGAAATGTTATTTTAATATTTCATTTTGCTGTCAAACACGCTGTGCAATTAAATTAATTACAAATAATAGACCTTTCTCAGCCATGGTCTATCCCGGTCTCCAGAGACACTAATCAGAGAACACATATACATTGTACGCCGATTAAATACAATGCACTAATAGTGTATTCGCACATTAGACATGTAAATGTGTATTTGGAAGTTATACAGCGCTCCTAACAACTATGCGGTGGCTTCAGAACGCTTTTGGGAAATAGTATTGGAAAGTCACCGCTTCTATAAGATGTCTCCTATCGTGTGTACATATTTCCTACTTAGTCTGTCTTCTGTTTCTATCTGTGACAGCTCACCCTTCCAGTCGTGTTTCAGGTTGCAGTGCAGAGCTTACTTCCTTGTTCTACCTTTATCGCACTTAAGCAACAGCAAGTTTGGAATCTGTTCTTTTCAGTGGACAGGGCACACACGAGTACACGGCTGCGGGGCAGCCTATGCCCAGCCATGGGTGGGCTGCCACTCTTCCCTCTGCTGATCAACTTCGGTGGATCCCTCCTTGGCTTCCTGGGTACCATAACTCTTATTCCAGCATTTAAAGACCACTTCATAGCAGCCAAACTCTTCGGCGTGGACCTTAACAAGAGCAGCAAGCAACCCATGTGAGTACAGATGGGGATGGTGCAGCCCACGTGAGTGTCAAAGGGCGATGCAGCACAAGTGAGTAAGAAGCATTTACAATGCAACGGTCTCGCCTTTGCAAAAGTTAGAGTTATTGGCATTGTAAATGACAACATTTTTATTTATGTGTTGGTTTTGAAAACAGATAAATACATGGCATTGTCATTTACAATGCCAATAGCTTAATCTCTCGCAAATGCCAGACCTATTGCATTTGCAACCACACACACACACACACACACAGAGCCACACACACACACACACACACACACACACACACACACACACACACAGAGCCACACACACACACACACACACACACACAGAGCCACACACACACACATAGATGTGGTGGATGTGGATGTGGTGGTGGTGTTGGATGTGGTGGATGTGGTGGTGGTGGGATGTGGTGGTGGATGAGGTGGAGGTGGATGTGGTGGGTGTGGTCGTTGACGTGGTGGATGTGGTGGTGGATGATGTGGTGGATGATGTAGTGGATGATGTGGATGTGGTGGTGGTGGATGTGGTGGTGGTGGATGTGGTGGTGGGTGTGGTGGTGGATGTGGATGTGGTGGTGGATGTGGTGGCGGTGGACATGGTGGTGGATGTGGTGGTGGTGGTGGTGGATATGGTGGTGGATGTGGTGGTGGATGTGGTGATGGTGGTGGATGTGGTGGTGGTGTTGGTGGTGGATGTGGTGGACATGGTGGCGGTGGACATGGTGGTGGTGGTGGACATGGTGGTGGTGGATGTGGTGGTGGTGGACATGGTGGTGGTGGATGTGGTGGTTGGGGATGTTGTAGTGGGGGATGTGGTGATGGATGTAGTGAATGTGGTGGTGGTGGATGTGGTAGTGGATGTGGTGGTGGTGGTGGTGGATGTGGTGGTGGGGGATGTTGTGGTGGGGGATGTGGTGCTGGATGTGGCGGATGTGGTGGTGGCGGATGTGGTGGTGGTGGATGTAGTGGATGTGGTGATGAAAGTGGTGGTGGTGGATGTAGTAAATGTGGTGGTGGATGTTGTGGTGAATGTGGGGGTGGTGGATGTTGTGGATGTGGTGGTGGATGTGGTGGAGGAGGTGGTGGATGTGGTGGTGGTGGATGTGGTGGATGTGGTTGTGGTGGTGGCAGACGTGGTGGTGGATGTGGTGGTGGCTGTGGTGGATATGGTGGTGGATGTGGTGAATGTGGTGGTGGATGTGGTGGTGTTGGATGTAGTGGATGTTGTGGGGGATGTGGTAGTGGATGTGGTGGTGGTGGTCTTTTAATTACTTAAAGTCCCGCCATACATTGACAACAATGTGAGTGTCGAGTCGGAAGTCCGCTGAAAGTTTACTTCCCAGACCATTAACAATAACAGAGCCTGTCGCCCTCATTGAAATAGGCACGTGCTGGTGGCTGTAACAAAGCCACCTGTCCGTAAACACTGAAACCCAACCCATATTTCACCTCCCAGACACCTACAGCCATTAAACGTGCAATATTTACAGCAGCCTATTTTTCCATGATCTCAAGTGAGGGTTTGCCACAGACAATATTGTTTGTTTTCCCTATTGGTTTTCACCGGGTTGAGCAGTGAGCTAAGATGGGCCAAACGAGAAATACAAACGTTTGATCCAAGGGGCCATTAGGAAAAGCTGGTTGTTGAAAAATAACTTTGCTCTGCAAAAAAAACACGAGGGACATATTAATGCTATAGTAAACTCTTTAAAAAATATTAAACTTATTGACAGCTAATCATACATAATTCTATATAGTCCGCACCCAATCAAGGAAAAAATGAATAGATAATAAACGTGGTTAAAAAAAGGATTGCATGTTGCCAGCCATAAGAGTTTGTGGCCGGGACCTTCTAAGATACATATCTGTAAAAGGAGGAATGTAACCATGCACTGTGGTGGGGGATGTTGTGGTGGGGGATGTGGTGGTGGATGTGGTGGTGGTGGATGTGGTGGTGGTGGATGTAGTGGATATGGATGTGGTGATGAATGTGGTGGTGGTGGATGTAGTGGATGTGGTGGTGGATGTTGTGGTGAATGTGGTGGTGGTGGATGTGGTGGTGGATGTGGTGGTGGATGTGGTGGTGGATGTGGTGGTGGAGGTGGTGGTGGATGTGGTGGATGTGGTGATGGTGGATGTGGTGATGGTGGATGTGGTGGTGGTGGATGATGTGGTGGATGTGGTTGTGGTTGTGATGGTGGTGGATGTGGTTGTGGTTGTGATGGTGGTGGATGTGGTGGTGGTGGTGGTGGTGGTGGTGGACGGAGTGGTGGTGGACGGGGTGGTGGTGGATGTGGTGGTGGTGGATGTGGATGTGGTGGTGGCTGTGAGGGATGTGGTGGCTGTGGTGGTTGTGGTGGCTGTGGTGGTGGATGTGGTGAATGTGGTGGTGGATGTCGTGGTGAATGTGGTGGTGTTGGATGCAGTGGATGTGGTAGTGGTAGTGGATGTGGTGGTGTATGTGGTGGTGGTGGTGGATGTGGTGGTGGTCTTTTAATTACTTAACACCATCGACGCTTATGGTTTTCCCCCCCTGTGCTGAAAATCTGGAATTCCTACTAATCATGACGAGCTCATCTCGGCATCAGTGTACGAGATGTGTACCTCATGACGAGCTGAGCTCGTCATGAGCGTCGAAGGTGTTAAAGTCCCGCCATACATTGACAACAATGTGAGTGCCGAATGGGAAGTCCGCTGAAAGTTTACTTCCCAGACCATTAACAATAACAGAGCCTGTCGCACTCATTGAAATAGGCACGTGCTGGTGGCAGTAACAAAGCCACCTGTCCGTAAACACTGAAAGCACCTGGTTTTAAACCAAACCCATATTTAACCTCCCAGACATCTACAGCCATTAAACGTGCAATATTTACAGCAGCCTATTTTTCCATGATCTCAAGTGGGGGTTTGCCACAGAAAAGATTGTTTGTTTTCCCTATTGGTTTTCACCGGGTTGAGCAGTGAGCTAAGATGGGCCAAACGAGAAATACAAACGTTTGACCCAAGGGGCCATTAGGAAAAGCTGGTTGTTGAAAAATAACTTCGCTCTGCAAAAAAAAGACGAGGGACATATTAATGCTATAGTAAACTCTTTAAAAAATATTACACTTATTGCAGCTAATCATACATAATACTATGTGGTCCGCACCCAATCAAGGAAAAAATGAATAGATAATAAACGTGGTTAAAAAAAGGATTGCATGTTGCCAGCCATAAGGGTTTGCGGCCAGGACCTTCTAAGATACATATCTGTAAAAGGAGGAATGTAACCATGCACTGTGAGCAGAGAGTTGAATGACCCAGAACCCTCCATCAGAGGTGTGTGCTATTCCTCTTCTCTTGACAGGCACTGACTGAAATTCACAATTTCAATAGGTATTTCAGATGGTGATCAAGCAAGCACATTAAAAAGAAAACACAAAAAGAATATTTAAACCTCTCTACGTTTGTTTTCATTAAACCATATGGTACCGATCACAACTCATTACGTTCTTTCATTAAAATGCACTTGAATTAATGAAGTATAACAATAGAAAAAAGCCTTTGCAATTAGCAGGTCTGGGAAATGAGTTTTAGTTAACAGCATATAATCACCGCAGGACAAGAATAACAAGCAAACATTGGTAAAGCCAATAGGTCAGGGTTTAATGTGCTAAAACATGTAGTGTTAGCACATTAGAGTTAGGCAAAGGGAAGGAAGCAAGTATGAGCTAACCGAGAGGGTTATAGTTGTAAAGTGGTCTTCCTGTAATGGAAACACTCCAGTGTAAGAGGTAGGGGAATACCAAACAAACAAAAGCATTAGATGAGAGATGAATACTCCACTGGGATGTGTTAGGATGTGATTGACAAGGTCTGAATCCAATGGCTGGAAGACTACCAATGATTGAAAGAGGAGGGGTGTAGACCCAAAACCCACTCTATGTATATTGTAAGCAATCAGTAATTCTGTGAGCTGCGCTGTCAAATACAGACCTCAAAATAGGCCTTCTATTAAGGTCGATCTACTGCGTTTTTGAGGGCAGACAGAGGGGCCATTATTCCCCGGGCCCTGCGCTTTGGAGGGGAGATAGAGGGTCCATTATTCCACGGGCCCTGCACTTTTGAGGGCAGACAGAGGGGCCATTATTCCACGGGCCCTGCGCTTTTGAGGGCAGACAGAGGGGCCATTATTCCCCTGGGCCCTGCGCTTTTGAGGGGAGATTGAGGGTTCATTATTCCATAGATCCTGCGCTTTTGAGGAAGATGGAGGTGGCATTATTCCCCGGGCCCTCCGCTTTTGAGAGGGGAGATGGAGGTGGCATTATTCCCCGGACCCTGCGCTTTGGAGAGAGATGGAGGTGGCATTATTCCCCAGGCCCTTTGCTTTGGAGAGAAATGGAGGTGGCATTATTCCCCGGGCCCTGCGCTTTTGACAGAGATGGAGGTGGCATTATTCCCCAAGCCCTGCGGTTTTGAAGGGCCCCACACGTATGCTGCTGCAAAGCTGTCCTATTTCCTACCGACGAGGTGGCAGGCACAGGTAATATCACAAAATGGCGCCAGAAGCTGTATATGCCATGTGTTCACTTTCCCTTTAAGCTATTTTTATTAAACTTTTTAACAGGTTCCTCTCCTAGGAAAGGTCCCGCTTCGGTGGGTTGACTCTGGCCCGCAACACCTTCTGACGAGCCTGGCACCAGGGTTCTGATAACGTGAAGAAAACTAAATGTTTAGAGCCTCACTTTTATCGCATTGCAGAGAGAGCGAAAGCAAAACTTGTCATCGTTTTCAACAACAAACAAGTGGCAGGCCAGGTCTGGAGAGAAGGGGCAAAGGGCCCTGGTTCAAACCCCAATCACAGCTGGGGCAGTCAAGTACAGCAATCACAGAGGTTCAGAGGCCCCTCCTGCCTTTGGTGTCCAGTGTCACTGCGCCTGCTGCACCTCTGATAGCCACGCCCCTGCTGTGAGGGTGAATGTAGGCCCTAGAGAGGTGGGCGTGGTTCCCTGGGGGTCTGCGGGTGTGGCCGTCACTCCTGTGAGCAGGGGTGGTTTCAGGGCCGGGGTGAACTTTAGCGTAGAATAGTGACACTTTATGCCTGGCGAACGGGCCAGGGTGTTGTCTGTGGTTTTAGTTTGTGACATATTTGTAATAAAGGTCTTTTCTTCCCACCTCAGGCATGCTACTGTCAGTGTCAGCCAGTGGGGCCCTTCATTCCTGAGTTCATGCATGGTTCCCAGCGGCTTCTCTGAAGCCGCAGCAAGTCTGTTTAATACCAGGACAGCCTGGTCGCCTCGGGGGTCAGGGAGGGACAGCCGGGCCTCTCTCAGGCACGACGGCCCCACCGAGTGCCAAGACTCCGGTCAGGAAGCGCTGAGCACAGGCAAGTACCAAGACTCGGGCCAGGAAGAGCAGGGCTCGGCTAGTGCCTAGACTCTGGCCAGGAAGCGCAAAACGGGGGCTAGTGCCAAGACCCGTGCCAGGTAGCGCAAATCAGGCACTAGTACCAAGACTCGGGCCTGGAAGCTCAGGGCTCGGCTGTGGGCGCTGAGGCCAGTGGTTCCGCAGCCCCCTGGCAGACGCTGTCCGGTCTGAGAACCAAGACATTTTCCTGCAGGCGATGGGCAAGTAACTAATCTAGCGCTTCCACCCGCAGCTTGGTGGCACGATAAGCAACCACTGTTCAAGTCAGCATGCCTTGATTCATGTTGGGGGAAGTGCTTTGTAATATGTGCCCGCCTTTATTTGCGTTGCCCCCAGCAGTCCTAAAACAAATCCCATTATTGGCAACACAACTATGGAAGCTAAAAAAGGACGGCTGTTCTGCATCTGGTGTGTTCAGAGTCACCCTCCCCAAAGGGCTTTTAAGCAGCAGGAAGTCTGTTGACTCTGTGAGGGTGAAATTACCAACAGATGAGCCTATGACTTGGGCGAGAATGGGAGAGACGCCGGGGAGGGGGTGGAACAAACAAAGGCAGGATTGCAGCTCAGTTCTGCGCAGAGCGCACAGTGAAAAAATTCTCTTGGCGAATTATGGTTTTGGCCTCATGTGCCTCACAAGGAAGAGATGTGTTTGCTGAGAACTGCGTATCATTGTCGTCGCAATGTAGAATGAAGCGGGCGCCGTAAATAGCTACAGCCCATGAAGCGGGCACCGCAACAAAGTGTTGGTATAGGTAGCAAAAGGTACATTACAGGAGGAATAGACTGGGACCTCGGCGAGAGGGAGGGTGTGGGGGGCGGGACTTAAAAAAAGAGACAGAAATGCCAACGGATCGCATCAAGCCGGGGAAAAGAGTAATTGACACACATCTCTTCCAATGGCTAGCCTCCATTTACGAAGCTAGCCAATGGAAGAGAGAGGCGGGTTAAAGCCCCACACTGTTGAAGTCATGAAATCTTCGGCTCCGCCCCCCCACTGCTTCGCAGTGGGACGGTAGCCTCGACCTAAAAAGGGTAGTGGTGTACAAATGCACATACAGAGAGAGGATGGTGCACTACATATGAGTACAGATATTGGTGCAGTGGTTGAAGTGGGCGGGATCGGATGGGCAACACACGTCCATACTTTTTTAGTTTAAGGAAAACAGTTCCCCTGCTTTCTGTGAAAACATAACTATTCCAGGAGAGCTAACTCCAAGAGCTGAAATGCTTCAGCTGCAGTATAAAGCAGAGATTCTTCTGTGCTGTGAAACCGAAGGCGGGCAGACAGCTAAACAACCCTTCTTACCATGGTGCCTGCTTACCTGGAAGAGATGTAATTGTGCACAAGGGTCAATCTGCAAATGTAAAGGGAGCTTGGATGCGGTATTGACTTTAATTTATGGAATCACTTTACACTTCCTGATGACACAGATTTATTGTTTTTGAGTGGTATTAGAAAGGAGTTACCAGCTGAGCAGTGAAGTGTGTGCTTTTCAAAAGCCTGTAACACAGGCCCCTGCTCTGAAGGGGCTGCACAAGCCTGTGTTAGGCCCCGAACTATTCTCCACTGTTCCAACCAGGATTCAATTCTGTGTCTCTCACGGGTAATAGCGTTACCTTTGGGCTAATGCGGTGTGCAGGAGGCTTTTTGGCTGCTAATGTTAAACATTGTATGTGTTTTTATTATACTGGCAATATTTGTTCTTCATTAGGTTTTGCTAGCTGCTGCTACCTGTGTTTTCTTTTTGTTTGCGCGGTGTCCGTCTGTCAGAGCGGGCCCGTGGACAAGTTAGCGCTCTAGCTGTTGCTCCTCCCCCAGCCCTCACTTCCTTTTTAAAACCGGATGCTGCGGTCACGCAGCGGGCGCGCCAAAGGGGCGCCAAAGGCAAACCCGTCTGCGCCCCGGAGGCGACCAGCGCCAGCCATGCTGCTGGTTTATCATCGGAGGAGTTAGGAGGCAAAAGGTATTATAGCAGATCGGAACTGCTGGCTCTAGACAAGGCAAGGTGTGGTGGTGGGGAGAAATGGGGTGTATTGCAATGCTTGCACCGGACCTATCCCATATGTTAGTTTCGTTTTCATGCCAGGGTGCCTGCTATGGTCCTAGGCAGAGAGAATGAGAACAGAGTTAGGGCAGCTCTTATCAATGCTCGCTCTATGGTTAAACATGCCTCCGACATATGTGGAATCCTATCCGATGGACATTTAGATCTGTTATTTCTCCATCGTCATGTCAGCCCATTTTGCACTGTGTGGGACACGGCTTTACCAGCCCCCTGGCCCACTGGGTGCTTTATTGAGGGCTTTGGATGGTGTAATCATTTCTCATACCCTTCGCTTCTCAAAATTCCTGTTTTTGGGTGATATCCATTTAAACTGCCCAGAATCTGTAGGCGCTAGGGAGCTAATGGATTTGTTTGATTTGACCCACCTTACTCAGTGGGTTAAGTCACCTTTCCATCAAGGGGGACATATTATTGACATGGTGTGTTTCAACTTTGTCCTGTCGGTGGACGACCCCCTGCAGGTGACTTGGTCGGATCACCATTTGGTACAATTTTCCTGGTCAATAGGGAAGCAGCCTTCCTCTTTTACCCTGGCGAATAGCATTCTGGGTCGGAAGATTGGCATTCCGGCCCTTTCCAGGGTCCTTGCGGAGACCAGCCCGGCGCATACCTCTGATCTCGAGGAGGCAGTGGATAGTTTTTCCTCTTGGATTAGCCAAGGAGTCGGTAAGGTGCAAAACCCCCTTTCCACTAGACGACCGAGACCTACACCCTCCAAGCCATAGTATTCAGGGTATTCAGGCACCCTTAAAGACCTTAAATTGGCTTGCGAACCCCTGGAACGCTGCTGGCAGCAGCACTATTACCCTCAGGCTAAAAAGGCTCTCCACTTAGCCCAGAGAGAATACTACGCAGCAATTAGAGAGGCAAAAAGGGTCTTTTATGCTGATCGGAGTGCAAAGGCTAATAACAATAGCAAGGAGTTTTTTGCTATCGTGAGTGCTTTTTGTCACCAGCCGCACAACACATGGCCCTACCTGTTTCCGATCAATGGTGTCAGGAGCTGACTACTTTTTTTGTTGAGAAGGTACAGATCATTCAAAACAGTTTGGGACCGGAGGACGCTGCAGCGGGGGTCATTCTCTCCCCTCCCTACACCTCCACTACTGGCCCTCTCTGTTTATGAACTTTGAGCCTACAGCTGGATCTGATATCTTGACCATCCTTAAATTCCTCAAATCAGGGTCTCCGACTGACCCCTGCCCGGCCAGAATGCTGGCCGGGGTCGCCGAAGTGGTCTATCTAGAGGTCAATAGGATTATTAATCTATCTTTACAGACCGCTGTGGTTCCAGGGAGTTGGAAGCAGGCTAAGCTGCTACCTCTTTTGAAGAAACCTTCTCTCGATCCGTCCAAACTGGGCAGTTATCGCCCCATATCTCTTTTGCCGGCTCTGGCAAAGGTTTGTGAGAAGGTGGTTTTTCATCTGCTTGATGCCTATGTGGAGTCTTCTGGCCTCCTCCATCCGTCGCAGTCTGGTTTCCGGGCACCCTATAGTACTGAGACTTCGCTAGAGGAGGTGGCGGAGGCGATAAGGGAGTGCATGGATGCGGGCGGCAGAGCGGCCTTGATTTTACTTGACCTCTCTGTCGCCTTCGATACGATGCCTCACCATCTACTCTTGCTCGCCTTTCCAATATAGGCATTGTGGGCGCCGCCTGGGATTGGGTTAAATCCTTTCTGGAAGATCCCTTTCAACAGGTGTGGATGCCCCACTGTGCCTTTTCGGCCAAAAAATGCTCACAGGGGGCCTTCACGGCTCTACTTTGAGCCCTCTGCTTTTTAATATCTATCTGACCCCTAACTACTGACATTAATTTGTAAGAGTCACGGTCATTCTGTGATCCTCCACATGCCTCATCGCTAGTTAGAGCTGAGTCACTTGGTCTGATCTTTTAAAGACAATGAAACCAGTTGAGTCACCTCCAGTCCCTAAAAGTAGCTGAAGTTGCGATGCTCTCCAAATCTGTTAGTGGCCATAACACTAATTATCATTGTAGTCCTTTGTCAGAGCCTTCACAAACCCTGATGCTTGCCAGAGCTAGTATTCTTCTGAGCCTCCTCCACTATTCTGTCACAAGCTAAACAGTGGCGTAATGAAACTTGAGTGCCCCCCCTGCAAAGTACCTGAAGCCCCCCCACCCTCCGGACTCAGTCAGGAGTTCTCATGGTAGGGGCTGCTGCCTGAGCACAAAATCGAAAGGGGCCCCCTGGAGCTCGCCCTCCCAACGCCGCCACCACGGGGGCTGCAGGGGTTATTGTTACGCAACTGAAGCTAAAGTAGGGAACCTGTCTCTGAGCCTCAAAAACGACCACACCACGAGTTGGAGCTGGGGTCCTCTCTCAGAACCTACCCAGTCCGTGGCAGTAGCTGTGACGCTTGAGTAGGTACACTGTCTTATAACCTGCCTATGGCCATAGCGTTTGCACAACAACAATGAGGGCCAGGGCCCTCGCTATGTGCCTTCCAAGGGAACAGAGCAACACCAGTTGGAGGCAAGGTCTTGACTCGGAGCCTCCCCAGTTCCTGACACTTGATAGAGCTGAGATCTAAAGAATGTGCAGTCTGCAGAAGCTGGTATCCTGTCCCTGGACATCCCCATAGCACCGCCCGCTGTGGCAGTTAGAAGAGCTGTATTCCGCTAACTTTTTCAGTGCTTACAGCGACTCCAGGTTTGGTAAGTAAAAGGCGAGGACTTCAACAACAGAGGGTCCAGGAAACAGGACGACCCTTTGTCTCCCTACCCTACTTTGCATGGAAAAAAAGACCTTAAAATTAGTCTGGTGATTGTACTGGCCACATTACAAAACCACATCCACATTGGCTGTGATTGTGCCTAGTTATGATGTCATAAGAAGGAAAAAACAAACTGAAAAGTAGCATCAGGGTAACTCGTACAAATGTGATCTCCGTACAGTTGGTATTTTCTTGCCATTAGAAGTGTAGTTGACAAATGTACCATTTTCTTTGCTATCCTGACCCAGAACCATAGTACCACATACCCTAGAGTTCTCTTGAAATTCTTGCTTTTGTAGGTGAGATCATAGGCAACGAAAATCCTCATAAGACTAGTACATAGTCACTGAATGAACTTCTCTACTTAAGATAGGGTCATAATTTAATCACCTTGTTATTTTTGCGGAAGGTCAACAGGTATGTCCAGACGTGGGTCCCATGTTCACTGTGCCATATGACTGAAGCTGAGACCTAAGTGGGTCTAAACCGGTCTGAAGTTGTTTATGTTCCCATCTGGAGGGGAACGAGCCTGGCAGTTCTGGCTGCGCTGTTTCTATTGGAGCAGGACCAAGATTAATTTGCATAAAGAAGATCTCTGTGTAGAAAGGCACTGTGGACGAAACTGGTGATATGGAATGCGACCCAGAGCAATCAGCAGTGGCTGAGTTTAACTCATTCATTCCTTGTTGTTTTTCCTAGTTCGTAGGTCAGGCTACCCTGACTCGGGCTAAGAACCAGTAACCTCATTAGGTCACTAGTTTCTCGATTTCTAGTATCTAAGACAAGTGTTTCTAACCAGTCGGTTGCTAGCTACCAGTGTCTTTCTTCAATAGAGAGCCACACATTCTTTTGGGGGTGCTGGAAATGCTGCCCAAAGTCTTCTAAGGTCTCTGCACGACTCACTGGGCACAGGTGCATCAGCCAGAGCTAGTCCGCTTATTAGCTCAAGGGATCCTTTTTAAACAAAGAGGGTGGGAGCACATTGCTTCACATCCCAGCACTCTGTTCGCCCAAATGCATCATGATAAATGTAATGCAGAATAACACTGACTTTAGTGACAATCTTTAGTTTTTCACCCTTGTTGTTGCAGCCAGTGCTGTGTATCTCTAGACACATGTTTCAGAACAGTCGTCCTTCTTCAATAGAAAGCAACACATTGGGGTGCTGGAAATTCTGCCCAAAGTCTTCTCAGGTATTTGTTCAACTCACTGGGCTGGGGTGCATCAACCAGAGCTCATCAGCTCTTTAGCTCCAGGGACCCTTTTCAAACAGAAGAATGGGTGGCTCTCTACTGAAGATGGAAAACTATCCTGAAACAAGTGTTTAGAGCTACACAGCAGTGGCTGCACCAACAAGGGTGAAAAACTAAAGACTGTCACTGAAGTAAGTGTTATCATGCACTGCATTTACCATGATGCATTGTGGGAACTAAGTGCTGGCATGTGAAGGATTGTACTCCCACCCTCTTTACCCCTTATGTTAGATGAGCACCTTGGTATAAAATGTGGTGAGGAACAAAATACGGCTATAGTTAAATCAGCCAAAGTAACATTGTGTAACAAAACAAAGTCACAAGTAATGAAGTGCAAGAAAACCAGGCGGTTAAAATGTTGTGGGTGCTGTTAAAAATGTGTTTGAAAATGGGAAAAGAATGTTCGCAGCGGATGATTCAACATGAAGCAACACAAAAGCATAATCCTTGCAAACTGCTGTCTGCTTTCTTTCAAGACATAATGCAGAGAAGATGTGATGGGGACATTATTTTTAACAAAATACTTTGTTTTGGTATTTCGACCAGTAATTTATTGCGATCTAATATTTGTTTCCCCATGTTTTTTCCTCCTTTAAAGTGAACAATAATCATACTATATTTCTGCAATATATTTCACACTTTAGTTTTCACCTTACTATATTTTAACACAATATCTGGGGTACATATAGTCAATTAAACAATTGAAAGCCACACTTGCTCCTAATAAAAACATTTTTGTTTTTAATTTACCCAAGTGTTTGTTAAAAAGTGAGGACAACGTGGCTAGCTGTGCCAGGCAGGCATAAGAGAATGGATGGATACAAATAATTTAGAAAAAATAATTATTTTTTAATGTTTCTAAATTATTTCTAATGGCATTTAAACACGTTTAAAGTGGTGACCGATCAGCCATCCTTTTATCAAATGTGCATAATCCCCTGAAGAATGACTGCCTTCTCTTGATCTTATTGATATTATTGTTGTTGTCCTGTTAACAAAACACAGATTATTACTTTACTGCAGAGTCACTGTGTTGAGGTCTAGCACTATGTCTGCTGCAAAAGCTTTTAAATATAGTTAATTTGAATGTATATGTCCATGTGAAAGTGTCTTATCACACTAAGAGTTGTACAGGACCAAGCATTAATACAGATCCTTGTCAATGATACTGAATCATGTTTGAATCCTCACAGCCCGGAGTCGCAGGGAGTCATCAGCGGGGCTGTGTTTCTCATCATTCTCTTCTGCTTCATCCCAGTCCCCTTCCTGAGCTGCTTTGTGGAAGAGCAGTGCACAGTTTTCCCACATCATGAGGTGAGTACAAGCCTGAAAACCTGCCACTGATGGAACTTGGACAGGGATATTCCACGTGCTAGTGGTTTGTGGATAGGCTGGACTAGAAACAGGGCCATTTAGTTGGTTTTTTTTTTCGTTGCTGAATGTGGCTTTCATTGGTTATTTGCAACTTGGGGCAATTTTTTGCAACATTGTTCTTTTTTTAATGTATTTAATTTCTGCACTTTGACACTGTTCTATTAAGTCTTCTTCTCCTTGTGGTTCGTAGATCCCTTCTTGATCTTTTTATTTTTATTTTACTTCTCTATGTAGTTTGTGGCTCTTATCGGTTCACTCCTTGCCATCTGCTGTATGATCTTCCTGGGCTTCGCTGATGATGTCTTGAATCTCCGATGGCGCCACAAGCTGCTCCTCCCCACTATGGCCTCACTGCCCTTGTTAATGGTCTACTTCACAAACTTTGGCAACACCACTATTGTGGTACCCAAACCATTCCGGTTGCTGCTAGGCATGCATCTGGACTTGGGTAAGTGTTTTGCCGCCGAACCTCCCAGCTGCATGAATGGGTTTCTGACTGTCGATTGAAAACAAAAGTGCCAAGGTAGAATCCTGTATCTGTCACACATATTTGTTGCAGAAGGATCAACACCATGTCTTCTCTCCAGGTATTCTGTACTATGTGTACATGGGTATGCTGGCCGTATTCTGCACCAATGCAATCAACATACTTGCTGGGATCAATGGAATCGAGGCTGGACAGTCGCTGATCATTGCTGGTTCAATCATCATATTTAATATTGTTGAGCTGAATGGTAAGAAAGTATTTACCTAACTTTATTTAAAGGAAACATGTGAAGTATCCTGTCTGCATTTAAGTTGTTCACAGTGTGACATAGCTACACATATAATCATGAGGCTACACTTTGCTTACTGATCCCTATTAAGAGGCAGCAAACACACAATCTATGAGTGTTGATAGGTTGTATAGTGTAATTTGGCTTTGGTCTTTTAAATGAGGGTTCTTCATTTTGGAGCGGGAGCTTGTTTTATTGGAACAGGAGCTTTCCAACTTGGGCATTTGAGAGTTAGTTGTGGAATACAGGTATGTAGCTGGAGCATGGAATATAATTTTATTTCATTACACTGTTCCAGAGTGGTATTTGTACTCTGACTGGAGTTAATTTAAACTTGTGTGGGTGTCCTCGGGACTGTCTCAGTGCCATCTGAGGAAAAAGTTCCCTCTCCCTCTCATTCATTCATTCATTCATTCATTCATCCATTAACTCTTTATTTCCTTTTTTCCCTCTCCCTCTTTGAATTCTGCTTCTCCTCTTTTACTCTTTCCTACTGTCCCTCTTCCTCGTTGAGCTCTTCCTTTCTAGCACACCTCAAGGTTCAGCAGGTACCTAAGAAACCTGACATCCCCACTCCCCTTATTTCTCCTCAAAATCCTTCATGATTTAAATATTCTACTCGCTGATTTTCCACTGCAAAGAATATAAGGTGAAGCCTATAGTAGAGCAGTCCCTTCTGTGGCCCCTCTCCTCCTGCAGGGGTTCGATGGGTCAGTTAGTAAGGACAAATGGGGAGGTCTAATTTTATCCCATTTGACTGCACAGAGAGTGAGTGATATGTGTCTCTTTGTGATGTGGCTGCAGGTCATATCCAGGATGCATCTTGGATGCTCGCATAAGTCCAGTGTAAGGCCTGATGTAGTATCAAAAACATAGGGGGGGACTTTGAATACAGTTGTACGTTTTTAATTTAATATTGTGTTGGATTTTTTTTATTTTTTTTAGTCCTAAGTTGATACTATAGCTATAAAAAAAGTCATGTATTTTGGTATATTTTTGTATTAAATGCACATAAATCTATATTAGTGCATTGTGTTCGTATGGATAGCTTGGTCAAGTATGGGGAATGACTATCCCAGATTAAGGTGAAATATTCCACTTTTTTAGCACTTCTGTGCAGGGTAGTTTCTTTGTAGTTTATATGGTCTCTTTCCCTGGTTCCCGCCCATAAAGTATTTCAGGGTCTCTGTTCTATTTTGAATGAGCCTTCACGATGGTGCGCCAAATCTTAACATTGAGCATGTTGCCACTGTACCTGTCATCAACCTCGATGTTAAACGGGAATGACGCAGTTCATCCAGAGACTCTTTGCTCTTGGGCCTTCCTCTGCAGGAGTCCTCAATAATCCCTATGCCAGCGGAAGTAGAGGAAGGCTCCTCTCCAGGCTTTTGTGATCTTTCAGAGGCTCTTCTTGTTCGCTTCTCTCCTCTTCGACCATGGAGCTAGGCTGTCAATTTCTTTCAAATCTTTTATTGAGAAAGTCAGAAAGTGCTTACAGTTGTCACGTTTGGTATAATGCTTCAAACACTCAATGATCTGCAATCGCACAATAATCTTGCCTATCCAATGAAATATTCTTTTCTCAAAATAACACGCCTTAAAAGTAGAAAAAAGATTTTGCTGATAGGAAATGTTTGTAAAGCATAGAAAAACGCCAACCATGTTGAATGTTGACAAGGTCTTAAGGTTTGGAAAGGTGTTGGTAACATAAAATTGACTATAAGGCTAAGTTATGTGCTCTGGGATCCTTACATAATGAGCCGGAAAAAAAACCTGGTGTATCTACCATTGATAGGGAGTGGGATCCTGGAGAAAAGTGTTCTCTTAAAGGTGCGGTGTTAGTTTTTTGCACCTTTTAATGACTTGTCTGTCTAGCTAAAATGACCCATGTATCGTCATTTTTCTTTTAAAAGGATTTGTGAAAAAGTTTTACAGGTAACTAGTTTGACTCAAGTGCTTCTTTAGTTTCGGAATTGGCTGCATTTTTCACTAAAATGGAATTTGGAGAAAAGAGACTAGATAGGCTTCCTAAATTATGTTTTTACTTTTAAGAAATGGCTTATCTCAAAGTTTTGGAAAAGCACGATTTTGTAAAATGTGGTCTTAGATCCTGCTTTGAATAGGACTACTCATTGCTTGCGACTATTAATAAGGATCCCCTGGAAGAGATGCAACTGTGCGTCTGTGTAAAGTGTTCGAATCCCGTGCCTCATCTATGCATTGATTCCTGCCGTTGTGGGGCGGTGTGGAGAATTCTGTCATACCCCCAGCTCCCTGAAGTGTGGTGGTTGCATGCATCAGTTGTATGTTGTGTCCGTTGGGGGATGTCTGTTAAGATGGCGTTAACTGTTGGGGTACCAGGGTATTGCATCACTCCGAGACCAAAGACATCAGGCAGCAAGAGTGTTTCTCACTTCTCAGGCTCTCCCATTTGTCATCATTGGTGAGATGTTCCTTGGGTTTGGAGCAGTGGAATGATTCAGAATAAGATCCCCAAATGTAGCAGTGTGTTCGCTGTACCATGTGTGATAACAAGGAAGTCAGCTGTAAAAACATGGCATGGCATGAGTGGCTACACCATTACCCGTCCCAGTTGGGTCCTGATGCACACATTAGGTTGGGGGCGGGGATGGAGGTTCCCACATATTATTTTGCTTTGGGGGCAGGTACAGATTTCAAGGCGCAGTGAGTTGGCACTGCAGTCAGTCAAGAGTAATATACATGTCCTATGGTACTGGTTCGCATCTTGATGGTACTCTTGCTGTGCTCTTCCCTTCCTGCAGGGGATTACCGCGACGACCACCTGTTCTCCCTGTACTTCATGATGCCATTCTTCTTCACAACCCTGGGCCTGCTCTACCACAACTGGTGAGGTTGCCGGATTACTTCGATAACCGTGCCAGCCTGTAGTAATGTCGACTCGTTGGGAGCGGAGGGAATTCTGTACTCTGTTTGACAAGCTTTCCAATAGCCTGTGGGGACCAGACCAAGGGAAGGCAGAGGAAGTTTTTTTGCAAGCTTAAAACATGAGGTGTGCACATTCATTGCTACACAACCTTTACGCATGTGTAATAATGCCAACGTCGGCTGTGATGTGAGGGCTCAGCACTATAGTAATCTTTCAGTAAATAAGAGACTGGTTTGCATAGAGCGGCAATGGAATGTCCAAAGTGCACTTGAAATCCACTTCCGGGTGTGCTTCAAACCTTCTGTCAGATAACTGCAGATGCTTCGAGCAACCGGCTACACATGCCTTAGTAACATTGTTTTTGATGCATAATCCTACTCCCACAGATCAAGTGTGCTACCTGAGGGGGAGACTCATTTAAAGAATCTGTAGTAGTGCCCTCTATTACAACTGCCCGTTTGGTAATTTATTATGCATTTGTCCTATGACAGGGATGTCCGGTTAATACATAGTGATGTCAGCAAACAGGTTTCAGGACACATGCCAACTGGCTCCTGAAATGTGATGTCAGCAAGTACTGTTCAGGCCGCATCACCATTGGTTCCTGATTTCTGATCCTTATTCTTTATCCAGGCTGCATCCTGATTGCTTCCTGAATTGCGAGGTCAGTTAGTATTACTCTTGATGGCTACAGTGGCTAAATACCAGACAAACCAATAAGAATGTTGAATTCCAAAGGCATGTATTTTAATTAAGAAACAGTGATTATTTACCCTCTAGCAAATAGCTTTGAAATACTCATCTAAAGCTACCCTTGCTTTCCCAGTCCACACTCTGCCAGTTGATGAGAGCCACGGCGTGCCACTTGATTGTGGCTCCAAAAGCGATGACTTTAAACACTGGAGTATGCATGGTTTCCACAGTATGTTTCTCCCAGGTCTTTGATCTAGCCCCATCTTCTACATTCCTTCAGCTTGAGATATGGAAACCCTGAAAGGTGTGTTTTCATGCCCCGTACAGTTTAGCTCTATGTGTAATGCCCATGCCCTCCGTGGGTTTCAAATATATGAACACAGTTTGTGTTCACTTGGCACTAGTCTGATGTGCTTGTCCAGAATATTGCAGAGTTCTGTGTCCACATTGTAACATGCCGTTTGATTCAACACTGATCATTCACTGCAGCATGAAGGTGAAACCTTCCTTGCAATGATTCCTTACAAGGTCTCCAGGTTCCATATTACCAGCCTTGCTATCAATAAGTACCAACATTTCATTTTCGATCAATGAAACCATTGTGTCTGACAAATGTTGATATTCGGGTTCTGGAAGGCGCCCCTCTACCTTCGTAGGGTTACAGTGGCTTAGGGTGCATAGACCTTCTCCTTCATTAATGAGGAGTGAGTGAGATGAGATAAGATGCAGAAAGGGATGCTGCCCAAAGTGACTCTACTCTGAAGTCCTTCCGGTCTGCTGCAGGTATGCAGGAGGGTAGCACATGGCTATGCCAGTAAGCAGCAGAACAATAAGATGCCAAAGGAAACCTAGGGGAAACAGGCCAAGGAAAAATAAGGGAATTAGTTGGTGTGTACATTCTTTTCATTCTCATAACATTTCTTATTTCTAAGGTATTTGTTATTTGGATAGTTCTCATAAATGTGATTTGCATTACATCAGTGCATATTAAACATTAATTAATATATAACGGAGGTGCATGTGTGCTGGGTTTCAAAGGGGCCCTTTGTAAAGACCCTCCTTGTACTCCGCAAGAACTTCTCTGGCAGGTCTGTTGTTTTCTTAACATCTCCATTATTCTTAAGAGTATTGGCCAAAGGATACATTGTCCACATATGCAGGTCTCTGGGAGAAAAGGACAACAGACCGCTAACTGGGCGAGACCCGAAAAGGAGGAGTATGGCACACCCAGTGGAAGTAACACTATGAACTATCCCTGAGCGGGAGATGATGGTAAACATGGTACCCGAGGTGCCTAATGATTTATAGATGGCAGCAGTACAGGTGACATGGCCCTGCTCGGCTCTGTTCACCAACCCTGAAACAAGCATTGGCAAACCTATAGGCTTTTCCAATGCTTGTTTTCTAGCCATGTTGTACAGCCACACTGCTGCTGTGCAGCATGGCTGAATTTGTAAAAAGAAAGAGCACTATGGCGCAGCCAGCAAAGGCTGCGTTGTTGAGTTTTTTTTATGCTAATAGGAGGGAGGGCCCGAGGGCCCAACGTCCTATCCGCTCTACCTGCTTCCTACTATGCCCTCCGGGCAGATCGACCTGATGGGAAAATTGGTGGAGGTGTGGCCATGATTATCCGTTCTCACCTCCAGTTCCAACCCATGGCCTATCCTCCTATACCTAATGTGGACTTCTTAATCGCCCGCTCAACGAATATTTTAGCCCCCCTCACCATAGTTCTTCTATACCGACCTCCCCAAACCATGTCTCACTTTGTGCCCACCCTACAAGACCTGCTGGCCACTCTTGCTATCAATAATTCGTCTGTTCTCCTACTGGGTGACTTTAACTACTGGCCCGGTGATCCCAGGGAAGACCAGACCTCCAAAGACTTCTCCGATACTCTCCGCTGTCTTAATTTCACCTCCCACATTCATGCCCCTACCCATGTCCACGGCCATATTCTTGATCAGATATGGTCGGTTGGTCGAACCATATCTCCCACTATCATTCTCCCCTGCTCCTGGTCGGATCATTCGATCATCTCTTTTTCTATTGATCTCTCAGTCACCGACAGGCCTCCTCTGCCTAAGAACATCTTAGCACGGAATTGGAACCGGGGGGATTTTAACACTCTTCACTCTTCCCTGGTGACCTCTTTGCCCAATCTATTTGACCTTCTTCTTGACTCCCAAGTCGACGCTATTGATTTCTGGCTGTCCTCTTCTTGTGACCTGCTCGCCCCCCTCCGAAGGGTCAGGGCTTGTCGCCTCCACGAAGCCAACAAATGGTTTTCTAGTGATCTTAAAGCCCTCAAACTGGCGCTCCGTCAGTCAGAGCACCAGTGGAGGCGCAACTACTGCCCCCTTTTGAGGGACCGATACAGATCTCTTCTTAAAAACGACAAGAAAGCTATTCTCTCAGCTAAGTTGGAATACTTCTCGGGTAAAATTTTATCAGCAGCTAACAAATCCAAGGAGATCTTCTCCATTGTCCACAACCTGGCTGCATCCGGCAGCGTTAATCTTAATCCCGTCCCCTCCCAATCTCTTTGCCTCTCCCTGAACGATTTTTTTCTTGAGAAGATTGTTAATATTAAACTGAACATCCCCCCCCCATCTTCTCTCCTTCCCGCTGCTCCCCTTCCCCCTTTGCTTTCCTCCCTTGACAATTTTCCTCTCATCTCGAAGGAATCCTTCCTCGTTCTGTTCGGGAAGGTCAAGTCAGGCTCCCCCGCTGACTGTGGTCCGGCTCGTATATTAAGGGAGCTGTTCTCTGGCTGTCCTGACCACCCCCCCTATCCCTCCTCAATGCATCCATTTCCCAAGGTATAGTTCCTTCCTTGTTTAAATCAGCGGCAGTCATCCCTATTTTTAAAAAAACAGGTTCCGACCCTACCCTTCCTGCTAATTTTAGACCCATTTCCCTCCTCCCCTACCTTAGTAAGATTCTGGAGAGTCACATCACCTCATGCCTGTCGACCTATTTAGAGAAAAATCATCTCTTAGCCTCCCACCAAGCTGGCTTTCGCCCGGTCCACTCAACCGAATCGGTGGTCATTTCTGTTCTCGATGAGTTGAAGAGCAAGGCTGATTCCAACTCCCCTCAGGCATTGGTGCTCCTTGATTTGTCCGCTGCCTTTGACACGGTCGACCATTCCATCCTTCTCGACTGTGTCAGGGCAGCGGGCATCCAGGGCACCGCCCTTTCTTGGCTCTCCTCATTCCTCCAGGGTAGGACACAGGCCGTCCGTCTCCTTGGTTTTTCTGCCCCTCCCCGTCCCGTGCCTTGTGGAGTTCCCCAAGGTTCCTCCCTTTCCCCTTTTCTTTTTAATCTTTATATTTATCCCCTCATCATTTCTCTGCTCAACATGGAGGTCTCTGTGTACAACTACGCAGACGATCTTCAGCTTGTTTTTTATTTTTCCCCTGCCCCTGATTCTCTTCTTAAATTCCAATCCGTACTTATTTTTATTTCTGACTGGATGAATCAAAACCATCTCAAGCTCAACCTGGACAAAACGGAGTTGGTCCTGACTGGTGGGCCACCAGCCCTTGGACTCCTGCCTTTTGGCCTTCCATCTTCGGCCCCCCACCGGTTCCTTCGGTGACAGTCAGAACCTTGGGCATCAAAATCAGTCAGGACCTCTCCATGCGCCCTCAGGTTAGCTCTGTAGTTTCATCTTGTTTTCTTTCCCTCAGGATTATCCGAAAAATTGCCTGTTTCTTTTCCACTGATGCCCTTAAATTCATTGTTTTGGCCATGATTCTCTCCCGGTTGGACTACGGGAACTGTCTGTTTGTGGGCATTCCTGCCTATGAGCTCCGGTGCCTTCAGACCATCCAGAACCAGGCCGCCCGCCTTATCCATCGGCTCCCCAGGTCCCACCATACCACCTCCCTCCTCAAATCCCTTCATTGGCTTCCCATCCTGCAGAGAACTCTCTTCAAGATGGGATGCCTAGTTTTCATGGCCCGGGCCCGCACTGCTCCTGCTTTCATTAATTCCATGATTACCCATTACCACCCTTGTCGTAATCTTCGTTCTTCCAGTCAGGCTCTCCTCGGTGTCCCCCGCTTCCGCAAATCCAGAACCGGTGGCACTAGATTTTCCATTCTTGCCCCCCGCTTCTGGAACAGCCTTCCACCCACCATCAGGTCCATCACTGCCTACCTGCATTTTCGTAAGGCGCTTAAAACCTATCTGTTGACCCAAGCCTACACAAACCCGTAATTCCCTGGCCGCCTCTTCCATCTGATACTATCAATCCCCCAGCGCCAGGAAACCGCTTGGTCACAGCGCGCTTTACAAATATTTTCAACAACAACATCAGGGCAGGAGGTAACGAGGACAACAAAGGGTGTGGGGGGGGGGGCGCCAATTCACAGCCAGCACTGGCCATATTATATGGCTTCTTGTATTTCAGGATCGGATTCAACATGGTCAATGGAGAAGGTGGGGGGAAAAGTGCTATGATGCAGCCAGCAATGTGAGCAGGATAGAGCATTTTTTGTTATCTTATGTTAAATACTTGTATAAGGCGCAAACAATTACCCAGAGGCATCTAGGCACTGCTGTGATATGGCGAGTGCAAGCCCAGCTGATAATTAAAAAGCCTCGTTTTCAGAGCCTTTCTAAAAGACAGACGATCAGGCATTGACTTAATGTGCAGGGGAAGGGTGTTCCACAATTTCGAGGCCCCTTCCAAAAAACTCCATCCAACCTCAGGAGGAATGCTTGAATTTAGGGACAACAATGTACTTGCCGGCACTTGAGCGGTAAAGCCTGTCTGGATGATACCATTTGAACATGTCTTTAATGAATTTCGTGCCAGAATCATGCAATGCCCTATAAGTAATGCACAGGGCTTTGAAGCTCACTCTTTGTTTAATTGGAAGCCAATGGAGCTTCCGTAAGGCAGGTTGCATAGTGAGATAAAGCCCATTGCAGTAGTCCAGTTTTGACAGCACTAAGGCTGTGTCTGCTGTTCTTGTAGGGTTGGGGGGCATAAAAGGAAGACTCTTCTTCATTATCTTGAGGGTGTAGAAGGAGACAAATGGTGGCATTCACTTGATCCCTCAAAACAAGCTTATTATTCATTAGGACACCTAAATTCTTTACCTTTCTGGCTGGTGAAGTTAGGAGACCTAATTTTAATGGACTGACAATATGGACAACAGAGGGAGAAAGGGGCATCACTGACAATGGATGGCGGGAGAGTGGTTGGGGCAACCAACACAGACAGCGGAAGGTGGGAGACTGAGTGGAGGAAAGCCACACACAAGGGAAGGGGAAAGGGTGGGCGGAACACAGATGGGAAGAAGTACATGAGCGAGAGAGCTGAAAAACACTCACTTTTGCAGAGTATTTAAACACAAAGAAAAATGTAGCGCTTAAACAAATGAGCAGTGGAAGGATACAAGTAATGTATCCTTCCAGGGGAGGGACAACAAACAAAGTGGGAGGATGCCAACAACAGCTGACCAATGAGAATCAAGCAAATGTGTGACAATAAAACCAGCTAGCGTTCAACAATAGGCAGCCTCTAAGCCAGCTGTTAGAAACCGATATGGCTTTCAAGAGAAAGTGCATGTGCTGTCTTAGGCTAAACCTGAAAACGGTTGCTAAGCAGAGACATCTGTAAAGAGATGACATTGCAGGCAAATCCAAGTACAGGGTACATAGCAGGCAAATCCAAGTACAGGGTACATATTTTCCCTAAACTGCCGTGCATTCTGCTGCATCTGTTTTTCTATCTGGTAGGACCACTTGCAAATCCGTGCCATGAGGACCTGACCTGGCAGTTCGGGCTGGACTGTTTCCATTGGGCGCAGGGTCAAGACTGATTTGCATATGGCTGGATCCAACCTGGAATGGCATGGTGAGCAAAAAAACGATGGATTTAGGCCCAGATCTCTGTACTGGGGTGAATGTATGACATTGTTCTGCATTCTGTCCATCAATTGTTCTTTTTGCATTTGTCACTCCGAGTGCGACAGGTATGCCCAGATGCGAGTCCCGTGCTAGCCATGTCACTGGAGTCAAGCTATCCTGGCTGATGAGGACTGACAGCGCAAAACCGGTCCTAGGATGCTTGTATCCAGTCCAGGGAGGGCCTGGCCTGGCAGTTCGGGCTGGCCTGTTCCCATGGGCACAGGGTAAAGACTGATTGGCATATGGCTGGGTCTAAACTGGAATGGCATGATGAGCAAAAAAACGATGGATTTAGGCCCAGATCTCTGTAATGGGGTGAATGTATGACATTGTTCTGCGTTCTGTCCATCAATTGTTCTTTTTGCGTGAATAAATCATAGGCCTCTTTCATAACAAAGGTTTCCTCACTAGCTATACAAAAACAGTTGTTCCCTCGTTTAGCAAACAAAAGGGTGGAAACGGCTCACTGGCGGACAAGCTGTATCACCTAGTAGAAAGTGTTGTTTTTCATATTATCATCCATTCCCTAAATAACTACATTGTTTGACTACTTCTGCTTGTCTCATTTTTCTGTAGGTACCCATCCAAGGTTTTCGTTGGGGACACCTTCTGCTATTTTGCTGGCATGACTTTCGCTGTGGTCGGCATCGTGGGCCATTTTAGCAAAACCATGCTGCTCTTCTTCATTCCACAGGTGCTCAACTTTCTCTACTCTGTGCCACAGCTGTTCCACATTATCCCGTGTCCGCGGCACCGCCTGCCAAGGTAATTTTATCTCTCTTCCCCATCATCCCTTAACAACAGGACTACCTCCTAAGGGAATTCGATACCTCTGCATCATGCTTTACTCATGCCACTGCCTGGCAAGGGAATACTGTAGTTGTTCTCTACCAAGGAGCTCTATAATTATTAAATGTATTGCTCTGCGAAAAGCGCCAGCTGTCAAAATACCTCTGTAGTTGTTCCATGTGGTCCCTTGCGGTTGCATCATCTGGCAAAACAGTGCCACCTCGCTTCTGTTGAATACAGTGAATGGGCAGAATTAACTTTTAAACTAATGCCACAGATATTCGGTGGTGTAACCCAACTCGTGCATTGTTTGCTAACATAATGTCTCAGTTTTGTTTTGACCTTGTGTAACTTTCACATAGACTGCCATAATAATGCCACTACTCCTCCAGGGCACATCCTGACTGACATTCATCATACAAAGGTAATGCCTGCTGACTCCTGTGGCATACCATGGCATCAGCAGGCTGGAAACACAATAATGCTTCCATGTCATGATGGACTGCCACGGAATTGTCCCAGGCCTCATCAGGAACTAGCTTCAACATTGCATCAGCAGCCAGGGTATTACCATATGTCTTCTGTGCAGCCACTTATCTCCCTTAGCACACCGTCATCCATAACATACCCTAATAATTCATCAGCTAAAATAATTCCACAGTTCATCAATCTCATAATTGCTGAATCTGCTGTGAACCTAACCACAGTACTTCCATGCTGACCCTGGGTTGTAGCATGTTATGTTAAATTCGTGACCATGTTTTTGCATACAGTCCTTTTTTCTGTATTTGATTTCTTTATTAGCAATGACAAGGGGGTGACTGTACTGGTATCACAAGTAGCAGGACTTTCTGTGCCTTTACAACATAAAAAAATTAAGAGAGGTCTTGCAGCACGATTTTCGTTGCACCCTGTAAAAGCCGAAGCTTCTATCACCCTGGGTGGATTACCCGGTTTAGAAGGGTGAGACATTACAGTTATGTCGCTGTCTGTCCACACAATCTAACAATTTCACATTCCTGTCTCTCCAGACTCAATGCAAATGGTGACAAGTTGGGAATGAGTTACTCCAAATTCAAGGCAAAGGACCTTTCAGAGCTGGGAGCTTTTATCCTGAAGGTAAAGTCATGGCACAAAGAAGGAAATAAGTAATCAGTGTTGGTCTCAGTAAATGTTTCTGCTCCAAGAATATATTTTTGTGTCCACTGTACAACTTGCCTCCTAGAAATCCTCCAGTAGTCTAAGACCCTCTATTGCAGTGCTATGCTAAATCATGGCTATTAACCTGATGATATTGCGATGCAACAGTAAATTGTCCACAAGTGAATGGGTGGTGTTGCTTTTCAATTCAGGTTTTTTAAAATTAGAAATGGTGAGTAACTTGCTGAATAAGGTTAATGGAAGTTTTGCTGCATGCACGTATTTGTAGTTACCATCTGTATTTTGCCAGACATAACCTACCACGGGACAGTAGTGTTGAGAATAGAAGGTTAGGATGGGAGAGAAATCTGGTAGGCTGCTAGAAAGAGAGCGGAGAGAATTAAGAGTAAGTGGTGTTTGAGGAGTCGACAATTCGGACACTAAATTTGTGAAATTCTACAAGAGAGTTAGTGAGTCAGACAGAGCCCTAGTGGTGAGTGAGGACTAACTTAAAAGTTGCTTCCGGAATCATGCCCAGGGGTGGCTCTAGGCGCATGGTGGCCCTGGGCAGGGAGTGTAGGTAGGGGGCCCCGGAAGAGGTGGTCCGGGTGGGGTGGAGCGCGGAGGCCAGTGAAGAAGGGGGGTCAGGGTGTTTGGAAGTGGAACAGAGCCGGAGGCCGCAAAATCCCTGCCAGGGGCCACCACACAAATATGTATCCATCCTCAGAGGATTATTATATTAGGATATATATTGGCGTGGTGGCCCCTGGGGTTTGGTGGCCCTGTGCAGGTGCACAGCTTGCACATGCCTAAGGCCGCCCCTGTCATGCCTTTGAACCGGTGGCTATTTCAGAAAAAATATTACTGTAAGAGCCAAGAAAGGCTACATTTGTATTGGTTTTCCAGGGGTGAAAACCAAACACATGAATGATTGTAGAAAAGGGGCATCGGGCCCAAATGTCAACTGGTTCGGGAAGTGGCCCGCTCTACCTTCATATGGATACAGTGGATTATAGTTTTCCCTACTCTTTGAACCACCTGTAGATCTTCTTTAGCTTTTAGGTGTCATTGTGCTGTTCAACAATCGCAGCTGATCTTTTTAAATCAAGGTTTTGCTTTTTGTTCTTACCCCACTATATTTCTTTCTAAATTTAACCTTTGTATTTTGTCTTAAGTTTAATGTCAACAGGAGTCCCATTCCGAGTCAAGAGTTCTCGACCTGACATGGTCTTCTGAGTATTAGTCTTTCATTATGGTCTGCTTCTGGCATAAGGAGGCATATTTACTTTCATGCGCGTGATTCAGTAGTCAATTTTTCCTAAACCCAGTGATAGGTGTTTTTTCACCACACATCACAGGGTCTATCCTGCTTCAGTATTGTGGTGGGGAAAATAGTAACAAAGACAACTTGGCATTGTCACATTTTTCTAGCCATTTTTTAAAATCTTCCTTGTACTTAAGCATAAAACAGGTCTGAACAGAGTACTAAATGGTTGGAACAGCCTACTCAAAAGGGATCAGCTCCATCTAGCATGGCAGTAACGAAATTAACAGCTAGTCCATTAACAGCTAGTCCATTAAATGTTTCAAAAATGCATATTCATAATATAGGACAAATGTTTGTGCCTTGAAAAAGCATAGATGTCAGATGAAAAAACAGTTGGCTTTGATTTGTTAAACATTTCAAAGTTGGAGGATTTGACGCAAGAGCCTTTAACAAAATTTCCTCCAGGAATATATTTGTTATGAGTGCAAACCAATTTTTTTCATGTATATAGGGTAGACTGTAACTGCATGGTGAGCTTGGCAACTGATGGATTTTCTCTACATTGGGAAGAAAAGCGGCCAGAACATGCCCCTGTAATCTAAAGTACAAGAAACACTGGTCTCAATGTTAATGTCTTGTTAAAGCTGTTTGGCCTGAAACCTTTTTTGGTAGGCCCCCGCGCTTTGTAGGCCTTTGTGCTGTCTGTTCATTAGATTCCAATGGCTTCCCTGGTTTTACAGATATTGTGTAACAGCAGTTGTGTTTCTTCTAGTTAACAGAAACTCTAAGGATTGTTGAAGTGAAGCGAAAATTAGATGAAGATGAAGAGTACATTGAATGCAACAACATGACGCTGATTAATTTCGTCCTGAAGCTCATCGGACCAACTCATGAGAGGACGCTGACAATCATTCTACTGCTCATCCAGGTGAGATGCATGAGCTGATAATTGATGTGGTTCGTACATATGAAGTGTGGTGAATGGAAAAAAAAACAGAAATCGGAAGAGATGATGTGAGAAGATCGAAGCATTTTCCCTACAACAGAACTCATTTCAATAGGGATAAAAGATGGACAGGTATTTGTAGTACTAAGGCAGAACAGAAATGTACTCAAAACAATCACAAAGTAATCACGTTGGTCTTTGCCATAGTGTATAAATGAACTCAGAAGTAAATGTGTTGTTATAATCATAGGGGACAATATATACACATAAGAGAGGGAACAGGTTTAATTGTATTGCTGAACATGAAGGGTAAAGTTGACTTCCTAAACAAGAAGGGGTTTAATTCGCACTAAATATTACTAGTAGCGAGCGCTATGAAAGTTACAAAGTTATTAAGTAGGGGGAATAAATGAAAAAGTTACTTACCTTTGGTAATACATTATCTAGTAGAGACAATATCTAGCTGCAGATTCCCTACCTTTTGAATTTCCAAGGCTTCAGACTGGTTCAGAAATCTTTTTGCCTGAGCAGTACCCCTGCTCGCCATTGGGTGACTTAGTTTAACTCCGCTTGACATTCTGTGATGTCGCAGTCCCCTATATAGACACAACCTAGGCGAGCGTACATCAGTTACTTTTCACTTTTTACATGCCTAAAGCGCATAGCCATGAAGTGAACTGACTGGTGTGTATCAAAACTGGGGCACTGTAAAGGGGACCAACCCTATCCCTATAACTGAGACCGCAGAGCGAGGAGACATGGGTGGTCTGGAAGGAATCTGCAGCTAGATATTTTCTCTACCAGATAATGCGTTACCAAAGGTAAATAACTTGTTTATCTGATCGAGACTTCTAGCTGCAGAATCTTTACCTTTGAATAGATACCCAAGCTATACTTCCTGGTGGTGAGCTGCAGGCAGATTTACTAGACTAGAAAGTCCTGCAGAACTGAACTGGCAAAATGCCCGTCCCTGCGGACCTGACTATCCAGGCAGTAGTGTTTTGCAAACGTATGCAGTTAAGCCCACATTGCAGTCTGGCAGATGTCCAGGACTGGCAATCCATGAGCCAATGCATTGGTCACAGAATTTACCCTGGTGGAATGGAATCGTAAACCTTCAGGAGTCTGCTGCCTAGCCAGGGCATAGTAGATCTTAATACAGATAACAACCTATCGCGAAATGGTTAATTTCTGCACTGCCTGACCTTTTTTTAGCTCCTAAGTGACTCGTAAACAATTGGTCATCAATCCAGAACTCTTTTGTGTGGTCAAGGTAGGACGACAATGCTCTTTTTGCTTCCAGACGATGGAGACGCTCCTCTTCCTTAGAGTGATGGGGAGGAGCCAAAAAGGTAGGCAGTGTGACCTACTGACCCAGGTGGAATGGGGTCACCACTTTAGACAGGAAAGAGGCGCAGGTGCCAAGCACCACCTTATCCAGGAAAGTCATACGATTAGGGAGGCTTGGATGACCAAGCCTGCAGCTCACTCAACCTCTGGACAGATGTTATTGCCACTAGAAAGGCTGTCTTGATGGAAAGCAGCAGGAGGGGACAACTTTGTAATGTACAACAACAACATTTAGATACCACTGCAGCATAATAAAGGGCATTGGGGGAAACATATGTACAAGCCCTTTTAAGAGCCTATTCAATGGGGGACTTAAAGAGGGTTGGTCAGGCAACTGCAAGAAAGCAGACAGAGCAGAAAGATAACCCATGAGAGTGCCCAAAGCAGAGCCCTACTGGGCAAGAGAGTAGGAATAACAAGAAGTATACTAGACAGAGGAGCAGAAACCGGGTCAATAAACCTCTATGTACAATATTTTACAAATTTTTGCCACAGGCAGGCGCATACCATCGTGGTGAAGGGCCGCCTGGCCGCCAAGATAATACTACATACTTCAGGAGGAAGTTATCAACTGTTGGTGCTCAATCTCCGCGCAAGTAGGCAGAGTGTTGACAGGTTCGGGTGAAGGACCCTCCCCTTCTGCTGCAACAGAAGATCCTTCTGAAGAGGCAACCGGATCGGAGGATCGATGCTCATTAGGAGAAGCTCTGGATACCAGACTCTGTGTGTCCAATCTGGAGATACAAGAATGTCTTGAGCCCGGTCGTTCTTGATCTTTTTGGTCATCTATCGAATTCTGGGCTGAAGTGGTATGGGCGGAAAGGCATGCAGGAGACCTGAGCTCCACTCCTGCTGAAAAGCGACACTGAGCGATAGCTGCTTTGGAAACTCCAGTGCGCAATATGGCCGACATTGCGCATCCTCTTCGGAGACAATCAGTTCTAATCTAGGCTCTCCCCACTGTTGAAAGAGACTATGCACCACCTCCGACTGGAGACACCATTCATGATCCGCTTGGCTTCGACGGCTGAGTTAGTCTGCCCTGGCGTTCAGAGAACCTGCCAGGTGTTGAACCACCAAGTTCATGCCCTGCTGTTCCAGCCATGTCCGGAGGCATAGGGCCTCTTGACAACGGGTCCATGACTGCACACCGCCCTGCTTGTTGCAGTACCACATGGCGGTTTTGTTGACTGTGAACACTTGTACCAACTTCCCCTTGACAGAGGAAAGAAATGCTTTCAGTGCTAGTGCTAGCTCCAACAAGTTGATGTGGAACCCGGCTCCACCAGAAACCAGTGTCCTCTGATCTCCACCTCTCCCAGATGGGTGCCCTATCAAAGGAGTGTCGCATCTGTCACTACTGTGAGATCTGGTTGGGGAAGGGTCTGCCTCTGACCCAATCGCGATTCGTTAACCACCATTGTAGGTCTTTTGCAGTTCCCTCCAAGATCTGAAGCATTTCGCAGAATTTCCCCTGATGCTGTGCCCATTGGAACTTCAGGTCCCCCTGCACAGTCCGCATATACCATCTGGCATGATTTACCAACCGGATCCAGGAGGTCATGTGTCCCAGCAGCCTCAGAGCCACTCTCTCCAAAATCCAGATAGAGGCTGAAATATCGGTATCATAACCTGAATATCCTGTACTGTGTCCGATGAAAGGGAGCATCTGAGAAGGAGTCAGGTGTGACTTTGGCACGTTCATAGTGAACCCCAGTGAATGCAGGCGGTGCGCCATAATCTAGAGGTGGGTGACAACAGTCTGGGGCAAGGACGCCTTCAACAACCAGTCATCAAGGTAGGAGAAGACTGAAACCTTTAACCTGCGCAGATGAGCTACAACCACTGCCATCACCTTGGGGAACACCCAAGGGGCGCTGGTGAGGCCAAAGGGTGCCAATGCCTACTTCTGAAATTGAAACCTTTTCTATAGCCCCTTGGCCAGGAGAGCTGTAACTTCCTCTTGCAGCAGTAATAGATGATCCTCCACCAGCTGTTCTTGAGTTGACAGTCAAGGAGAAGGAAATGACGGAAAAGGAAGAGAGTAGCGATCCCGACTAATCTACAAGACCCATTTATCCGACGTTATTGACCGCCAGCGGGGGATGACCTGATGCAGGGCAATGGTGGCATACTATTGTCCAGTTAACAATAACCCCTGTGCTAGGCTTGAACCAAGTGCCTAGAAGGGAGTGCCTCACTGAAGGGAAAAAGGAGTTCGGCTGAAGAAGCCTAGGTTGAAGCACTTGGGTCAAGATATTAGTCTTGACCTGCACAGAGGGCAGTTCCAGGTCAAGGACCTCTGATGCCCTCTTCACCACCTTACCATAAAATGACTCCTCCTCCATAGCCACAGTAGGTGGAGAGAGCATACCAGCATCTGGAGAGGTGTCCAGACCAGTGGTATTTTCAAGTTCCTACCAGTGCATTCCTAACCAGGAGCATCCAAATTGTGTTCGAAAGGGTCCAAGGACCATTCACATTCTTCTCCCATGCCTGAAACCTCTTCAAAATGAACAGGCGCAGAAGCTCTGGACTCTGTTGGCGCTAGAGTCGACGTCGATCTGACATCAAGGCTCCCCACCCATCTCGTTGACAGATGTGGTGAAGTCTAAGTCAGTTTGGATGACTTCTTCTTATGCCTCTTTCCCGCGGACCTAGAGCGTGTCGAAGAGGACATTGTGCTCCTGCAGCGGTACTGCGACATTCTCTTCCTCGATCGGGACCTCTGAGGAGTCTCGCTCATTGGTGTCGATTGCCAGGCCACAAGGAGCTTCATGGATCGCTTCCTCAAGGCCTTCAGCGCAATGGCATGGCAGTCTGAGCATGAATTCGAGTTGTAGTCGCACTTGAGACACCATAGGCAAACAAGATGGGGGTTGGTAACTGACATGGAGCTGCAACAGGTGCCACACAGCTTGAAACCTACCAGTCTAGAGGTCCTCTCTCGACACACAAGAAAAAAATCTCTCAACAAAACTGGCGCAGAAAGAGAACTGACATACACACACCTAAGTGGCACCTACATAGGTGACCGCAATATCACAACCGACTCTGATGACCTAACGCGGAGCCGAACCGAGCTACCCGACGGCGCACAGGGTACTGCTCACGCAAAAGTTTCCAGATCGAGTCTGACGCCTAAGCAATTCAAAGGTAAGGAATCTACAGCTAGAAGTCTCTATCAGATACCAAACACCTTCCCAGTTCAGGAAAGAGAGACAGACGCACAATCTTGAATGTAAACTTTGCATTTTCTTGTGTGTAATGAATATGGCTTATGAACAGCAGTAACTTTCTTGTTAAAAGAATCAACAGAAATGATGTACTTTTAATTATTTGGGGGCCCAAATCCAGAGGTTTTTACAGGATGATTATAGAGATTAACCTTAATGCAAAGGTTAGAAGCCAATCGGGCAAACGTCTGAAAGCCAATGACAAGTAAGCCAAGCTCTACAGGAACTTCAAATGCCAGCCCTAGGTACCTGATTTCTTCAACCAACACAACTTCCCTGCTACCACTACAGACAACAGACTGACCGAATAGACGGAATGGAACCAGCTTGCACCCCAGGACACCACCTCCATCGTGAACTCCATACACTGAGATGTTCGACCAATCCGTGTCCACACCCCATCTTCAATGGACTTACCACCCTGTTCGACGTCTCAATAGCTACAGCCACTGTCTGGAAACATGCAGATTTCAAAACCCTCCTAAAGAAACCCTCAGCTGACCCCATCGAACTCCACAATTACCAACCAATCTCCTGGCTGGCAGCCAAAGCATTAGAAAAAACATCAACCAACAACTCTCCTTGCATCTGGGACAAAAGCACCTACTCTGCACCTCCCAATCTGGATTCCGCAGCAACCACAGCACTGAGACAGCCATCATTGCGGCCACTGATGACATCTGAGCCCTACTCGACCAGTGAGTCAGCGGCACTGATCCTCCTAGATCTTTCTTCAGCATTCAACCCTGTCTCTCATCACAAGGCTACACAACATTGGCATCCAAGGAGCTTCTCTCAAATGGATCAACTGCTTCCTCACTGGAATAACTCCAAAAATCTGCTTCCCACCATTCACCTCCGAAACAAAAGAATTCATTTGTTGATTACAGCAAGGATCTTCGCTCAGCCCCACCCTCTTCAACACGTATATGACACCACTGGCCAGCATCGTCAAAACTCAGACTTACCATAATTTCCTACGCTCTCCGTCTCCAAAGGCACCACCAACACCAAGTCTAACTTCCACAATTGTATGACTAATGTCACCAACCGGTTGAAGGACAACAGCCTGCAGCTCAACACCAACAAGGCCGAGGTACTGATCTTTGACAACAAAAGCTCCCCGTGGGATGCCTCCTGGTGGCCCATGGAACTCTGACCTGCTTCAACCCGACCAACCACGCTAGAAACCTAGGCATCATCCTGGACAACAAACTAACCATGATGTCCCAGGTCAACTCTTCTCCTCCTCCTCCTGCTTCCTCATCCTTTCCATACTTCGTAAGATCTTCAAATAGCAACCGTAGAGCTCTAGACGCACCATCACCCAGGTCTTCATCTCCAGTAATCGTCTGCCACATTCTTCAAGGACTACAGACTGTAGAGAACGATGCAGCCAGATTCGTTATCGACCTCCCTAGGTCAACCCACATCACCCCCTACCGCAGGGAACTCCACTGGCTCACTGTACTGAAAATATGCTAGTTCAAGGCCCTTGACAACTGCAGGCCTGCCCAACTGACGACCTGCCTACTTGAATCACCATCTGAACTGCTTTCATCCCACCAGACACCTTCACTCTGCTTCCCCCTCACTAACCCACTCCCCCCATCTCTGTCGTAGCAGATGTGGAGTGCTCTTCTTCTCCTACCTAGCAGTGAAGACGTGGAACAAACTATCCCTACATCTCTGAACCTCGTCGTCTCTGTCGAAGTTCCAAAAAGCGTTGAAGACCTGGCTCTTCTGTTGATAGCCTGAACCATACCAGCGCCTGGATACCCTTATGGGTGACAGGCTGCACTCTCCAGATCTACTGATTGATTGAAATCTAGTTTATCTGCATGAAAAGAGTGTGTAATAGATTGAATGGTAGAACAATAACGTATGGAAATGCAACTGGGCCACTCCTTTACCATTAAACACAATCATTGAAAGGGACAGTATTATTTTGACTTTGTTGTTTATTTTTCATTTATGCTTGTGAATAGATTCGCTCCTGAAGAAGCACCAGAGGGTGTGAAATGCAACACATTTTGTGTATAAACTATGATCTCACTAATGAGCTACAACCTCGGAGAATAAACTGGTTTTATCAACCATTCATATGTAGGGATAAGAGATCAGATATCTGAATTTGGCTAAAAAAATAACGTAACAGAGTAAGATTAAAAACAAAACATTTTCTTGAAAACGTTGATGCCTGCGCAAGCGCTCAGCTCCATCCAGTTATTGACATGCAGATCGTTTGCGAAAGTTTCAAATGTTAATTCAAATACTTTCTAAGCCATCAAAATATTTCTGTAAGTGTAATGAAAATGGTGGTGTTGCCCAGATCTTTATTTATATACATACCCATAGTTCTCCCTACAGGATTTTTCCATACAAAAATTGATGTTAAGACTTGCATGGGCAGGCAAATAACCACTCGTAAGCTGGACCACACTGACATTGCCATATGAGAAGGGGATGAGGGGATGTGGGGCTGAAGGCCCCGGACTTTGAGATATATATTAGAGAGTGTCTCAGGGGGAAGTTCTCACACTACTGGCTGCCTGGACCGAAACACCTGCCACATCTCTGAATCTAATGAGAGAAAGTGGAGCCATAGAAACTAAGGGTGACACTGTTCAAAACCCCATAGCAACAATGTAATGTTATTGGCCCAACGGGCACCAGAAAACATGCATGAAATAGATGACTTAAACTTTACCAGTAATCTCTACTCTTCACACCCACAATGCCAGTGGACTGGTGCGCGTGGCTCCCGTTTACTAGGGAAAGGAGGGTCTCTGTATATTTGTTCAGTTTGCAAATTGAAAACATGAGGGAACTGTTCTAAGAGGGCACATTGTTGACATTAGAGCAATTGCAAGAGTATAGAAAATCCCTCACGGCTTTGGACATCTTTTTGTATTATAGGACACGCCACTCATTAAAGGGAATGGTGGAATCTGACGTAAATCAATTACGCCTATTTAGTCTGCGAACAAATGTGGTACATACCGATTGCCCCAGACATATTATCACACAACTATACACTTTAGCTAGGAAAGCGAAATTGATTGTAAATGATAAAAACAGACCAGACTCGCAAGCAGACATAAAATGAACTATATATAGCGAGGAAGGGGATTGATGAGCTATGTAAGGTGCAAACTTCAACCTCCCAGACTGTTACAAATAACTACACTCGAGAGGGTAGCCTATGTTATTTTGATCTCTTCAGATTGAGAGATCAGTTGCGTCATCCTTAGTATACATATCACTAGAGAATGAGAGTTCTGCAGCCAGGTAAATTAATGTGATCCTGGCATCTCTTGGATATTTTTTTGCAGGATCCTCGCCTACAAGTATCACTTGCAGCATGCTTGATCGTTGTATCCTCACCCACTGCATCTATTGTGAGTGGGTGGGCTCAATTCAGTTTTTAAGCAGAGCTCTTATGCCAAGAACTAGGAATTATGAGTGAATTAAAACAAAATAATCCATTTAGGGCCCATTATCGGGGCTCTTATTTCCGATAAGAGATGCCTAGGATTAAGCTAATTGATGTTGAAAAGTATTTTTTGTGACTGCATCAGTCTCCCGTTTTAAGGAGCATAAGTTAATCTTAGACCCTGAGGTCTCCTAACAACACAGGCTTTTGATCTTGGTTGATGGGGTAAGCTGTAAACCAAAAATGTTAGATATAGTCCAATATCTCAGGGCAGTTCGGTTACCAAAATAATCTGCTCAGTTATAGTTTTGTTCAGTTCATGGTATTTTTGTGACATACAATCTTTGATGTTCTGGGTTGAAGATCTGGAGAGTATTTTATGTAAATTTGGGGGGATATCCACCTATGACTTTATATAATCTCTGAGACACCCTGTGTTTTACTGCAGTTGGTTGAGAGAGAAAGGGCCCCCCTTCATCTGTTCTGAGGGGTTAGATAAGGAACTGTGAAACCATTGTATGGTATTGCCATAGCCTTCAACACTGTGGATAGGGAACAGAATTACATTCTCCTCAGGGTTGAAGGTGGTCAACAGATCCAACATGGCCAGCATGGACACATCACTTTTATCCATGAAGGAAAGACAATTATCCCAAGAGCCCGGCAAGGCAGATTCAGTTCCATGGGCTGGTCTGAATTCAGATTGAATGGGAAGTAGGATATTAATATGTATGGCTCCGTTAGAGAGTCTCTACTGTAAATAACTAGTCTATAAATGCAGTAATTCACTGCTGTAACGTAACGACAGTTGTTAACAAAAGCTGTTGCCCACTGTTGGTGCTTCATAATGGGAATTTCAGAGCTGCTCTGTCCTGTTAGAGCAGCCCTAGAAAGCAGGAAACAGAACTTCTGAATGAGTGAAAGCGAAGGCACCAAGAGTGGTGAGTGAATGGCAGGCGGCCAGGTATTATTTAGGTCGAGCCTAGCCCAGCAAGCATGCGCTGCTCTATGGGAGGCTTCTTGTAAGCACTCTATACTTCTCCATGTGGGTATGACTCCTACCACACATTGGATTGGCCTTTGCGTGTGTCTTTCAATAATGAAAACACGCAAATGGCTAAAGGTGGGTGCATGTCCCATCTCCTTTCTAATGTGTCACTCCCACTGCGTTTTGCTCTCGGGAGCGAGCAGCTGCGCGTAGGGTGGTAGCTGCATTCCTCGTGGGTCAGGTTACCGTGCTTTCACTTTCGCTTCTTTCGTACATTCTGTGGATTTCCCCGACCGCATTTTAAGAGCGCTGTTTTTTGGCATGTTTGCTTTCCTTTCTGCCCTCTCATCGTTGCAGTGCACAGCGCTGTTTCCACTTATTCTCGCCGGCTTCCCCCAACAACACTTCCCACACAGGACTGTGCATATGTCCGACTTCATTTTAAGAGCACTGCTTTTCTGCATGTTTTTCACTTAATTATTTGCTGTAAATTCTGTAGCCAACTCCCGATTCCTGTAAAGTGGTCCAAAGTCCTCAGCCATGTTCGCGATACAGGAAACTGTTTAAATATATGAATACATTTGGAATTTCAAAAGTTTTCAGTTGAGTTTCTGCCCGGCGCATCAGCGGCCATCTGTTGTGGGTGGGGAACCCATACAGCACATGTTCCTGCTTTTAGAGCTACCTCTGTTTGTTCCAGGCAGCGAGGATCTCACTGAACCACCCCCTAGTCTGCAATATTTGGAGCCTCTGCTGCGAGCATCATCACCTCCAAACTGCAGACTGGACTTTTCAGTTTTATTCTGAACTGTTCAGTCTGATATACTCATCACAGAATACTCTGAGCCAAAGATTACCTTGCTGATGGACCCCAGGAAGAACTGCCTGGCATAAGCGGGGTAGCGGGGACAAGTCCACAGCAGCCTGCTAGTCACCTCCTCTGCCACTGAGGGGCTCCTTGCCAAAACATGCGGTTCTGAAGAGGCGGCTGATGCTGCATACTATTGCAGCCATGTCTCTCAGTGTCCATGGCCGCAACAGACTGAACTTTTAGCCATGTTGACAAGCCTGAAGACTCTAGACTGATTTCAATTCTTACCTCCAAGGAAGCCGAAAAGATGGATCCTTTTAGATTTCTTTCATTAGTTAGGTCTTTGTTTAAGCGTTTACACAAATTGCTTAAACAAAAATCTGATGTTTCAATAGAAACACACCATTGTGCACCAAGGGAATGATGGTCGGTATTTTGGATACATGTGATTGCAAACACTCTGTGACCAAAAAGAGGTAGGTTTTGTTTCAAATTTTAATTCTACTAAAAGGCATAATGATAACTTCACTGCAAACGATCTGCCCGTTGAGGACAGCGCAGGACATCCGATAAGTACTGTTGTTCAAGGTGACTCAAATCCAAACTGCATACTGTGAAATAAATATTAAAACTTTGAACGGGACACATTTTTGACTTTCCTAATTATATCTTGCACAATTACTTGTCCACTACCTCAGTTTAAGTCAGTACTCTCCAGAAGCTGCTCGAGCCCATACACTTCGTATTACTACACTGCCTTTAGAGCTTCCACTTTACCAAATCTCCCCGCGCCTTCCCCCAACACCACCCTCCGCCCCGGAGTATGCACATGTTACTTTTATTTTATATGGCAGCATTCCTAGCTCCCGTTCCTGCCACCACTTCTCCACCCCCAAATCTATAATACATACTGTATTTAAAGCAGCACACGCTCTCCGTTATAGTCCTTTCCCTTTGCATTATTTGTGAGCGTTTGAAACCAAATGGAGCATGGCATTCCCTTTCCAGACCTTTTCTATTGGGGTCACTGCTCATTACCTGCCATCCTCGCTCCGCCTGCAGCCTGTTGACATATTGGGTTCATATGAATCCAGAAAGGCTCTACCAAACCTATGGACTTGCTCCAAGATGTTGGTACTTTTTTTTCCAGGCAGCATTTTACTCTGGTCTCCACTCCCTCATAATTTGTATTTGTATTTATATAGCGCAAATCACCAACAGGTCTTTAAGCGCTTTTGGAGGCGAGGCTTGAGGCGATATGGACGGATCAGGAAATCCCACCCATGATGGGAGGTTTAGCTGGTGGTCAGTGCTTCCTTAAACAGTAATGTTTTTAGTTGTTTCCTGAAAGTGAGGAGCGTGGGTTCTTTGCAAAGGTGGTCTGGCAGCTGATTCCAGAGTTTAGGGAGTATGACAGAGAAGGATCGTCCCCCTTTTGAAGCAAGGTTGTATTGGCGGGTTACCAGGTTGCAGGCCTCTGTAGATCGAAGTGAGCGTCCTGGTACGTAGATCTTGAGACGTTCTTTGATATATGCAGGGGCTTTGCCATATATCGCTTTTTGGGCAATGCAGAGGCCTTTGAACTTTGCTCTTTGCCTGATAGGGGGCCAATGAAGTTTGTGAAGCAAAGGGGAGGCATGGGTTCTTCTGGGTAGCCTAAAGATCAGCCTGGCTGCATCATTCTGAACCACCTGAAGTTTGTTAGTGAGTTTTTGAGGGAGGCCAAGATATAGCGCATTCCCGTAATCAAGCCTGGAAAGGATTGTGGCTTGGATGATCATTTGTAGGGAAACTGGGGAGAGCAGGGGGGCTAGTTTGCGTAATTGTCTCAGGAGTCCTGTGCAGGTGCCTACCACCGTGGTAATTTGGTTGGTCATGGAAAGCTCTTGGTCTAATTTAATGCCTTGGCTTTTTAAGGTGGCGGCGGGGGAGGGAGTGGAGACCAACTCCTGGGGCCAGAAGCAGTCATTCCATGGATTGCTTTTTGTGGGAAGCACAAGGACTTCAGTTTTCTCCGGGTTGATTTTTAGGGAGTTTTTGGTCATCCAGTTAATGGCCGTAGGGGATTTTGGGTGTAGGATCGTCAGTAGGGGATAGGTTTGGTGTGTTTTTATGAAGGGTCCTTAGCAGATTTTCTTCTCGTAGTTTTTCTGCCACACTTTCATTGATGGTTTGACTGCCAGGTGTAAGAGAGAGCAGCGTAGCTTTGGTGCATGTCAGAAATTGGCCAGGGGGTCTGGCCTCCGGCCCCAGACGGGCTTGTCTTTGGCGCGCCACCTGTGCGTCAAGGCAGGCATCCTGTTTTTGTAACTCTAGCTCAGCCACTAGAGCGCTGACCTCGTATGTGCCCCTGCCGGAAGTTCCCCCTGGTGCTTCCCGTGAGCGCAACGTTCCCTCCACTCAAACGGTAACAACCGCGGTGGACCGGGGAACAAGCAAGCAAGTCACCAGGTAAGTTTGGGGCAGCTTAGCACACAATGGGATATGAGGATAAGTAATAAAACAGTACACAAGTTTGTTTTAAAAGGAAAAGGGTTTGTGCTTTCCCTTAGTCACCCACCCTAGCAGTAAAGTAGAGAAGATTGTATATTAACTTAGTACAGCAAATTAAAAAAAGCTCCTAGCGCGTATTTCAATACTGACCGCCTTTGCCTTTAGTTGTGGTGAATTAAAAGCCTCTAGCGCGTCCCTGTTTACCATTTTCTGGTTCTCCTGCACCACAAGGTCATACTAATATCATCACTCCACTGTCAATGAGAAATAAAATACTCAATTTAAACATCAACAACTCAAACTTTCACAAATGCGAGACTGGTTGCATTACAAAAGCTTATTTTGTTTGTTTGCTTTTACTTTTGGCACAGGAAGGAGAAGCCATTTTATGTATGGCTGTCCCATTACTTCTCTACCCCTGTTTAGTAGTTGAAAGCAGGGGCAGGTAAGTTTAGTGGTGGGCCATAAATAACAACAAATTGTAGACTGGTAACAAGTGAACTATGGAGATGGATTTCCTCTCAGGGTTCTGAGTGAAATCAGAGACAACTTGAGCTTCTCTGTCACTCCGAACCCCTTGGTGAAAAATGTCCCTGTAATTCACTGTTCACCATCTATAAATCTATACATAATCTTCCAAAAACTGTTGAAGGTGGGAATTGGTTGCCTTCTCAAGAACCTTAGCTACCACAGGTAAAGTAACTATGTGGCAAAATTGACAGTATCTTCCAGAGAGCTGAGGTTTTTGGATTAAAGGAGTATGGTGTACTTCTTTCAGGAATGGATGTGTGACAATCACTTTTATAGATAGATTACCTAAAAGTTAGTATAACTGGAGCAACGCATTGTGCTTGTAATTTCAGAAGTCAGGCTGGAGCAGTGTCACATAAAGAATGAATATTTGTCAGTTCCCACTTGTCATAGGTTGTAGTACAAATAAGAGCAATTAAGGATCATCAAAATTTCTTTCAGATAATGACTGGTCTGAATGTTTAAAAAAAATGTTTTATTGGTTCTCTCTGCAGCAAGCTTACTATAACAGCACCTCCAAGGCAGTGCCACCTATGAGATATAAACTTAGACAGATATAGTTACATGTACCCATTGAACAGCCATCAAGGTTGCTACAATCACTTGATGTGAAATTGTGTACCCTCATAACTGCTGGTAGATGGTAGTGGGGGCAACAGATAGAGGAGAGGGTATCTCAAATGTTCTTGTATTGTGTGGTTGGTGGTACCAATTGTTGTGTAAACATCAAATTTCTCGATTGAACAGACTAACAAAATACATAACAATGGTTCCTCTACTATGTAGAGCATTTCTTCGCATTCAGCATAATATATCTATTTATGTGAAGTGGATTGCTCAATGGTAACAGCATGGTAAGGGCAGGGAGCCATGTCCTGTGCACGTGTCCCCAGCGGTAGGGTGGCCGCAGTGGCTTTAGGTGGTGTGGCAAAGTGTAAAGAAGCAGGCAAGATGTATTGCAATAGAGTTGAGGGTGTAATATCGTTCATGGACAGGGCACGTCCTCCACTGTCAGTAGATAGCTGCACAGGGGTTGCCATATATCTTTTGGTCCGGAGGTGGGGGACTTAAGGAAGCATAGAGTTCACTGGCGTTGTCACAGTACACTAAGCTTTTTAGCCAAGCTTGGTCATGTGGGGGAGGGGTGTTCACTGCCCTAATGTAGGGCGATTTCGCGTTTGGGTCTGAAGTGGTGGACATTTTTCGGTTAGCCTTGTACATAGCTTAGTAACACAAATAGCGGGTCAGGGTTAAGATCTATAGCTGTCATCTGAGACAAGTGGGAAAATATGGTGTGTCAATAGGATGCAGTATGCCTACACGTCTATGACACGTGTATGAAGTTTGCTCCCTTAAAGGGGCAGTTGAAGTAACTTATTTCAAAGGTTAGGGAAGAGGAAGTGTTTTCGTGTGCAGCAGGCTTACCATATCTTGTCAGTCAGTGGGCATCCCAGATCCACCTTCCAGTAGCCCCTGAGATTCCCATCATGGGTAGGAAGTAAGGCTACATTTGCATAGTATAGTCTCTAGACTGTCTCCCATCTCCATTGTCTATCACCAGGGTCAGGAGGGTAAATGTGTCCTGGTCTAGCGGATATGTCTGAATATTTGCCCGTAATGCACCATTGATGCGGTGCATCTCAAGGTGATCAATGCTCGAGACAGTTGTAAAGTGGGCATCTGTATAGTGATTAAGGCATGCCCATCTAGAAAGAGATCCCTCAAATGTGTAGTGCGAGTCGTGTCAACGTGTGCTTGACCAGGTTTTCACAGGTGATTGGGAGCCAGGGGTTGTCTTGTAGTGCCAGTGATGGTGAATAGAGTAGTGTGTCCCCTAGTAGCCGTAGTAATTTCCTCCAATCCCAACTGTTGGTGAATAGGGTCTGGATATCCATTGAGTCCAGAGGAAGACCCGTGGGGACATTAGAGGCCACCTGGTTCATTTTGGGCATGGTGTGGGGAGGCACGCGTCTGCATGAAACCATTGGTGGGTAAAGTGGCACTGTGCGGTTAAGTAATACAGGTGGCAGTGCAGCACGCCAAAGCCATCCCGTTTATAGGGGAGTACCAGGATGTCCTAGCTGACATGCGGATGCCTGCCAGCCTATACAAGCCTCTGCAAAATCTCATGCGGTGTATTGAAGAATGAGTTGGTGAGTCAAATGGGTATATCTAAAAAGAGGTAAAGAAAGCCGGGGAGAAGTTTCATAATGGCAGTGCATCCAGCCATCGACAGCGGAAGGCGAGTCCACCTGTGTAGACAGTTTCTCAATGGCTGGTCCGTAGTTTAGCCGTATTACATGCTCCTTGTCAGGGTGGAGGAGTATGCCTAGATACTGGACCCGGCCGTTGCACCATGACAGTTGAAAGTCGCTTTGATAATGCTTGGTTGCATACATAAGTGGGAGTAGCTCGGATATGGGCTAATTGGTGTAGAGGCTGGAGAGGCCTCCAAAACGAACCACCTTGCGAAGGATTGGGGCCAAGCCTGGATGTCTCACAAACAGCAGCACATCGTCAGCGTACATGCAGATAAGTAAGGGGCCAGGTTTGAACTGCAGGCTATCGGTTCATTTGATTCTTCTGAAGATGTCGGACTAGGCGGTCCAGGGCTATTTTGAAGAGCAAAGGGGATAGTGGACACCCCTGTTGCATCCCTCGTGCCATAGGGAAAGTGGAGGTCAGTGAGCCATTAGCCCTGTTATAGGCAGTGGAGTCCGTGTATAATCAAGGATACAGCCACGGGGAAGGCCTAATTAGAGGAGTATGGCATAAAGAAAGGGCCATTGGACATCGGGAGAGATTCTGTTTAGGACAGAAAAAATGATGCACAGGTTCAGGGACATGGAGCGATGGGGGACAAATCCTGACTATATGGGGAATATAATTTGCTTCCACGTACGTTGTGCTGCACCCTAGAGTGCTTAGAGATGCATGTGCCCCGGATGTAGGCCTTAAAGGTTTCTCTTAAGGTGGCCTGTGTAGCTACTGAGCCCACATTGAGTTGGAAGTAGTCCACCACTGCCGAGTGCAAGTCCGAACGGAAGAGTGCATCCTGAAGCACCATGGCTGGGAAGCGCCACTGACTCTACAGGCAGCCGGGCACATGTAATGTAAAATGGACCGGGGAGTGACAAGAAGTGTGCAGGCTAAGTGTGTGATCTTACCCAGCCAAGGACCCAGAGTCGTGGTGATAAACCAGTAGTCCGTGCATGATCATGTGGGGCAGAATAATACGTGTGTGCTGGGGCAAAGGCGTGTTGCAACCGCCAGGGGTCTCATAGCAGATAAGTGTCTTAGACGTCATAGACAACTCTAAGTGACAAGGTTTCCCAGCCCTCGTGCTGTGGTCAAACTCCATGCGCCCTATATCAGTTAGGAGTGTCTGAAAAAGCACAGGTGTGTCGACATTAGGGGCATAAATATTAGCTAGTAGTACTCCGCTAGGGTCCTGGTCACCAGGCCACATCCGGCTCCCTCATCCAATATGGAGGCAGTGGGCTGGAATGGATGAGGGTGCTGACCCCATGTGAATATGTGCTGTAGCATAAGTAATAGCGGTGCAGGCCCCATGTGGCAAAAACGGTGTGGGAGCTCCCAGGTAGGAGATGTCTCCTGCAAGAAGGCCATCCGTGCACCATGGCAAGATAAATACTGCAACACCTGCTTGCCCTTGCATCGGTTATTTAGGCCCTGATATTCCAAGACAGTAACATACAGTCCTCTGCCTGCACTTTACCACATACAGTGACCTATACGCATGTTAGGCATAGCAATGAAAGGGTGTTGTAAAACAACAAATAATAACACAATCAATCCAACAACTACAACCCCGCCCCATACTGGGCAAGGACTAGTCCAGTGAATCACATGGTAAACAATCCCATAAACAAAGAAACAATATGAAGTCCTCATGTTAGTGTTTACCACTGGGTAATGGCAACACTGCGGCGGCAGGCCCATTCCACAGTCAGATCGTGAAGGAGGGCAATAAAAATGGGTCATTGTCCAGTAGTGCTGAGGTGGGTTCTGGAGGTCATCGTGCATCGCGGTAAGGGAACAGGGGCCAGCGCAACATTGTTGTTACTAATAAACCATCACCAGAGGGTCCACTGGGCCAATCAGTGGGTAATGGGTCCGCACTCGCACCAGAGTGCGTGTTCAGAGGAGATAGATCGGTGTGGATTGCCTCGAGGATGCACTGTCCTAGGCGTGGTGTTTGCACAATTCCTGGTGGCTGCTGGGGTGTAGAAAAAGTGTGCTTTACCATTGGCGCCCACCGTGAGGTGGGCTGGGTAGAGCATGCCATTTCAGAATCCCAGTTTCCAGACTGCCAATTTTGCATCTGTGAACTTTTGGTGTGCCTCCTTGGCTGCCTGTGTGAAGCCTGAGGATTGGGAGATTTTGGAGGCCTTCCACTGCAGGAGGCCAGTTTTGTGGACAAGTCTCAAGGCCACATCTCTGTCTCGAAAATTAAGCCGCTTGGCAATAATGGGCCTCAGGGGGCGGGGTATTGCTGGGGGCGGGACGCGGACCCAGAGAAGTATGGACGCTCTTCACAACAAAGTTAGATGTAAAGTTTGCTCTGCCTAGTAGGTTAAATAATAAGCGTTCAACAACTAGGTCAAGGCGCCCAGTCTCTATGGACTCTGATATTCCCAGAATGTGCAGGTTGTTACGACGGTCTCATGTCTCAAGGTCTTCATTCTTGATGGTAACCAATTTGAGCAGGTGTTCCAGTCTCTCCAGCCACTTCATTGTTTTAGTGTCCCCGTCTTCAAGGCCTGACCCGCACTACCTCGCTGCATCTAATCTGGTGTCATTGTGGTACAGTCGTTCCCAATGCAGAAAAGGTGACCAGCGAGGGAGTTAAATATGTTGTCAGTGTCTCAAAACCCGCTGTGAGTTCTGCCATTATGCAATCTGTGCCAGTCAGGTGTTCCTTTTCAGAGCCTCTGGCAGCTCCATTGTGAGTGTGGACCCCGCAGTGTCCGTCTGCTTGGACGTCTGAAAGGGTAGCTTGTCACCCGCACCATGTCTGGAGTATGGGAAAATGGGACGTAGTGTGTTATGGATCTCCACTAGTTACACAGTTCAAGTGGGCCCAAGTAGAAGCAAAGCAAGTGCCCCGGAGATCCAAACTGCGCGTAGTATGGCTACGTTAGCGGAGTTCAGGGACTTGGGCAATACTTTGAAGTGTTACTACAGCAAGGCCGGCAGTGCAGCCCTCAAGCAATTAGCATGTATGTGCCTGACACGGCAGGCGGGGCAGGAGGTCGTGGATCCCAGCCAGATCCCGATGGAGAGTGAGATGGCATGCTCAGGCCGCCATCCAGCTTGCTGCAGAGGACCGATGGGAGCGTAGAGTACCAGCGGGGTGGGCCACCGCACAGCAAAGAGTATGACATCTCTTGCGAATATCAGCGCAGAGTCGGGTTGACCAGCGAAGTCCGGCGGCCTCGATACCTCTGACTGACCTGCTGCCCCTGTCACCGTGGGGTCTCTGAGGTGTGAGCGGGCCGCCCGTTACTCCATCGATGGTGCCGCCATAGCTGCGTTGGTGTCGTCCCCAAACGTCAACTTCTGGTCACCCCTGGCTTGGGAAAGGTACACCCAGGATCGAATTGGGTGCATAGAAGGGTGCATTCCAGCCGTGATGCTGGCTGATTCGCTGGAGCTTCATTGCCGTACGGCCATCATGGCTATGTCTCCCTAGCCCCCCGCCCCCCCCCCCCCACCCCTTCCCGGTCTGAATACTTAGCAATCACAGCCATAGAGATACCCATTTACATACCTTGATCAGAGCAAAAAAATGAATTTAAACGGCTACATTCACCTTGCCATAATGTGGCAAAAACCTGTATCGCCTGGATAGCATAAAGTAGCTCGAACCAAACGATAGCCGATTTACTACCTGATTTTGTGATCTCTGGATGCCAGTATAATTGTTTTGTGTATCTAATGGCATTTTCATACTCCTTTAGGTACAGTTGATTTTGTTTTGTGGCAATAAGATCTCTGTTTTTCCATTAGGATCCATTTTTTAACAAACATTTTTAAGCAGCTTCAGTCCTAAAGAAAACTAACCAATCACGTTGTTACCTCTCTGAATAACGTAAAGAACTCAATAAAGCACATCTTCCCATTAATGTCCAGCAATTGGCAGCTTACCAAACCATATGCCACAGGAAGTAAAGAAATGTACAAGAGAGTCCTAAAACATCTCTCCACTTCTTCGCAAAATTTCTGGCCAGTATTACCACTAAATGTTTTAAAATTTGGTCCCATCCACCTCCATTTTAGGCACCTCCATAGCCTCCCACTGGAATTACCTGCCATATTCAAAGGCTTGTTCGTTGTAAAAAAGGGTTAAGTGTATTGAAACACAAAACTAAAAACTCCAAACACATGAAGTCCATCAGCCAATACTTTTCTTCTGGTTGCCCCACTAAAACAAAAATTAAAAACTGAAACCCGTGTCTTTTTTAGTTGGAGCTGTAAAGGCTGTTCTGGGCCCTTTAAGAAGCACGGTTCATGTGTTAACTTTCAATGAAAACATGTTTCTTACTTTTCTGCTGATTGGCAGATATTAGCATGGGAAAAATGGCTCTACTCTATTTTTTATAGAGATTCATCTTTGTTTTATGTTACAGTCAAGCTTGTTTAACTCGGGTGAAAATGTAGAAAGTACAACTGTGGTAAATGAAAGATGTAGAGTCCACTTAGTAAGTTACGATCCTTTATTGCAAGTTCCTTCCAGGTTAGATAGACAGATCAAGATTGTAAGGAAAATCCCACCAGGAGCCAGCTGTTAGCAGCTCAGCCTGAGATGACCAACTGCCACAGTAAGTGAGAGAGAGACACTGTGAGCTAGAGGGACACCCAGGCATTCTATGATGTCACAGATAACATAGTACAGTCTAGCCAGAGAAGAACAGTGGAGAGGACATTTACTACAACAACCTCTCCGTCAGATGCTACCTACGCCCAAATTGCACAATAGCGGTAACGTGTGCAGCGGTTTTTATGTTTGTGTGGGGACTGGGGAGTGTCAGTGTCCCTTATGCATGTTTTCCAAGCATAGTTATCACAGCTAAATTATGGTCGTAAGTGCTTGGTAAAACAGTAGTGAGAGCAGTTTGCAGTGAAATTTCAATGGGAGTGAAAGAAAATGTAGTTCAATTGTTGGCATCTATTTGTGGCTTTAAATGACAACAAAATAACTAATCACTGTAGAATGCGGGCTCCACCTTGAACCAATCCTGCGTGTAAAAGGAGTTTGCCTACTTAATTGTTCATTTATACCCCAATGTGACTAGCTTTTTTTTTTCTTTTTCCTGTTCAGATGATGGGCAGTCTGGCTGCATTCTTGATTCGGTACCAACTAGTGCGGCTTTTTTATGACGTCTAATGTTGTTGGCAAATCAGAAAGAAGGAGGCCGTGGGTCAGAGTTCTGCATAGTGCATCTACTCATGATCCTGTGATCAGCTGGAAGAGGAACAATAAACAATGGCTCCTGGACAGCTAAATGGGCCTGCTACCCATCCGCCTTACAGTCTGTGGAGCAGGTTTGGAGGAAACGAAGCATTGGTTCATGTCATCACTGCTGTGAACTTTTTTTTACATCATCAAGGACTTTTGCTGTCCCAGTGAGGGCCAGCCGCAATAATGACATTATTTATAATGGGTCTTCTAGTAAATACTACTGGGTTCACCTGCCCTAGTTTGGGGCAGATAGTCTCAGGGTTGATGAGAAGTCCCAGCAAAAGAGTACAGTACTGCTATAATGAAGTAAACATTGTGATAATTTTTGTTTGAAAATATCTTGTCTGTTGTGAAGTGTTGTGGATTACAGTTTCTGCATGTTCAATTCAGATGGTACAAGAGTCTATCTCAGCATCTGTCACAGGATGACACACACGAACAACTATAATTCAATGGTTGCTGTGCGCCTTCATGTGGGTATTACGAGGACCTACGTTTGGTGAGATATGGGTTACTGTGCATTTAACAATCAAAGTACATCTTCCTGCTCTATTGAAACACACCCAACCTTTTTTAGCCTAGAATTAACTGTTTGCTTTTTCTGGAGAAAAAAAACAGGCTTGCGTACCTTTTGGCAATACATTTTAAGTACAGGCCATGGGATCCATTTTAGGTGACCAATCATACTCCTTGACACTTTGCCACCCAGTAATTTGTTTACACATAAACTGATTTTCACGAATCAACAGTATGTAATCAGATGGCACAATACAGATCTATGACTACAGCCGAGCCAGGGATGGCGAGTGGCTGTTACTAACCGAGCAGGCCTTAGTCTCTAAGTTCTGATGCATGGGTGACTTTCTTACATCAGACCTTTTACTGCTTCAAACTTTAGAAACAGAATATGGAGCAGAGCCAGCTTGGATATGGTGATAGCTGGGACTAGGTTTGACCTCCAGCTGACTAGTTAATGAGGATGGCCAAGATGACCTTCTGCTCCTCAGCTGAAATCAGAAACTGGTGTTTACGAAAGGCACATGCAAGGAGTGTTGTTTATAAGAGGCATATGGGAAGAGCCTCGTGGCTACCTCTGTATCTTTGAAAAGGGATCTGTTTGCGGAAGATCAAAGAAACTACATTTGTTTTTGTAGTGAACATAAACGCAGGACTTAAGGGTATTCCAGTGTGCACGTTCAGATTGGGTAATGCGATGACAAGTTGATGCCTTAGTGGCTTTCTGGCTGGTGAATGCACCCATGTAAGTCACAAAAAATAATAAATTCCTTAGTGTGGTAAAAATACAACCATCAAGCACAAGCAGATTGATAGAAGAGGTGAATCTCCTAGTTCAGCGGTTCTTAACATTTTGCCCTTTATGGACTCCTACTGAATCACCACTTGAAGCCAATAACACAGGCCTAAACAGTTTCTATTGTTTGATTCGAAAACAATATACAAACTTACAGAACAAGGTGTACCTCAAACAAATTATTCAATTTAATTACATTTTGCTTTCTTATGCGTATATACGTTTTTAATACATTATTATTTAATTTTCTACACAGTCGCAGACTAACCCTCCATGTGGTTTGTGGACCCCAGGTTAAGAACCAATGGCACTGGTGTGGGGTACCATTGAAAGGAGAGCAGTGCTAAAAAACTAAAGCTGCCAACTGAGAAAGAAGGCTTGGGTGGTCCTGACTTTGAATGTTATCTAGCTGTACTGCTGCAATGGCAGGCTGAGGCTGGTTGGCTGAGCACCAGTGGTGGGAAGGGGCTTTGCACACTGTCTTCTTTTCTCAGTTTTTTACCCGAGGGTCCTCCCCAACTGCAGTGGGATGGCTAAAAAGAAGCTTAAGAATAACAAGAATGGTCAAGCCATATGTACCAGCAGTACCACTTGGCAGTTGGCAAACATAATTTGTCAGGGGCCACGCCAGCAATTTAACACACTGGGAAGAGGTGGGCCGTACGTCCGTAAGAAATTTATTTCATGAGAGCAAGGTAGTGAAATTTTAGACTTTGCCTGAAGAAGATGGTTTGCATGGAGGTCCGTTCCTTCTCCATGAGAGAATCCAAAAAGCTTTGTATAAAACACTGGAGTATAACTATAGAGGAACCTCAAACCCACAGTGTTCTACAGACCTTGCACATAAGGTGTGAAAGGCACAGGTTGATCATCTGGTTGTACAAGACACTGTTGGAACATTTGGGAACGTCCTTACGGTCACTGAAGGGCGGTTTGGGAAGCAGACTTGGTTCAAGAGTTCACTGAGAAGAATTGGGGCAAGATGCTTTGCTATAATCAAAAAGTCTCATGGAACGCCTGATTCCAATTTTTACAGTTTTAATATGCTCCACAGAGCATACTTTTACACTGGACAACAGTGGAGTGTCCCAGATGCCATGATGAGCAGGCTGCTTTCAAGCATATGATGTGGGATGCCCAAATAAGTGCCTTCTGGAAAGGGGTCATTGATGATTTAGCTGAGATCATCAGCTGATTGACCTCTGTAAGACTGAGAGTTGTATACCGGGGATATTCCGGTGCACTGAGAAGGGAAAAGTTGTGGCCAAGTTCATGGACTTAGAGCTACTCCTTTGAAACCACATTAGCATGGAAGGATGCATAACTGCCCCACTACAAAAATGGAAAAATAAAACCCTGGCTTACTGTGCTGAAAACTGTGCTTTGCATGGGGAGGTGCAGAAAAGTGTAAGAAAGTCTCCAATACAGCAGCAATGGGGCGCCCTACTACTACTAGTGAAGAGAAATAACAAAACTGATGATAGGCCACTGTGAATGAATACTACACTAATAATAACGAATCCGCTGATCTTCTTTAGCTTAATATGGTATGGTTAACCACGGACCATAACTAGAACCATGTCTGTGGAAAAGATGGCCATTGTATCTGGTGAGTGGGGACAATCCTGGGTAGAAAATAATAATTAAAATGTTTGAAAATTCAACAGTAGAATTTCTGTGAAGCTTCTTGAGAAATGCTTTGCGTTCAAGAAGGCTGGTGATTTCTATGCTGAAACTCATTTGGGCTGGTGGGAAGCATCTAATGTTTGATTCATGTTGTTGGTATCCCTGGCTTAAGCGGCTGCGGAAAGGCTTATACCTTCCGCTCCTTATCTTAATTCAGTAAAAATATAATGTTTAGATTTACGGTTGCTTGATATGCAGCACTCTGCTGTTTTGTATCTCAGGAGAAAAGCCAATAATGTTTGTTTAATGAAAAAAAGGTTAAGCACCTCTGACCTAGTTGATGTAGAAATAAGAAATCTCAAAGAATCACAGCTGATTAAAGAACAAAAGAGTGAAGTCCTTCATTACAACAGGGTCTGGGATTCATTATCGGGTGTGGCTATAGGAAATCCACCAGAGAATTGGAGAAATAATTAGTGCTTAAAAGATTGCAAAAAGATGTTTCAGAAGCAGAACAGCAGGGTTGGATTAAAGCAGGATGTGAGAAAAGATGTAAATTACATTTATATGTCGTCAGATAGAAGACCAGTGTTGCCAGACAGTTGTTTCCTATAACATGATACTTCCATGGTCCAACATATCTAGGACAAGATTAAATGGTGAGATTATTCAGACAGATTTGGTTTAATCCTAGATTAAGGATGCTTGCAGAAGAATTGTGCCATCACTGTGTGATATGTCAACAGATGAACGTGTGAAAGAGAGCACAAGTACCACTAAGTCGTATAGGTAGATCAGGTACTCCCTTCAACAGAATCCAAATAGACTTTATCAAGATGCCTTTTTGTAAAGGGTTGAGATACGTCCTGGTCATAGTGTGCATTTTCACTCAATGCGGGAAGGCCTACTCAACATGGAGAAATGACAGTCTCACTGTAGAGAAATTGCAGTTGTGAGAGTTGATACCTAGGTACAGATTACTAGTTTCTCTGGAATCCGATCGTGGTACTCATTTCAACAATGAGATCCTAAGAATCTGGTCATTTAAGAGATGTGGAAACACAAACCTTTGCCAACCAGGACATTATTGTTCCATTTAGCGTTCAACAATGCGACAGGCTTCTGGTCAATAATAACATTGTAATTTCTGCTCAATCTGTAGTGCTGCACAAATTCTTCTTAGAATCTCATTGTTGAAATGAGTCCCATAATCTAACTCCAGAGAAACATACATACGTATCAACTCTCGCAACAGCAATTTCGCTACAGTGAGACTGTCATTTCTTGATAAAGTCCATTTGCATTCTGTTGAAGGGACTACCTGATCTACCTACATGACTTAGTGTTACTGGGGCTCCCTTTCCCACGTTCATTTGTTAACATATCACAATTCTTCTGCAAGCATCCTTAATGTAGGATTAAACCAATTCTGTCTGAATATTCTCACCATTGAATCTTGTCCGAGATGTGTTGGACCATGGAATTATCGTGTTATGGGAAACAACTGTCTAGCAACACTGGTCTTCTATCTGCTGACATCCAAATGTAATTTACATCTCTTCTCACATCCTGCTCTGATCCAACGCTGCTGTTCTGCTTCTGAAACATCTTTTTGCAATCTTTTAAGCACTTTCCATGTATCAGCTACTGACAATGAGAAAACAGTCTCCTCTTCAAACTCATTTCTGTAAGCCACGTTAATTGTGCAGGCCACAAGTGCACAATACCGTGCAACTTTGTCTGCAAATCTGTTTCCAACTGTGATATATCTATTGCAACTTCTGTAAGCTGCAAATTTAACAAATACTACTTCTGTAGGCATTTGCAATGCCTCGAATAATTTTCTAATATGTTTCCCATTTCGAAAGGGTGTGCCAGATGAGGCCATGAAACCTATTTGTGACCATAACTGTCTAAAATCATGGACTACATCAAAGCCATATTGATTATCTGTAAATATAATCACTCTTAATTGGGCTGATAGACTGCAAGCTCTTGTATCGGCAATCAATTCTGCAACTTGTGCTGAGGTAACACCTTGAAGCTTCTACAACTTCTTGAATTGTACAGACAACGTAAGCTGCTCTCAAGGTACCTTCAATTATTTCTCAGACATGAGCCATCAACACAAAATACATAATCAGGCTCAATAAAAAGGTTAAGCTTTTATGTCTGACCCCCGTGACATTTAGACAATCATGCCCAATCTCATCTCCATTTGAATCCTCATTTACAGGTAACAGAGTTGACGGGTTCAAGATTTAACATTGTTTTAAAATAATATTTTTAGCAGCCAGGATCTGCTGCTCGTGTATTGAGTTTTTGTTCTAGTGAGCAATATTTCTACTGAGTGAGGGACCATAACAGTTAAGGGATGTCCCATCACTGTGTTCTTCACTGATACTGGCCACAGCAACAGATTTAAGGCAGCTGGGCAGACCTGCGGCCATAGGGTCAAGGGTAGTCGAACAATAAGCCACAGATCTTCGTGAATCTCCATGCATCTGAGTTAGCACTAGGAGAATGCAGCTCTCCCTCTCACTGCAAAACAATGTGAACACCTTACTGTAAAATCAGGCATTCCTAGTGCCAGCGCATGAAAGAAACGTTCTCTCAGCTCTAGGAAAGCTTTTGAGCACTTGTTGTCCCAAGGAAGCAGACCAGGCACATCTTTGTGTGTTCTCCTCAGTTAAGGCTTAGCCACTAGGGAAATTTGCAATATGCACTGTCTTGAGTAGCCAGCCATTCCCAAAAACATTCTGACTTCTATCTGTGTTTGGGTGGATTTATCTGAAGGGTAGTCTCCACGTGCTCTGGTGACACCTTTTTTTGCTTATTTCGCAATAATATGTCACAAGTATTAGACTTCTTTTTGACAGTGTTGCTATTTACCTGGAGACACTGTATGTCCATTCCCAGCAAGGTGATTTAACAGTGCAATTGTATCCTGTCTGCAAGCTTCTCGTTTCACTGATGCCACAAGTAGGGCAACAATATACTGCACAAGAACCGAACTGTAAGGTATCTGCAGTGACTCAAGATCTGACTGAATATGGATGGGCTCGCTGCATGCTCTTGTGGAATTCGGCAGCATACCAAAACTTTCTCTTTGAACACAAACGAGAAGAAGAACTGGCTGTCCTCATGCAATGGAACAGGTAAGAAAACCTGACATAATTCTGCAACAATGAACAATTGTGCAGTGCACAGAATTTGGAAAAGGATGGTGGCTGGATTTGGTACAACATAGAACAACAATGCTGTTAATCTTTTGAACGTCTTGTACAATCAGGTATTTACCATTAGGTTTCGACAAACCCATAGGTGGAGAATTGCAAGGACGTCCAACAATTTCTTTTAAAAATCCCTTTTCTCAGCATGTCTTCAATTACTAGTGTTATTCCTGAAACTGTCTCTGGAGTCAAATTATATGGTAGTGTTGATAGATACACAAAATTTGGTTTCCCACTGATTTGGACAGCTTCTACACCTTTAATAAGTCTTTCACTGTAAAGTCCCATACTTTTAGGTTCACTTGTTTCTTTTAAATCAAGAGGCACGTCTTCAGTGGTTAATCTGTAAAACAAAAAGTGTTGGGCTCTCCTCAGGAGGCAGCGCTAACAGGAGAAATGTACTGGTGCAAAATGCCTCCCGACTAGAGCCCCGGCACTTATTATTCTGGAGAGGACTTGGCCTAATGGTTAAAGCTGCAGATTTCGGTGCTGGGTAACCTCGAATCTCGGCATGGCGCAACATCCTGTGGTTCGGGGGAAAATCTCGTGCCTTCCAAATGAGTGTGTCCTTAATTGGTGCCATAAGCGCCGGTGCTGATGGTGCTAGGCACAGGCTCAAATTAAGCACTGCATGTCTTCAACTGTCCTCACTGGGTACAATACTACAGCTGTTTCTTGTTGGCCAATTTTTTATTCCACATATTATTCAGGAGTCTGAAATTCATCACCATCTGGTGTACAGTAAATAGTGAAATTTAATTTGCACAATACATTTCTCCCTAACAGAGTTAAAGTACTAGAATCACACACCACAAATTGATGATTTTCCTCAAATTAACACATTTTTACCAGGACCTTTTCTAAAACTAGGTTTCTCATCTGTTTATTTGTAACTCCCTCAACTTGGATCTTCTTTCCTAAGAGGGGTAGGCCTGGGACTTCTGCTGTTCTAACAGTGGAACAGATGGCACTGGTGTCAATGAAACATGACTCTGTGGCCATTAACTTCTCCTTCTAGAATTGGTCCACTCTAAAATTGTGCCAAGTACATAGTCTTCCTCTCCCCTCAGGCACGGTGATTGGGAATTGTCGGATCCAAACCTGTCATGTTCTAGCATTGGGAACTGTTGAAATGGGTTCTGATTCTGGTTCTGAAATGGTTTTGGATGTGCCTTGGGCATCTGATTCATATTAAATCTAGGACTTCCCATATTCTGTGGGACCATCTGGGCTTGTGGAACTTTCATCATTGCATTGCACTTGCATTTACTAAACAGGTACATTCTGTATTTGCACTGGATTGCTTCCTTGCATTTGACCATATCTGGTCATTCTGTCTGGATTCAACCTACACCCTCTTCCAATACACAATCTTATTACAGAAATAACAAGAGACTGTTTTTTCCAGCGTTGCAACAGCTACACCAGGATTTGGATCATTCAGAACACCTCCAACTTGTGAAACCCCAAATCCTCCTTGAACACATTGAATTTGCAAACCAACACCTTGCATTCTACCCTAAGTTCCTGCAAACAACTGATTCTGAATACCTTTCTGAGCCAATCTTGCCTGGGCTAGGATAAATTTCTCCTTTAGCTTTTCCTGCTTCATTTACTTGTTTGTCACTTCAGTATTTTACATACTTTAGAATCTCATCTAGCAGTTTTGTCTGCCACCAAATCACACTCTTATGTATGTGCACACTGATCTCTGGTCTTAACCCAAGAACGAATTGTGACACAAAGAAGCCCATATCACTTTGTTATGGATGTTCTCATCCACTGTGTTGTTGAAACACCAGAACCAACTGCTCATCCACCTGGAACTCTTTTGTGCGATCAATGTAGAACGATAACACTGTTTTTGGGTCCAGACGGAGATGCTCCTCTTCCTGAGAAGGATGCTGAAGTGCCTATAAAGTGGGCAGAGTAAGAGACCGTCCCAGATGGAAGGGTGTTACCAGGCAGAAAAGATAACCTAGTCCAGAGTACCACTTTGTCCGGAAAAGACGGTCAGATAAGGAGGCTGTGATGTCAGTGTCTGCAGTGCGCTCATCCTCCTGGCAGAGGTGATTGCCACCAAATGACAGTGAGCAGCCGTAGAGGGCTATTGTGCAGCGGCTCAAACGGTGTGCTCATCAAGAAGGTATGGACCAAATTAAGGTTCAACAGTGGCATAATAAAAGGGGAAGGGGGAACAATTGGGGTAACCCCTTCACAAATCTATGTACAAGAGGGGATTTAAAAAGTGAAGGCTAATCTGGCACCAAAGAAAAGCGGATAGAGCCTTTCTATACAAAATGTGTTTCATCGACATGCATATACCGACTTCATGGAGGGACGCCTGGTTGCCAGAATAACATTGCACACTTCAGCAGGAAGGTCAAAAGCAGCAACTGTTGCCGCTCAATTTTCACACAAGGAGACGGAGAGTGGACAGGTTCAGGTGGAGAACCCTCACTTGCTGCTGTGACAGAAGATCCTCCCGAAGAGGCAGTCTGATAGGAGGATCAATGCTCATACTGGGTTGCTCCAACCACTCAGACTCAGAGCTTTCTTGGGCCGGACTGTGTACTATATGAGGTTTGTCAAAGGTTATGGATCCATAGTGACCCCTTTGAATGACTTAACGTCCAAGAGAATGCCAAAGAAAGTTCAGTGGACAGTTAGCTGTCAAAAGGCATTTGATTACTTGAATCAGGCCATGTGCACTGCTCCCATTCTGCAAAGTCCTGACTACTCCAAGAAATTCATTGTCCAAACAGATGCCTCTGAGTTGGGGGTAGGGGCTGTGTTACCACAATTGAATGATGGTCAGGATCAGCCAGTAGCTTTTATTAGCAGAAGGCTGACCCCAGAGAGAAACGGTGGTCAGCTATTGAGAGGCCGGCCTTTGCTGTGGTTTGGGCTCTGAAGAAGCTGAGGCCATATTTGTTTGGCACTCACTTCATTGTTCAGACAGACCATAAGTCTCTCTTGTGGCTAAAACAGATGAAGGGTTAAAACCCCAAGCTTTTGAGGTGGTCCATTTCCCTACAGGGGATGGACTATACAGTGGAACATAGACCTGGGAGTAACCATGCCAATGCAGATGGACTCTCCAGATATTTCCACTTAGAACATGAAGACTCAACTGGTCAAGGTTAGTTGAATGTCCTTACGTTTAGGGGCGGGGTGTGTAGGAGAGTAGGATCTGCTTCTTATAGTTACCCACACTTTTTGCTGATGTTTCACTGTTTTTCAACTTCAGTCTGGCTGGGATCCTGCTATCCAGGACCCCAGGTTAGCTGCTTTCTCTCTAAAATGATGGCATGTACTTCAAGTACACCACAGATTGAATTCTGGGGTACCCTTATAGGTCCCTAGTATATGGTGTCCTATATAACCAGGGCATGGGTACCCCAGAGGCCTCTCAGGGGCTGCAGCATGTATTATGCCACCCCTGAGAGACCATTCAAAATGACACAACAGGTCCCCTACAGCAGCCTGTGTAAGGCAGTGTATGCACCCCTTACTTAGATATAGGTTGCCTGTATCTACCTTATATCACTGCACATACAAACCTATCAGTCACCCCCTATGGCAGGCCTTATCAATCCTGAAGGCAGGGTGCTGAGTTTGTGTGAGAGGGTGCCCATGCATGAGCAGGGCCCCTCTGCAGCCTTCGGAATCTATTCTCCAGGGTTGTTCTGTGATGCAGCCAATCATATACTCTTAAGTGCATTATAAGCTTGCAGTAAATGCTAACTTTGGAATGGCTGCAAGGAAACATGTTGTGTTTGGTGTCAAACACCCTAAAAGCATACCTCCCTGCCAGTCCTGGCGGGGGAGGTATGATTCCACCCTCCTAGAGGGAGAAATATGACTACACCGGTACCAGCTTCACAGAACCCTGGCATCGCAAAATGGATGCTGCCAGACACACATCTGCCCTCCTGCTGCTGGATGAAACTCCGGCAGGGGATGCTGGACAATAGGTTTCCTGTCACAGGGAGGTGTGACCACCTCCCAGACAGGCTTTAGTGTACTGGGGCTGGGTGGGTGCACTCCAAGAGTGCTTTGATGTCTGCACTGGGGGCTTATTTGGAGTCCCTGTTCAAAGTCCAGCTCAAACCAGTTGCAGGAGCACTCCGCCCCTGCTCTGGCATGAAACTGGACAAAGGACATGGGTGTAGCCACCCCTCTGTCCTGACCCTCCCATAGGTGGGTCCCCAGAGTTTGTACCACCCCTTCCTTTGGTATAAAGTAGGAACCCCTGACTACAGGACTTTAGATTTACCTGGACAAAACTCTAATACAGAATCCCAGAACTTAAACTATCTACACTTCGTTGGATGACAGAAGAATCCCCCTTGAAGTAAAAGAGTTACTCCCCTGCAAGGCAGGCACCAAAGACGCAGCTGTCCAGTTTGCAAATAAGCAGCTCCTGAAGGACTCCGAAGACTTTGCAACACAGGAGGTGGGTTTCCAAGCTTCCCAGAGGCCGATCCGTGCTTTTCAACAAACCCGAGATTCAAAGCCCTCGTGGGGACTGTGCAACCCGAACCCCTGGACACCGTGTATATTTACAGCTGCATATGCTTTTTGGCGATCCCTGATGCTGTGCTTTGGGCTACTTGTAGTCCAGACCCAGAGCAGTGATTCCAGCGAAGATTACTGGCCTACACTTCACAAGTGACCCGTGGGCTGGTATTTAGTGATTCCTCTCGAGGTGCCTTTGCGATCCCTTGTCCATCCACTTGTGGGTCCCTGAGAAGGGTACTGTAACTTTCAACTGACTTACCTGGTTGCTCCAGACATGCCCTGACCCTCCATCGCTTGGGGAGTCACCAGGACCTTGCTGGTCCACACCGAAGCCTTTTTACTCTCACTGCGTGGGTTGCTGTTGCCAAGGCTTGCTTGTCTCCGATCCAGACATCGACCCCCCCAGTACTCGACATCCTTCGTGGGACAGCTTACCTGCAGACTCTGGTCATCGTTGACGTCTCCTGGTCCCGTGGCAGCGGAGTCAAGCTTCACCTCATCGCACCTGAAACACCCGACATTGGTGGGCATTGGTCTACCGTGCCCCAGGTCACCCTGAAGTGACCCAGACTCTGTCCCCTTTGCTTTTAGGTTCTTCACAGCTCCGATCCAGGCTTGGATCACACTGGACACTTTTTTCCTTTCCACGGCAGCCGCACTTTGTAGCAACTCGCCATTGAAAAAAGCGACGATTCCCGACACCTTTTGACACCTATGCACCCGGCTTCCCTGGGTGAGGTAACACGAGTACTCCTGTGCTGGCCATAGAACCTTCTATGTCTAAAAGGGCTTGCTCCAAGTCCTCTCCGAAGTGTCCCTAATCTTTAAAATTCTAACCTTGACTTTCCCATAGGATTGTACGAAGCTAGCGGCTGTGTTCTCACACTGCACGCGTCCCCCATGGGTCCCCTGTGTCACTACCTTGGGTGGTTCCTAAGGGTCCCAGTGATTGTACGTGCTCTAGGCACAGTGTCTAGTCAAGTCGTGGTTCTTATACCACTTTCTTAATATATGGTTTGGTCTCCCCCTGGGGCCCATTGTATATTGTGCTATTTACTTACGTTCTATTGTGTTGATATTGTGTATCGTGCTCTCTAATGTCATAAAAAGGTTAGTAGAGAGTGTTTAGCAATAAAAACATATTTTATATATACCTTGTGTGGTTCTCCTTTCATTTGGTCATTCAAGAGGTTATAATCTGGTAAACCAAGCTGCTTTACACTCCTTCAAGACTTAGCCTGAAGGCTACTCTCCATAGCTACCACTAGGTTAGCTTTCAATAAAGGTAGTCTTAAACCTATTCATGAATAAGGGTTGTTTGGACTGGTGCAAGGTGCCCACTACAACTATCAGACAGCATATACCAGGTCAACTTCTCACACTTGCGTTTAGATAACCAGGCAGATGTTGAACCACCAAGGAAATGCCCAGCAAGTCCAGCGACGTAGGGCCTCTTGACAGAAGGTCAACAACCCCACACCGCCCCGTTTGTTGTGGCGGTTTTGTTGTCCGTGACCACTTGAACTAGCCTTCCTTTGAGTGATGGTAAAATCTCTTTCTGTGCCAATCGGATCACCAGAAGCTCCAACAGGAAAGACATGGCTTGGTAGTTCGGACTGGACTGTTCCCATGAGGCACAGGGTCAGAGCTGATTTGCATATAGCCAGTGTCTAACCCAGGGTGGTGTGGAGTGCAAAAAAACGATGGGTTTAGGCCCAGATCCTTGTACTGGGGTGAATGTATGACATTGTTCTACATACTGTCCATCAACTGTGTTTTTTGCAATTTTCACCCCGAGTGTGAAGGGTATACTCAGACGTGAGTCCCAGGCTCTCCACACCACTGAAGTCAAGCTATCCAGGCTGATAGCCAGAAACCCGTCCTTGGATGCTTGATTCCGGTCTGGGAAAGACATGGCTTGGTAGTTCGGACTGGACTGTTCCCATGAGGCACAGGGTCAGAGCTGATTTGCATATAGCCAGTGTCTAACTCAGGGTGGTGTGGAGTGCAAAAAATGATGGATTTAGGCCCAGATCCTTGTACTGGGGTGAATGTATGACATTGTTCTACATTCTGTCCATCAACTGTGTTTTTTCCAACAGGTTGACACGACGCCTAATTCCCACCAGAGTCCTTTGATCTCCACCTCTCCCAGATGACCGCCCCATGACAGAAGAGACGCATCGGTCACTACGGTGAGATCTGGGTAGGGAAGGGAGAGGAATCTGCCTCTGACCCAATTGTGGTTTGTTAGCCATCCCTGCGGGTCTTTCGATGTGCCCTACTATCGCTAAGCCAGGTCAGTGAGATTTCCCCGATGCTGTGTCCATTGGAACTTCAGGTCCCACTGCAGAGCCCGCATGTGCCATCTGGTATGGTCCACAAGCAGGATGCAGGAAGCCAAGAGGCCCAACAGCCTCGGAGTCCTTCTCACCGAGATCCAGGATAGAGGCTGAAATATCTGTATCATAGCCTGAATATCCTGGACTCGCCGCTCGAGAGGATAAGCCCAAATCTGCACTGTGTCTAAAATCACTCTGATGAAAGGGAGCGTCTGAGGGGAGTCAGGTGTGACTTTGGCGTGTTGATTGTGAACCCCAGCGAGTGCAGGAGGTTTGCCATAGTCTGGAGGTGGGAAATGACCGCCTGGGACGAGCCCGCTTTCAACAACCAGTAGTCAAGATAGGGGAAAACTGGAACCCATGATCTTTGCATATGGGCTGCGAACACCGCCATCACCTTCGTGAACACCTGAGTGGCACTGGTGAGGCCAAAAGGAGCACGACAAACTAAAAAAAAAGTGGTCATAGTCCACCGTACACCACAGGTTGTGACGATGGACAGGCAGGACCGGGATATAACAATAGGCATGCTGCGAGTCCAGCTCTACCATCCAGTCTCCCAGGTACATGGTAGACAGGACCTGAGCAAGTATGAGCATCCTGAACCTCTCCTTTTTAGGTCTCGCTGGTGTTAGCAGCGTGAAGCGCAGCTCCAGCGAAAGACCTATTGTTGTGGGTTTGCCGGGAATGGGGCACAGGGGGTGGTTACGCGCTTCACCTCGGCGATTTCATCTCGAGGACGCGCTTCTGCAGTCGGCTTGCATCACGTGTGCAGACTCTCCAGGGTGCTGCAGATCTGTTTTTGCGATCGCGCCTAATGACTTCAGTGTCTCGTTTTTTTTTTTTAGGCAAGTTGCACACGCTTTTTTTTTTTGCAGGCAAGTGGCACGCGCTTGTCTCAACAGGGTCTGGGATTCATTATCGGGTGTGGCTATAGGAAATCCACCAGAGAATTGGAGAAATGCACAAATTCTTCTTAGAATCTCATTGTTGAAATGAGTCCCACAATCTAACTCCAGAGAAACTAGTAATATGTACATACGTATCAACTCTCGCAACAGCAATTTCGCTACAGTGAGACTGTCATTTCTCTGTGTCGGGTAGGCTTTCCCCCATTGAGAGAAAATACACACTATGACCAGGACGTATCTCAACCCTTTACAAGCAGGCATCTTGATAAAGTCCATTTGCATTCTGTTGAAGGGACTACCTGATCTACCTACATGACTTAGTGTTACTGGGGCTCCCTTTCCCACGTTCATTTGTTAACATATCACAATTCTTCTGCAAGCATCCTTAATGTAGGATTAAACCAATTCTGTCTGAATATTCTCACCATTGAATCTTGTCCGAGATGTGTTGGACCATGGAATTATCGTGTTATGGGAAACAACTGTCTAGCAACACTGGTCTTCTTTCTGCTGACATCCAAATGTAATTTACATCTCTTCTCACATCCTGCTCTGATCCAACGCTGCTGTTCTGCTTCTGAAACATCTTTTTGCAATCTTTTAAGCACTTTCCATGTATCAGCTACTGACAATGAGAAAACAGTCTCCTCTTCAAACTCATTTGTGTAAGCCACGTTAATTGTGCAGGCCACAAGTGCACAATACCGTGCAACTTTGTCTGCAAATCTGTTTCCAACTGTGACATATCTATTGCAACTTCTGTAAGCTGCAAATTTAACAAATACTACTTCTGTAGGCATTTGCAATGCCTCGAATAATTTTCTAATATGTTTCCCATTTCGAAAGGGTGTGCCAGATGAGGCCATGAAACCTATTTGTGACCATAACTGTCTAAAATCATGGACTACATCAAAGCCATATTGATTATCTGTAAATATAATCACTCTTAATTGGGCTGATAGACTGCAAGCTCTTGTAACGGCAATCAATTCTGCAACTTGTGCTGAGGTAACACCTTGAAGCTTCTACAACTTCTTGAATTGTCCCATCACTGTGTTCTTCACTGATACTGACCACAGCAACAGATTTAAGGCAGCTGGGCAGACCTGCGGCCATAGGGTCAAGGGTAGTCGAAAAATAAGCCACAGATCTTCGTGAATCTCCATGCATCTGAGTTAGCACTAGGAGAATGCAGCTCTCCCTCTCACTGCAAAACAATGTGAACACCTTACTGTAAAATCAGGCATTCCTAGTGCCAGCGCATGAAAGAAACGTTCTCTCAGCTCTAGGAAAGCTTTTAAGCACTTGTTGTCCCAAGGAAGCAGACCAGGCACATCTTTGTGTGTTCTCCTCAGTTAAGGCTTAGCCACTAGGGAAATTTGCAATATGCACTGTCTTGAGTAGCCAGCCATTCCCAAAAACATTCTGACTTCTATCTGTGTTTGGGTGGATTTATCTGAAGGGTAGTCTCCACGTGCTCTGGTGACACCTTTTTTTGCTTCTTTCGCAATAATATGTCACAAGTATTAGACTTCTTTTTGACAGTGTTGCTATTTACCTGGAGACACTGTATGTCCATTCCCAGCAAGGTGATTTAACAGTGCAATTGTATCCTGTCTGCAAGCTTCTCGTTTCACTGATGCCACAAGTAGGGCAACAATATACTGCACAAGAACCGAACTGTAAGGTATCTGCAGTGACTCAAGATCTGACTGAATATGGATGGGCTCGCTGCATGCTCTTGTGGAATTCGGCAGCATACCAAAACTTTCTCTTTGAACACAAACGAGAACAAGAACTGGCTGTCCTCATGCAATGGAACAGGTAAGAAAACCTGACATAATTCTGTAACAATGAACAATTGTGCAGTGCACAGAATTTGGAAAAGGATGGTGGCTGGATTTGGTACAACATGGAACAACAATGCTGTTAATCTTTTGAACGTCTTGTACAATCAGGTATTTACCATTAGGTTTCTACAAACCCATAGGTGGAGAATTGCAAGGACGTCCAACAATTTCTTTTAAAAATCCCTTTTCTCAGCATGTCTTCAATTACTAGTGTTATTCCTGAAACTGTCTCTGGAGTCAAATTATATGGTAGTGTTGATAGATACACAAAATTTGGTTTCCCACTGATTTGGACAGCTTCTACACCTTTAATAAGTCTTTCACTGTAAAGTCCTATACTTTTAGGTTCACTTATTTCTTTTAAATCAAGAGGCACGTCTTCAGTGGTTAATCTGTAAAACAAAAAGTGTGAGCTATCCTCAGGAGGCAGCGCTAACAGGAGAAATGTACTGGTGCAAAATGCCTCCTGACTAGAGCCCCGGCACTTATTATTCTGGAGAGGACTTGGCCTAATGGTTAGAGCTGCAGATTTCGGTGCTGGGTAACCTCGAATCTCGGCATGGCGCAACATCCTGTGATTCGGGGGAAAATCTTGTGCCTTCCAAATGAGTGTGTCCTTAATTGGTGCCATAAGCGCCGGTGCTGATGGTGCTAGGCACAGGCTCAAATTAAGCACTGCATGTCTTCAACTGTCCTCACTGGGTACAATACTACAGCTGTTTCTTGTTGGCCAATTTTTTATTCCACATATTATTCAGGAGTCTGAAATTCATCACCATCTGGTGTACAGTAAATAGTGAAATTTAATTTGCACAATACATTTCTCCCTAACAGAGTTAAAGTACTAGAATCACACACCACAAATTGATGATTTTCCTCAAATTAACACATTTTTACCAGGACCTTTTCTAAAACTAGGTTTCTCATCTGTTTATTTGTAACTCCCTCAACTTGGATCTTCTTTCCTAAGAGGGGTAGGCCTGGGACTTCTGCTGTTCTAACAGTGGAACAGATGGCACTGGTGTCAATGAAACATGACTCTGTGGCCATTAACTTCTCCTTCTAGAATTGGTCCACTCTAAAATTGTGCCAAGTACACAGTCTTCCTCTCCCCTCAGGCACGGTGATTGGGAATTGTCGGATCCAAACCTGTCATGTTCTAGCATTGGGAACTGTTGAATTGGGTTCTGATTCAGGTTCTGAAATGGTTTTGGATGTGCCTTGGGCATCTGATTCATATTAAATCTAGGACTTCCCATATTCTGTAGGACCATCTGGGCTTGTGGAACTTTCATCATTGCATTGCACTTGCATTTACTAAACAGGTACATTCTGTATTTGCACTGGATTGCTTCCTTGCATTTGACCATATCTGGTCATTCTGTCTGGATTCAACCTACACCCTCTTCCAATACACAATCTTATTACAGAAATAACAAGAGACTGTTTTTTCCAGCGTTGCAACAGCTACACCAGGATTTGGATCATTCAGAACACCTCCAACTTGTGAAACCCCAAATCCTCCTTGAACACATTGAATTTGCAAACCAACACCTTGCATTCTACCCTAAGTTCCTGCAAACAACTGATTCTGAATACCTTTCTGAGCCAATCTTGCCTGGGCTAGGATAAATGTCTCCTTTAGCTTTTCCTGCTTCATTTACTTGTTCACTTCAGTATTTTACATACTTTAGAATCTCATCTAGCAGTTTTGTCTGCCACCAAATCACACTCTTATGTATGTGCACACTGATCTCTGGTCTTAACCCAAGAACGAATTGTGACACAAAGAAGCCCATATCACTTTGTTATGGATGTTCTCATCCACTGTGTTGTTGAAACACCAGAACCAACTGCTCATCCACCTGGAACTCTTTTGTGCGATCAATGTAGAACGATAACACTGTTTTTGGGTCCAGACGGAGATGCTCCTCTTCCTGAGAAGGATGCTGAAGTGCCTATACAGTGGGCAGAGTAAGAGACCGTCCCAGATGGAAGGGTGTTACCAGGCAGAAAAGATACCCTAGTCCAGAGTACCACTTTGTCCGGAAAGACGGTCAGATAAGGAGGCTGTGATGTCAGTGTCTGCAGTTGGCTCATCCTCCTGGCAGAGGTGATTGCCACCAAATGACAGTGAGCAGCCGTAGAGGGCTATTGTGCAGCGGCTCAAACGGTGTGCTCATCAAGAAGGTATGGACCAAATTAAGGTTCAACAGTGGCATAATAAAAGGGGAAGGGGGAACAATTGGGGTAACCCCTTCACAAATCTATGTACAAGAGGGGATTTAAAAAGTGAAGGCTAATCTGGCACCAAAGAAAAGCTGATAGAGCCTTTTTATACAAAATGTGTTTCATCGACATGCATATACCGACTTCATGGAGGGACGCCTGGTTGCCAGAATAACATTGCACACTTCAGCAGGAAGGTCAAAGGCAGCAACTGTTGCCGCTCAATTTTCACACAAGGAGACGGAGAGTGGACAGGTTCAGGTGGAGAACCCTCACTTGCTGCTGTGACAGAAGATCCTCCCGAAGAGGCAGCCTGATAGGAGGATCAATGCTCATACTGGGTTGCTCCAACCACTCAGACTCAGAGCTTTCTTGGGCCGGACTGTGTACTATAGGAGGTTTGTCAAAGGTTATGGATCCATAGTGACCCCTTTGAATGACTTAACGTCCAAGAGAATGCCAAAGGAAGTTCAGTGGACAGTTAGCTGTCAAAAGGCATTTGATTACTTGAATCAGGCCATGTGCACTGCTCCCATTCTGCAAAGTCCTGACTACTCCAAGAAATTCATTGTCCAAACAGATGCCTCTGAGTTGGGGGTAGGGGCTGTGTTATCACAATTGAATGATGGTCAGGATCAGCCAGTAGCTTTTATTAGCAGAAGGCTGACCCCAGAGAGAAACGGTGGTCAGCTATTGAGAGGCCGGCCTTTGCTGTGGTTTGGGCTCTGAAGAAGCTGAGGCCATACTTGTTTGGCACTCACTTCATTGTTCAAACAGACCATAAGCCTCTCTTGTGGCTAAAACAGATGAAGGGTTAAAACCCCAAGCTTTTGAGGTGGTCCATTTCCCTACAGGGGATGGACTATACAGTGGAACATAGACCTGGGAGTAACCATGCCAATGCAGATGGACTCTCCAGATATTTCCACTTAGAACATGAAGACTAAACTGGTCAAGGTTAGTTGAATGTCCTTACGTTTAGGGGCGGGGTGTGTAGGAGAGTAGGATCTGCTTATAGTTACCCACACTTTTTGCTGATGTTTCACTGTTTTTCGAATTCAGTCTGGCTGGGATCCTGCTATCCAGGACCCCAGGTTAGCTGCTTTCTCTCTAAAATGATGGCATGTACTTCAAGTACACCACAGATTGAATTCTGCGGTACCCTTATAGGTCCCTAGTATATGGTATCTTATATAACCAGGGCATGGGTACCCCAGAGGCCTCTCAGGGGCTGCAGCATGTATTATGCCACCCCTGAGAGACCATTCAAAATGGCACAACAGGTCCCCTACAGCAGCCTGTGCAAGGCAGTGTATGCACCCCTTACTTAGATATAGGTTGCCTGTATCTACCTTATATCACTGCACATACAAACCTATCAGTCACCCCCTATGGCAGGCCTTATCAATCCTGAAGGCAGGGTGCTGAGTTTGTGTGAGAGGGTGCCCATGCATGAGCAGGGCCCCTCTGCAGCCTTCGGAATCTATTCTCCAGGGTTGTTCTGTGATGCAGCCAATCATATACTCTTAAGTGCATTATAAGCTTGCAGTAAATGCTAACCTTGGAATGGCTGCAAGGAAACATGTTGTGTTTGGTGTCAAACACCCTAAAAGCATACCTCCCTGCCAGTCCTGGCGGAGGAGGTATGATTCCACCCTCCTAGAGGGAGAAATATGACTACACCGGTTCCAGCTTCACAGAACCCTGGCATCGCAAAATGGATGCTGCCAGACACACATCTGCCCTCCTGCTGCTGGATGAAACTCCGGCAGGGGATGCTGGACAATAGGTTTCCTGTTACAGGGAGGTGTGACCACCTCCCAGACAGGCTTTAGTGTACTGGGGCTGGGTGGGTGCACTCCAAGAGTGCTTTGATATCTGCACTGGGGGCACATTTGGTGTCCCTGTTCAAAGTCCAGCTCAAACCAGTTGCAGGAGCACTCAGCCCCTGCTCTGGCATGAAACTGGACAAAGGACATGGGTGTAGCCACCCCTCTGTCCTGGCCCTCCCATAGGTGGGTCCCCAGAGTTTGTACCACCCCTTCCTTTGGTAAAAAGTAGGAACCGCTGACTACAGGACTTTAGATTTACCTGGACAAAACTCTAATACAGAATCCCAGAACTTAAACTATCTACACTTCGTTGGATGACCGAAGAATCCCCCTTGAAGTAAAAGAGTTACTCCCCTGCAAGGCAGGCACCAAAGACGCAGCTGTCCAGTTTGCAAATAAGCAGCTCCTGAAGGACTCCGAAGACTTTGCAACACAGGAGGTGGGTTTCCAAGCTTCCCAGAGGCCGATCCGTGCTCTCAACAAACCCGAGATTCAAAGCCCTCGTGGGGACTGTGCAACCTGAACCCCTGAACACCGTGTATATTTACAGCTGCATATGCTTTTTGGCGATCCCTGATGCTGTGCTTTGGGGTACTTGTAGTCCAGACCCAGAGCAGTGATTCCAGCGAAGATTACTGGCCTACACTCCACAAGTGACCCGTGGGCTGGTATTTAGTGATTCCTCTTGAGGTGCCTTTGCGATCCCTTGTCCATCCACTTGTGGGTCCCTGAGAAGGGTACTGTAACTTTCAACTGACTTACCTGGTTGCTCCAGACATGCCCTGACCCTCCATCGCTTGGGGAGTCACCAGGACCTTGCTGGTCCACACCGAAGCCTTTTTACTCTCACTGCGTGGGTTGCTGTTGCCAAGGCTTGCTGGTCTCCGATCCAGACATCGACCCCCCAGTACTCGACATCCTTCGTGGGACAGCTTACCTGCAGACTCTGGTCATCGTTGACGTCTCCTGGTCCCGTGGCAGCGGAGTCAAGCTTCACCTCATCGCACCTGAAACACCCGACATTGGTGGGCATTGGTCTACCGTGCCCCAGGTCACCCTGAAGTGACCCAGACTCTGTCCCCTTTGCTTTTAGGTTCTTCACAGCTCCGATACAGGCTTGGATCACACTGGACACTTTTCCTTTCCACGGCAGCCGCACTTTGTAGCAACTCGCCATTGAAAACAGCGACGATTCCCGACACCTTTTGACACCTATGCACCCGGCTTCCCTGGGTGAGGTAACACGAGTACTCCTGTGCTGGCCATAGAACCTTCTATGTCTAAAAGGGCTTGCTCCAAGTCCTCTCCGAAGTGTCCCTAATCTTTAAAATTCTAACCTTGACTTTCCCATAGGATACGAAGCTAGCGGCTGTGTTCTCACACTGCACGCGTCCCCCATGGGTCCCCTGTGTCACTACCTTGGGTGGTTCCTAAGGGTCCCAGTGATTCTACGTGCTCTAGGCACAGTGTCTAGTCAAGTCGTGGTTCTTATACCACTTTCTTAATATATGGTTTGGTCTCCCCCTGGGGCCCATTGTATATTGTGCTATTTACTTACGTTCTATTGTGTTGATATTGTGTATCGTGCTCTCTAATGTCATAAAAAGGTTAGTAGAGAGTGTTTAGCAATAAAAACATATTTTATATATACCTTGTGTGGTTCTCCTTTCATTTGGTCATTCAAGAGGTTATAATCTGGTAAACCAAGCTGCTTTACACTCCTTCAAGACTTAGCCTGAAGGCTACTCTCCATAGCTACCACTAGGTTAGCTTTCAATAAAGGTAGTCTTAAACCTAATCATGAATAAGGGTTGTTTGGACTGGTGCAAGGTGCCCACTACAACTATCGGACAGCATATACCAGGTCAACTTCTCACACTGGCGTTTAGATAACCAGCCAGATGTTGAACCACCAAGGAAATGCCCAGCAAGTCCAGCGACGTAGGGCCTCTTGACAGAAGGTCAACAACCCCACACCGCCCCGTTTGTTGTGGCGGTTTTGTTGTCCATGACCACTTGAACTAGCCTTCCTTTGAGTGATGGTAAAATCTCTTTCTGTGCCAATCGGATTACCAGAAGCTCCAACAGGAAAGACATGGCTTGGTAGTTCGGACTGGACTGTTCCCATGAGGCACAGGGTCAGAGCTGATTTGCATATAGCCAGTGTCTAACCCAGGGTGGTGTGGAGTGCAAAAAAACGATGGATTTAGGCCCAGATCCTTGTACTGGGGTGAATGTATGACATTGTTCTACATACTGTCCATCAACTGTGTTTTTTGCAAGTTTCACCCCGAGTGTGCTGGGTATACTGAGACGTGAGTCCCAGGCTCTCCACACCACTGGAGTCAAGCTATCCAGGCTGATGAAGGCTGATAGCCAGAAACCGGTCCTTGGATGCTTTATTCCGGTCTGGGAAAGACATGGCTTGGTAGTTCGGACTGGACTGTTCCCATGAGGCACAGGGTCAGAGCTGATTTGCATATAGCCAGTGTCTAACCCAGGGTGGTGTGGAGTGCAAAAAAACGATGGATTTAGGCCCAGATCCTTGTAATGGGGTGAATGTATGACATTGTTCTACATTCTGTCCATCAACTGTGTTTTTTGCAATTTTCACCCCGAGTGTGCTGGGTATACTCAGACGTGAGTCCCAGGCTCTCCACACCACTGGAGTCAAGCTATCCAGGCTGAAGAAGGCTGATAGCCAGAAACCGGTCCTTGGATGCTTGATTCCGGTCTGGGAAAGACATGGCTTGGTAGTTCGGACTGGACTGTTCCCATGAGGCACAGGGTCAGAGCTGATTTGCATATAGCCAGTGTCTAACCCAGGGTGGTGTGGAGTGCAAAAAAACGATGGATTTAGGCCCAGATCCTTGTACTGGGGTGAATGTATGACATTGTTCTACATTCTGTCCATCAACTGTGTTTTTTGCAATTTTCACCCCGAGTGTGCTGGGTATACTCAGACGTGAGTCCCAGGCTCTCCACACCACTGGAGTCAAGCTATCCAGGCTGATAGCCAGAAACCAGTCCTTGGATGCTTGATTCCGGTCTGGGAAAGACATGGCTTGGTAGTTCGGACTGGACTGTTCCCATGAGGCACAGGGTCAGAGCTGATTTGCATATAGCCAGTGTCTAACCCAGGGTGGTGTGGAGTGCAAAAAAATGATGGATTTAGGCCCAGATCCTTGTACTGGGGTGAATGTATGACATTGTTCTACATTCTGTCCATCAACTGTGTTTTTTCCAACAGGTTGATAAGGCGCCTAATTCCCACCAGAGTCCTTTGATCTCCACCTCTCCCAGATGACCGCCCCATGACAGAAGAGACGCATTGGTCACTACGGTGAGATCTGGGTAGGGAAGGGAGAGGAATCTGCCTCTGACCCAATTGTGGTTTGTTAGCCATCCCTGCGGGTCTTTCGATGTGCCCTACTATCGCTAAGCCAGGTCAGTGAGATTTCCCCGATGCTGTGCCCATTGGAACTTCAGGTCCCACTGCAGAGCCCGCATGTGCCATATGGTATGGTCCACAAGCAGGATGCAGGAAGCCAAGAGGCCCAACAGCCTCGGAGTCCTTCTCACCGAGATCCAGGATAGAGGCTGAAATATCTGTATCATAGCCTGAATATCCTGGACTCGCCGCTCGAGAGGATAAGCCCAAATCTGCACTGTGTCTAAAATCACTCTGATGAAAGGGAGCGTCTGAGGGGAGTCAGGTGTGACTTTGGCATGTTGATTGTGAACCCCAGCGAGTGCAGGAGGTTTGCCATAGTCTGGAGGTGGGAAATGACCGCCTGGGACGAGCCCGCTTTCAACAACCAGTAGTCAAGATAGGGGAAAACTGGAACCCATGATCTTTGCATATGGGCTGCGAACACCGCCATCACCTTCGTGAACACCTGAGTGGCACTGGTGAGGCCAAAAGGAGCACGACAAACTAAAAAAAAAGTGGTCATAGTCCACCGTACACCACAGGTTGTGACGATGGACAGGCAGGACCGGGATATAACAATAGGCATGCTGCGAGTCCAGCTCTACCATCCAGTCTCCCAGGTACATGGTAGACAGGACCTGAGCAAGTGTGAGCATCCTGAACCTCTCCTTTTTAGGTCTCGCTGGTGTTAGCAGCGTGAAGCGCAGCTCCAGCGAAAGACCTATTGTTGTGGGTTTGCCGGGAATGGGGCACAGGGGGTGGTTACGCGCTTCACCTCGGCGATTTCATCTCGAGGACGCGCTTCTGCAGTCGGCTTGCATCACGTGTGCAGACTCTCCAGGGCGCTGCAGATCTGTTTTTGCGATCGCGCCTAATGACTTCAGTGTCTCGTTTTTTTCTTTTTAGGCAAGTTGCACACGCTTTTTTTTTTTGCAGGCAAGTGGCACGCGCTTGACTCTCCAGGGCGCTGCAGATCTGTTGTTGTGATCGCGCCTAATGACTTCCGTGCCTCGCATTTTTTTAGACAAGTTGCACACGCTTGACTCTCCAGGGCGCTGCAGATCTGTTGTTGTGATCGCGCCTAATGACTTCCGGGTCTAATTATTTTAGGCAAGTGGCACGCGCTTCTGCTGGCCGTTTGCAGACTCTCCTGTGCGCTTCAGTTCAGATGTTGTTAACTAATGTGCTTGGTGATTTTTATTTAACCACGGTTTTAAAAGTCGCAAAGGTACGTTAAAAGCCGCCTCACTGGGACTATGGTTGCTTTTAAATTCCAAAGCATTACCACGTCTCAAACTTCGTAACCCTTCTTGCCGCTGACACCATTACGGTTAAAAGAACGGCTTACAATATATCATTTCTACGATAGGTCTCATGTTATGGAATTAATTAAAATCAACAAGTTATGTCAAAAGCCGCCTTGCTGCCGCTTCTGCTGGCCATGTGCACACTCTCCTGTGCGCTTCCGTTCAGCTGTTGTGAACTAATGTGATTGGTGATTTTTATATAACCACGGTGGGCTCTCATGTTCTGGAATTATATAAATTCAACACGTTATGTAAAAAGCCGCCTCACTGCCGCTTCTGCTGGCCGTGTGCACACTCTCCTGTGCGCTTCCGTTCAGCTGTTGTGAACTAATGTGATTGGTGCTTTTTAGGTCTCGCTGGTGTTAGCAGCGCATAGCGCTGCTCCAGCGAAAGACCTTTTGTTGTGGGTTTCCTGGGAATGGCTCAGAGGGGGTGTCAGTCAGTCATTAAAACTTTATTCGGGTAATTACAACCATAAAAGTATACACAATACATTTATAAAACTTTATAAAAACACAAAATATATAAAATTTGTAAAATTGCAATTCAGTCCTTTCCGGGAGGAAACCCCAGTAACTTTGTTATTAATCAGTATCCTCCTAGGATGTGAAAATTACAAGGGTGAACATGAGAAAACATATGTGACCAGGTCTTCCAAACATAATACATACATTGAAGTGCAATCTCGTTACCATACGCCTATACCTCTGTACGCTGGAGAAACCCCCTGACTCGGCTCATGTATTTCCCCAAGGCGCAGGCTATATCCAGATTTACCATCCCCACCAGGAGATCTACAGCTTGCTTTCTATTCATAATCCTATAAGTTTTGAATAGCGGGCCTAAAATCTCCTTACGTATATCAAGGGTCATCCTACAGTCTAATAAAATATGAATAATATCACAGGAGGTACCTAGCGTACATGTGCAATTGCCATTACTATTTATCATGTAATTTTTAACCCTGGTATTTACATAACAGGGGTTTATGCCCATTCTCAGTTTTAAAACCTCTCTTCTTAAGTGCTGATTCGGCAACCTATCCAAGTAAGGGTAGGAGTGGACTTCTGAAATCCATACTTGGATCATATGGGACACCGATATTTTTTGTCGGAGATACTCTTGATCGCATATGCAGGACACATCCGCTCCCAATGACAGTAGTTCTTTTTTGCCTTTATTGGTATGTCCTAACTGGGTATCTAGTTCTATCCCTAGCTTCCCATAGGCTTCCTTTAGTGAGAGTCTTGTTTCTTTAGCCCACGATAACTCGCTGGAGGCAATTTCCTCTCTACACCACTGTGAGGGGGTGGTTACGCGCATAACCTCAGGGATTTCACCTCGAGGACGCGCTTCAGCTGGCGGGCTCGCATCACGTGTTCAGACTCTCCTGGGCGCTGCAGCTCTGGTGTTGTGAACGTGCCGAACGTGCCTAATGACCGCGCCTAATGACGTCCGTCTATCAGTCTAGCCGTCAATGTGCCCCGACGCCCCCACTCACCGGGTCTTTCATACTCCTCTCGTCCTGTCCCGCGGTAGTGGCGCTGCACAGGATTCGTAGGCGGCTAGCTCCCTTCCCTTCACAGGAGCGCGGGGTAGGCTCCCGTCCGCTTCCTGTCTGTGCTGGTGGCCCCGCCCTCAAGCAGGCAGTCCCGGGCAGTCCAGCCTGGCTTCCTGTGTCTCGCCCGTGCAGAGGGATCGGAAACACTCAATCCAAGAAAGGTACGTTGCTTGTTGTGGTCGGCATTTGCTTGCAGCGTTTCTCAGTAGTGTCTACCAACTTTGTTTGATGCGCTCTAAGCTTTCAATTAGCTAGATAAGAATATTTACATTTTAAAGAGCTGCGAATGTTGCTGTATACAAGGAGGCGCTACAGGCCAAGAATCACACAAGCTGATGAAGTGGGGAGCCGGGATCCCAACCTAGGTTTCTTCTTCGAGAGAGACACACTTTCTGCTCTGCCCCAGCTCACCTCAGTCTGAAGTTCCAACGCTCACTCTGACCTGAATGGCAAATTTATTTACTCTTATAGCCTTAGACAAACGTTACCATTTATAGACTGCCTTTATCCTCTAGGACTCTCTCCCAGCCTCTCATGGCCCTTCCTGTGAGATTCAAGCAGACCTCTTCTCTGAGGTATTGAGCCCCCTCACACGCCCATTGGGCCCCTGCATGCGGGCGCAAAGCCTTGAAGCACCCTCTCTGGGGCTTTGCCTGTGTGGCGCTCAGTCCGATGCCCGCAGCCCTCATTCTAGGCCCTGCCTGTACAGTGCAGCTCGCCAAGAGCCCCTCCGGGCTCTTTGCCTAAGGGGAGCCAAACCACTGTCCCTCCATCGAGGACCCCAATGGGGTGCGCATCCACCCATTCCTATTTGTACTGCAGAGTGCAGAGCCACTGCCCCTTCCTCTTGGCCTGGCCTGTGGGGCTTATAGCGCGATATCTCTGCCTGTAGAGGGCACCGGTGCATGAACCCCCCTCACTGGGCCCCGTCTTTGGAATGCAGGGGTAATGTCCTTCCATCGATGCCCCCCAAGGGGTGCGCATCCCCCAACCCTTTCCCATTTGTACTGCAGAGCCAGAGTGCAGAACAACTGTCCCTTCCTCGTGGCCTGGCCTGTGGGGCTTATAGCGAGATTTCTCTGCCTGTAGAAGGAAGGTCTCCATTAACCCCCTTCCTGCTCCCACACCTGCAGAATGCAAGGGGTAATGTCCCTCGGTCCGTACCAGTTCCCGTTCCCTCACACTCTGACACTTTCAGCTTCTGCTCTGCCTTTCCCCTCCGGGTTGAGGGTCGTGCGGGTGGGTGCGCTGCTCGATGGGACTTTGGAGCCCCCTCCCCGCATATGCTGCCAAGTACTGAGTGCTTTAACGCCAATTAGGGGCGGCTGCCACGCAGCCCCATTGAGCGCCACCGGCCCCTGAATGCATCTGCCTAGAAATGAACACGATACAATAAACTTAGGGAAGTTGCTGACCCCACACTTTGACTTTTTATCTCCAAAGCTAAGAGAAACAAACAAAGACTAATCTTCTGTTTGTTGGGTATATTTATTTTTACCCTTGGAAATTTATCAGTTCTACTTTCAAATTTTCTTGAGTGAGAAAAACACTGTACAATAAATACACATTTACACATATATACACAACTACTTCACATTGTACATATATACACATTATAAACAATCTTCTTCTGTAACACACTAATTTTTATCCACAAATAATTAATCTTTGCAAGATAAATTTCAGAAAAGATAACCACAAAAAATGAGCAAAGTCTTGCTAAGAGAAATATCAAATCAAACTTTGAAAAATTAATCAAAGTAACAATCAATGAAATCCTGTTGTCTTTCTTTATGCAGACATTAGGCAGGCATATAATGTGTATATATTTATAATGTGAAGTAGTTGTGTATATATGTGTAAATGTGTATTTATTGTACAGTGTTTTTCTCACTCAAGAAAATTTGAAAGTAGAACTGATAAATTTACAAGGGTAAAAATAAATATACCCAACAAACAGAAGATTAGTCTTTGTTTGTTTCTCTTAGCTTTGGAGATAAAAAGTCAAAGTGTGGGGTCAGCAACTTCCCTAAGTTTATTGCCTTATTTGGTCCAGCTGCCCCCCTGTCCCAGGACCACACTCCGTTGTGTTACAAAATAGAAAAGAACAGGAGGCGGGAGTGGGTGAATAGTCAGGAGAGGGGGCTCTCCCGGAGGAAGGGGCGGGAAGCTATGATTTTATTGAGCGCTCAGAAGCAGCGCCTTTCAGATTTATGTGCACTTTGACAACCGCAAGATCTGAGGAATCCCTTCGAGGGGGCTTCAGAGGGACTTTTGCAACCTTCTCAAAGCGGGCTGGGGCTGATCTCTGGAGGGACTTGGCATCAATAGTAACGTTTCCAAATTACCATCATGACTCTGGGCAATAGCTTGCTTAATCTTCCCGACGGCCCCCAGCGCCTAGAGACCATTACGGGTGATTGGGCCACTTTACAAATGTGGATTATCATGTCATATGCTGGGATTCCCATATAACTGTAATTACTAATCAAAGGCCAGCTTAATATCCCACCCGCATTCTGTTAGCCCCGCACAGCTGGTCAGGGGGCGTCCTCCGCAGAGGGGTCTGGGCTGCTGCTAGTGCATACTGGGCGGGGTCTGCAGGAAAACGCACAGCTGATACAGCGCCTCTCAAGAGAGAACCGCGTGGGAGCTATGCAAATGTTTATAAGTGTAAATGCGGTGGCACTGGTGCCTCTCTGGTGCCTATTAGACTCGCAAGTCCTTGGGGAAAAAAACAATTTTGTGTTTGTAATCATTTTGGTGCATTTAAGACAGAGCTGCGCGAAACTTCATCTTAAAAGGATGCCCTGCCACGGTCTAAGGTAGCTCGGTGCCACCATGGCTCACTGCTTTTCTCTGCCCGGCCACAGGCTCTGGTGACTTGAGAAATACAGGGCTCGGGTGGCTTCCTGACACTGTGGAACTGTTCCTTCTATGTTGTCTCAGGGATACCCGTCTCTGTCGGAATCTGGCCTTCCCCTGGCACGGCTAGCATTAGGATGCTGTGGCTCACGTACTCTGCGCCGCCTCAGGCGGGGACTCACTAGAGTCAAATCTGTAGTTGCACAGTTCATTAAAACAAGCATTTGCAATGCAATAGGTATTGCATTTGCGAGAGTTTGAGCTATTGGCATTGTAAATGGCAATGCCTTTTATTAAAGCGTTTGAAAACCTGCAAGCTGTGCGTAAACAAGCACTTTGTAATTGTAGTCCTTGCTTATGAGAAGCAAAGCTGGCAGTCTCTTTTACTGACAGCCTTGCTTCTCGTAAGCAAGGACTATACGTACAAAGTGCATGTTTATGCATGGCTTGTAGGTTTTCAAAACAAAAGAATAAAAGGCATTGTCATTTACAATGCCAATAGCTCCAACTCTTGTAAATGCGAGACCTATTGCATTGCAAATGCTTGTTGAGGAAGTATTTGACTCCTTATTTGCTTACCCGCGTCAGGTTGGGTATTGTACACCACCTAGTTGCGTTCCCAGTACAGAAACAGAAATCTGAAACCCCCTGCCCTTGTGACAACGTTTCACGCCAGAGTTGCTGCCATTTCTTACTTTTTTGCAAATTTTATCACTTTTTAAGATTAAGGTATTTAAAGCCTATATTCATGAAATATAATATACGGTCTTTTAAGAATGCCCTTGTGTTACTATCAGCTTTAGAAAATGTGGACATTTGCTTTTTTGTTGCCACTTTCATTCTGAAATGTACAGCTGCCAGGAAAAGTATTGTATTGCTATGATTCTATATTCCTGTCTGTACCCTCATAAAATGTACAGCTGCCAGGGCGAGCATCTTTTAGCAGTGATAACTTATTCTCAATCCTGTCTGTACATGTTTCTTTCTTTTGATCCTTTATATTTTCATGGTACAGCTGCCAGGAAATGTTTAGTGTTGTTATATCCCTATACTTTCCTGTCTGTACTTACATCTTAAACTAAAAACCTACATATCCCATGTCTTAGGCAGGGGCCTGTTATTCAACGTACAGCTGCCAGGATAAGCATTTTGTGACAAATATATTTATTCCTGTCTGTACGATTTTAACTTCTGTACCTTTTGGTCACCTTTATGTTTTAATTGTGATCCAATGTTTAAACGCATGTCAGTATGTGTCCTATTCTCTTATGAAATATCATGGATTTCCCTGTATAAATTTTGTATTTTATAACAATTTTTTAATGCAATGAATTGATCTCATGTTTTGCTTGTATGATTTGTTTACAAATCGAATAAAAGCTTTTGAAACTGGAAACTGGACTCCTTATTTTAGATTGTAATAACCCACCCTCATAGTTTAGGTTTGTTTCTCGCTGTCCTGCTGATCCCATAGCCTATTTTTCTCAATATCCTTAGTGCTTCGATGTTCCTTTCTTTAACCGCGCACCCACACAACTTTAGCTGTTCTCTTTTACTCCCTTCTCGATAATGCATCTGGTGCTCATATAAAGCGCTTTGACACCTTTAGGTCGAGTTCGTGCTATATAAAACTGCAAAAAATATACGTGTATATTCTTTCCCTCCCCCCAGTTTAGGTTTGAATGCCTATCAGTGCTCACTGCTCTGCCCGCTCTTTTCCGTTGATCGTACAGCTATCCGGTGTCTCCGAACCCTCCCCCCGTGGGGTTTGCCTTTTTACCTCGCCCTGCCACGCCTCCACTCAGTTGCGTCATCGGATTTTCAAAAAGAGCGCGCGGTAATTTTGTGCAGTGTTTTATAACGAGAACACGACCCAAACTGGTGGTATCAGTCGCATTATAGACGGCCACATTCATTCATTGGCACGGGGAGATTAAGGGATTTACCCAAAATCACACGATGTTTGGTTGAGTCTCCCGCCTAACTCAACCTGCTTCAAAGTTGGCCGCCCTAGCCGTTAAGCCAAATCGCGCCTCGAAATCGCTTTGGGGAGTTGGAAGAGGGTGCCTCAGACGCACACACTGCTGGGGAAGAGATATTACTTACACACAACATTGCTTAGATGGGCCCTAACAAATTGCTTCGGGTAAAATGTTAAAGGAAAGTTTCCCACATTGCATCGAGGGTGGTTTTACAGTCTCGGTGTGGGGAGTGGCACGCCGAAGCACACTGCTTTAAATTGGGCAGGAGAAGGAAGGTACGTGTTGTAAGATGCCACGCACTTTAAACTGCCTCATGCTGCTTAATAGGGGAATGAAAAGCCACTTCGCACATGGACTTACAGCGAGCATGAAGGCTATCTCCGCTAAACCACTCCCCCCCCCCCCCCCCCCCCCCCCCCCCCAAAAAAAGAAATTTTATGTGAAGAGTGAAGATCCCCCCGTCAACGTTGCATCGGAAGGGTCCGCGTTCGATTTACGGGGGAACAAGGCACCTACCCGCACGCTATCTCCTGAACACCGAGGAGACCAACTCATACGTTCTAGGGGTAATAAAAAGGACCCTGCTTCATGGCGCAGAAATAGGAGACCCCCAAACGCTACCTTCGGTTTGTCAAAATGATACATCCTCGCGTAAACGCTAGACTCCTGTATCTTGAACTCTATTATCATTTATACATGTTATTTGTGAAATTTTATATAGCACAAACTCGACCCAGGGGTATCCGAGCACGTTGCTTGAGCACCAGTTGTATTGCAGACGGACACATTCATTTTTTAGGCAAGAGAGATTGAGTGATTTGCCCAGAATCACAAGATGTTTGAGCCTCCTGCCCCACTAAAATCTTGTTCCCCAGCTTAAAAGTCGGCCATTAAGCCGCATCCAATGTGCTCATCCACACGTCAACGGTGTGAGACTCGTGTATCTTGAAGCCTATTGTGTATACCCCTATCAAAGGACACGTGATAAAGGAAGGGGTCGCGCTAATACTTTATAGGGTAAATAAAGAAAAGTTTTAAAAAGTCAGTGTTGAAAGCGGCGCTACATGGAACACGCCATAAACCGGTGTGTAAAAAGCGAGGGCTCTCCAAATGCGTGGGTGCGCGGTTATATATTTGATACTAACTATGTAATAAATTAAGAAGATACATTCCCATCCCCCATCAAGAAATCTGCGCGCTCATGTTGGCGCCTCGCCCGAATAGATCTGCTATCTACTTTTTTTTTATTTATTAAATATACGCGCGCTAACTGCCGATTGGCTAGGGGATATCCCGCTTGAAAACATTTCCGGGAGCATTTCGGTGGCTGAGATGAACACCCAATCACTAACTGGCTTCTTCTCAATTGCTGCGCAAAAAAAGCGCGGGCTGATTGGTCAGTATGCATCGCATCCTTAGCACAATGCACGAGAGTGGCTTAGGTGCAGCTAGTCTCCGCCTATCGACATTACACCCTTCCCCATTGGTCATCAGCTGTGAGGTGATTCGCTTATATACCGGCAGGCGAGATGTAAAGCTCTACTTTCAGTCGGTGTTTATCAGCTTTGTCGTTTCTTTCCCCAAGAATCGTCATCATGTCCGGACGCGGCAAGACCAGTGGCAAGGCCCGAGCTAAGGCCAAGACCCGCTCCTCTCGTGCCGGTCTGCAGTTTCCTGTCGGCCGTGTTCACCGTTTGCTCCGCAAGGGCAACTACGCTGAACGCGTGGGCGCCGGCGCGCCAGTCTATCTGGCCGCAGTCCTGGAGTACCTAACGGCTGAGATCCTCGAGCTGGCAGGTAACGCTGCGCGCGACAACAAGAAGACCCGCATCATCCCCCGCCACCTGCAGCTGGCCGTGCGCAACGACGAAGAGCTCAACAAGCTGCTGGGTCGTGTCACCATCGCACAGGGCGGTGTGCTGCCCAACATCCAGGCCGTGCTGCTGCCCAAGAAGACCGCAGCGGCGGCGGCTGCACCCTCTCCGAGCAAGGGCAAAGGCAAGAAGAGCTCCCAGCAGAGCCAAGAGTACTAAAGATCCCGAGGAGAAAAACTAACAAAAGACCCAAAGGCCCTTTTAAGGGCCACCCAACTCTTCACGAAAGAGCTAACTTACTAGCGTGACAGGAATTAAACGAGTTATGAGAATATAGTGTCATTTGATGTGTCTTGTGTCCATGCGCTGCGAATTGTTTAATATGCAATTTCCTTTTCTGTATTACTTTTATTTTTATCAGACACGCATTGTATGGTACACAATTTTCTTCACCAGCTCATATTTTCGCTGCACCGCTTTGTCTCGATAATCGGTTTCTATTCTACCTTTTCGCTTGTCGCCGTTACATTCCAACACATTTTCGCCAGATACCATTGTTGTACCCTGACCATTTTTATTTTTGCCTGCTTCACGTTGATTTTCTCTTGGTTCTGCCCAACGTTGCCGTATTATTTTTGGCGGCATCTTTCCTAATCGCGTACTCGTCATAACCTACTAGCGCGCTTTATACATTTCACGCGCCCCCTTCCCTCCTGAGATAGTACTTACTTCACTCTAAAGGGGCCTCGAATTGCTTTCTCGACATACCCCTTTCTGCCGTATCGTTTATTCCCGCCACCATGTACCATGTTTGTATGCTTTCCTTTCTCTCCCCCTCCCCCTTCGTTTAAGCATGCTTCCCGCATTTCTGGCTTTATCTCTTCTGTTCTCTACTCATCCGGCCTGTTGTAGTTCCGATTACTGTGCACCGACTGGGCGTTTCTCTCCCCGCCAATCCTATCTTTCTCGTGTTCAATCTTGCTGCAATCTACTGCCTCTTAACGCCACCCCCCAGTCTTGCTTTAGTGTTAACTACACTGATTTTGCTTACGCGTGCTGCCCGTCACAATCTACACCCGGTTACGACCATGCATCTTATCCAATTGATGCCCCCCGCTTTTTTCCGGTTACGACCATGCATTTTATCCAATTGATGCACCCCACTTTTTTTTTTACCCTCTGCCTGCAATTTTGTGTCCATCTGCATTCTGTATCGAGCTACAGTTGGCATCCTGTTAAGTCTTTTACAACACCCTGTACTTTTTCTCCATCCATGTACCCCATGCCATTATTTGGAGAAAAAATGGTAATTGTGTGTGTAAATAGCGCCGCAATGCCTCAGTTCTGTGGGAGATGGGATTTGTTACGCTCTTTCAAAACGAGCATTGGCAAAATACATATGAAGTGCTCTGGCAAGCTTTACACTAGTAAATTATATATTGCAAGCGAATACTACAAAAAGGAAATACCAAAACGAGACTACCACATGTTTGCACGAAAAATATCAAACTCTGGTAACATTAAAAAGACGTGACCATTTCACTGCTCCCCCCCTCCCCCTAAGCCTTGCCAGGCGTTTCATTATTAGCAAAGGTGACTAGTATATCGCTGTATGAGCGAACAATCAAATTATAGGTTAGGAAGGTGTCTGATGAAGACACTAATGAATTGCTTGTTCCTTATCCATAATTAACAAGATGCTGAAAGTTGAGGATGCAACTGGGTTTAGTACCACAACCCTGTTGGTTACCACATAAGGCACAAGAAAAAAGCCAAGGCTTGAGACTAAGCATGATGGGGATATTCCACCCTCCTTCCCTACCTGTAGCACCTTCATTTTTCTCAACATCTGCAGCATACCGAGGGGAGTAGTATTCTGCATAACTGGAAGAAACGTGTTCGGACATGCCCTGCATTGGATCTCTTTTCACACAAACTACAGCCATCACAGTGGGTCACCCATCCTTGACCATTCTCTCACAAACTCGAGACACATCACTTTACATTTGGAAGAATTGAAGCCTCAATTTATTTCTCTGTTTATAACTCAAGAAGACATCCTTGCCAAACTCCTTTTACCGACCATTCCAAGCTTTGTCTTACCATACCACAACCGTACATTGAAGGGTTTGTTACGTCTTCTCACCATCTTTTCCACTATCTATGGGTAAGTGTCTGCTTGCAGCACAGCGGGATGACATTTCACTTCGGATGTAATCATTTAGGGGGAGATTTACGAAAAATGTACGCACCGCAGTTCCGGCGACAGGGAGGAAGCAGGAGAGTGCCATGTGTTCAAAGAGATTGCTCTCTTTACCTTGCGCCGGCTCCAATTCCAGCTGCTGTGCGCCACCCAGACACTTTAGCGCCAGGGTGAGTGAGTGAAGCATAGGTTTTGTACAGGAAGGGTACCCTTCTGTACAAAATTCTATGCCTAGAAATGAGGGAACGCTTTTCCGACTTTGTATGCGTGGTGCACAGTGCAGGAAAGGAAGTAGAAATGAAAGCATTTCTCCTGCCTTGCGCCTAATTTAAAAGGGAACAGTTTTCTCACGCTAAACCCTATCAACTGTGTTTAGTGAATTGGGTTTAGCGTGAGAAACCTTGAGTGGTTGCATGGGAACGCCCGTGCACTGCCCTTGGCACACACGCCCCCCACCCATGGCGCAAAGTAATGCAAAGCAGTGAAATGCGCTGATTCACGCTACTTTTCTGTTCTGAAAGTAAATTAGGGTAAAAAAAGATTGTGATGCTTTGAGTCACTTTAGTGATGCAAACACGGCTCAAAAACGTAGTAAATATCCCCCTTGGTGTTTACTTCTGGGAAAGTATTTATATCCAATATCCCCAATTGAACCCTAACCCTTCCTGTCGAATCACATCTGGAGCTTCCCAATTAAGAAATTAGGTAAGGCATACTTTGTGAACAATTTTCGTACCCTCAATGTTACAGTGCATATGCCTTTACAACAAATTTTGTTGTAAAGGCATATGTATTTGATGGATTTACAAGCAATTATAAGTGTCACATGTAAGTATAAACCCTACATACACACATAAGTAAAGGGTTTATATTTTCCTGTAAAATACTTAGTCATGTGATAAACGCATGCATGGTAAAGGCACATTCTTGCAAAAAAAAAAAAAACAGTTCGGTACAAACACCTGTATTGAATACATCAATATATGCCTATATTATTTTGTTTATTTTTATATATTTTCACACAAGTACTTAGAAGTATGTGTGTGTGTGTATATATATGTTGTAAATACACATCTCCTTCCTACGACCCCATACCCTCCCTAAAATTACCTTTGCCACCTCAAAACCCACACCGCCCCCCTAATTTACCCCTGCCACCCAAAAATCCATACCCACCCAAAACCCTAAATCCCTTGTATAAAAATATTTTCCCTATTATATATTCGCTTACCTTTACAACACATCTATACTAATATAATAAAGAGAGAGTCCAAACCTTTGAGGCTGGTAATCTGAGGAGCCACAGCACCAATCAGAACACCCAATACAGCGTTGGAAATGGCAGTTGCAGCAGAAGGACATAGGCTATGCAGACGCCCACCATATACACTTAAAAGGTAAAAGAACCGTGCCAGCAAAGTAGTCCCTTGTGGGCATGTCTGCGTTGTGCTGTGGGCGTGACAAACGCTGGGGGGGTGTGGTACGTTCCGCCCTTCATGCCATGTCTCATCAATCAATCAATCAATCATTGCATTTATATAGCGCGCTACTCACCCGGAGGGTCTCAAGGCGCATCGGGAGGGGGGTGGGTCCGCTACTGCTCGAACAGCCAGGTCTTGAGCTGCGCGAGGTGGTCTTGGGTCAGGCGGAGGGAGTTCCAAGTCTTGGCGGCCAGGTGGGAGAAGGATCTTCCTCCCGTGGTGGCTCTTCTTATGCGGGGGACGGCGGCGAGGGCTTGGCTGGTCGAACGGAGGTGGCGTGTGGGAGTGTAGAAGTTGAGGCGGCTGTTGAGGTATATCATATCGTGTGCTGGGGGCGTGGGTGTGTGCGCGGTGCGCAGGATTACGGAAAAAAAGTGAGCATTGTGCCCAATATTGCATTGTTTTTTCTTCCCACGTTCTGTACATTCCAGCTCCAGATTGGCTTGTCCCGCGCTCCCCTTTACACCCTAAAAACTAATTACACCCTGCTCCCTTCAAATACCCCTGCACCCCATAATCATAACCCACCGTACTCCTTAAAATACCCCAACACCCTTAAACACTAACCCATCCTAACCCTATAAATATACCCTGTACCCCCAAACCTATCCCTAAACCCTAAAAATACCCCTGTACCCCACAACCCAAACCTAGCCCTGAACCCTATAAACACCCTTGTACCTCAAAACCCAAACCTACCCCTGAACCCTAAATATACCCATGTACCCCAAAACCCATACCTATCCCTAAACCCTAAAACTACCCCTTTACCCCATAACCCAAAACTATATCTGAACCCCTAAAATAGCCAAACACCTCAAAACATATACCTCAGTACCCCAAAACATATACCCCTATGCCCATACTTACCTCATCCAAACATTAAAAAAACATGCTTTTACCATTCATGCATTTACAACGAATTTCGTTGTAAATGTATGCGTGGTAAAAGCATATAAAATGTAATGGCATTGCGGAGTCATGGTACTTTCGTAATGAAAGTAAGTGGAGTGATGGTATGCGGAAAGAAAGGTGCGGAATAATGGGTGTTTACCCTCCCCCGGTAAGGACATTGGTGGCACGGCGGCCCACATCTCAAGTTCACACACTACTGAACGCGCACTCTTAAGTGCATCAGCAGTGCACTGTGAATCAGAGCGTTTCACAGGTCACAGATAAGAAATGCTATCAAAACGAAATCCTACAAAACAATATACTACTGTCCAGCAGCAATTCATACCCGGACAACGTTGGGACGGGCTGCTAGTATAATAATAATATGGCGTATTCATGCCTTTACAACAAAATTCATGGTAAAGGCATATGCGTGGTAAAATCCTGCTTGGTAAAGGTTATGCATGGTAAGGGGCACATTGTAATGGCTGTTTCCCCATTCAGTGACCTTCCAGTATTTCTCGGTTTTTCGCTTGCTGCGGGCCTGTTCCCCTTCACCATGTTTCCAGAAACTAATATGGAGTGCCTTCCAAATCCCATATAATTACGGTGCAAGCCTAAGGAACATGTACATTTAAAAACTTGTAAATGAGAATCCAATTGGTACCTTGCACCAGCAATGCAAAATGCTGCAAGAGATATTTTTGGCAACGAATCCCAACTTAAAATAAGCTACTGCACTACTTGAGACACGGAACATACTTTAGGGTGGATCAAAGCGATTCAGCAATATGGGTGAAACTACCAGGATAAAAGGTTTTCGATGTGATAAAAAAAGCACACAACAGAAGAATAATGTGGGTGAGAATAGTAGCAAAATCATGGTTAGGAATGACAGGTGTGGAAGTTTGGGATACATACTAAATAGTGCAAGATGCTTTGCTAACAACTGCAGGAAAGAAATAGTGCAACATGCTTTGCTAACAACTGCAGGAAGTATGGTTAACGGCCATTATGTGATTCGGCGTAGAAGTGGATGAAGGAATTATCTTTTCAAGCCATTGAGGTGAAAGACGAATATGAAAAGGTTGTTTTGCCTGAGGGTGACAATGAGGTGGGGTGGAAAGTCGGGACACTACCAACAGTTTCAAGAGCACCTTGATTGGCAATAAAATGAGAACAGTATTTGTGGATGAGGCAAACTACTGGAACTAAGCACTATGGTGATGGTGTCTGTCTCACATATATGGAGTTTTGTCAAAAAAAGTTGAGTGTTGCCGTACTAACACTAATTTTTGCATCAAATGATTATGGGTTACATTTTGATTTTTCTTGTTTTTTCAGATAGACCCCTGACGAAGAGACAATGTCTCGAAATGCATAGGGTTGGAATTGCAAAATGTCAATAATTGATTTAATGGAGTACTACAAAAAATTGTAATTGCTTTATAATTTCATGTGATATTTTTTTGTAATTATTATCAATGTTTATTTGAGTTCAAGTCTAAATAAAATATGCAATCAACATATTGATAAAGTTATATTAAATTTGTACATATCAAACAACGTCGTAAAAAGTCGTTGCATGTTGGAGTCCAAGTCGCCTGTTCAGGGACTAGGCCACTTTATTAAACTACTGGAACTAGACATAATTTCAGGCAGCTAGGATAATACCTAGATTGGCTTTAGATGGATAAAAACAATGTCCAAACGTTGATACAGTAGGTAAAGTATGTGGCCAAAACATGCATCAATTTGTTGGATGGGAGAAATTATAGAGATCATGGCACAATGCGTAATCCCAATGTTCCGGTGTCCAATCTTGAAGGAAGGTATCCGCTGACAAAGCCATGGGATCCGTTGTCCAGTTGAAATGGTCCACACAGGAGTCCAACAGGTCAACTGAGAAGGGGCCATACCTGCCGGACAACCTGGAGAAGACACCTCGGATCCAGCTTCTAGAGACTTGCATCAGGGAGATGACAGTAGTGCCAATCTGCCACCCGATGTGCTTTAAAGGGAAGATTCTAGACTGTAACAGACACGTGGTGGTGATGGAGCAAGGATTCGCACGTAAAGCTACTTGCTCATACTCCAGAACCTCGCTTAATCTATAATGTTATTAATCAACCTGTTTTGTCATTAATATTGCACTTTCACACTACACGCGGGTGTCCCAGAGATGCTTGCCTATGTGTCTATTAATCCTAATGAGGCTTGCATACTACAGAATCGCTGCTTCGCAGAAATCTAGTCTGCGCATGCGTCGGTCATACCCATGTGATGTGACGCACTCCCAGTTCTGGAGGGATTTTTTGCTCATGCGCATTACTACTAAAATGGCTGCTTTGTCTTTAACATGCTCTCCGCTTGCTACTGCTGCTTTTGCCCAGCTGTCTATTTCTGCCTAAAACTCTAATGCAGAGGTCTTCAAACTTTTGTCGGCTGAGCCCCCCATCTAACCCTCTTTAAACATCGAGCCCCCCCACCACCTTCTGACAAAAATGTTCTGAAAGCTGGTACTCTGCATCATTGATGGCCATTCCCTCCTGCAGAGCCCAGGTCATATGGCAAATAATATTAAATAAAGTAAGAGTGTTTAGTAAACTAAAGTTTTTGTAGTGAGTGTGCATAATATAAGTTTAAACAAAAAAGTCTTCAAGAAAAAATTAGCACAAAAAATTACATTGGTGCTTTCTTTTTCACATAAAACACAACATTTAGAATAGATTAGTAAAAACACTCCCTAAACACAGGTGAGGAGTGTGCCTGTTTTTCTCCACGGAGACGGCCAAGGTGTGGATGTATTCTTGCTTTTGCCATCCTCAGGTTGTGCTCTACTTCCAGTCTTGAGCAGTACCTGTAAACTGGAGTGCTCACAACATTTTGGAATATATTTTCTTCAGTTTTATATAGAGCGAACATGACCCAAAGGTATTGGAGCGCTTTACAGGAGCATCTTTTACATTACACAGACAAACATTTATTTTTTGTAAGCACAAGGAGATTAAGTGATTTGCCCAGAATCACAGGATGTTGAGCAAACACCTTGAATTGGTTTTCCAGCTCCACGGTCATTGGCTCTGGCTGTTGCACCACATCCTTGCCCCTTGACAAGATATCAGAAAAAGTGGTTCCACAAAACATGCTTTCAGACACAATTGAAAAATATGTTATCTTGTGGAGTATGGCCAGGTGTTGCCATGCCAGTAGGAGGCGCACAGACCCAGCAAAGTAAAAGAAGTTGAATAAAGGGGGATAGCACAAGTGATATAGATTGACAGCAGTGGCACGTTCAACTGGCAACATTGAGGAAGGACCACAATGACACATAGTGTCAGGGACATAGAAGAAGCACTATAATGCCACTTATAGACTTTGTAAGGGGCATGCTGACAATGACAAAAAGTCACACAATTCAGATTGAGGAATTAAGTGGGAGCCTAAGAGAAGTAATGACACAGCTGAAGTGTGTGTGTGAACGCTAGATAATGTCTCTGATATTTTTGTGTGTGTGTTTTTTCCACCCCAAAAAACATTGGGCCTCATTTATGAGGCCCTTTGCGCCATTGGAATGTCACTTTTTGTGACGTTCCGTGGTGCAGAAGCCTGTATGATATTTATCAGGCAGCACTAAGCCACTTTTTTGGCTCAATGCTACCTGATAAATATCAGTCCCTTTAACGCAGTGTTCTGCATTAAAGGAGCGTGCAATGGGTGTTGCTTGGGGCGTTCCCAGCAACATCCATGGCCATTTGACGCTGCTCCAGATTTACGAGAAATCGTAAGTCTGAGGCAGTGCGAAAAACTCACACCGCCCCCTAATTTACCCCTGCCACCCAAAAATCCATACCCACCCAAAACCCTAAATCCCTTGTATAAAAATATTTTCCCTATTATATATTCGCTTACCTTTACAACACATCTATACTAATATAATAAAGAGAGAGCCCAATCCTTTGAGGCTGGTAATCTGAGGAACCACAGCACCAATCAGAACACCCAATACAGCGTTGGAAATGGCAGTTGCAGTAGAAGGACATAGGCTATGCAGACGCCCACCATATACACTTAAAAGGTAAAAGAACCGTGCCAGCAAAGTAGTCCCTTGTGGGCATGTCTGCGTTGTGCTGTGGGCGTGACAAACGCTGGGGGTGTGTGGTACGTTCCGCCCTTCATGCCATGTCTCATCAATCAATCAATCAATCAATCATTGCATTTATATAGCGCGCTACTCACCCGGAGGGTCTCAAGGCGCATCGGGAGGGGGTGGGGGTCCGCTACTGCTCGAACAGCCAGGTCTTGAGCTGCGCGAGGTGGTCTTGGGTCAGGCGGAGGGAGTTCCAAGTCTTGGCGGCCAGGTGGGAGAAGGATCTTCCTCCCGTGGTGGCTCTTCTTATGCGGGGGATGGCGGCGAGGGCTTGGCTGGTCGAACGGAGGTGGCGTGTGGGAGTGTAGAAGTTGAGGCGGCTGTTGAGGTATATCATATCGTGTGCTGGGGGCGTGGGTGTGTGCGCGGTGCGCAGGATTACAGAAAAAAAGTGAGCATTGTGCCCAATATTTCATTGTTTTTTCTTCCCAGGTTCTGTACATTCCAGCTCCAGATTGGCTTGTCCCGCGCTCCCCTTTACACCCTAAAAACTAATTACACCCTGCTCCCTTTAAACACCCCTGCACCCCATAATCATAACCCACCCGTACTCCTTAAAATACCCCAACACCCTTAAACACTAACCCATCCTAACCCTATAAATATACCCTGTACCCCCAAACCTATCCCTAAACCCTAAAAATACCCCTGTACCCCACAACCCAAACCTAGCCCTGAACCCTATAAACACCCTTGTACCTCAAAACCCAAAACTACCCCTGAACCCTAAATATACCCATGTACCCCAAAATCCATACCTATCCCTAAACCCTAAAACTACCCCTGTACCCCATAACCCAAAACTATATCTGAACCCCTAAAATAGCCAAACACCTCAAAACATATACCTCAGTACCCCAAAACATATACCCCTATGCCCATACTTACCTCATCCAAACATTAAAAAAAACATGCTTTTACCATTCATGCATTTACAACGAATTTCGTTGTAAATGTATGCGTGGTAAAAGCATATAAAATGTAATGCCATGCGTTATAATGGCATTGCGGAGTCATGGTACTTTCGTAATGAAAGTAAGTGGAGTGATGGTATGCGGAAAGAAAGTTGCGGAATAATGGGTGTTTACCCTCCCCCGGTAAGTACATTGGTGGCACGGCGGCCCACATCTCAAGTTCACACACTACTGAACGCGCACTCTTAAGTGCATCAGCAGTGCACTGTGAATCAGAGCGTTTCACAGGCCTGTCACAGATAAGACATGCTATCAAAACGAAATCCTACAAAACAATATACTACTGTCCAGCAGCAATTCATACCCAGACAACGTTGGAACGGGCTGCTAGTATAATAATAATATGGCGTATTCATGCCTTTACAACAAAATTCATGGTAAAGGCGTATGTGTGGTAAAATCCTGCTTGGTAAAGGTTATGCATGGTAAGGGGCACATTGTAATGGCTGTTTCCCCATTCAGTGACCTTCCAGTATTTCTCGGTTTTTCGCTTGCTGCGGGCCTGTTCCCCTTCACCATGTTTCCAGAAACTAATATGGAGTGCCTTCCAAATCCCATATAATTACGGTGCAAGCCTAAGGAACATGTACATTTAAAAACTTGTAAATGAGAATCCAATTGGTACCTTGTACCAGCAATGCAAAATGCTGCAAGAGATATTTTTGGCAACGAATCCCAACTTAAAATAAGCTACTGCACTACTTGAGACACGGAACATACTTTAGGGTGGATCAAAGCGATTCAGCAATATGGGTGAAACTACCAGGATAAAAGGTTTTCGATGTGATAAAAAAAAAGCACACAACAGAAGAATAATGTGGGTGAGAATAGAAGCAAAATCATGGTTAGGAATGACAGGTGTGGAAGTTTGGGATACATACTAAATAGTGCAAGATGCTTTGCTAACAACTGCAGGAAAGAAATAGTGCAACATGCTTTGCTAACAACTGCAGGAAGTATGGTTAACGGCCATTATGTGATTCGGCGTAGAAGTGGATGAAGGAATTATCTTTTCAAGCCATTGAGGTGAAAGACGAATATGAAAAGTTTGTTTTGCCGGAGGGTGACAATGAGGTGGGGTGGAAAGTCGGGACACTACCAACAGTTTCAAGAGCACCTTGATTGGCAATAAAATGAGAACAGTATTTGTGGATGAGGCAAACTACTGGAACTAAGCACTATGGTGATGGTTTCTGTCTCACATATATGGAGTTTTGTCCAAAAAAGTTGAGTGTTGCCGTACTAACACTAATTTTTGCATCAAATGATTATGGGTTACATTTTGATTTTTCTTGTTTTTTCAGATAGACCCCTGACGAAGAGACAATGTCTCGAAATGCATAGGGTTGGAATTGCAAAATGTCAATAATTGATTTAATGGAGTACTACAAAAAAATTGTAATTGCTTTATAATTTCATGTGATATTTTTTTGTAATTATTATCAATGTTTATTTGAGTTCAAGTCTAAATAAAATATGCAATCAACATATTGATAAAGTTATATTAAATTTGTACATATCAAACAACGTCGTAAAAAGTCGTTGCATGTTGGAGTCCAAGTCGCCTGTTCAGGGACTAGGCCACTTTATTAAACTACTGGAACTAGACATAATTTCAGGCAGCTAGGATAATACCTAGATTGGCTTTAGATGGATAAAAACGATGTCCAAACGTTGATACAGTAGGTAAAGTATGTGGCCAAAACATGCATCAATTTGTTGGAAGGGAGAAATTATAGAGATCATGGCACAATGCTTAATCCCAATGTTCCGGTGTCCAATCTTGAAGGAAGGTATCCGCTGACAAAGCCATGGGATCCGTTGTCCAGTTGAAATGGTCCACACAGGAGTCCAACAGGTCAACTGAGAAGGGGCCATACCTGCCGGACAACCTGGAAAAGACACCTCGGATCCAGCTTCTAGAGACTTGCATCAGGGAGATGACAGTAGTGCCAATCTGCCACCCGATGTGCTTTAAAGGGAAGATTCTAGACTGTAACAGACACGTGGTGGTGATGGAGCAAGGATTCGCACGTAAAGCTACTTGCTCATACTCAAGAACCTCCCTTAATCTATAATGTTATTAATCAACCTGTTTTGTCATTAATATTGCACTTTCACACTACACGCGGGTGTCCCAGAGATGCTTGCCTATGTGTCTATTAATCCTAATGAGGCTTGCATACTACAGAATCGCTGCTTCGCAGAAATCTAGTCTGCGCATGCGTCGGTCATACCCATGTGATGTGACGCACTCCCAGTTCTGGAGGGATTTTTTGCTCATGCGCATTACTACTAAAATGGCTGCTTTGTCTTTAACATGCTCTCCGCTTGCTACTGCTGCTTTTGCCCAGCTGTCTATTTCTGCCTAAAACTCTAATGCAGAGGTCTTCAAACTTTTGTCGGCTGAGCCCCCCCATCTAACCCTCTTTAAACATCGAGTCCCCCCACCACCTTCTGACAAAAATGTTCTGAAAGCTGGTACTCTGCATCATTGCTGGCCATTCCCTCCTGCAGAGCCCAGGTCATATGGCAAATAATATTAAATAAAGTAAGAGTGTTTAGTAAACTAAAGTTTTTGTAGTGAGTGTGCATAATATAAGTTTAAACAAAAAAGTCTTCAAGAAAAAATTAGCACAAAAAATTACATTGGTACTTTCTTTTTCACATAAAACACAACATTTAGAATTGATTAGTAAAAGCACTCCCTAAACACAGGTGAGGAGTGTGCCTGTTTTTCTCCACGGAGACGGCCAAGGTGTGGATGTATTCTTGCTTTTGCCATCCTCAGGTTGTGCTCTACTTCCAGTCTTGAGCAGTACCTGTAAACTGGAGTGCTCACAACATTTTGGAATATATTTTCTTCAGTTTTATATAGAGCGAACATGACCCAAAGGTATTGGAGCGCTTTACAGGAGCATCTTTTACATTACACAGGCACACATTTATTTTTTGTAAGCACAAGGAGATTAAGTGATTTGCCCAGAATCACAGGATGTTGAGCAAACACCTTGAATTGGTTTTACAGCTCCACGGTCATTGGCTCTGGCTGTTGCACCACATCCTTGCCCCTTGACAAGATATCAGAAAAAGTGGTTCCACAAAACATGCTTTCAGACACAATTGAAAAATATGTTATCTTGTGGAGTATGGCCAGGTGTTGCCATGCCAGTAGGAGGCGCACAGACCCAGCAAAGTAAAAGAAGTTGAATAAAGGGGGATAGCACAAGTGATATAGATTGACAGCAGTGGCACGTTCAACTGGCAACATTGAGGAAGGACCACAATGACACATAGTGTCAGGGACATAGAAGAAGCACTATAATGCCACTTATAGACTTTGTAAGGGGCATGCTGACAATGACAAAAAGTCACACAATTCAGATTGAGGAATTAAGTGGGAGCCTAAGAGAAGTAATGACACAGCTGAAGTGTGTGTGTGAACGCTAGATAATGTCTCTGATATTTTTGTGTGTGTGTTTTTTCCACCCCAAAAAACATTGGGCCTCATTTATGAGGCCCTTTGCGCCATTGGAATGTCACTTTTTGTGACGTTCCGTGGTGCAGAAGCCTGTATGATATTTATCAGGCAGCACTAAGCCACTTTTTTGGCTCAATGCTACCTGATAAATATCAGTCCCTTTAACGCAGTGTTCTGCATTAAAGGAGCGTGCAATGGGTGTTGCTTGGGGCGTTCCCAGCAACATCCATGGCCATTTGACGCTGCTCCAGATTTACGAGAAATCGTAAGTCTGAGGCAGTGCGAAAAACCCACACCGCCCCCTAATTTACCCCTGCCACCCAAAAATCCATACCCACCCAAAACCCTAAATCCCTTGTATAAAAATATTTTCCCTATTATATATTCGCTTACCTTTACAACACATCTATACTAATATAATAAAGAGAGAGCCCAATCCTTTGAGGCTGGTAATCTGAGGAACCACAGCACCAATCAGAACACCCAATACAGCGTTGGAAATGGCAGTTGCAGTAGAAGGACATAGGCTATGCAGACGCCCACCATATACACTTAAAAGGTAAAAGAACCGTGCCAGCAAAGTAGTCCCTTGTGGGCATGTCTGCGTTGTGCTGTGGGCGTGACAAACGCTGGGGGTGTGTGGTACGTTCCGCCCTTCATGCCATGTCTCATCAATCAATCAATCAATCAATCATTGCATTTATATAGCGCGCTACTCACCCGGAGGGTCTCAAGGCGCATCGGGAGGGGGTGGGGGTCCGCTACTGCTCGAACAGCCAGGTCTTGAGCTGCGCGAGGTGGTCTTGGGTCAGGCGGAGGGAGTTCCAAGTCTTGGCGGCCAGGTGGGAGAAGGATCTTCCTCCCGTGGTGGCTCTTCTTATGCGGGGGACGGCGGCGAGGGCTTGGCTGGTCGAACGGAGGTGGCGTGTGGGAGTGTAGAAGTTGAGGCGGCTGTTGAGGTATATCATATCGTGTGCTGGGGGCGTGGGTGTGTGCGCGGTGCGCAGGATTACGGAAAAAAAGTGAGCATTGTGCCCAATATTGCATTGTTTTTTCTTCCCAGGTTCTGTACATTCCAGCTCCAGATTGGCTTGTCCCGCGCTCCCCTTTACACCCTAAAAACTAATTACACCCTGCTCCCTTTAAACACCCCTGCACCCCATAATCATAACCCACCCGTACTCCTTAAAATACCCCAACACCCTTAAACACTAACCCATCCTAACCCTATAAATATACCCTGTACCCCCAAACCTATCCCTAAACCCTAAAAATACCCCTGTACCCCACAACCCAAACCTAGCCCTGAACCCTATAAACACCCTTGTACCTCAAAACCCAAAACTACCCCTGAACCCTAAATATACCCATGTACCCCAAAACCCATACCTATCCCTAAACCCTAAAACTACCCCTGTACCCCATAACCCAAAACTATATCTGAACCCCTAAAATAGCCAAACACCTCAAAACATATACCTCAGTACCCCAAAACATATACCCCTATGCCCATACTTACCTCATCCAAACATTAAAAAAAACATGCTTTTACCATTCATGCATTTACAATGAATTTCGTTGTAAATGTATGCGTGGTAAAAGCATATAAAATGTAATGCCATGCGTTATAATGGCATTGCGGAGTCATGGTACTTTCGTAATGAAAGTAAGTGGAGTGATGGTATGCGGAAAGAAAGTTGCGGAATAATGGGTGTTTACCCTCCCCCGGTAAGTACATTGGTGGCACGGCGGCCCACATCTCAAGTTCACACACTACTGAACGCGCACTCTTAAGTGCATCAGCAGTGCACTGTGAATCAGAGCGTTTCACAGGCCTGTCACAGATAAGACATGCTATCAAAACGAAATCCTACAAAACAATATACTACTGTCCAGCAGCAATTCATACCCAGACAACGTTGGGACGGGCTGCTAGTATAATAATAATATGGCGTATTCATGCCTTTACAACAAAATTCATGGTAAAGGCCTATGCGTGGTAAAATCCTGCTTGGTAAAGGTTATGCATGGTAAGGGGCACATTGTAATGGCTGTTTCCCCATTCAGTGACCTTCCAGTATTTCTCGGTTTTTCGCTTGCTGCGGGCCTGTTCCCCTTCACCATGTTTCCAGAAACTAATATGGAGTGCCTTCCAAATCCCATATAATTACGGTGCAAGCCTAAGGAACATGTACATTTAAAAACTTGTAAATGAGAATCCAATTGGTACCTTGTACCAGCAATGCAAAATGCTGCAAGAGATATTTTTGGCAACGAATCCCAACTTAAAAGAAGCTACTGCACTACTTGAGACACGGAACATACTTTAGGGTGGATCAAAGCGATTCAGCAATATGGGTGAAACTACCAGGATAAAAGGTTTTCGATGTGATAAAAAAAGCACACAACAGAAGAATAATGTGGGTGAGAATAGCAGCAAAATCATGGTTAGGAATGACAGGTGTGGAAGTTTGGGATACATACTAAATAGTGCAAGATGCTTTGCTAACAACTGCAGGAAAGAAATAGTGCAACATGCTTTGCTAACAACTGCAGGAAGTATGGTTAACGGCCATTATGTGATTCGGCATAGAAGTGGATGAAGGAATTATCTTTTCAAGCCATTGAGGTGAAAGACGAATATGAAAAGGTTGTTTTGCCGGAGGGTGACAATGAGGTGGGGTGGAAAGTCGGGACACTACCAACAGTTTCAAGAGCACCTTGATTGGCAATAAAATGAGAACAGTATTTGTGGATGAGGCAAACTACTGGAACTAAGCACTATGGTGATGGTGTCTGTCTCACATATATGGAGTTTTGTCAAAAAAAAGTTGAGTGTTGCCGTACTAACACTAATTTTTGCATCGAATGATTATGGGTTACATTTTGATTTTTCTTGTTTTTTCAGATAGACCCCTGACGAAGAGACAATGTCTCGAAATGCATAGGGTTGGAATTGCAAAATGTCAATAATTGATTTAATGGAGTACTACAAAAAAATTGTAATTGCTTTATAATTTCATGTGATATTTTTTTGTAATTATTATCAATGTTTATTTGAGTTCAAGTCTAAATAAAATATGCAATCAACATATTGATAAAGTTATATTAAATTTGTACATATCAAACAACGTCGTAAAAAGTCGTTGCATGTTGGAGTCCAAGTCGCCTGTTCAGGGACTAGGCCACTTTATTAAACTACTGGAACTAGACATAATTTCAGGCAGCTAGGATAATACCTTGATTGGCTTTAGATGGATAAAAACGATGTCCAAACGTTGATACAGTAGGTAAAGTATGTGGCCAAAACATGCATCAATTTGTTGGAAGGGAGAAATTATAGAGATCATGGCACAATGCTTAATCCCAATGTTCCGGTGTCCAATCTTGAAGGAAGGTATCCGCTGACAAAGCCATGGGATCCGTTGTCCAGTTGAAATGGTCCACACAGGAGTCCAACAGGTCAACTGAGAAGGGGCCATACCTGCCGGACAACCTGGAAAAGACACCTCGGATCCAGCTTCTAGAGACTTGCATCAGGGAGATGACAGTAGTGCCAATCTGCCACCTGATGTGCTTTAAAGGGAAGATTCTAGACTGTAACAGACACGTGGTGGTGATGGAGCAAGGATTCGCACGTAAAGCTACTTGCTCATACTCAAGAACCTCCCTTAATCTATAATGTTATTAATCAACCTGTTTTGTCATTAATATTGCACTTTCACACTACACGCGGGTGTCCCAGAGATGCTTGCCTATGTGTCTATTAATCCTAATGAGGCTTGCATACTACAGAATCGCTGCTTCGCAGAAATCTAGTCTGCGCATGCGTCGGTCATACCCATGTGATGTGACGCACTCCCAGTTCTGGAGGGATTTTTTGCTCATGCGCATTACTACTAAAATGGCTGCTTTGTCTTTAACATGCTCTCCGCTTGCTACTGCTGCTTTTGCCCAGCTGTCTATTTCTGCCTAAAACTCTAATGCAGAGGTCTTCAAACTTTTGTCGGCTGAGCCCCCCCATCTAACCCTCTTTAAACATCGAGTCCCCCCACCACCTTCTGACAAAAATGTTCTGAAAGCTGGTACTCTGCATCATTGCTGGCCATTCCCTCCTGCAGAGCCCAGGTCATATGGCAAATAATATTAAATAAAGTAAGAGTGTTTAGTAAACTAAAGTTTTTGTAGTGAGTGTGCATAATATAAGTTTAAACAAAAAAGTCTTCAAGAAAAAATTAGCACAAAAAATTACATTGGTGCTTTCTTTTTCACATAAAACACAACATTTAGAATAGATTAGTATAAACACTCCCTAAACACAGGTGAGGAGTGTGCCTGTTTTTCTCCACGGAGACGGCCAAGGTGTGGATGTATTCTTGCTTTTGCCATCCTCAGGTTGTGCTCTACTTCCAGTCTTGAGCAGTACCTGTAAACTGGAGTGCTCACAACATTTTGGAATATATTTTCTTCAGTTTTATATAGAGCGAACATGACCCAAAGGTATTGGAGCGCTTTACAGGAGCATCTTTTACATTACACAGACACACATTTATTTTTTGTAAGCACAAGGAGATTAAGTGATTTGCCCAGAATCACAGGATGTTGAGCAAACACCTTGAATTGGTTTTCCAGCTCCACGGTCATTGGCTCTGGCTGTTGCACCACATCCTTGCCCCTTGACAAGATATCAGAAAAAGTGGTTCCACAAAACATGCTTTCAGACACAATTGAAAAATATGTTATCTTGTGGAGTATGGCCAGGTGTTGCCATGCCAGTAGGAGGCGCACAGACCCAGCAAAGTAAAAGAAGTTGAATAAAGGGGGATAGCACAAGTGATATAGATTGACAGCAGTGGCACGTTCAACTGGCAACATTGAGGAAGGACCACAATGACACATAGTGTCAGGGACATAGAAGAAGCACTATAATGCCACTTATAGACTTTGTAAGGGGCATGCTGACAATGACAAAAAGTCACACAATTCAGATTGAGGAATTAAGTGGGAGCCTAAGAGAAGTAATGACACAGCTGAAGTGTGTGTGTGAACGCTAGATAATGTCTCTGATATTTTTGTGTGTGTGTTTTTTCCACCCCAAAAAACATTGGGCCTCATTTATGAGGCCCTTTGCGCCATTGGAATGTCACTTTTTGTGACGTTCCGTGGTGCAGAAGCCTGTATGATATTTATCAGGCAGCACTAAGCCACTTTTTTGGCTCAATGCTACCTGATAAATATCAGTCCCTTTAACGCAGTGTTCTGCATTAAAGGAGCGTGCAATGGGTGTTGCTTGGGGCGTTCCCAGCAACATCCATGGCCATTTGACGCTGCTCCAGATTTACGAGAAATCGTAAGTCTGAGGCAGTGCGAAAAACCCACACCGCCCCCTAATTTACCCCTGCCACCCAAAAATCCATACCCACCCAAAACCCTAAATCCCTTGTATAAAAATATTTTCCCTATTATATATTCGCTTACCTTTACAACACATCTATACTAATATAATAAAGAGAGAGCCCAATCCTTTGAGGCTGGTAATCTGAGGAACCACAGCACCAATCAGAACACCCAATACAGCGTTGGAAATGGCAGTTGCAGTAGAAGGACATAGGCTATGCAGACGCCCACCATATACACTTAAAAGGTAAAAGAACCGTGCCAGCAAAGTAGTCCCTTGTGGGCATGTCTGCGTTGTGCTGTGGGCGTGACAAACGCTGGGGGTGTGTGGTACGTTCCGCCCTTCATGCCATGTCTCATCAATCAATCAATCAATCAATCATTGCATTTATATAGCGCGCTACTCACCCGGAGGGTCTCAAGGCGCATCGGGAGGGGGTGGGGGTCCGCTACTGCTCAAACAGCCAGGTCTTGAGCTGCGCGAGGTGGTCTTGGGTCAGGCGGAGGGAGTTCCAAGTCTTGACGGCCAGGTGGGAGAAGGATCTTCCTCCCGTGGTGGCTCTTCTTATGCGGGGGACGGCGGCGAGGGCTTGGCTGGTCGAACGGAGGTGGCGTGTGGGAGTGTAGAAGTTGAGGCGGCTGTTGAGGTATATCATATCGTGTGCTGGGGGCGTGGGTGTGTGCGCGGTGCGCAGGATTACAGAAAAAAAGTGAGCATTGTGCCCAATATTTCATTGTTTTTTCTTCCCAGGTTCTGTACATTCCAGCTCCAGATTGGCTTGTCCCGCGCTCCCCTTTACACCCTAAAAACTAATTACACCCTGCTCCCTTTAAACACCCCTGCACCCCATAATCATAACCCACCCGTACTCCTTAAAATACCCCAACACCCTTAAACACTAACCCATCCTAACCCTATAAATATACCCTGTACCCCCAAACCTATCCCTAAACCCTAAAAATACCCCTGTACCCCACAACCCAAACCTAGCCCTGAACCCTATAAACACCCTTGTACCTCAAAACCCCAAACTACCCCTGAACCCTAAATATACCCATGTACCCCAAAACCCATACCTATCCCTAAACCCTAAAACTACCCCTGTACCCCATAACCCAAAACTATATCTGAACCCCTAAAATAGCCAAACACCTCAAAACATATACCTCAGTACCCCAAAACATATACCCCTATGCCCATACTTACCTCATCCAAACATTAAAAAAAACATGCTTTTACCATTCATGCATTTACAACGAATTTCGTTGTAAATGTATGCGTGGTAAAAGCATATAAAATGTAATGCCATGCGTTATAATGGCATTGCGGAGTCATGGTACTTTCGTAATGAAAGTAAGTGGAGTGATGGTATGCGGAAAGAAAGTTGCGGAATAATGGGTGTTTACCCTCCCCCGGTAAGTACATTGGTGGCACGGCGGCCCACATCTCAAGTTCACACACTACTGAACGCGCACTCTTAAGTGCATCAGCAGTGCACTGTGAATCAGAGCGTTTCACAGGCCTGTCACAGATAAGACATGCTATCAAAACGAAATCCTACAAAACAATATACTACTGTCCAGCAGCAATTCATACCCAGACAACGTTGGGACGGGCTGCTAGTATAATAATAATATGGCGTATTCATGCCTTTACAACAAAATTCATGGTAAAGGCGTATGTGTGGTAAAATCCTGCTTGGTAAAGGTTATGCATGGTAAGGGGCACATTGTAATGGCTGTTTCCCCGTTCAGTGACCTTCCAGTATTTCTCGGTTTTTCGCTTGCTGCGGGCCTGTTCCCCTTCACCATGTTTCCAGAAACTAATATGGAGTGCCTTCCAAATCCCATATAATTACGGTGCAAGCCTAAGGGACATGTACATTTAAAAACTTGTAAATGAGAATCCAATTGGTACCATGCACCAGCAATGCAAAATGCTGCAAGATCTACTTTTGGCAACGAATCCCAACTTAAAAGAAGCTACTGCACTACTTGAGACACGGAACATACTTTAGGGTGGATCAAAGCGATTCAGCAATATGGGTGAAACTACCAGGATAAAAGGTTTTCGATGTGATAAAAAAAGCACACAACAGAAGAATAATGTGGGTGAGAATAGAAGCAAAATCATGGTTAGGAATGACAGGTGTGGAAGTTTGGGATACATACTAAATAGTGCAAGATGCTTTGCTAACAACTGCAGGAAAGAAATAGTGCAACATGCTTTGCTAACAACTGCAGGAAGTATGGTTAACGGCCATTATGTGATTCGGCGTAGAAGTGGATGAAGGAATTATCTTTTCAAGCCATTGAGGTGAAAGACGAATATGAAAAGGTTGTTTTGCCGGAGGGTGACAATGAGGTGGGGTGGAAAGTCGGGACACTAACAACAGTTTCAAGAGCACCTTGATTGGCAATAAAATGAGAACAGTATTTGTGGATGAGGCAAACTACTGGAACTAAGCACTATGGTGATGGTGTCTGTCTCACATATATGGAGTTTTGTCAAAAAAAAGTTGAGTGTTGCCGTACTAACACTAATTTTTGTATCGAATGATTATGGGTTACATTTTGATTTTTCTTGTTTTTTCAGATAGACCCCTGACGAAGAGACAATGTCTCGAAATGCATAGGGTTGGAATTGCAAAATCTCAATAATTGATTTAATGGAGTACTACAAAAAAATTGTAATTGCTTTATAATTTCATGTGATATTTTTTTGTAATTATTATCAATGTTTATTTGAGTTCAAGTCTAAATAAAATATGCAATCAACATATTGATAAAGTTATATTAAATTTGTACATATCAAACAACGTCGTAAAAAGTCGTTGCATGTTGGAGTCCAAGTCGCCTGTTCAGGGACTAGGCCACTTTATTAAACTACTGGAACTAGACATAATTTCAGGCAGCTAGGATAATACCTTGATTGGCTTTAGATGGATAAAAACGATGTCCAAACGTTGATACAGTAGGTAAAGTATGTGGCCAAAACATGCATCAATTTGTTGGAAGGGAGAAATTATAGAGATCATGGCACAATGCTTAATCCCAATGTTCCGGTGTCCAATCTTGAAGGAAGGTATCCGCTGACAAAGCCATGGGATCCGTTGTCCAGTTGAAATGGTCCACACAGGAGTCCAACAGGTCAACTGAGAAGGGGCCATACCTGCCGGACAACCTGGAAAAGACACCTCGGATCCAGCTTCTAGAGACTTGCATCAGGGAGATGACAGTAGTGCCAATCTGCCACCCGATGTGCTTTAAAGGGAAGATTCTAGACTGTAACAGACACGTGGTGGTGATGGAGCAAGGATTCGCACGTAAAGCTACTTGCTCATACTCAAGAACCTCCCTTAATCTATAATGTTATTAATCAACCTGTTTTGTCATTAATATTGCACTTTCACACTACACGCGGGTGTCCCAGAGATGCTTGCCTATGTGTCTATTAATCCTAATGAGGCTTGCATACTACAGAATCGCTGCTTCGCAGAAATCTAGTCTGCGCATGCGTCGGTCATACCCATGTGATGTGACGCACTCCCAGTTCTGGAGGGATTTTTTTCTCATGCGCATTACTACTAAAATGGCTGCTTTGTCTTTAACATGCTCTCCGCTTGCTACTGCTGCTTTTGCCCAGCTGTCTATTTCTGCCTAAAACTCTAATGCAGAGGTCTTCAAACTTTTGTCGGCTGAGCCCCCCCATCTAACCCTCTTTAAACATCGAGGCCCCCCACCACCTTCTGACAAAAATGTTCTGAAAGCTGGTACTCTGCATCATTGCTGGCCATTCCCTCCTGCAGAGCCCAGGTCATATGGCAAATAATATTAAATAAAGTAAGAGTGTTTAGTAAACTAAAGTTTTTGTAGTGAGTGTGCATAATATAAGTTTAAACAAAAAAGTCTTCAAGAAAAAATTAGCACAAAAAATTACATTGGTGCTTTCTTTTTCACATAAAACACAACATTTAGAATAGATTAGTATAAACACTCCCTAAACACAGGTGAGGAGTGTGCCTGTTTTTCTCCACGGAGACGGCCAAGGTGTGGATGTATTCTTGCTTTTGCCATCCTCAGGTTGTGCTCTACTTCCAGTCTTGAGCAGTACCTGTAAACTGGAGTGCTCACAACATTTTGGAATATATTTTCTTCAGTTTTATATAGAGCGAACATGACCCAAAGGTATTGGAGCGCTTTACAGGAGCATCTTTTACATTACACAGGCACACATTTATTTTTTGTAAGCACAAGGAGATTAAGTGATTTGCCCAGAATCACAGGATGTTGAGCAAACACCTTGAATTGGTTTTCCAGCTCCACGGTCATTGGCTCTGGCTGTTGCACCACATCCTTGCCCCTTGACAAGATATCAGAAAAAGTGGTTCCACAAAACATGCTTTCAGACACAATTGAAAAATATGTTATCTTGTGGAGTATGGCCAGGTGTTGCCATGCCAGTAGGAGGCGCACAGACCCAGCAAAGTAAAAGAAGTTGAATAAAGGGGGATAGCACAAGTGATATAGATTGACAGCAGTGGCACGTTCAACTGGCAACATTGAGGAAGGACCACAATGACACATAGTGTCAGGGACATAGAAGAAGCACTATAATGCCACTTATAGACTTTGTAAGGGGCATGCTGACAATGACAAAAAGTCACACAATTCAGATTGAGGAATTAAGTGGGAGCCTAAGAGAAGTAATGACACAGCTGAAGTGTGTGTGTGAACGCTAGATAATGTCTCTGATATTTTTGTGTGTGTGTTTTTTCCACCCCAAAAAACATTGGGCCTCATTTATGAGGCCCTTTGCGCCATTGGAATGTCACTTTTTGTGACGTTCCGTGGTGCAGAAGCCTGTATGATATTTATCAGGCAGCACTAAGCCACTTTTTTGGCTCAATGCTACCTGATAAATATCAGTCCCTTTAACGCAGTGTTCTGCATTAAAGGAGCGTGCAATGGGTGTTGCTTGGGGCGTTCCCAGCAACATCCATGGCCATTTGACGCTGCTCCAGATTTACGAGAAATCGTAAGTCTGAGGCAGTGCGAAAAACCCACACCGCCCCCTAATTTACCCCTGCCACCCAAAAATCCATACCCACCCAAAACCCTAAATCCCTTGTATAAAAATATTTTCCCTATTATATATTCGCTTACCTTTACAACACATCTATACTAATATAATAAAGAGAGAGCCCAATCCTTTGAGGCTGGTAATCTGAGGAACCACAGCACCAATCAGAACACCCAATACAGCGTTGGAAATGGCAGTTGCAGTAGAAGGACATAGGCCATGCAGACGCCCACCATATACACTTAAAAGGTAAAAGAACCGTGCCAGCAAAGTAGTCCCTTGTGGGCATGTCTGCGTTGTGCTGTGGGCGTGACAAACGCTGGGGGTGTGTGGTACGTTCCGCCCTTCATGCCATGTCTCATCAATCAATCAATCAATCAATCATTGCATTTATATAGCGCGCTACTCACCCGGAGGGTCTCAAGGCGCATCGGGAGGGGGTGGGGGTCCGCTACTGCTCGAACAGCCAGGTCTTGAGCTGCGCGAGGTGGTCTTGGGTCAGGCGGAGGGAGTTCCAAGTCTTGGCGGCCAGGTGGGAGAAGGATCTTCCTCCCGTGGTGGCTCTTCTTATGCGGGGGACGGCGGCGAGGGCTTGGCTGGTCGAACGGAGGTGGCGTGTGGGAGTGTAGAAGTTGAGGCGGCTGTTGAGGTATATCATATCGTGTGCTGGGGGCGTGGGTGTGTGCGCGGTGCGCAGGATTACAGAAAAAAAGTGAGCATTGTGCCCAATATTTCATTGTTTTTTCTTCCTAGGTTCTGTACATTCCAGCTCCAGATTGGCTTGTCCCGCGCTCCCCTTTACACCCTAAAAACTAATTACACCCTGCTCCCTTTAAACACCCCTGCACCCCATAATCATAACCCACCCGTACTCCTTAAAATACCCCAACACCCTTAAACACTAACCCATCCTAACCCTATAAATATACCCTGTACCCCCAAACCTATCCCTAAACCCTAAAAATACCCCTGTACCCCACAACCCAAACCTAGCCCTGAACCCTATAAACACCCTTGTACCTCAAAACCCAAAACTACCCCTGAACCCTAAATATACCCATGTACCCCAAAACCCATACCTATCCCTAAACCCTAAAACTACCCCTGTACCCCATAACCCAAAACTATATCTGAACCCCTAAAATAGCCAAACACCTCAAAACATATACCTCAGTACCCCAAAACATATACCCCTATGCCCATACTTACCTCATCCAAACATTAAAAAAAACATGCTTTTACCATTCATGCATTTACAACGAATTTCGTTGTAAATGTATGCGTGGTAAAAGCATATAAAATGTAATGCCATGCGTTATAATGGCATTGCGGAGTCATGGTACTTTCGTAATGAAAGTAAGTGGAGTGATGGTATGCGGAAAGAAAGGTGCGGAATAATGGGTGTTTACCCTCCCCCGGTAAGGACATTGGTGGCACGGCGGCCCACATCTCAAGTTCACACACTACTGAACGCGCACTCTTAAGTGCATCAGCAGTGCACTGTGAATCAGAGCGTTTCACAGGCCTGTCACAGATAAGACATGCTATCAAAACGAAATCCTACAAAACAATATACTACTGTCCAGCAGCAATTCATACCCAGACAACGTTGGGACGGGCTGCTAGTATAATAATAATATGGCGTATTCATGCCTTTACAACAAAATTCATAGTAAAGGCATATGCGAGGTAAAATCTTGCTTGGTAAAGGTTATGCATGGTAAGGGGCACATTGTAATGGCTGTTTCCCCGTTCAGTGACCTTCCAGTATTTCTCGGTTTTTCGCTTGCTGCTGTCCTGTTCCCCTTCACCATGTTTCCAGAAACTAATATGGAGTGCCTTCCAAATCCCATATAATTACGGTGCAAGCCTAAGGGACATGTACATTTAAAAACTTGAGAATCCAATTGGTACCATGCACCAGCAATGCAAAATGGTGCAAGATCTACTTTTGGCAACGAATCCCAACTTAAAAGAAGCTACTGCACTACTTGAGACATGGAACATACTTTAGGGTGGATCAAAGCGATTCAGCAATATGGGTGAAACTACCAGGATAAAAGTTTTTCGATGTGATAAAAAAAAAGCACACAACAGAAGAATAATGTGGGTGAGAATAGCAGCAAAATCATGGTTATGAATGACAGGTGTGGAAGTTTGGGATACATACTAAATAGTGCAAGATGCTTTGCTAACAACTGCGGGAAAGAAATAGTGCAACATGCTTTGCTAACAACTGCAGGAAATAAATAGTGCAACATGCTTTGCTAACAACTGCAGGAAGTATGGTAAACAGCCATTATGTGATTCGGCATAGAAGTGGATGAAGGATTTTTTTTTTCAAGCCATTGAGGTGAAAGACTAATATGAAAAGTTTGTTTTGCCGGAGGGTGACAATGAGGTGGGGTGGAAAGTCGGGACACTACCAACAGTTTCAAGAGCATCTTTATTGGCAATAAAATGAGAACAGTATTTGTGGATGGGGCAAACTACTGGAACTAAGCACTATGGTGATGGTGTCTGTCTCACATATATGGAGTTTTGTCCAAAAAAGTTGAGTGTTCCCGTACTAACAATAATTTTTGCATCAAATGATTATGGGTTACATTTTGATTTTTCTTGTTTTTTCAGATAGACCCCTGACGAAGAGACAATGTCTCGAAATGCATAGGGTTGGAATTGCAAAATGTCAATAATTGATTTAATGGAGTACTACAACAACGTCGTAAAAAGTCGGTGCATGTTGGAGTCCAAGTCGCCTGTTCAGGGACTAGGCCACTTTATTCAACTACTGGAACTAGACATAATTTCAGGCAGCTATGATAATACCTAGATTGGCTTTAGATGGATTAAAAACAATGTCCAAACGTTGATACAGTAGGTAAAGTATGTGGCCAAAACATGCATCAATTTGTTAGAAGGGAGACATAGAGATTATGGCACAATGCTTAATCCCAATGTTCCAGTGTCCAATCTTGAAGGGAGGTATCCGTTGACAAAGCCATGGGATCCGGTGTCCAGTTGAAATGGTCCACACAGGAGTCCAACAGGTCAACTGAGATGGGGCCATACCTGCCAGACAACCTGGAGAAGACCCCCGGATCAAGCTTCTAAAGACTTGCATCAGGGAGATGACAGTAGAGCCAATCTGACACCCGATGTCATTTAAAGGGAAGATACTAGACTGTAACGGACACGTGGTGGTATAGCAAGTGCTGCCAAACTTTTTTGCCAGGTTTAACAGGGCTTTGAATCTGGTCACCCCCAAAATGGTTGATGTACCGCACTGCTGATACACTGTCCATCTTGGGTGGGACGCAAGACTGAATCATGTCTTTGGTCCAACATCGTACTGTGAAGGAACCTACAAGGAGTGTCACACAGGTTATGTGCAACATCTGTTTATCTTGTGACCAGACCCCCCCCCCGCCTCCCATTGTCCTGATGAAGACCCTCAATGACCACTCAATAGTGCATAGTTTGGGTTGAAACGTCAATGCTACTTCTCGGTCCAGATCAAGGCTCTGCGCGAAAAATTAAAATTGGATTAGCAGCAGTCATTGTCCTCGTCTCGTCTGACCTTCCCTTCCCGTGTACATATTTTAATCACCTTGTACATAACACACACTCAACTGTATCACTGAGCACAATATGTCACTTGATCACTTTTCACCTTAAAACTTCACCTTGTTGACAGCTGTTTATTCAAGTATGGGTAATTTATAAATGATGCAATTTATATAAAACAACTTATTACCCATCCAACTGTTCTCTTTCGTGTGTTCCTAATGGATAAAATGGTTTTAGCATTACAGGGGCGGCCTTAGGCATGTGCAAACTGCGCATCTGCACAGGCCGCAAAACCCCAGGGGCTTCCACGCCAATATATATATCCATAATATAATAATCCTCCGAGGATGGATACATATTTGCGTGGCGGCTCATGGGAGGGGTTATTTGGGGGCCTCCGGCTCTGTTTCACTTCCAAACAACCTGACACACCCCCCCCCCCCCCCCCCCCCCTCTTGACTGGCCTCCGCGCCTGCATTCCTCCTGGTTCCTGATTGGCTTATTTTTTTCCCTACCCACTCCCTCACGTCGTGTTGCACAGTACCCTCCTAAATTTTATCGTTCTGAGACTTATTCGAACAGGTAGGAGCAGCCGCAGGTACGGGTCATCTTTTTTAAAAAACAATTTAAAACATTTTATTGCATAGTTCAATGAGTACACTGCCGTACGCCTACAACCCGGAGGCCGGCGGCTAACTTGCAGGATTCTTTATACACAGCTTTGTGTGCCAACAACCACAGTGGCAGGCAGCGAAATAATCTCTTTAGCAGTGCACAATGAGAACTTAATCACCATACGTAAAGTCCGGTTATATCTCAATGCAAAAGAGTAAAACAATACCCCTGGTACCCACCCCCCCTCGGTCCCGGGTCCACAACGTGTTTGGCTAATATACTATCATAGTCTGGTACATCCTGACTACCTCAGAAATAAACATCACCGCTAGTTGGGTGTCAAGATCCTTCTATGTGTCCATACAAGCGTGCAACCTCGACTGTTCAGTCCAACTGCCATGTAATGACCTGTGCAGCAATAAATACGTGATGTACAATCTATTCTGTCAGATAATCCACACCTCCCAACCTCAACCAGTCAGCAAAAGGAGCCCATATATCTGTTGGTCTGGATCTGCCAGGCATCTACTCCCAGAAGACTGTTAATTGGTCCATACAATATATAACTGCTGTATCCAGCCCCGCCACAATGTATCGCCACCTGTCTTTTGGCCATCAGCAGCAGCATCGCAACAATCTGCGATGTAGCCTCGGAATGTCCTGCACATAACCCAACAAAGCCAGCATCAAAGATTCCACCCCGTTATGAGACTGATGTGTTTGATTACATCTACCCAAAATCGAGCCACCGGAGGACAGCACCAGGCCATATGTGTGAACGTGGCATCTTGTGTCCCACAGCGCCAACATAGTGTGTCTGCCTGAACCCCCATCCTATGCATCTGCGCCAGGGTGCGGTATAAGTAATTAAAAGGGATAAGCTTAAGTCGGTAGTTAGGTGATAGGATTCTAGCTGGGTGTAGCAAAACGTCCACTGTTCCTCCGTTATGGTCAACTCAGCCTCCACCTCCCATGCCTCCCGGGACCTAGTGCAAGTGATCGGGGACTCTCTTTGGTGATGCTATAAATACGCGCGATGAGCTTACGGGACGACGGGTTCGATAGTACATTTTCCAGTGCAGGCCGCGTAGGAGGCTCATTCAGGAACTCCTTATAGGTAGATTTGCATGCAGCCCGTAGCTGGTAGTATAGGAGCATATCTGAAGCCGTGGGAACCTGCGGGTTACACATGCCCTGCAATGTTAAGAACTCACCGCCTGGGAATAAATCTCCACCTGTATGCAACTCATGTGCCCGTGCCCTGAGTGTAACAGCTTTATCTAAGAGAGGTCGAATCAGCGGATTCCCACCCAAAGCCATGGACGGCGCATACAGCAACTCCCGTTGTGCTCTCTTCGCAATGCTCGACCATGCCCAGCGCACAGTCTCAACAGTGTCAATCTCCTGCCGCGGGTGTTTGTACGGTTGAGAAACGGCCGTGTTGAGTGGGAGCGGTGCAATCCTGTCAATTTCTATCGCCACGTGGGGCTGAAATGGGGTGGGATGTTGCCAGAAATGTAGGAATTGGGCCTGCGCACTATTAGCATACAATTCAAAATCCGAGGCCCCAGACCTCCCTGCGAGAAAGGTAAAGTCAAGACCTTCCAAGAGATTCTAAGCTGCTTGCCCGCTCAAAACCAAAATCGAGAATGTTGGTACGTAAGCGCTTGAAAAAATGCACAGTGAACGGCATAGGGAGGTTAACAAACAAATATAGGAATTTAGGAAGAATTACCATCTTCGCTATGGCTATACGGCCCGTCAAGGACAACGGGAGGCCTTTCCACCCTGAGATCTTGCTCTCCAGCCAGTCCATTACCCTGCCATAATTCGCCGTTCACAATTCCTGCATCGTTCTACTTATGTATATGTCCAAATAGCGCACCCCATCGTCTGCCCGTTGGATAGGGAACTCTGAAGTAAAATGTGTGGTGTCATCAGTTGGTGATAGCATTGTAGATTTTTTCCAGTTGATTTGGATCCCTGTCAACCCCCGTCCTGAAAGAACTCCTGCATCAGCGGATCAAAGTTGTCTCGGGGATTTGTCAAGTACACCGTGATATCATCTGCATACATGGATACAAGTATGCCCCTCGTGGTGAATCCTATACTTTTGCTAGTATGGTGCTGACGAAGTTTCGCCGCTAGTGGCTCCGTGGCGATGGCGAACAGCAGTGGAGACAATGGACATCCCTGCCTCGTACCTCTGGTGATCTGGAACGGTTGGGAAACCTGGCCATTAACCCGGACTCTAGCCATCGGGTCGGCATAGAGGACCCGGATCTGCCTAATAAATAATGGGCTGAAACCTAATCGCGAGAGTAGGGTAAATAAAAACGTCCACTCTAAAGAGTCAAACGCCTTAGTGGCGTCTAGCAGAGCCGCCGTAACTTGCACCTGCGGTGCCAAATAATGTAATACGCCAAAAATAGTACACAGGTTGTGCGCGGTGAAACGGCCCGGTATAAAACCCGACTGATCCGTCAGCGCTATCTGTGGTAGCATGGGCTGTAGCTTGTTCGCCAATAATTTAGCATAGATTTTGGCATCTAGGTTTATGAGCGATAGAGGACGATATGAGTCTGTCTTGGTGGGGTCCTTCTCCGGTTTTAGGAGAGTGATTATATTTGCTTCGCGCAGCGTGGGTGGCAGTTTCCCAGCCTCTATGGCTTCCAGATACATCTGCAATAACCAGGGGGCTAGGAGGTCAGCATATTCCTTGTAGAAGGCCGCTGTCAGGCCATCTGCCCCGGGGCCTTATCCCCCGGCATGGCACTTATCACTTGCTTCACATCCTCCACTGTTATCGGCAAGTCCATATATTGGCGTGCCCCGTCATTAAACCAAGCCAAGCTATGTCATCTAAATATTCGTTTATTTCTTCCTGCGACGGGGTTGTTTGGGAATTATACAGTTCAGAGTAATAGTGTGCAAATTCCTCCAAGATATCAAGCGGCGTGTGGAGCACTCCGCCATCCTCAGCATGGAGCTCCGATATATATATATATATGTGGCCACTCTTGGTGCTCTAAGCAACCTCGCCATTGCCCTGCCGGGCCTCTCGCTTTCGCCATAATGCCTGGCCTGTGCATATTTATGCATGTATGCCGTCTCCCTCTCAGCCTCGTCCTGAAATTCGGTAAATTTAGACCTTATACTAGCCGCAGTGACCTATGAAGGGTTTTGCATCTGTTGCCGCTCCAGCTCACCAATCTCCCTCTCCAGTCTACCCAGCGTGTTTCGGATATCACGAAGTACCCCAGTTTTGAGCGCTATACACTCACCTCTTGCTACTGCCTTAAAGGCCTCCCAGAGTACACCTGGCGAGTCAACTGAACCCTCATTTGTTGCAAAGTACCCCTCAATCCGGTTACGGAGCTCCTCTCGGAAAACCAGGTCCCTTAAGGCTCCCGTAGGGAACCTCCAAGAAAAGGGCCATGCGTACGTTGGAGGGAGGCGTAGTCGTATTTGGGCAGGAGCGTGGTCCAAAAACGTACGGGATAGATGCCTAGCATCCTCCAGCCATGCATGCATATCTTTGGTGAGCAGCCAATAATCTATCCGCGACCATGCATTTCTATGGTGCGTGATACACATCCCTTCCTTATTTGTTGGATGTGTGGCCCTCCAGGCATCAATCAAAAAAAGGTCATCTATGATGTCATGAAGCACCTCCGCCGCCTTTGGGTGATGCACGCTGGAAGATCCCTGCCTATCTAGCTCGTTGGACAGAGTTACATTAAAATCACCGCCCCACCGAATAGCAGTGTGACCCGGTTTGGTTAGCTCGTGCCATATGTTCTGGAAAAATTCTGGACAATCAACATTCGGACCATACGTGTTTACTAAGGCTAAAGGCGTGTTACAGAGCTCCCCCTGCAATATGATGTATCTGCCTTCCCTATCTATGATCGTGCGCCAGTGTAGTCCCTTACGCAGCAGTATTGCAACCCCCCCTGGAATAAGTGGAGTAGCCAGCTTCAACCACCACCTCCCATCGTCTATTCTTGAGTGTACCCGCTGCTGAGTTAGGTAGGTGTGTCTCCTGCAGAAAACAAATGTCCACTGCGTGCCTCGTAAGGTAGGAGTGTATGAGCCTAGTCTTCCTACAGTCGTTGAGGCCTCGCACATTCCACGTAATGCAGTTAAGAGTGGTACCAGTACCTGAGCTAGCCATTACAGTCATAGAGTTCGCAATCCAGTAACATGAACAGTTTCATAATACAACAACTTGTGGACACATAACTATCTTGTTTCAGGCTAGTACAATGTGACCATGACCTGCAATCGCACATCCGGCCTGTGTAATGTCTCCGACGTCGTGCCATCTGGACCTGTGACGGTAATATCTGCAACCAAAACAACATCCCCACCTTACCCCCACCCACACCAACCCCCAATTAGGTTGTGAATCCCACCCACCTCTTCCCCCAAACAGACCCCCAACCAAAAGATGCATCCAAACAAGGGGAATCATCCCAGTGGGTGTGTCGGGTCTGCCGGCATCAAACCCTGAACTTTTGGCAGGGTGGCCAAGCTGCAACCGGCGCATACGCACACCCTCTCCCCGCCCATTTACAATGTCTATGTGCAGCCATCCACGACATCCCCCAGTAGGCAGTGAAGGTCATGTCCCACACACCACATCAGTGCGATAGCCTTACCCCATCTTCGCCAATTCCAGACACCCATCAGCCGCGGTGGGTACCAACTCCACCTCCGGCCGCACACGGAAGTCAAAGTCAATCATTATCGCTGAGTATACTTGCTTCCGATCTGCTGGAATAGCTTCTTTGCGGGAATGAACTCCCGCCTCGCCGCCTGTACCTGCAAGGTAAAATCCGGGTATAGAGCGATGTCGTTGCCGTTGTATTGTATGGCGCTCTTTTCACGCGCCAACCGGAGTATCACATCTCTGTCTCTGTAATTCAGCACTCTGGCCAATATCGGCCTTGGGGGTGAGCCTGGCTCGGGCCGCGGGCCCAGGGTTCTATGTGCTCGCTCTATGATGAACATCGGGGACAGGCCGGTGCCGAACAGATCTTCCATCATGCCCTCCACGAAGAGCTCCATGTTTGGAATGTCTTTGGATTCTGCCACGCCCGTGATGCGAACGTTATTTCTGCCCGAGCGTGCTTCCAAATCCTCATTCTTTTGGCTTATGAGCTAAAGTATTTTATCCATGCCCCGAATCTTCTTTTCGACTTCCGTCTGCCCTTCTTCTGTCTCTGTTACCCGCGTCTCAAGGACACTCACCCGACCCTCTTGTTTATCCATGCGCTGCGTGAATTTGTCCATACGATCCGCCAGGGCGTCCATTTTGGAGTCTATGCCCTTCAAGCCATTCTTTAACTCCAGAAACATGGCACGGATGTCATCCACTGGTAGCTGGCTCGCCGCATCCCCTTCCATCTGGCTGCGATCGCGGTCTTCTGCGTCAGTGGATTTGTTCCCTTTCCTCTAAAGTTGATGCGGGGTTGGCGCATATCTGGTTTCCCCATGATGTCGCACGACCAGGCGTTGTACTTTCCGCAAGTACAATGGGGCAGGAGCGTCAGTGGAATAGCTACCCCCAAGGAGTCGGGCCCGGTGCAGTCCGTGACCGAATCAGTTACAATATTGGTCTGCCAAGTCGTTGAAAGACAGCCCACTGCTTCTATAAAGGAGGGCAACACGTGCCCAGCAGGACAACGGGGAAGCGCCCAAAGCGCAGGCCTCGCCGCCCGGTCCCTCCTGACGACAGGGACAGCCTCTCCGTCTACCTCCTACACTCCAGGACCTTGTGCACAGTTCCGCTCCAGCCGCCACCCAGGACGCTGTCTTCGTCGTTGTCTTCCCCGCTAGGGGTTAGAGAAGTGGCCTCTCCACATGTCCAGTCCCGCATTTGCCACGCAGCAGCCCCAGTGCCTCACTCTCGCACCTCAAGGACTGGCGCCCACACAGGCCAGGCCGGCCTCCCAGTGCAGGTATAAGCGGGTCCCTGGGGAAACAGCAAAATGGCAGCCCTCCCGGGCCTCTGCGTCCCGGGGCAGCGCAAGCCAAGCGCTATGGTCCCAGTCCCCCAACAGGCAGCGCCCCTGCAGCTGAACAGTCGACTCATCCATTGCGATGTGTCCAGCCTGATGTGTCCAGCCCCCCTGTGAGAAGTTGGCCTGGTATATGGTGGTCACTATTCTAGTGACCACCTTGCACCAGTCCAAACGACCCTTATGGTGATTGGTTGTAAGTCAACCTTATAGACCAGCTATCCTAGGGGTAGCATGGACAAAAGCAGTCTTGGGCTAAAATCAAGAGGGCATGTGAAGCCAGCTGTTTTACCATATGCAATCCTGCAATACCAAATGAAAGGACATCACACACTTTATATATTATAAAAATATATGTATTTATTACTAGAATAATCCCCTTAACTCTTTATGAGCACAGGAGCACAAGCGTTAAACAAAAAACACAGTATAACATACAATAAGCTGCACAATTATGGATAAGCCGGGTGGCCACTCAAACCATATATTAAGAAAGTGGTATAAGTACCACGTCACGAACAATGAACAGGCCTAGGGAATCGCTGGTCCTACACTGGACTAACGAAGGTTAGGTCGGGAGAGGCCCACAGGATACTGGTGCAGAGTCTATAGGCAACCGCGTTTACCATACAAGTCAATGGTGCGTAAAAATCAGAAAGTTATAGATTTGGGACACTTCCGACTGGACTAGAACTTAGCCACTTTAAACTAGGACACTAGAGGTGTAATCCCCTGTGGGAGCACTGGAGTTAGTTTTGTACCTCACCCACAGGAAGCGGGTGCATAGGTGCCAAAGTGTGTCGGGTTTCGTCGTGGAGTTCTATGGAGCCTGTAGATGAAGATGCTGCAGGCGGCCAGGAGAGAAGAGTCCGGTTGGATCCAAAGGTGGATCGAAGATGTAGAGTACCTGAAAGCAGAGGGGACAATGTTCAAGTCACTAGCCAGTGACCAGCGAGGAACTAGGAAGGAACCAGACGATGTCGGGTTGCAATCAGGTGATGTCGAGGTGTTTGTCTCCGCTGCCACGTGGACCAGGAAGGATCGAGGACGACCAGCTGGTGAACACGAGCTGTCCCACGAAGGCTCTTGCTGTCGGCGGTGTCAGTACTCGATTTGGAGTCACCAAGCCTTGGCAAAGCCAACCCACGCAGGATTCGAAGATGTCTTAGGAATCGGACCGGGAAGGTTAGATCGAGGGCTCCTTTTCAGGGGAGCTGGGGCCAGTCTGGAGCAACCAGACCAACAGTGTAGTTTCGGGATTTCGTCGTCACAGAGGCCACTAGCCAACGGGCAAGCGACCGGACAACGCGTCAAGCAGGAAAAGTGCAAAAGGGCCCCACGCAACACTCAGAGAGTGTGGAGAGGTGATGTTTGGAGCACAGGCATCTCGGGGCTGGGGCTTCTCAAACCCCAAAGCACAGCGTCGAGGGAGCCTCGGGGGCTGCACTGGAAGCACTTTGTCGACTTTTCAAGATGGCCGGTCCCACGTCTCTCGTCGCCTCCACGGGTCTAAGCTTTGCTAGGACTGTGGATCGGGCTGTTGGAAGTCTGGGAGTCCAGGTCTTGTCGGTCTCTGTCGTTCGAGCTCCGGCGGGAGCAACAGCAAAGAAAGCCTCGTCGCGCTGATGGTGCCTGCTTGCACAGGGTGGCCATTGCTTGACCACAAGGGAGATTCTTCAGTCTTCTACGTTGAATAGGATGTCGAAGGGTCCAGAGTTTCGTTTCAAAGTTTCAGTCAAGATGATCTATATTGCATTGGCACAGCTCCTACCTTTATTCCAAATCAAGGGGCTGGATCACCTGCTAGGTCCCTCCTATGGGTGGGACCCATGAAGGTGGTGGTTACACCCCTTTCCCTTTGTCCAGTTTCGCGCCAGAGCTGGGGCTGGAGGGCCCCAGCACCGGTTTGAAAAGGACTATGCATGGGGTGCCTTGTGCGCCCCAGGCAGTGTCTAGTTTCATTCAACCCTCCCTGCTACAATCCACTATCTCCTGTCAGGGGTGGTGTAACACCTCCCTGTGACAGGATACCATTTGTCCAGGCATCCCCTGCCGGAGTTTCGGTCAGCAGCAGGAGGCCAGACTTGTGTCTGTGGCAGCAGCATCCATTTTGTGATGCTGGGGCTCTGGTTAGATTTTAAGCAAAGTAACATGTCTTCTCCCTCTAGAAGGGTGGAATGCTACCCCCGTCGCCAGAACTGGCGAGGGGGTGGTATTCTAAAGCGTTTGACACCTTACACGACATGTTTTGATAAAGCCAAACCAAAGTTAGCAAGTAACCGCAAGGATTATAATCCACTTAAGAGTATATGGTATGGCAATAACCCGGAACAGCTAAGGGAGTTGGTCCCGACAACTGCAGACAGGCTCAGCTCATGCTAGAGCACCATCTCACATAAAACCAAGCACTCTGCCGCCAGGATTGAAAAGGCCTGCCATAGGAGTGACTTATAGGTGTATATGTGTCCAGATAAAGAAGTAGATATAGGTATACTATATCTAAGCAAGGGGTGTTTACACAACCTTGCCCCAGCTGAGTGATCAGCCAGTTTTGTCAGTTTGGATAGCCAGCCAGAGATGGCAAAAGATATGCTGCAGCCCCTGGTAGGCCTTGGATACACCTATGCCCTGGGTACCTATAGTACACTGTACAGGGGCTGATAAGGTGACTCAATGTCCAATTGGGCATGTACCTAAAGCACATGGATATGAATTTAGAGAGAGAACAGCAGGCTGTGGGTCTGATTAGCAGGCCCACAGCCACATTAAGTCAAAAACCAGTGAGGCAAAAAGCAAAAATTGGGGTGACCATAGGAAAGCAGACCATACTCTCCTACATAACCCCCCCCCCCAAACGCAGAGACATTAAACTTAACCTTGACCAGATGTCTTCATGTTCTAAGTGGAAATACCTGGAGAGACCATCTGCATTACCATGGTCAGTCCATGGTCTGTGTTCCACTGTAAAGTCCATCCCCTGTAGGGAAATGGACCACCTGAGCAGTTTGGGATTCTCACCCTTCATCTGATTTAGCCACAAGAGGGGCTTATGGTCTGTCTGAATTCTGAAGTGAGTGCCAAACAAGTATGGTCTCAACTTCTTCAGGGCCCAAACCACAGCAAAGGCCTCCCTCTCAATGGCTGACGAACGTTTCTCTCTAGGGGTCAGCCTCCTGCTAATGAAAGCAATGGGCTGGTCTTGACCATCTACATTAAGTTGTGAAAGCACAGCTCCCACCCCCAACTCAGAAGCATCTGTTTGGACAATGAACTCTTTGGAGTAGTCAGGACTCTTTAGGATAGGTGCAGAGCACATGGCCTTCTTCAGGTCATCAAATACCTTCTGACAGCTACTGAACCTTCTTTGGCATCTTTTTGGATGTCAGATCATTTAATGGTGTCACAATGGACCATAGTTCTTTACAAATGTCCTGTAATACCCAGTCAGGCCCAAGAAAGCTCTGACCTGTGTCTGTGTGGTTGGAGGAGCCCAGTCCTGTATGGTCTGGATCTTACTCTCCGGTGGTTGAACCTGACCCCCAACTACCAGGTGGCCCAGGTACACAACCTTGCTCTGCCCTATCTAACACTTGGTAGCCTTGATAGTCAGGCCTGCCTTTTGCAGGGCCTCCAGAACTTTCTTCAGGTGGATCAGGTGATCCTCCCAGGTGGAGCTGAAGACAGCAATATCATCTAGATATGCTGCACAAAAGCCATCCAACCCAGTAAGGACTTGATTCACCAACCTTAGGAAAGTGTCAGGTGCTTTATTCAAACCAAAGGGCATTACCACAAACTGATAATGTCCACTGGGGGTTGAGAATGCTGTTTTGGCCTTTGACTCCTCAGCTAACCTGATTTGCCAATAGCCAGATGTCAGATCAAATGTGCTCAGAAATTTGGCAGAAGAAAATTTATCTATGAGCTCATCTGCTCTTGGACTAGGATGAGCATCTGTTCTAGTGACAGCATTGAGACCTCTATAGTCCACACACAATCTCATTTCTCTCTTCCCATCTATGGTATGAGGTTTTGGCACAAGGACTACTGGGCTGGCCCAGGGGCTCTCTGATGGCTCAATTACTCCAAGTTCAAGCATTTTCTGCACCTCAGCCTTTATACAATCCCTGACATGGTCAGGTTGCCTGCAGATTTTACTCTTCACAGGCAGACTGTCACCAGTGTCCACCTCATGGGTGCACCAGTTAGTTTGACTGGGTGCAAGTGAAAACATGTGTCTGAAAGACTGTAGAACTTGTCTGCAGTCTTGTTGCTGCTGGTCAGTGAGGCTGCCATCTAAGGCCACACCATCAACTGAACCATCATCAGGGTTATGGGATAACAAGTCTGGGAGAGGGTCACTCTCTTCCTCTTGCTCCCCATCTGTAGCCATGAGCAAGCCCATGTCTGCCCTGTCGACAAATGCTTTCAATCTGTTTACATGGAGCACCCTGTGGGGGCTCCTAGGGGTGCCAAGGTCCACCAAGTAGGTGACCTCTCCCTTTTTCTCAATGATGGTGTGGGGTCCAGACCATTTGTCTTGGAGAGCTGCTGGGGCCACTGGCTCCAACACCCACACCTTCAGTCTTGGCTGGTACTCAATCAGCACAGCCTTTTGGTCATGCCAAGCTTTTTGGAGTTCTTGGCTAGGCTCAAGGTTTTTGGTTGCTTTCTCCATGTATTCAGCCATCCTGGAGCGGAGACCAAGTACATAATCCACTATGTCAAGTTTAGGCTTTTTGAGAGGTAACTCCCATCCTTCCTTCACAAGACACAAGGGACCCCTTACAGGATGCCCAAACAAAAGTTCAAAAGGGCTGTAGCCAACTCCCTTTTGTGGGACCTCTCTGTAAGCAAAGAGAAGGCAGGGTAAAAGGATGTCCCATCTTCGCCTAAGCTTTTCAGGTAACACTTTAATCATCCCATTTAGGGTCTTGTTGAATCTTTCAACAAGCCCATTGCACTGTGGATGGTAGGGTGTAGTGAATTTGTAGTTAACACCACACTCCTTCCACATTGCTTTTAGATATCCAGACATGAAGTTGGTACCTCTGTCTGAAAGAACCTCCTTTGGAAAGCCCACTCTGGAGAATACTCCAAGTAGGGCCCTTGCCACAACAGGAGCTGTTGTGGTCCTCAGGGGAATTGCCTCTGGATACCTGGTGGCATGATCCACTGCCACCAGTATAAATCTGTGCCCAGATGCTGTTTGGGGGTCCATTGGTCCTACAATGTCAATACACACTCTTTCAAAGGGTACCCCCACCACAGGTAGTGGTATGAGGGGGGGCCATTGTGGTGCCACCTGATTTGCCACTGGCTTGGCAGGTGACACAGGAGCGACAAAACTCCTTGGTATCTTCTGAAATGTGAGGCCAGTGAAAGTGAGGGACAAGCCTGTCCCAAGTTTTGTTCTGGCCTAAGTGTCCTGCTAAGGGAATATAATGGGCTATGGTTAGAAGGACGCCCCTAAATTGCAGAGGTATAACCAACCTCCTGCCAGCACCAGGCTTGGGGCCTCTAGCCTCTGAATAAAGGAGCCCATCATCCCAATACACTCTATGGGTACCTTGAGCATTCCCAGCAGCCTCAGCAGCAGCTTGCTGTCTGAGGGGTTCAAGAGAAGGGCAAGTTAATTGAGCCTGCCTCAGATCTGCCCTTGAGGGTCCCCCTGTCCCCAGAAACTCAACCTGATCAGGTTCAAGCTCTTCAGAGACAGTCTCCTCTTGGACCACAGAATCAGTCTCCTGTGAGGTCTGATCCTCAACCTGGGACAAGTGGCAAGGCACTGCCTTAACCCTCTTGCTCTTTCTCTTGGGTTGTGCTTGGTCTATTGTTCCAAGATCCAGCACAGGTTCAGGCAAGCACTTTTTGGCCTGTGACCTGGTCACAGCAAGGACATGTGCTGAAATACCTAGCATCTCTGCAGGAGTCCTGTACTCCACTTCTGACCACATTGAATCCTCTAGATCATTGCCCAAAAGACAGTCAACTGGTAGGTCTGCACTTAACACAACTCTCTTGAGGCCATTTACCCCTCCCCAGGAGAAGTTAACAACTGCCACACTATGGGGAGTAGTGACATTGCTAGCATTGGTCACTAGGTAATTATCACCCAGTATAAATTGTCCATGGTCCACAAAGTTAGGTGTCACCATGGTGACACTGGCACGAGTCCCTGTAGGCCTGAGCCACTTTATCATTAATCACAGGCGTCTGCCTGTACTTGCCCAGAGTACTGGGACTCACAGCAAGGACATGTCTATGTCCCCCTCACAGATCAAGACTGCCTGAGTAGGAACTCTGACTAGGCCAGGCTCCATCTTCGTACCCATGGTTAAACCCACTATTGCTTTAGTTTGGGGACCACCACTGATGACTGTACTAGGGGGGTGCAGCTGCCTTAGGGGCTGCAGTGGCAGGTGCTCCACCTTTCTTAGTGCACTCACTAAACCAGTGAGAAACTGACTTACAGTAATTACACCAAGGTTTCTTTGGGCCATCATTCTTCTTCTTTTTTCCATTATGGGACCCCCCTTCTTTATTACTATTTTGGGGGCCTGAAGAAGACTTCTGGTCTTTTTTTTTCTGATCGCCACCCTTCTGGTCTGCCTTCTTCTGATCACCACCTTGGTTCTGGGGCTTCTGCTTAACCCTGGTTCTGACCCATTTGTCTGCCTTCTTTCCCAATTCTTGGGGAGAGGTCAGATCTGGGTCAATCAGGTGCTGATGCAACAACTGGTTCTGGCAATTATTAAGGATCTGTTCTCTCATTATTAGATTGTACAATCCTGTATAGTCTGTAACTTTACTTCCCAGCAACCAACCTTCCAGAGCTCTAGTGGCACAATCAACAAAGTCAGTCCAGTCCAGTCCTGAGTCTGAGTCTTTTGGGTATCTCTGAACAACAACCTGTATTGATCAGTGGTTAGGCCAAACCCTTCAATCAGAGCACTCTTCAGGACAGAGTTTTTAGCATCCTCAGGTCTAACAGTGAGGAGCTTATCTCTCCCTTTTTCTGAAAAGCCACAGCCACATTAAGTCGAAAACCAGTGAGGCAAAAAGCAAAAATTGGGGTGACCATAGGAAAGCAGACCCTACTCTCCTACACCCCTCCAGGTCATCACCACAGTGCCGGGCGAGGGTGTCTTAGGTCAACCTCCCCGTCAATGCAGCGCTCCTCGGGGCCGTCCAAAGTGGGTGTTTGGGGTCGTCTCGCAGCCCCTAGGGTGTCATCGACCGTCGCGGCAGGCCACGACAGCACTCAACTCCAGCAATGCTCCAGTTCGCGGCCCCGTCCCAGAGGCACGCGCAGCTCCCCGCCGGGTCAGCCGCAACTCTAGGCCCCGGCTCCGCACCCGCCGCCAGACCTCAACCACGCCTCTGCAAGCAGCCGCCGGGTCACCTGCACTCCGCTGGCCAAGGGCGGTCAAACCTCAGTCGCAGGTGCCGGAGGACGTCCGCTATCTTCTTCCGGGCAGGGGTCGGTGCGCATCAGCTTTATGTTCAGATTAATTGCGAATTAACAGGCTTGACCGGCGGAGCCGCTTCAAATGGCGACCATTCCACAGCTCGGCTTAGCCATGCCCCCCAGGTACTGGTCATCTAACGCCTTTTCTGGACGTTTTATTAAAAACACCTTCCTGAGCTCCGGGGTGCTCAGCCCCGACCAGACCCCTTCTTCCGGGGCCCCCTACCTCCGCTCCCTGCCCAGGGCCGCCATAAGCCTAGAGCCGCCCGTGCGAGTTACATGTTCGGATTACATATACGATAATTGAATTACTTGTACAAGAAATTAATTACACTTACCCAACAGAACCATTGTTTTTTCTTTCAGCGTAGGACCTGGTCATAAAGGGCATGGAACCTCCCAAAATAGTTGCACACACAAACCTAACTTGAGGCCACCAGAGGTATTTTAGGATTCTCCTTGGTAGCAGGAAGACCATATCCATGTGCAACTGAGGTTTGTTGAGCGCTTAACAGTTACAAATAATCTGCCCAAATCTCGGGCATCTGTTTAGGAGTCTTTGTCAGCAATGGTGGGAGAAATGAAGGAAGTATATTTGTAGAGAGTACAAACACAAGAAAAAAATTCACTCAGCTCTTATCACCCATCTGATGGCAAGAGCATTCCCATCAACTAGCGCCGAGCTGCACTGGTAGTCCGAGTAGTCCACAAACTATAAATCCAACCAAGGAGCGTTGCCTGAATAAGCAAAAGTCTCTTAATTAAATTAAAATTGCGCTCTGAAAGGACGATGAAGGTAGGGTTATAGCCACCGTTGCTCCTACTACTTATGTTCTTCCCTATCCCCCAACGTGCACATACCCTGCACCCAAGTGGTGGGACCAAAACCTGTTTTTGGAAGATTTTTTGATGCATACATAGACACGCATCCTCCTTCTGTGAGCGCACACATACCATCAATGTTCAGCTTTCTGCAATGGGCACTGGTGAAGATATTATTTTAACCAATGGCACAGGGGAAAGTGGTTAGGTGTAGAGTAGCAAAACATATGTCCTGAAAGCTCTTAGTCATTATGTAACTGGCATAGTCTTCCTATCCCAAACCCAAGTGTAAGGCATTATCCCTGTGCACTAATGGTCAGGTCATCTTATAACTGTATTTGCATCTTCAGATGTTTTTTTTTTAAATCTTCCTATCCCTGTATTCTTGTTATCCAAGTATGTGTCAAATTAGTGCTGGGAACCTGGACTTAGCAACTAACCATAGGTATACTCGGTGTTGGGGTCAGGGTCAGTATAGATGCATGGGCCTGGTTTCAAGGGGAAGGCAAGCATAAGTGATGTGAATGAGACAAAGGAAAGTGTGTAACAATCAAATGGACACTAAATCCAACAAAGCTGTGATATTAGACAGAGCAACGTCACAGTCTAGTAGTGGATTATCAGGAATGCAAGCGTGAGAGGTTCATGGATGCTTAGATCAAAACATTCTTACAACATGATTCAAAAATAGCAATCAGTGGCGAGCACACTTAGGGTCCTGGAGCACAGGATTACCTTTCAGAAGCATTGCAGGCATTGCTAGCAAGGATAAGTAATCTAAATCTTGGTACATACATACTGAGCATCCAATAATCATTCCTCAAATATAGTAGCGATTGAACATTTGATGTGCACTAGTAACTGTGCTCCCACGCAATGACAACTCACACAATCATACAAGTTCAAAATATTTTAATTTGGCCACAGTATTGAGAGGTTAGATTTTAAAACGGCAGCGTACAGGAGTCAGTTGCAGCATATGTTGAAAACCTTTCACAGTGTGTCCCCCCACCACCCCCTCCAGTGCTATAGGTTCAACACCTAATGTCAACTCACAGTTGTTCTGGCAGTAACAAACCTCCCATGAGCACTGTGCATCTTCACTAAATAAACAAATGTCGAACAACATACCTAGGGCACTACTAATCATGCCACGTGTATAATGAACATACCCGTTATCAATGTACACTATTCTCCAACAGGTCAGGTGATTCGACTGTAACAGGCAAACAAGGTCAAGAGAGAGTACAGCCTTGATCACCAGTTCCGCCACACAAAGGGACAAACTATTAAACTGCCTGCCAAGGCAAGTGTGTTTGCACTGGATAAACTCACAGGACATTTAGTGGTTTCAAAATGAACCTTCAATATTTTGACTGTTCACAATACATATATAATTAGGCATCTTTTTAAAAATATATAGTTCTCCTATTAAATAATGTGTCTGTTGCCTTACCCTATCCCCCTTCCCCACCCAACCCCCAGCTTACACATGGTCCCCATTTGCCATCCTTGAAAAGATTTTCAGGGCTCTTCTTTTGGGAAGAATTGTTACAACAGCTCTTCCTTATGTTGACCTTGCACCTCTATCTAGCAACATGGACTTCCGGTGTTGAATTTTCAGACAGCAGGTTACCGGGAGTCATTCAGCTGCCTGGCGACAGTCAATATTTGCTTTGCTCCTTGGCTCAGAAGTAGATTGGCCAAATTTACGCCGAGGGCCTCTGCAGCAGCCAGTGCATTGTGAGGCACATTCTTAGCAGTGATGCCCACATGCTGTATGTCATCTTCTGGGCCATCTTCATCCTAAAAAAGAGACACCATGAGCGCACAATGTTTGCATGAAACTTACCCCAATAGTGGACATAAACTACAATGAGACTGACGGCCCCTTGGTTCCACATACAAAACAGGCAGTCTCTATGTTACAATGGGGGTAATGTACATTAGTAGGGCTTACACTGCAGAAGCTTTTTGAGTTTTATATCAATAAAAATAACCCAGCATGGGTAAGAGCAAAGAAGGTTACAACATTTATTCAATCAACAAATTCATGCTGGAATCAGTTAGCTTTATCAAGGAAAAAGAAGAAAAAATGGTTGCAGCTATTGAGCTCAAGTTCACAGATTGTACGATTACCTGCTGTAGCTTCAGATCCACCCCTGTTTGCATGGTCTCCTTTAGGCTGTCTGAGCCATCAAGACTGTACACAGCTCCAGTTAGATAGAGCTGGGGAAAAAGGAAAATATATGAGCCACAGGCCAACTCTGATTCAGTACAAGACTACATTTCCAATACAGTGCTTTTAGTAACAAACTGAACACATTCACTGACAAAGGCCTGTGGCTGATGGATTTTTTTTAAATATCATCTTTTGGAAGGGGGCAGTGGACCCTAAAACACTTGGTTCCGGAATACATATGGCATTGTGACATACACATAATAATCAGAACGCCCTTATGTAGCATACACCAGAATTATGTTAGCACTACAGAATATATTATTTGGTAGAATTTGGTTATGCTCACCAATATGAAGGTTCGCCATTGAATGGCAGCAACTAACCGATCCGGTCTTGATACAGAGAGGTGTTGTTCACTGTAATGTATTTGTTCGACTTACTTTATGTGGTGTTGGCCGACGAGAGCACGGAACGGGTTAATGGCCATGGGCCTGATTTAGATCTGGGCGGAGAGGAATACCCTGTCACAAATGTGACGGATATCCCGTCCGCCGTATTACGATAGCATTATCTGCTATGGGGATCATAATACGGCGGACGGGATATCCGTCACGTTTGTGACAGAGTATTCCCTCTGCCCAGATCTAAATCAGGCCCCATGTCTTTTGGAACATTTTGCAATATTCCCCCCAAATCCATCCATGTTTTATTGTCCCAAAGCAGATTAACTACTGAGAATTGTTGGGCCACCAATAAGGCAAAAATTGGAGAATGATCATTGAACCTATGATAGCAAATAGAGATATTGCTCAGTGTTAGTATAGTGGCCTCAGTTAGTATTATGGTGAGCTTTTATGGACTGCTACAGGTCTTCTGAAAGAAAGGTATTCCATGCCCTGGGCTATACCACAAAATGTACCACAATATCAGGTACAGCAGAGAAGTTCATGAAAAGGAATAAATCATATAGCATGTCTTGCTCCATCTTTTGAAGATGTTTCTTGCTATTTAATCATCACGAAAGATTCATCTAGCTCTAATGTTGCAGTTTGTCATTGTATGAATTGTCGCCAATCTGCAGTGAGCAGTCACTAAAGGTTCAACCTAGCGACATTAATACGGACTGATGTTAATAACTGTGTATGCTTGATCACTTATTTAGGTGAATGTTCAATGTTCAAGAAAAAAAGTTTTACAACAGATTTAAAAAGTGCTTTTGAGAAGCATTTTGAGCAATCACTCCTTGGCTGGTCTACAGCATATATAAAGTGACAAGGCCTGTAAGTAATGACATTTGGAGCTTTTGCTAATGGAATTTCAAAGGTAAAATCTGTAACCATGACTTTTGGTTATGCCTTGATTCTGAGGTACAATTCCTCAATAAATGACCTTGGCACACTGTGCAATTAGCAGATCACCACAAGGACACAAAAGCTACTTGCCTGTAAACACTCCGTTTGCAGATTTGTGTCAGCTGTATATTCATTGCACTACACACGGGGGATTTCTATAGTGTGAAATTAGTTACAAAGCAATAGAGTTTTGTAGTTGCGAGAGGGCCATAAGCTGGTATGTGAGGGGGCTGGAGTGTAAAAAGGGTACAGGGCTAAAGTGGTGGGTGGAAGATAATGGGCTGGCGCAATATAGAGAGGATGGAAGCAATGGTGTACAGTGGCCAGTGCAGAGATTATAACAGGGATACTGTACAGTGTTAGGAAATAAAATGGAACAGAGGAGTTGGCAAGGAGAGTGAGTTGTGGGGTCAGCGAGAGGTAAGCAGGACCTTAGAGATCAGTAGGTAGAGAATTTGGGGGGCACCATTCAGGAGAGTATACAGGCTGAGACATTAACCAAGCAGAGAGGTATTGCTTTAAGAATAGGGTATTACGTTATTTTTTAAAAAGTTTGAGGAATTAATAATTTTATTGACCAGCAATTGGGACGGTAACTACCACTTGTTTAGGTCTCAACCCTTAGAGAGTTTTAGCAGCCTCTTGAGGAAGACCTACTGTCTACAATTAAATATACATAGTGTGGACTTTAGATAACTACCTGGCTCATGACTTGATAGCTTTGACGTCTATTTTTGAGGACTATCCTCACTATTCTTGCTTTTCCCGTCCCTGTACTTTTTGGTGGACTTAGAATATGGTACATGAGGTTCCAGGGTCTACAAGTTAAATGTCAGTAGTGCACGGCAGCACCGAATGTGCCATCCACTACAGTGGCAGTACAAACATGGCTTCAGGCCTACCACTGCAGCCTGACTGTAGTGGTGTAAAAACTGCAATTCAAACTGCCAAATAAACCCTTTTGACATATCGAACACTTTCTTTTAAATATTAATAAGTCACCTATATGTAGGTCTAGTAGCCCACAAGGAAGAGTGCATTCTATTTAAAAGTAGGACATGTCTTTACAGTGAATAGCACCAAAAAGCTCACTGTGGCAGGCTTAGCTGTCCTATGTAAAAAGAAAAAAAATACAATAAAAAAAAGAAAAAAGAATCCAGATTAAAAACCGTTATTAAAATATCCAATTCAACGGTGAAGTCTGATTTCAATAGATATTAAGAAAAGGTAACTTTTAGAAAGTTACCTCATCTCTGTCTGAACTTCTAATGGCTAATTTGCATTGGCTCGCCAGCTTCTCTCAACCAGTAGTTACCCTTGAACCCTTGAATAGGCTGACCTGAATGGGCACAGAGGACTCCTTCGAACTTTGCAGAATATGCAGGGTGGGGGCTGTGGGCATCCTTTTTGATACTTCAGTATCAAATCCTGCTTGATAGGTATGCTGGGTTTTCATACAACCTTTGGGGCACATTTGAAAGGGGAGATTACAGGATGCCAAGACAATTCTTGTGGATCCATTGTGTGATTGCTGTTTTTGTCCTACCAGATCTCTCTAGCTGGGTGTATTGCGAGTACAGTGGCTGTCTAACTGGCTTTGAATGTTAGATGTGGCAGTACACCACACTACACTACACTACACACAGACACACAAACACTTCAGCCCTCAAAGCCCAGGTTTAGTGCAGTCCAACAGTTTGCACTCTTGAAAATGCCCAAAGTGGATAGGGCTGGCTCTGACAGCATTGGTTAGTGCATGCCCAGAAACAATTTCCACCCCCTAGCTAGTGCCAGGCATGAATGTTGCACCTCTAGGCACCCACTTTAGAACAGATCCAGTACCTGCAGAAGATCATAAGACGACTGGACCTGCTGTCTGTCACCTGAAAGGATTCCTAAAGGACTAGGCCTACTCGCTTTTGTACACAGGACAAGGAAGTAGACTCCAAGGGTCATAAGGTTGGCCTCCTGTTCAAGCTACAGGGATACAACAAGTTACAAGAGTCGTTTTCCTGGAAATACCCAGCTGACCAGTGGCAACTGGGACTGGACTAGACCCTGCTGTTGTTCTTTGCCTGACATCCTGTGAATCTCTAACTGCCTCCCCTGAGGTCCTGGGGCCTTTAGAAGTGTTCTCTTGTGATGGAGTGGTACTTAAAGAACTAAGTCAGACGGTAACATTTTTGGCCTGAACATACCTGGTTGATGTATCCAACCCACAGTCCATCGCAATCTGCCTAAAATGGGGGACTACAATGAACATTGATTGTCATTGGTGCTTTGTTGCTTTTTAGCACTATTTCTACTTAAAACTTAAACAAGTCATATCCATGTTCAGCCCCCCTGCCCCCTGCCCTGAATACTTCCAGGAACAACTGGCTTCTGAACCAGATGGTGTGTCGATGTATACACTTGAGCAACAATAGACCCACCTGCCCCGCAGAACGACCCGGGATCTTCCTCCCTTCCTATACCTCTGATGAAAAACTGCACTAACGCACCACCCTGCACGGTTATTTTGTTCACGTTTAATTCTTTTCACGGAGTTGAATACTCTGGGTCACTGCTTTTCTAGCAGCTCCGTTTCTCATGACAGGCAGCATATACTAGTAGATAACTAACTGCAAATGGATCCATCAAGCATCCTGTAAAACTACACCCCACTGGGACTAACCATGGAAACCTGCCCATAAGTTTGTATTATCAGTTGGACCATTGGATGTAGTAATGGGAAGCTCATTGTGAAATGTATACTGAACAAGTGGGACTAACCCGCAGTTAAACAAGGTTATAAACTGTATTACACGTATTACTATGGGCAGATAAATGAGAAGTTGGCTAACTCCAATGTTACTAAAAATATGTTTGAAAACAAATTCATGTCATATTTCCTTAATTGAATTTGTAAAAAAAAATTATATCAAATTTTACTAATTTCGTTTGAGATTTTTAATGTTTTGCATTTTGACTATTATAGAATTTGACTATTATGGTTTTGACACTTCATAAATACGTTACACATTCTTTCATAATATGTTTTCTTTAAATCATTGGCCACTTTGTCGCTCATTTTTATTATTGTACAAAAGTGTGACAGTTTTAATTGACTATACACTTTAGAAACAAATTGGAATAATTATTTGGCTATTATGGTTTTGGTACTTCATTAATACTTCACACATTCCCTTAAGGTATGCCTTCCTGCCCCGTGCCATAGCTAACAAGGGGCTGAGTTCAGGTTAATTTATTGACTTTGAGGGTTGACACTGACCTCGGTTGTGACTGCTATATGAGGGAGGTAGACACCCAACCCAGATAACCCAATTTCTCACAGCATTACAGTTACTCTCATGTGATTGCTTCTCCTTCATTGGATTGCCTTCCCCTTCCTGTTTTTGTCCCTCCTCTAGATCATCCTTTTGATTAGCTGACATGTGGTCTTCCACTGCTCACATTTAGGCAACCTATTTTTTCATTTTTGTTAAGCACTTAATGATATGGACAGTAAGGAAATATGCACTCTTTCCTGTGCTGATTATGTCCTCAATTGTCCCTCCCTGCCCATTTGCATCGCTTCCACCCACCTGCTCGTTCAATGCTTGCTACACCTCAGTCCTTGAAATACAATAAAGTCATTTTTTTACTGGCCTGGCAGCTGCCATTTTCTACCAGGACCTAACAAATTCTTCTGCACATTTCTGTTGCACCTTCACCCTCCACCCACTGCTCTTTGCTTAACCCCATACTCTCCCCAACTGCTGCTCTGTTGCTCCCCTCATCCCCTGTTAAATATTATATATTTGACCAATATAAAAAAAGTGTAAAGTAAAAATATAAAGTATACTTGTGATATGTGAAATATTTATATACACTTTCTTTTTGCCAGGTGGGGTGGCACTTGCTGAGGGGTCCTGATGGATGTATATACATATATAGATATATTTTTTTACTGATCTAAGGAGGTGTCTGTCATCTTATATTGATAGTTAAAAATAAAATGGCACTGCATTATTACGTAGGATCGCACATACGTGATGACACATTCATGTACCTACAGAATGGCATGGCCGGAAACAACAGCAGTCATTGCGCCTTTTTTTCGGTTGTTGCACTGCATCTGCAAAATACACTGGCATAGCCAAAAGGTCAGCAAAGAGAGACCTACTGGCTTTGGCAGAGTGTGTTTTATTTAGCTTTCAGAACTCCATGGGACTTTGTCACTTTCCTGACTTGCTTTAAGGGCCCCCACAATTATTAGAAATGTTTTTTTTCCTCTAAGCATGGGTTCGACAGATGCATACGGAATGTTCTGTGGTCAAAGCGCCAGGATGCCCTTTGGGTGACAGTCGCGCTATATAAGTATGCCTACATACATACATACATACATAAAAGGCCGCTCACCTTTGGATGTATGCTTAACGTCTACTCCCCACGCACACACATTTCTAATACCATCACTTTTACTGCCTGTAGGGTCTTGGGCCCTAGGCTCACATGAAGACAAATTAGGGACAGACACATAGTTGGGGTGCTGTAACTAGCCCAGGGCACATGCACCCGGACACTTTTAGTGACAGGGTCACCTGACCGGTGACGCCTATGATGGATGGGTGTGGGGTGAATACGACAGGTCAGCCCACGGGGAGTGCCTGGCAAACCAGAATAATGCCAAACACTAAAACGTGTCCAGAAGGACATTACATCACTCCCAAACTTTATTGCAAAAGAAACAAACTAGTTCAACGTGCCGGGCCACTGCATGTGAATCACTTACTCTGCCAGTTGCAAGGCCAATGCACCGCCACTAAGTGGTAATTCAGGCACTACAGGAGGCCACGGCAGCTTCATGTCAGTTGCACTCAGGGTGGGTGCGGCCTCGGGTCCTGCTGTGCACTTCACACCTGAAGGGATGCCACATCTAAATGCAGGCATCAGGATCACACCGCTGTATGTCTTTTGCCAGCCTACAGCCCTTCTTCGTTCGAAGCGGCAGACTACTCCGAGCCTAGGTGCACGACATTGTGGGCAGGGAAACATTTGCAGCAGCACTGCAACTTTGCGTTCTCTCTACACTCATACTGCGGACATGGGTGGTACTGTTCTGGGCCTCCTGCTCACAACAAACTAGAAAACTGCTGCCAGCTAAGACAGAGTCAGGTCCACTCTCCGCCATTGTATGGTCTTGGGCTCTAGGCCCATAAGCAGAAAAATTAGGGACACAGACACATAGTTGGGGTGCCGGTAATTGGCCTAGGGCACGTGTGCCCGTCCGCTTTTATTGACAGGGTCACCTGACCGGCGATGAATGGGTGTGGAAAGAGAAGGAGAGGCAAGCCCTCAAGAAGTGGCTGGCAAACCAGTATAAGGCCAAACACTAGAACGTGCCCAGCAGGACACTACACTACCCATGCCTTCTACCAACGGGTCTTTTACTTATTTTTATTTTTAATGTTGCAGAAGTCGGGCATCAGCACCCTCCTGCAGGACTGCTTGCTGCTGGCTTTTGGGCATTTTCTCCTGCACTGGCTCATTTGCATAGTTCCCACCACCCTCACCCATACCCCCCCCTCACCCCTTATGGCTTTGGCAGCTGCACACTGCCACTGGGCCTCTCAATTTGCCATCAATATTAATCACAGCAAGGATACATTAATTTTAGGCTCAATGATGGCCTCTTGTCATCTTGGTAGAGCAAACTAAGATGGACACTGCAAAAAAAAACTTCCAAGAGGGGCTGGAACGTGAGTTGGGACCCGAAGAGTGGGGACCCGATGAAGCCATGGGTTCAGCACTTCAAAATCGGGCCTTTCATCGAAACAATACTCACCTCACCCTGAACATTGGAACAGTTGTGTCGTCTCCCCACGCACTGCCTCTACCAGCATAAAGAACTACAGGAACTGTAGGCGATATTTTTAAACTACAGGAGGCATGCACTTGATACCTGTGGGGTAGAGCTCTCCGTCCAATAGGAGGGCAGCAGGAGCAGTAAAAGGTGGAGATGAAATTGTGCAGCGTTTTTGGACAGGCATCTGAGGAAGGCGAAAGGGTGGCCGAAATGCATTATACCCATTGTCCTCAATAAAAGCTTCAAAAGGATTACCCGTGTGGCCTCTTTCTTCCCGGTGTAGAGGAGTTGCTGGATATAGATATATAGGTGCGTCAGTGTGGGCTCGTGATCAAGAGCAGTAGCTGGATACGCGTAGGGCCAGAGGTGACAAGGTGAAATCATGAGACTGCTGTAGCCCTCAATGCAAAGGAGTATGCAGTCCATGTGGCCAGCCTTACTGGGGCAACCTTTTTCGTTGGATTTATAGCGGCTGGCCCGCTGTGCAACGAGGGATCCCTTGGTGTCTTTAAACATGGACACCATCGTAAAGGGAGCGGAGTGTTCCAAACCTGAGGAGTGGAAATATGACAACAGACTCTGCTTCAACTACACTCACCAATCCACTGCGATTTTAATTTGGACTGACGATTGAGTACAGCACCACCCACTGGGGTATGATTATTCATTTCGGAACTGCGTTTACCAGAATGCTAAGTGGCAACATTTTGAATAAAGACACGCCTACCAGTGCGGAATGTTCAATAAAGCAGGTGTCCAAACTTACCGGAGGCTGTTCAGTGCGTCAGTGTGGGCTCGTGATCAAGAGCAGTAGCTCGAAACGCGTAGGGTCAGAGGTGACAAGGGGGAATCATGAGACTGCTGTAGCCCTCAATACAAAGGAGTATGCACTTCGTGTGGCCAGCCTTACTGGGGCAACCTTTTTCGTTGGATATATATATATATATATATATATATATATATATATATATATATATATATAAATATAAATATATATCTCTTCAGGAAGGTTGCCGTATAGTTATGACTTTTCTTAAAGAAAAATCATTCAGAGATGGTTACCACTTGTGCACAAGAATAAGCACCAACCATGTCTGAATGACTTTCACGCCAGCCATCTATAGAAGAAAAAAGCATTGGCAAAGACAATAGGCTTCATGGGAAAAACCTATTGTCTTTGCCAATGCTCATTTTCATAAAGTGTTGGAGTGTTGACCAAGCCAATGTCTGAAATCAGAAATTTTGCAGCCCATTTGTCAGTCTATTGTACTATATTAATGTTTTGAAAAATTGCCATTTCAACAAATAAGAGGGGGGACCAGGAGCTTGTTCAGGTCCAGTGTCCGTGCTCCACAAATGACCATTAAATCATAAGGGACACTATTCCACGTTGAGGGTGCAATGTGTCACCCAGTCAATAAAAAGAAAGATTGAGAGTAGAAAAGAAGAGGAGAGGAGGAGGAAAAAGATCATAATTCATCATCAGGCTTTTGCTCCTCGTCGCCAGACGAGGCGCAAAAGCCTGATAATGAAGCATGACATTCTTCGGGGTGTGTGAGGGCAACTAAGATACAAGACTTGGCCCTCCCCTTCGGGATAAGATCCTGGATACTGGGGATGAACTTTTGCCTCTCTCTTTTTCCTCCTCCTCTCCTCTTCTTTTCTACTCTCAATCTTTTTTTTATTGACTGGGTGACGCATTGCACCCTCAATGTGAAAAATTGCCTTTCCATTGATTTGTTTATACCAATTTTCTTGGGGTAGGCACACAGGGGTGTCCCGGCGCTATCTGTGATTAATCACCCCATGTTGAAGTGGGCTTAGTACTGGGTGTAAACAAAAAGAAGCACTATACCTGGAAGTCATTCAATGTGGAGTTCACTGCTACGGGTACGCTGCAGCCACCTTCCTATAAGAGATAAGCATTTTGGTGAGCAGTGAGGTTAGCCAAGCCAGCATAAACTACCTCTATTTACACAAGTCAGTTGCGATTCATTCAACCATGGAACGTTACAGGTGATGTTCCCCGGTAAAGGAGACAATAGAGCGAGAAAGAAAGAAGAGGCTGGGTGTACTCTTCGACTATTCGAGTAAATCTGGGGCTTCATCCATCAGCTGCAGGGGTCCCTACACCCAACCTACTTAGTCTAGACTCTTTGGGGTAAATAGAAGTGCCGTTAGCAGGCAAGTATGGCTGAAGTGGAATAAACTGCATCCCTGGGCACGCAACATACTCAACCACAACAGTACAAGCCTGTGAACGTGTTCCCATTTCCCAGGAAGCAGCAAGCCTCTAGTTGTGTCTGAAGGGAGATTGAGGTTTCCAGTTCCAAGCATTCATTTCTTCAAACCATCATAGTTTGGTATTGTGGGACTACTGGTTCTATTGATGTGAAACAAAAACCGTCTCCCAGAAAGTATTAGGCTATTAAACAAAGCCTAGGAATAGAATCATGGAGTAAATCAATCTTCTTTATTCGACTTTAAGAAATTAAATCATAAAAGTCAAAAGCAAAACAATACATATCACTAAAAATATAAATCATATAAAATACCAGTAGGTTGACTTTAATACGCCAGAAAGATGGCGAGATGAAAAAATAGCACACTGTGGGAGTGGTTAAGAACTGGAGAAACAGTAAAGCAGGTCTCACTTAGTTAAAATTCATTGTCTTCAAGAGTGGAAGTATATAATTAAAACGCAAATAGTTGCGTTTCGAGCAGACCATAACTATGTGCAAGGTATCATTAATGGAAACATTATCACAATCACACACAGAGAGTCTAGAGTCATTAAAAGGCACAAGCCGCGGGAATAGATTAAGCCTGGAAAAAAAACCACATCAGCAGCCATCACTGGTGATGTAGCATGTCCAAGAGTAATTCAGTACACCCACATATGTTGTGTAGCAGGGGCATGACAGAGCAATTGGTTACCTACCAGCTGTTTCATGAAAGCTCTCTCTGCGATGCACTGCAGGACAGTCTCTGGATCATGAAGAGCAGATGCCATGTTCAGGATGTCTTGGTCATTGACCCTCACCTCAACTGCCAACGCGCCCTGAGGGATGAGGGATAGGACACAGGCTCAGTGAGATCTTACATTGCAGGATGCATCAAAACGGTGACATTTAATTTTCAGCGCACCAATGTTGCCGACTAAAATGAGGTGGACACACTTCAACCCTAGCTCTCATTACCTTGTAGGAGACTTGCAGAAAACCACAGATTACAGGAACTGTAACCACAACATGAGAATGGAGGACCCTGCAGGAATCATGGGCTATTTCTGTCCACAAATCCTCTACTACAGATTACACATTAGTTTCCATCAGACATGAAGATGGTTGTTTCACAGCAATGCCCTCCCCACTTTAGCAGATAATCTTTAGGGCGGAGATACTGAAGGTAAATGGACAGCCAGGGCTGCCATGTCCTTGGACCTCTGCTTACACTCCAGCTCTTATCACGTTCCTTATTGAACACACCATGATTACTCTAAATTATTTGCTACAGAATGAAAAAAGGCTTTGAACACATTCTGCCCCTGCTGGCCTTGATTTAACGAAGATTCATACAGTTGACACTCTTTCTATGAAAGAAACTGGTTTAGGTGAAACCAGGCAAAAATTATCATAAGCTCTTGTTTTAAAAACACCCTGCTTGGCGCCGAAATAGTACTTTAATGCCCCTCTCCTATCATCCTTCTCCCAACTCGCCATGATATTCCAAAGAAAGCTGTCAAACAAGCAGGGACGAGTGCAACCGAACCATTAGCTGCCAAATTGTGAGAACATTCATGCTTAAAAAGAAGTAAAACCACATTCGACTCCTTCTGCCCTTTGCCTCCAAGACAGTTCTACATACCTGTCCCACGGCATACATGCAGTCTTCAGGGTGCAATACCTGCAGAAAACACAAAATGAATCTACTTACTTACAGTGACAATGCCAGGTACGCGGAGTGTCCACGTACCTGCCTCCACAATCGACCTATTCCTCAAATTCCAACACAACTGACAGTATTTGGGGGCCTGAGGAAGAGCTAAACCTAGAAATGTGTTGAGCAGATTATTAGTAACAGAAAGAAAAGGTAATCAGACCAATAATAACTATGCTAGTAGACCAAAGTAAAAAGTGATCCCCGTTTGTGTAAAACAGTTACCCCATCATTCTCAGTGTGTTGCAATGCTGCAACCTAGTGCAACACGCTGTGTGCTCTGGGCTCCCAGGGTGTGCAGTGTATCTTTCCAATGCCTCCCTAGCAGAGATCACAAGTTATTAGAATCCAAAGCAATGTAAACTATAAACCTAGGACTAGACATACATTTCACACTTAACATGGGACAACTTGATAACTTTGCCCTGGATTCTGCTGTCGTATTGACCAAGTCGTTTAGGTCCTTCCATTCTGCCTATCTGATACATTGCGCACTTTTCCACTAGCTCGCTTTCTTTCTGCATGTACCGAGACTTTTTACTGACCCACCAGCCGCTCTTGGCTCAGCTGCATAGATACAAGAGCAGCTGAGGAGCGGGGATTTGGACATATCAAAGAGAACCCTACTGAATTATACCTTTCAAACTACCAATTGCCGTGCTAAGACCATGGTTGGTTTTGGAGAGTGGGTGCGGAAGAAGACACCACCCCTTGCCACAGCTACCGCTCATAAGTAACAATTCACTTAGTCTTCCTCTTGCCTTCCCATTTCTTCACAATATCTTACCGTCTGCACCTACCTTCCATCCCATGGCTGTGTCCCACAACTAATTACCTGCCCGATGCGGCTTTCCCACCCCATCCTCCGGAGCCCAGCAGCAGCCAGGATGATGGCACTGAACTCATTGTTTTCGTCGAGTTTCCTCAGCCGCGTATTCAAGTTGCCTCGCTGAAGGGTCACGTCAAGGGTCAATCAGCAACATTGGAAACACACCAGATCATGTTAAAAAATTTAAAAGGCAATATGGCAGCTAACCCTAACCCAGCTCGAAAAATTTAATAAAGGATACAATGTCCCTGAATTCGAGGTGGGAGAACTTCTTTTTGAGCTGAGCGGCACGGCGTAGTGAACTGGTCCCAATCACACTAGGGAAAGAAGTAGTGTCAGTGATGAGATGATTGACAAGTGTGATACACCCCAAGGTGCACATGGGCAGAAGCTTGCACCCTTTCCCCAAGGTTAAAACTTTACCTCTTCTCCGGAAGAGAGCTTAGCGTCTTTCCAGCATTGCTTGGGTGAAAAACAACAGCATCATGAGGGTTTTCACGTCTACAATGAAGAGTAATATGGCATGATAAATAATTAAAATATGTGACCAGTCATTCCACTTACCCAGAACTTCCAAACCAGCAACATTAGCAACGTGCAGAACACATTTATACCCACTCATAAGTGAAATATTCGTAAATCATATGCAGACATCAACTTGCCTGTAACAATGGTTCTTTAACATGGGGCCACTTCTCAGATTAACATACTTTGAATCTTTAACATGGCTGATGAGGACCCCTCAACTGCAGAGTGTAGTTAAAGAATGAGGTATTAGAAGGATCCCACATTAAACATATGCAAGTTACTTGCTTTTGCCAAGAATTCTTCAGTATAGCTTTACTAGAATTCCCATATTCTTTAGCATTGAATAATCCCAGCGATTGGGATGAATCTTGGTTTGACTTCAAAAATTAAAAACACTTAAAGTGTGCGAGTCCCTAAAAGATATTCAGGCTGGAAATGAGACCTTTACTTATGTATAGAAAAAGTTCGAAGTAGTTACATAAGTGTAGAAAGGCGTAGTTATCAAGTTGGTTTAATAAATTTGACATCTAATTCAATCTGTTATTGTCGTCATAAAAAAACAAAAGGGTAAAGAAAAAGTTCTATGTAGGCCAGAACGTGAAGTGTCCGGGTTTCAGCAACCAACCAATGTCAATGTATTAGTTTGTACAACATACTTACATCTCTAACTGATAGTTAGACAGGAAACCAGAAACATGTGCCATGAAGACTACATAAACATTGAGTGTCTTAAAAAAGTTTTATAGCAAAATGTGTCTGTCTCAAAGTAGTTTGACTACTCTCATGTGAGTTGGATCTTACAGTGCATCTGCTGCCTGAATAAGGGGTGGATAGGCACACCAGGGCTCCTGCCTGTTTAGGTTTCGACTTTTGGCGAGGGGCGAAGCCCCTCCCAGTCGAAATCTTTTGTTTTTAGTAGTGAGGTTAGGACAGCCTCTGTTTCCAATTGGCTAGCTCCATAAATGGAGGCTAGCCATTGGGAGGCAGAGGCTGTCAATCGCGCTTTCTCTCGAAAACGCGATTCGGGGGCGTTTCTGGTGCTTTTTTTAAGCCCCGCCCCTTTGTCCCGGGCCGCGCTGCGATTGGCTGCCGGCCCGGGACACCCCCGTGATGTCATTCCCCGGGCCGCGCTGTGATTGGCTGCCGGCCCGGGACACCCCCGTGACGTCAGCCAATCACAGCGCGGCGAGGGACCTGACTTGTTCAATTAGCTGTCGACCATGGAAAGTTTCATTGTGGCTACTGCAAACTCCTTTTGTGGCGCTCTTTAAAAAGCCGCTTTATTTTAATCTCGAGGGTGCCACCCCTCTGAAATGCCCCCGAGATTCACCGCCGCGGCCCGAGCGCCGCAAAACAGGAAGTCAGGCACGACGGTGCTTGATGCGGGGCGGGACTTCCGGTTTGTCGGAGGAAGTCCCGCCCGCCGCCGCGCTGTGATTGGCCAGCACTGCCACCGGGGAAAATAGAGGAAGAATGCCGGCCGAATCCCTGCGGCCCGGGGCTCCCAGGAGTGAGGGAGAGCGCCGGGGCCGCCCCGGAAAGCAAAGAGGGAAGCGGCAGGCAGGGCTCCGTGGCCGAGGAGAGCCCCGCAGCCCGAGAAGAGGAGCAGCGCGAAACCCGCCAGGAGCCCCCGCCAGAGTAGCCCGGTAAGTGAGAAGGGCTAGGGGAGGCTCCGTGTGGCAGGGTGTCACTGTCTTGAGCCCTGAGAGGCTCACGAGGGCATTCCTGAAGGGGTAGAGTGGCCCCAGAAGGCAGTGGGTCGCTCCCCCAGCGGACATTGTTTCCAAGTCCCCGGGCATTTCAGCAGAGCCGTGAGGGGCTCCAACGATGGCTTTGGGAGATGATAGGGAGAACAGTCAGGTTAAAAAGGCAGCTAGAGGGTAGCAAGAGGGAGGTGACAAGTGGAGAGAGAATAAAAAGTAGAAAAAGAGGGAGGAGAGGTCGGTAGAGGAGAAAGAGGGGCATGGCAATACAGAGTTAAAAGAGAATGTTGATGTAGGAACATAGAGAGATAGCGACAGTATAGATAAAAGAGAAGAGACGGGCAAGGGGAGAAGCAAGTATAAGGAAGAGATAAAGGAAGGATAAGAGAAAAAACAGAGTCCTAAAGAGATAGGGAAGAGACAGAAAGAGGGGCAGCAAAGTAGCAGTGGATGGGGGGGGGGGGGGGAGGGGTAAAGAGAAGGAAAGAGAGAAAGTGAGAGAGGAGGAGGGACAGAAGGGAGAGGTGGCTTAGCAGCGAGCACCAGACAGGAATGAGGAGTTGGGGGAAGGGAGATGGCCCGTGGACTTGATTTCCCTGTTAAAACTTTAGACAGACTCGCCCTGCGGACTGCTCGGGCTCCGGCCTCTACCTACTCTTGCACTATTTTTATCCTTCGCCTTTGACCGTCTCCTGCCATCTGACTCGGCACCCAGGCTCTTGACTCACCTCTTCTGGGCGCTGGACTGCATGAAGATGGCGTCGCCTGCAGGGGGCAGCACCTCGGACCCTGGACCGGCCGGCAGGGGGGCCCTACTGCTGCTGCTACTAGGTGAGCGACCCCACACCTCGCGTCTGCACGTGTGCCGGGGACGGGGCAGGCTGTCAGTCACGGGGCAGGCCCGCGCCAAGTCAATCACTCCGGGCTGTAGGGCTGTCTCTGAGAAAAAGCTGCCAGTGCCTGACTACCTCAGCTGTCTAAAAACTCAGTGGTTAATTTGTAAAATAAAAAGTGCCGGGGCTCTCATCAGGAGACAGCGCTAACCGTAGAAATGTGCAGGTGTAATCTGCCTCCCGACTAGAGCCCCAGCACTCGTTATTCTGGAGAGGACTTGGCCAAATGGCTAGAAGCTGCCTATTTCGGAGCTGGAGAACCGGGCTCGAGTCTCGGCGTGCCTCAATGTCCAGGGGAAATCATGCGACACAATCGCCGGTGCTGAGCACCTGCTCAAATTAAACACTTGGCAGAATGGACTGCCTCTTCCTGGAAGAAGTCTAACATGCAATCGACTGTTCCATCCCTACCGGCTTCGCTTTTCAGGCAGTGACATGACTTTACTCCAGCCCTGCCCCTGACAGCTCCTCTGGCCCCTTCTGGCGCGAGACTGACCCTGTGCCAACCCTACTGCGCAACAGAGGCAGTCTGACGTGGTTCGCAGCGCTTTTACAACACTGTCTTGCTGTGTGTGGACTGTTGCAGGTCAGCATGTGCTATGTGTGTCAATGTTCCCTCGCACTATATTGCCGGGTGGGATTCGAACCTGCGGTCAACTGGCGATGTGTGTGCAGGCGCAGATACGCCGAGCTTGGCACTTCATGGAAGCTTGCCTGGCAGTTTAAGAAGTTTGGTGATATTTCTTGGGGTGAGTGGGCTGCGCACCACACCCCCCGCTCATGCTTATCGTGGGATAGGGTAAGGCGCTTGCAGGATGTGGGTAAAGTGCAGGCAGGCCGGTTAGTGTCAGCCACACTCGCTGAGAGGGACGGCGGCCCCTCCACAGCTCAGAGGCTGTCACTGGTAAGAGGTGTCAGTCACAGCACACGTGCCCTAAAAGGACACACTCTGCCAGCCGCGGATGGGCACGCCGAGTAGGGGGAGCCAGGGTACTGCAGCTCCACGGGGGTGTGTTTATCCATACATAGGGGATTGTGCATGAGCGTTAGAAAAAAGCCATGTCTGAAGAGAGCATTGCATGTATGCTGGAAGAAGTGTATGTACATGCTAGTGTGTGTGTATCCGTTTAGGTATATAACAATGTGTGCGTGCTTCCGTTTATTCGAGAATTGTGTGACATGCCAGCGTGTGTGTGTGTTTAAAACACTGTGCGTTGTTATGATCAGCTAAATTGGAGATTATTAGGGTTACTGAATTTCTATTAAGGTAGGCAGATTGTGTTATTTCAAAAGGTTTTCCAAAGTATTGGGACATACTGAAATTCTTTGTTTTCTCTTCCTTTGCATTGAAACTTTGGGCAATTAAATCAGCATCTGTATGATGATCACAGAAATCGACTTTGCGTGTAGGGAACAACTTACTGATTCAGTTACTTTCAGGCCATGGATAAAGGTAAAGCATAATCATGTTTTCTTTTCAGAAATATGGGTTCTCACAAATGCATTTTAGGTGCCCTAAATAGCACTGTGTGGATGTACAAAGCATCAAGGAAGAATTGTCCAAGTTGATGTTTCGGCATACCACTAAAATAGTGCATTTTATTTTTGTTTTAGTTTGGTCCACAGAGAGGCATAATTCATAAGTGCGTTTTCTTTTTTGATTTAATTGTTGTTCACATTGTACAGAATTCGAGTGAATGTAAATCATATTTGACCTTTTGGTGGTCTTCTTATCCTGTTTCTTATTTCAAATATGTCTGGTTAACAATAGTCCTAGTGTGTAAATAAGTATTACTAGCAGGACATATGGAGACTTACCATGCTTTAGTCATTTTTAGGTTTCGCCTGGCGTTTACTGCGCAAGCAGTATCGCGCAGGCGAAAACTTTTGTAAACAAGTATGGAGCTTTCTCCCGCCTCTGTCTTCCATTGGATAGCTCCATAAATGGAGGCTAGCCATTGGAAGACAGATCTGCCCGTCATTGCCGGAGCTCCTGGGTGTGTGTGTGTGTGTGTGTGTGACTGTTCCAGGGTGTGTGTATGTGACTGCTCCAGAGTGTGTGTGTGTGTGTGTGTGTGTGACTGCTCCAGTGTGTGTGTGTGTGTGTGTGACTACTCCAGTGGGTGTGTGTATGTGACTGCTCTGGTTGTGTGTGTGTGTGGCTCTGGGTGTGGCTGGCACTGGGTGTGTGTGGCTGGCTCTGGGTGTGTGGGGCTGACTATGGGTGTGTGTGTGTGGCTCTGGGTGTGTGTGTGTGGTAGTAATTGCTGTCTGCTGAGCTCGTCCGTAGGGTACAATAGTTCTCACATTTGCGAGATATTAAGCTATTGGCAATGTAAATGACAATGCCATTTATTTATCTGTTTTCAAAACCAACACATAAGTACACATTTTGTCATTTACAATGCCAATAGCTCTAACTTCTCCAAAGGCGAAACCGTTGCATTGTAAATGCTTGTTTTTTTATTTTAGTTAAGAAAGTATCAACAACTTATTAGCAATACATTGAAATACTACAAGCTCCAGCATACGTTCTCAACAAACAAATACTAAAAGTAAGCTACCCTTGTCATACATATAGGAACATAACTAAAATATGAAGTCAATAAACAATTAAATAACTTACTTACAATACCAATCATCAATTACTACATCATATCCTGATAGCCAGGAGTGTGTACGGTCAGTCATTCATGAAGAGGTGCCTAGATTTTTCTAAGATTTCTATATCTTAGATTATTGCTAATAAATCGCTTTTTTTAAAGCCATAAAAAAAATGATCAGCTCCTCCCAACATGCGTTACAATCTTGAGTTTTCCTTTGAAGCCATAAGCAAGCAACATCCAGTCTAGCAGCAGTAACAGCAACAGCAAAAAATATAATCCTTAAAGATGGGATAGTCTACCAGTAGCATATCCCAAAATAATAGCTATGGAATCTAGATGAATACTATTTTCAACACTCTTAACAAGTTGCTCAGAACCTTTCATCCAAGACAGTACTACAACTGGACAGGAATAAAAAATGTGTAGTATCTGCGGCAGTGTGATGATAGTGAGAACAGTTCAAAGTCTTCCTCAAGCCCCATTTGTGCAGACTATACAGTGTATTATAAAAATTATACAGGGTTTTAAAAAGAAAAGTGAACCTTAAGTTTTGAGACATTAAGGGGCTGATTACGATGTTGTGCAGTGTCTGCCCAACACCATCTTGGATTCGGGACTGACTGACTTGCGGTCGGCAGTTCCACCCGACCGATTACGATGCGACCGAACACGGTTCAGTCGGAGTCCCATTGTTTCCTATGGGAGCCCGTGTTCCGACCGACAACACAGGCTCCTATGGGGAAATGGTGTGTGTGTGTGTATGGCAAACCCTGCACCCTGTTGCTGGCACCACACAGTGCAGGGTTTTATGGGGGGTCCCTTAGGCACCCCCTCGGCCCCAACCTGAGGTTTCAGGATGAAGGAAGACCTGCTAGGGAACCCCAAAGTCACTCTCAGACAGCCTTTCCGTGTTGGACATGCCAACTCGGAAAGGGTGTTGGAAATCGGCATCGTAATTGCACGGTCAGAAATGCTATCCATAGAGGTGTACGATGAGTTTCCAACCAACACTAAACCTTCGAGAGCCAGTCGGAAGCAATTCGGAATGACTGGGCAGTTTATATTCCGACCGAGAACATCGTACATTGGTTGGGCAGATTGTAAACCGACCGAGTCAGGAAGAGACTTTCCCTCCGACATCATAATGAGCCCCTAAGTGTAGCTAATGCTAGCATAGATTACAAAAAAATATGAACAGAGCCACGACTAGGTGTCTTAACAAAACTCTAAAAAGGAATTCTGATCCACCACTACCTCTTCCATCTGTTGGTGTTGAAAAAAGGCCTCTTAATTGTAGGTATCTAACATCCCACAATCGTTACATAATTCATATTATGCTTTAACTATTCTATGCCTTCTATTTCTGTTTCACGGGTTAGTGTACGAAGCCACGCAGCCCTGGCCAAGTTTCCTAGCAAGAGCAGTTTATTTAAGGTGGACTTGCTACAAGCTAGGCCCGATGTATGTAGGCAGGATTTCCAACATTGCACAGTGAACTATTATGCACACAAATCTAGAGAAAGAAGGCTGGCTTCTTATGAAGAGTCAGGTCTTCTAGAGTTTATACCAAAGCAGGGGCTTAGCACAGGCTCCTGCGGCACAGAGGGGCCCACAATCCTTAACCGCATCGCTGCGTCTTCTTTTCCCGCTGTGTGCGGCTTTTTTCAAATTACCGCATTACATGACGAGCTCAGCTCGTCATCAGCATACGAGCCCCGTAGCTGATGACGAGCTGAGCTCATCATCAGCATCGGTGTGGTTAAGGGGTCCCTAACCATTGAAGTGGTGCCCCATTTAGCCCAAGGAAAATTAATATCTGTGAGATATGGTGGCCCCTCATGACATTCTGCAAGGGTTTCCATCTTTAGCATTACACCACTTCACCAGAGATTACGTGAAATACATTTAGCCTTGTCCAAAATACACGAGGGATCCCTTGGACGCAAACTTAAAAGATCAGGTTGGTAGATCTGCCTCCTCCAGTTACTGGGCGCTTCCCAGCTCTCTCAAGGTTCACACTAAAGTGCACTTACTTGCAGATGGCTCCGATGGTGAACCCGAGAGGGAGCGTTGTTGGCAGATCCTTCAAGGAGTGAACAACCAGGTCAACCCTGAAGATGTGAAAAGAAAAGGGTCAGAGGGAGGGAACACAAGCCATATACAGAGGGAACAATGGATCAGCAGATGGGGGGAACAAAGGAGAACAAGGAGGAATAAAGTGCTAGAGAGAGAGAGAAAAGGAGAGAGAAAGAAAGAATGAACCAACCTGTGAGTAGAGTAAGCGAGAACTACAGATCACAGAGAGTGGTCACAGGGCAGATGTAAAAGGCCCGGGTTAGAAAGGGGGATCTGTGAAAGAGGTAACAGTTTGCATCTGCATGGGAGCTGCCTCATTGCACTGGCAACAACCAGGAGAAACTAGGTTGTTGTCTAGGAAATATGTGTGTTCCTCCTGTATAGTTGAATCCTAGGAGTTTGATCTGTTACACAGTCAGACGCTGCTTGTTTGGCATGGTCTTTTACTCTGGTGCAGTGCCTAGGTGGGCCATTTTGTGGGTGATGAGCACTGGCTGTGCTCGTGTATGCATCTAAATTCACCAGAATGATAGTGTGGCCCACATGCCATCTCCAACCACACCCTATAATGTTCAGAAACTTACTGGTAAGGACAACCTATTGTAATGCATTTAGTGTTCAAATGAACCGGTGTGGTTGTGGGACATATAATATAAGCTGTTCTTCTCTCTTCTAAAGCTCCACGCATAATCTTGTACTAAACACTCTTAATCAACTAATAAAAAAGACTATGGTGACCAGGATATTCATGTTAATTCATTATTTTAGTAACCAAGCTACAGGGACTACTTTGTTTTAATTTTTGTTGATCTCAAAGTACCAATTACACTGATGGCTAAAGCTGCATTGTTACTCGTCTGGAAAGAGAAACCCACTCACAGAGATATCAGAAGATTGTTTGTGATATTGGGCTAATTGTGGCCAGTCATAATATAGGTAAACTGTGGGGAAAAAAAGGTCATCCGGAGATCTGACACTCAGGGAGAAATAATGGAGTAGTAAATGTTAGCCCAAAAATGTGTTTATACTTGTGAAGGTTGTCCTCGTAAATTTACCAAAATCTGGGGGCAAATGTGTAGCTGTTATGGGCAAGAATGAGTCTGAAAAACAACCTTGGCTCATAAGACATTTACAGTTTAACAATGCAGTTATGTTGGTGATGCTTCCTATATTTTTGCCATTCAGCGGTGGAAGAAGAAGGTTAAACATTTGTTTTCTCAATGTTGTCTTGGACTCCAATAACACAAAGTGGTGTACTCCATGAACTTTTCTGAAAGTTACTCGACTTCTGATACCACTTTGTTTACACTTTTTCAGATTCAGCTCAAAACAATGTCAAATGTTTAACTCCTTTCTTACAAAAGCCAGGGAAGCCGGAACTGAATGACCAAGGTGTTAAACTTATTTGAGGCTTACGTTTAAGTATTGGAAGGTTTTGAAAGTGAACCACAGGGAAATGTTACTTTCTTGAACTACATTTGGCCGCAAAAGGAATGGAGGAGTTTAAACTTACCTCCATTTTATTAACAGCGCTAAGATTCCGATAAGTATGCTGTCCAACAAATGCAAGGCAGACATGGTTTAAAAAAAAAAATACATCAATTCCCTTTTAGAACAAAGACATTTTTTATCCCACAGCAAAGAAGAGGAGGAAAGTATACATAAGTGTGTTGCCATTCTAACAATGTTGGCCATGTCATGTAACTTTATTTAAAATTACATATAAACAAAAGTTATTAGACATCAAATTCTATTGAAGACTAAGTAAAAAAAAAAAGGTTGAGCGGTGTGAACTGATTTTAGCAAGTTATTTTAAATATGGCTTGAAGAAATAGAACAAGAAAAAATTACGAGCTGGCAGGAGGTATTGAAGGAACAAAGTTTGCTTTCACTGTGGTATTCAATCCAATTAGCCAAAAGCTACAGATTGTGTCATGTGATTGAGAAGTTATTTAATAAGTATGGACGTGAAGGCCATTTTGGCACAAAGATCCTTGTGTCACAAAACTGGTGCTCATGTAAAGCGCTCCTATACCCTATATATTTGGGTCTAGTTTGTGCTATATAAAAATAAAAAATAAAAATAAATAAAAAATGCGGATTGTTCGACTATAATATGGTTTATGCGTTGCAGGTGGGAGAAATTCCAGTAGACTTTTACCATACTGAAATATTAGAATTGATTTGCACTGAAGTGAATGCTGTGGTTGTACACAATCATAGAAAGATAGTTAATATATGTTGCATCATGTTGACATAAAGCACTGGATCTAATTTGATACTTAAAGTAAATATATCATTTCAGAAGAGAAGGACAAGAAGGAGGACATCCTATGTTGTACAGAAAGGAGAAGCAGTGTTGGGATGGCCTCTACAGGAAAGATGGGAAGTGCATTACACAAATGAATCCTACAATGAAAAGTGTGTGTGGAGTGCGGACACTCGTCTTAAGTTGAGCCACAAGGAAGTGTATAGGTTAAGTAAAAAATATAAAGAGGTTTTCAGTGAGAGACTGAGGCAATCTGAAAGGTTTGAACATCAAAGTATTAATGAAAAATGGTGGCTATCTCTAGGTGCGAGGTCTCTCAAATCATGAGAAGATTTAAGACGTTCCATTCTTTTGTTACGCTTTAATGAGCGTGTATGGATGGATAGCCAGCGCCTGCCTAATATCAATAAATTAGCATAACTACAAAGGAGACCTTATTCCACATTACATTCAAATTCTTCATACCACCAAATAGAAATGGAGGAAAACTTCAGGAATTTTCATGACACATGAAGGGTCATAGAAGTTTAAACACATGCAAATTGGTTTAACCAATACTGCATCGTTCCTACAGACAATTATCTACACGATTTAATGCTCATGATGTGGCACAAGCTCTCGAAGATCATACTGGAATGGAAAGGCCTTGCCCTGAAATTGAATATGTGTAAACTAAGTTAACACCATCAATGTTGATGGTATTCCCGTCCTGTGCTGACTATGAATTATTCCCATTGTTCATGACGAGCTCAGCTCGTCATGAGTGTACGAGAGGTGTACCTCATGACGAGCTGAGCTCGTCATGAGCATCGAAGGGATTAAAAGTCGGTTGAGAATTTGTGTCATACTATTTTATCTGTAGGTACTGAACCAAAGAACAGTCCAGTAGATGCCAATGTTAGAGCACTGGATCCAGTCTCCGAAGAACAAGTGGATGGGTAGAATCCGAAGGAACCAAAGTGGAACCGCTCAGACGATGATACAAGAAAAGAGCATGGTATTGTTGGGGAGTAGAGCAGAAAAAGGCATATGATATCTTTTAAATGAAACTGTAAATGAGCCGACTCTTAACCGCATCGCTGCGGGGTTATTTTTCCCCTACGCGACTTTTTTTCTAAAAGCTGCGTAAGATGACGAGCTCAGCTCGTCATCCGCACACGCCCCTCGTGGCTGATGACGAGCTGAGCTCGTCATCAGCATCGAAGGGGTTAAAGTGATACATTGTTGATGAAATACATTGAGTCAGCTGATGCCAGCAACTACGGTTTGGGTGTGGTGTTGTCTCAAAAAACAAGGACAAAAAGTGGGTGGTGGCATGGGATTGGAAAAGACTGAATGCATATGAAGGATACTATTCTGTATTAGAGAAAGAATTGTTAACTTGCTCCAGGCTTGCTGAATGTTTAGATACATTTTTATGAAGTACTAAGTACACTATCTGGACTACAAAACATCGTTCGATAGGTTGTCTCAAGAAGGAAGGGCATTCATTGGTAAGCTTGTACTGCTGGCACCCCAAATTAAAGAATTGCGACTTTTGAAAAAAATATACAGAATCCGATTTTAAATCACACGTTCTGCAGGTTTGTTGTCAGAGCATCAGTCTGAAATTGCGGACAGGAGATTGGGATGCGATAAGACCAGTGTTAATCAAATGCGTTCTAAAATGAAGCTGTAATGCTTATGCACGATAACAAGGCAGTTTCTCCTTGCAATTCATGCAAAATTATTAATGACTAAGGGAATGAAGGAGTTGTGGGGAATGTAAAGTGGCTAACGTAGAACAAGACAATATGTTTGGTGGCCTAGTTTGGATGCTGAAGTGGATAAGAGTAATAAGAGAATGCAGTAATTTCCTAAACGTTTTAAGTCCCATGGAGTCTTGCAAGATTATAACATCAACTATTTAATTTACACAGGGTCATTGGACCAAATTGTCTGAAAATTCTAGGGACAGTTGCAGCTTCAAATCAAAAGGACCTTATGACCCTTATGCCCTTATGATTAGTTGCCTACTACTCGGAATGGCCGGAATTTCAGGTGCCCAAAGCTCTAATCAGGAGCTCACGGAGTGTGTAATTAAAGGTTGCCGCATTGAATACCAAGGTTGCATAGTCCCGAATTCACTTTAGGCCTCTTTAATCTAGTATTTGACACTGTTGCCACATTATCTCGCCCTTGCCGGTCCCTGCTTTCTCCCTTTGTGTTCATTTTGTCGTCTTTATCTTCCCCTTCATTGCCGTTTGTGTGTTTTTCTCTCTCTTGCAGTCAGTCATTATCTGATGAGTAAAAATAATGCTGGTCCACAAAACTAAATGCCAGTGGGCCACGCCAGCTCATATAAAACTCTGCACATTGCAATTTTAATTTGCAAATAAATACAGGAAGGGAAAAAATATTATTAAAAGAAAAAAACCTAAACTAACTTTTAATTTAATGTGAGTGTTGAAGCTTTTCTAAATTAGTTTTTTTAATTCTAAAAGACAAAGCACTATACTAGACTCTAGCATATCACGGTCTTTTTTGTGCTCTGAATGCATGCTCTCGATTTGTCGGTGCTTTAATGAGGCCACTCACTATACATGTTATATTCTGTTTACTATACAGAAGCTGCTCCCACAAATCCAGCTAAGCATTTTCCAAACAGTCGAGGGCCTCCTGACTCGGAGTCCACTGATCACATGTTAAGAACAACTGCTATAGGGGAACTGATGATTCGAGTTGTTAAAGAAGTTATACCACGAGCCATTAAAACACATTGTGTTGGCACAAGTCACTCCAGTCTTCTTGTGACAGCAGAGAACCAAACCCCAATTCTCTAACAAGGAAATGACATGGCGGGGGGTGGGGGTCGTTTGGCAGCTACAATATTATGTCTAAGATGGTTGTCTGACACGAGCTGCACAAGATTTTTATCCGAGAACAAGGAGATGTTGCTCAAATGAAAAATAAACGAGTACGTGAATTGTAGAAAGAGAGAAGATATGGAAAAAAGTCAATAAAGAGAAAAGGAGAGACACAGAGTGTGCATGTCACAGAGAACAAGAATGAGAAAACAAGAGAGCCTTCAAGCAGAGAGAAGTGCCAAGGGATTGCGGTAGATAATCAATAGACCAAGACAGGGAGATAGTTATGTTCAAAGGGTACAAAACATGGGTAGCGGAAGGGGACCACGGGTCAGAAAGTAAGACCAGTAGAGATCAGAGAGAAGAAACAATTCAGGGAGGGAGGAACCACGCATCACAGCAACCCCACAGATCTCACGGAAGAATGATGGGCCAGAGAACAAACAGTGGCATACATGGTCACCTGAACCAGGGGCAGGCGTTGTAGGCACAGGAGTGGCAGGGCATAATAGATTTTAGGACACCAGTATAAGATAAATGCCCCTAAAAGGAAGTGATTTACAGGACAGTTATTATGTTGGTCTGGCATGGTTAAGCCCTGATGGTCCTCTCGCATCATCTGCCCATCAGCAGCACATTGAAGCAACATCTTACTCATTCTTCTCCAGGGCAGTCTCCAGCTCCTTCGTGAACAGACTCTTCTCTCCAATCTGAATACACAGACAAGCAGAGTTACTACAGGACATCTGCAGAACGCATCTTAGAAATGGAATAGTAATTGCACTAGTAATACCCGACTAGCAAAGCTATGTTAATCAGATCGGGATTTGGGCCTGCAGGTCGCATACGGATATCTGAATGAGGCTTGTTAGCGTAATGAGCCATCTTGGACTGGAACATGTGGTGTGTGTGTATATGTATATGTATATATATACACATACACACATATATATATACACACACACACACACACACATATATACACACATATATATATATATATACATACACACACATATATATATACACATACATATACACACACACATAATATATCTATATATATATTTTTTTTTTCCCATTACACTCTTCTGCTCTTCTGTGCATTCGCAGGCTTGCCTCCAGAGACGGACACAGACCCGAAATTGGTGCGAAAACAGAAGTTTATTGCTCCTCACCAGTCGCCATTACGAGTTTCGGCTCGCCTGAGCCTTGAGAACGTGACAGTGGCAAGGTAAAACAGTGCAGTATTTAAAGTGAAAGTGCTCCCTGAACAACTCATCACGTGTTGCTTGTTTCTGATAAAACTGGAAGACACACTTAACATCGTTACTCTTCTACCCTCGCTCTGAACAATTTTCAATTCATCACATTTTGTTCTTCAGCATAAAGTAGAAAGTAAAGAGTAAAAAACCTTTTAAAAGCCACCTGAATGATTTAAATAATAAAAATCACAAGAGCATAAACATATCGTGGTTTTTCAAATTGACAGTAAAATACATTGTTTTGTATTGCTCCGCTATACTTATCAATAGCTTAGCAGTATATATATATATATATATATATATATATATATACACACACACAGGTCTGTGCAACAGGCACATCAACACACACCGCTACCTAAATGGTGCTGGAATCTAGCGCCTGGTTACAATCGAAGGATTGCAACATGTGTATGACCCACTCAGTCCCCATAATGTGACTGTAAGGCCTTTCAACTGGCCCCAAGTCAAAAGGGTGGCTTTCTGCCCACGCTAGGCCTGCTGCGACCTGCAGGCCCATACATATGGCTGAAAGAACAGAAACCATGAATCCAGCATACTCAGTGCACTTGGGTGGGAATCCAGGACTGACTCACTCTTATGAAAGGAGACGGACAGCTATGAGAAAGGCCCCCGGGACATAGGTTTCCCACCAATATGCCACAGGTGTATAAGACCCATGAGCTATTGAACTGGGACTGGATGCAGTGATCTCTAGGTAACTCAAGTGTTGTAGATGCTGGAACAACGCCTCATTTTCACTGTCTGAACGGATTATAATAGGACACACCCCCTCACAAACTGCATTAAAATGCTGAAGTCCATCTCTCTCTCTCTCACACACACACACACACACGCACGCACGCACGCACGCCTGGTTACCTTGGACAGGGCTGTATCCAGGATCTTGTCTCCTGTGGTGGACATGGCGACTGTTGAGAAAAGAGAGAGTCAAGAGGGTGAAATACTACAACTTCCGGGATGCATTTCTTCCCACCAGTGATCTGCCACGCTGTAGCCCACCCTTGGGCCCGACATCACACTCACCGATCTCAAACTTGGCTTCAGGGAACCGCTGGCTGAGCATTTCCACCACGCTGTCCGTCTGGATCCGCGCCAGCTGCAGCAGGAGAGAACAAACCATTCAACACAGCTCCCAGGAGGCGCGTGAAGATCATCTGATGACGGCCAGCAATAGACATGAGCCGCCGCAACGGCTTGACCAAGATGCAGTGTGCGAGAGCAGAGTTAGGACTCGGAGACCACTTAACTTATCAAACGGAGACAACTGCCCTGGAACTGACTGCGGCCGCATCGCACAGTGATCTTGGGTGGAACAGAAGTTTGCACCTACTTTTTCGTGCCCGGGGCCACTTTGGTATTACAGAAGGGGATGCTTAGTTTACTCATTCTGCAATATGGATGGCCTCAATGCACAAGTTTAATGGCGCGATCCCTATAGGGCAATTACATATTTGCACGCAGACTCTAACCCATGCAAATGAAGGAAGGCCTCCGCCAATGCACCAGTGGCTTATTGCAAAGGGGTCACAAGGACAAAAAAGCATTGAAAATGCAATAGGTCTCGCCTTTGATTAAGTTAAAGCCATTTGCTTTGCTAATGGTATTGTATAGAAAAAGCAAATGGCTTCAAGATAATAAAAAGGCGAGACGTATACACTATTGCATTTTTAATGCTGGTTCAGAACTGGAGCAGTGATCTGCGCGCGGACACAAGGAGCCTGCGAGCCAGCCCCAGCATGGCCGGCAAGGCACGTCACACCCTGGTTTATGATGCTCTCTCCGAGTCAAGTCTGTTCTTTGCGCATGTCTTGACGCAACGCCGTGGGGTGAAGCCTCACAGCTGGTGCTGATGCTACAGAGGGCGGATTGGATCCATATCAAGGGCCGTGACCCTGCAGAGCCGGGCACCCACTGTGACCCGTGGCCAGAGCACAGAAATAAGCTATGGATGTGCATTGGGTTTCGCATGCACACAGCTAAAATCAGCCACTATTGTCTTGTTGCCAACTCCAGTCTCCAGAGAAAGTCACAGAGTTAAGTATCTGAGCGGGCTGCAGCATCGCCATACATTTAAGTCAGAACCTATTGTGTATATTTCATAACATGCGTTGTTCCCGACTGAGTCTGAAATTAGTAAAACGCACTGCGTCACATGGAAAGTAGTTAGAAAATTACATTACCGTGTTTACATAGTTTTCCTTTATAATCTTTTGACTACATTCATACACACCTCCTGGGCTCAATTGCTTCTTAGTTCTTTAAATGTCTGCAATAGGATAATGTACGAGAATCCCTTCCTTTCCATTTCTCATTCCGACATTTGTATCAATGACTGAATCGTTAAAAAAAGGAATAATAATAATAAGAATAATAAATCGAAAGCAAGGTCTTCTTTCAAAGGCCCTAATGGTTGTTAATCTTCGAGAGTGACTACATTATCACGATGGGATCACGTCGGAGTACTTAGACGCCGCCCTCGCGCGCTGACGTCAGTTCTTATACACAGCTTTTCCGCTCCAGGAACGCAGAGCCATGATAAAAACCGACACTGGTGCCATGAAACTAGGGCCCTTAAAGGGAAGAACCTTAACCCTAGATATCGGTTCGCAGAATGGGGAGGATGGTTGGGGCAGTAAGGAATCTAACACCAACTACTGTTTCTTACAGATATATCGTTACCGCAGGTAAGTAACTTGTGCATCTGAAAAAAACAGGTTAGTGTTAGATTCCTTACCTTAGAATAGATACCCCAGCAATACCAACCCCGGTGGTGGGTCTGCGAACCAATGATCACACCAGAAAGTCCTGGAGAACAAAACGGCCGAAAAACACATCTCTCCAGACTTGGCTGTCCAGTCAGTAGTGTCTAGCGAACGTGTGCCCCACGTAGCTTCCCGACAGATGTCCTGCAAGGGAACTCCCCGACCCAGAGCAGTAGTAGCCGCCGTGGCCCGAGTGGAATGGGCCCTCAACCCAACAGGGGGCTCCTTTTTAGAAGAGTAGGTTACCTTGATGCACAACACGACCCAACGAGAGATGGTCCATTTGTGCACCGCCCGTCCCTTCTTAGCGCCCACGTAACCAACAAAGAGCTGGTCGTCCACCTGGAACTGGCGTGTCCAGTCCAGACAGAATGAGAGCGCACGTTTTGGGTCCAGACGGTGGAGCCTCTCTTCCTCTTTAGAGGGATGCAGAGGAGGAAAGAAGGTGGGCAAGGTGATGGACTGCCCGATGTAGAAGGGTGTGACTACCTTGGGCAGGAAAGAGGGACGCGTTCTCAAGACAACTTTGTCCGGATGGACAGAAAGGAAAGGAGGTATGGAAGATAGAGCCTGGAGCTCACTCACTCTCCTGGCAGAGGTGATGGCAACCATGAAGGCAGTTTTAAGATTGAGAAGACGAAGAGGGCAATTGTGAAGTGGCTCGAAAGGAGCGCACTTGGAAGATAGAGCCTGGAGCTCACTCACTCTCCTGGCAGAGGTGATGGCAACCAGGAAGGCAGTTTTAAGATTGAGAAGACGAAGAGGGCAATTGTGAAGTGGCTCGAAAGGAGCGCACATCAAATAAGTAAGAACAAGGTTCAAGTCTCACTGAGGCATCACGAAAGGATCAGGAGGAAACATGTGAGTGGTGCCCTACAAGAATCTATTTACAACAGGGGACTTGAAAAGAGAAGGCTGATCAGGTAGCCTTAAAAAGGCTGAAATGGCAGAGAGGTAGCCCTTGATAGTGCCCAGAGCAGAGCCCTGCTGGGCAAGAGAAAGAAGAAAGGGGAGAACCTCTGAAAGGGGGGCAGAAAGGAGATCCACAGCCTTTGCTGTGCACCATGCCACACATTTGTTCCATCTGCAGGAGTATACCGATTTTGTGGAGGGACGCCTGGCTGCCAGAATCACATCACAGACCTCCGAAGGCAAGTCAAATGGCCTCAACTGTCGTCGCTCAATCTCCACGCATGGAGGTGGAGACTGGACAGGTACGGGTGGAGGACCGTCCCCTGCTTCTGTGACAGAAGGTCCTCCGGAAGAGGCAGACGAATCGGGTGGGGGGGAACTGATGACATTGCGCGTTCTCTTCGTTGGTGAATAGACCTAACCAAGGCTCTCCCCATCGCTGAAAGAGACCTTGCGCCACGTCCGAATTCAGACGCCATTAGTGATCCATCATGCACAGGCGGCTGAGTTCGTCCGCCCTGGCGTTCAGGGAACCTGCCAGGTGTTGAACCACCAGGGTGACGCCCTGGTGTTCCAGCCTTGCCAGAGGCGCAGAGCCTCCTGACAAAGGGTCCACGACCCCACCCCGCCCTGTTTATTGCAGACCCACATGGCGGTGGTGTTGTCCATGAACACCTGCACTACACTGCCCCGGACAGAGGGAAGGAATGCCTTCAGTGCAAGTCGGATCGCCCGCAGCTCCAGAAGGTTGATATGGAGCCGGGACTCCGCCTGAGACCAGAGGCCTCTGATCTCCGCCTCTCCCATGTGGCCCCCCCAGCCCAGGAGGGACGCATCCGTCACTACTACGTGCTCCGGTTGGGGTAGGGAGAGGGATCTCCCGTTGACCCAATCGCGGTCCGTGAGCCACCACTGCAACTGTCTCGAAGTGCCCTCCGAGATCAGGACGTGGTCGGACAGGTTGCCCTGATGCTGGGCCCACTGAAAATTCAGTTCCCACTGCACAGCTTGCATCAGCCACCTGAAGTGAGGCACCAGAAGGATGCAGGAGGCCATCAGCCCCAGAAGCCGCAGCGTCAACCTGACCGAGACTCAGGATAAAGTCCGAAAGATCGGAATAAGAGCCTGAATATCCCAAACCCACTGTTCGGGAGGATAAACCCGAAACTGCGCCGAGTCCAGAACCGGTCCGATGAAGAGGAGCTTCTGAGAGGGACACAGGTGTGACTTCGGCACATTGATGGAGAACCCCAGCAGGTGCAAGAGGTCGGCAGTAGTCTGGAGGTGGCTGACGACTATCTGGGGTGAGCCCGCCTTCAACAACCAGTCGTCGAGATAGGGGAGGAATGACACCCCTAATCTGCGCAGATGGGCTGTGACCACCGCCATCACTTTCGTGAACACCAGAGGGGCGCTGGTAAGACCGAAGGGGAGCACGGTAAACTGAAAGCGCTCGCAGCCTCCCGTGAACCACAGGTAATGCCGGTGGCCCGGCAGGACGGGGATGTGAAAATGTGCGTCCTGCAAGTCCAACGCTACCATCCAGTCTTCTGGGTCTAGGGCAGCTAAGACCTGAGCCAAAGTCAGCATCTTGAACTTCTCCTTCCGGAGGAAGCCGTTGACGTTCCGCAGGTCCAAGATAGGGCGTAGACCCCCTTTGCCCTTCTTGGGAACCAGAAAGTAGAGGGAGTAACAACCACACCCTACTTCTGGCCCAGGAACGCGCTTGATGGCCCCCTTGGCCAAGAGGGACAGGAAGCTAGGGTCGCCCGGGGCCGGGCGGTGGCACCTGGCCACGTTCCGATCTACAGGCGGACCTGTAGCGGGCCTGGACCAAGTGCCCAACAGAACGTCAGTAAGGGCCTCAATAAACGGCAGTAGAGGCTCCAAAGAGCTTGCCTGCGGTTTAAAGGACCTCGGTGAGGAAGTTAGTCCTCACGGCCGAGACAGGGAGCTCAAGACCCAAGGCCTTGGCCGCCCTCATCAGCACGACACTGTAAGCAGCCCCCTCCTCCGTAGCCACGGTAGGAGGGGAGACAAAGCCAGTGTCGGACAAAGTGTTCAAACCACTGGCCTCCCCTAGATCCACTGCCCAGTCCTGATACGACTGGCACTCTTGTGCCAGAGAGGCCTCAGACCCCTCCCAATCCCCCTTGCCTCCCATCTCCTGATAGTCAGGTGCAAAGGATGGGACCAGATCATAGAAGAATTGCTATTCTCTCGGCGTCGAGCAACACCGGACTGAAGCCGGATTCAGACCGAGGGAGGGAACGGGGACGATGTCGTCTGGGGACGACGTCGGGGGCGACACCATGAGGGTCGACGCCGGCTGAGGGGTCGTAAGGTCGACCAGCGGCGACCCGGATCCGGTGGGGCCCTGCGGCAGCAGGAACGGAGTCGTCGACGGAGCCGGGGCCGAAGCAACCGGCCCGCTTGGGCTCCCACTCGGGCAGTGGGCCCGAAGGCGACACAGCGGGACCTGAGGGAGGAGTGAGCGACCTCATGGCCATGAGGAAAGCATCGATCTCCTCCGGCGTCGCGTTTAGCCCAGGGACCGGCGGGTATGGAGCTGGCGGCGGTGTCGCCCACACCACCCGCCGCATCGGGGGGAGTCAGAAGAGCGAGGTTGTCTCTTCCACCTCGTGTGCCTCTTACCTGAGGACTTGGAGCCCGACGAATGGTGTTGACTCGCTGTCCTGCGATGGCTGTGGCCCCGCGACCGGTCCTTCGACCTCCTCCTCGACCTGGACAGTGAACTGCGTGGGGGCGACTGCCGGAGCTCGGGGAGCTTACGGGACCGCTCCCGCCTAGCCTTCGACATCAATGCCCGGCAGTCTGGGCACGACTTGTCATCATGGTCGGCCCCAAGGCAATACAGGCACCGGCGATGGGGGTCGGTAACTGACATCAGTCGGTTGCAATCGGCACAGGGCTTGAACCCAGGCATACCTACCGGCACCGATAGTCTTACGACTCGAAACAGGATCAAAAAGATCGAAAAAGTTAGTCAAAAAGTGACTAAGGAGTAGTGACTACGGAGTAGTGCTTTTTTCGGATCTGTGCTTGCTGGCGCGGAAAAAAGAAGAAGAACTGACGTCGGCGCGCGAGGGCGACATCTAAGTACTCCGACGACGTCATTCCGGCGCCAACGATGCCGGATGTGGAGCCGCAGAAAACTCCTACTGACGCGCAGGGGTACTGCTACGCAAAACTTTCCGGATCCAGTCTGGCACCTGGGGATATTCTAAGGTAAGGAATCTAACACTAACCGGTTTCTTTCAGATACCTTTTGCACGTCAATGTGATCAAATCTTCAATACCATATTGTCAAAATGAAAAGTCCCACAAAGACAGGTCTCAGGACTATAGGGGTCCATGTGGGCATCGGTTTAGGTACACGAAAGGGCACAGTGGAGCAGAATTAAGACACACAAGTGGGGGTTCAGTCTCAGCACTGAACTAATGTGAGGAGCCATTAGCCAGGAAGGAGGTACACTGGCCACACTGTTTCAGTACGGGACCAAGTACATGGGTACTACCAATCAGAACCGGTATGAGTTGGCATGGTGTACACTGTACATTTTGTGAGTATCAGAAATGGAACAATACAATTAAGACTGGTGGCATTGGTTGAGCTGTGTGTTGGTCTTAGCTATCAGCCAGTACGGAGGTACACTGGCCGAGCTGTGTGTGAGACTCAGCACTAGAATGGAAGGCCTGCTGATGGGAGCTGTAGTACGTGGCTCTTAAAAGTGGAATATTAAGAGGAGCTTACAGTATGAATTGAGGTGCACTGGGAGAGCTGTATGCTGATCTCGGTATGGGAACAGTACAGGCCAATGAAGTATGGATTGAGGTGCATTGGCAGAGCTCTTACGTCTAGAGTAGCACAGCGCAGAGAGTTCTGCCAGTCAGGACTGCCGTAGAGATGGCAAAACCAAGAGGTGAGAGTGAGACCCGGAAGGGGGGAGGGGGAGACAAAGTAAAGGGTGGTGATAGATTTGTGATTGGGTAAATTGGAGGCAGAACACCAGATTTGTGGGTGTCTCTAGGCAGACACGCTGAAGGACACCCCGCCCATGAATGAATGAACAAATATGTGTAGTTATACAGCGCCCTCCGTGTAGCTGACCGTCTCTGAGGAGTCCCACTAGACTGATGGACTCAAGTGACTTGACACTCTGCCCCTGTGATGACTCATCAAAGCAGTCACTGATACATTGCACCTTGTTTTGTAAATGTTATACAATGTACAGAATTAAGTATCTAAAACCGTTACTTAAAATATGGGGTCTAAGGCAGTGTAGACCGGCATTAATGAAACTAAGGATGTTAGAAGACGAGATGACCATGTATTTAGTTGCCATGTTTTTAAAAAAATGTAATAAGATGCAGATTATCTATGAACTAAAGAAATATAGGATCGCTATATGAGCTTTTTTAAATAACATTTTGGGAATGTTTTATTGAGAAATGATAATTATTGTATTTTTTATGGGGTGCTTTTATGATTTTACATCATGAAATCGAATAAAGCTATTTTCCGATCTTCTTCTGACTGATGGACTCTAGGACACCATAGCACTCAGATCACCCACCCCGAAACTGCGTTTGTTCCCTAAGCCCAAACAAATAAGCAATAAAATACAGAGACTGACACATAAAGCGCTCCATCTAATGGGGGTGGGGGTCAGGTGGCCTTTGGATTCCAGTACAGGGCTTGATTTTTAGAAACCACTGTAATAATGTTCTTTTCTCATTTTGGTTCATCCAAAGTGATCCAGGACTGTAATTTCCAGAACGTATTAGATTGTTAAATAAAAGTCCAGAACAAGACAGACGATACCCCTGGGGTTGGAGTCAGTGGGTAACTGTTGAAAAATTGTCATTTTGCAGTAAAGGTTACAGGGCATCAGGGTGATTCCAGTCATTCTACAGCGCTCCATAACTCGAACTCCCAAAAATGGCACTCTCTAACTGGACAAAACACCCAGCTAAAAGGGGGGGGGGGGACATTATCAATGTACGCACACCAGGAGTACGTGACAGAGTCTAGGGCTTTCTGCTTTGTGTTCTGGTCCTTGTAACATAAGGAGGGGGGGGGTGCACACTGTCGCTTTCCTAGCACTGTTCATTCCAATGCCTTCCGGTAAATGAAGTACAGTTACTTCAAAGTTGCTGTAGTTTCTCACCAAATTTGGGGCAGCACAGGCAGGTAGTGCTGTTCTCTAGACATGTTTCTGCGTTTAGTCCTTCATTAGTAAAGAGAAGAAATAGTATAGAACAGAGAAAAGTCATCTGGGGTTGTTGAAATGCTTCCCAAGTTTTCACACAGTACCACTCCACAGGCACACAGGTGCACCCCAGGCGTTTGTCAGGGACCCTTTTAAACACAGGGGGGGGGGGGGGGGGGGGGAAGGTTACGTAGCTCAGGTTACCACCAACAAGGGTGAAAAAGTAAAGACTAATACTGAAGCAAGTGTTAACCTGCACTGCATTTACCATGAGGCACTGGGGTACATCGAGGGCTGGGATGATAGGAACTGTGCTCCCACCCTTCTGTTCGAAAAGGCTCCCTTGAGGAACTGAGCTGACGAGCTTGTGTTGATGCACCTGCGCCCAGTGAGTGGTACAAAGACCAGAAAAGACTTTGGGCAGCATTTTCAGCACCCCAAAATTACTTGCTGCTCTCTACTGAAGGAATGAACCCAGAAACATGTGTATATTCAGCGCCAAGACACCCAAGGGCAATCGTTGCGCTTTATAAATCCCAATAATAAATAAATAAATAAATAAATATAATTACACAGCACAGTTTGCACCAACAAGGGTGAAAAAGTAAAGACTACTACGGTAGTAAGTGTTAATATGCACTGCATTTACCATGATGCATTGGGGCAAATGAAGTACTGGGCTGCATGGCAGTGTGCTCCTACCCTCCTTCTGTTTTCTCACATGTAAGTTAAGCTGTTTATTTGTATAGCATTTTACGCTACTCAAAGGTCGTCTCAAAGTGGTGAACGGAATCATTGAAAACAAGGAGTATGATAGAAGAAAGGCGCAAAGGAGATAGGAGAGGGCATGATCACTGTGGGAGTGAGCTTCCCCAAAAGCGAATTTTTCACAGGAAGGAGTCAAGTCAAGTCAGAGAAGGGCCTCAGAATTATGATCAACAGGGAGACAGAAAGATTATGGGGCAGGGAGGAAACCAAGATTATGAGTGAAAGTATCAGTGACCAAGGAGCTGATCTCAGTCTAAAGCTTGAGAGCTCAGGCGGGTGAAAAAGTCGAAAAAAAGCAAGAGATGGAGGGGCCGATCGAAAGAGGGAGTGAAAGTGTGAGTAGACAGAAAGGGTGTCTGAGTTCAACAGTGGGAGAGGACGAAAAAGAGCGACAGCTCGAGAGAGCGTGGGATAGATAAAAATCGATGAGAGGAAGAGGGGAATAGGTGATGAGATACAAACAGAATGGGGGATGGACAGAGAAAAATGTCGGATATAGGGAGAGAAAGCTAAAAAGAAAGGCTTGGATGTGGGTTTACAGAGCAAACGAAATCAATGGGAAAAGAAAGGAGACGAGTAAAAAGGATCAACAGAGAGAGATTGGCTTGTGAAATGAGTTTTGGCTCATTATAAATCATCGACCAACCTCCCGTCACCCCAACCCCACTTGCAGTCAGACACCCAATTCACAGGTACTTTAGATGTGAATGTCAACGCCAAACATTACAGGTGATGAACTAACCTATTTTCGGATGGTATATACTCGATTTGCATCCCCTTAGATATTGTCTGTGAGACTAAGCACCTTGAAAGCCTATATTACTCGCAGGGAGGGTTCCCCGACTGTTGCAAAGCTATTGGCTGACAGCAGTAAAACCAGAAAAGTGAGTGTTAGTCACCGAACATCATCCCGATTGCAGCTGGAAACATGTTTTCAGATATAACCAATAATTAAACGCAGCCGACATTACCTCATTTTAGCCACCTCTCTGGAAGAAAAATAACATGATCTGGGGCGGCCTTAATTGTTCGCCGTTCATTTCTTCCCCGTGTATACAAACCCCAGTCATCACTCGTGCTGGTGAGGAGGCTATAAAAATGATTTAAGGCATAGTGCTCGCCTGAAATGTGCATTTTACCTTAACAAATGTCAGACACAACGTGAGTCGGAGGGGCATAATAACCCAAAAACTCACCTGGCTCTTCCTGGTCCCCACGCGGATAATGCGATTTTGGGAGTCTGCGGCATCCTGCAAAGATAGAAACCAGTGGTTAGCAAACTGAATCCCACCCGCCAGGCTACCACACCAGACCACTCCCAAGTATCCTGCGAGGGAAAATAATGGCTCTCTCACTTGTCACAAAGTGAAGCAAACCCCTCAGTTTACCTGACGGTTCCTTAGCGGTTGCTCCTCCATTTGTAAACGCGGAAATCCGACCTATGTGGGCAAAAGTGAGCGTTAAAAGTCCGGCCGCCTCGGGTAGAAGACAGGGTCGGGAAGAGCTGAGCGCGAGGAGCAGGCTGCGACTTGAACCCTCCTATGCCGCTCACTGGGACAGACCATGCGCTTTGAAGCACCATCTCCCAGAGCCACTGCCCTTCCTGGCTAAGGTGGCAGAGCGATAAGAGGCCGCGGGAGCGCGGGCCGGGAGGGCTGTGTGGGGAGATTGCACAGGGTGTAGCCGACACCAGGCTCCAGGGCGGGAAACCGCACAGTGGCGCAGCAGGTGTGGGCTGCAGACCTTCCAATCTCGCAGACGCGACATCAAGGCAGGCTTTAATGCCTAGTTAGGGCCTTACGCTGGCGTGCAGCGCCAGACGCAGGGCCGCGGCCCCTCCAAGACCGTGCACGTGCAAGAGGCTGTATACTTCAGGATTTACAGCAGGGTAACGAGGGACACGAACGACTGCCGTGGCCCGTAGGCCACAATTCCCGCCCCCCCCCCCCCCCCTCCCCCACAGACTTTGGCTTCACGAAGACTCTGGCATCTCGCAAGCATGTTTTCTCACGGCCTGAGGCGTCGCATAAAGACTATAAAAGCCGCCGCAGCGCTACACACACGGTTGTAACATCACACTCTCCCTCTCGAGTTCGATGGACAGGCAGCGGCAAACAGCACCATTCAGTGTGTACAGAAGCCCACTATCTGGAGCACGCCTCACTCTTAAACAAAAGCGCAAAGTCGACTGCTGTAGCATCATACACAGACGCCTCTCACAGTAGTATTATCACACAATGTCAAAGGCATTAGTTACAGACACACACGCAGAAAGTCCCACCGGCATCTCAAAGTACACCGTATACCATGGGGCATCAAACACAGTGCTAGGCACCCGGATGAACACATGCGGCATCTGGCACTAAGTCCATTGCATATATCTCGCTCTACTCACTCACATAATCCTGGTGTGTTATCACACCGTATCAAAGAAAACTCAATGACATTTGACGCACAGGCTGTGGAATGAGACAACCTTCAACACCCATCTCAGTGCCAAGCAGTGTGCAGTGTCACCAAATGTGCTGCATCACAGGCAATCCAAGACACTAGACACACAGTCTAAGCCATTGACACACACACTCAAGCAAGCAATATCTGCCGCATCTCGCGCGTGGAATATCATACAGTATGTGTAGAATCACACCATTTCTCAGTTGTGGATCAACAAGTGTACACAAGTGTCTAGATGTAGCTAGCCAACAGAACTGGGAACGTTATGGCCTGTCTCCTCAGCTCTGCTGGTCTTTGAAGGCACAGGCCTGCTTTCCTATTTGACTCTATTTATGAGCTAATGGGTGCTCAATTGGCAATCAACGGGCCTAAAACTGGTATAACTAAAGAAGCATAGAATGTGGAAGGAACCCCCAAACACATGCAGTGGGTAGAAAAAGCCTAAACACTGTGCGAGTGTGCTAGCAGGACTATGCTATATTTAGTTGTTATGCACCTATTCATGTAGACTGTAGCTTTGCTCGCCAATGTCTGCACATTGTACATGGCCTCCGCTCTGGACATCAGCCTGCACGGCGTATATGAAGTTTCACCTATGCATGCACAGTGTATAACTCTGGTCACCGAAGCTTGCACAGTAATGTATTATCACACATGCAAGGCCGTTTTATTGATTTACGATTTGGATCACAAACTAGGTCCACAGAATATGTTTGAAATTTTCCGTTACAAAATAAGAACAATTTACAAATAACATATTTATACAAAAAAATGCATTTGATAACAGATCTAGAGGATATGACCGTTAAAACTGCTGGTTTCAAAAAGTCCCATACTTAAAGTGGAAAGCAGTGGAGGAACGAGATACCAAAATGTAATAAGCACAATTCCAATTAAACAAAAGGGAATATTTCCAGGGGATTCCTTCATCAATAGCTTGTGATTACTATGTTTTACAGCTTAGTAATTAATTAGGGGACTGGGCTTACAGAAACTCATACCAGCAATTTCCCAACAATAAAAGATTTGAGACCTTCTAAAATATCTTTAACAAACATTTTAAAAATGTATATTCCATCTAAAAACATTTCATTTACTGGCGTGGTGATCAGAGTGCCACTAACGAACGTACATTACGCTTACAAAAATAAAGGTCTCACCTATGCCTGTACATAGTCACTGTTTATGTGTTTGGCACCTCTACCGCCTCCCTGTAGGTTTGCTCAGCATCTTTACTTCTACCCCCGACAAGGCGCTGAAGCACTTTGCGGACAGACAACACGCTATTCAGTGGGAATGCCTTGCACACAAGCATGTGTCTTGTGGCATACATGAGGACCAGTTAGGTGTCACACGTAAGGACCAGAGTTGTACTCTTATTTCAGTTATGTCGTTGCATCTATGCATGAACCTGAAGCAAAAATGAGTGAGGCACAAGATGCTTAGGCATAAAATATGTTATCACGCAAGTGGTCCCAGAAGTAGTAAGGCAAGCAAATACCTACAATTCGATATTACAATGTAGGACCAGTGATAACAGTAAATGCTATAAACCACCAGGAAACGTTACAGAGTCAGCACTGGGTCAACACAAACCCAACCCATGGAGACACTGCTAAGCAACCAAGGGATACTATATGGAGTCAGCCCTGCCCCTTCCTCCCCACCACAGCCATTGGAAAAGGTACCCTTAAAGAGACCCAGGAACAGAAGGCAACCCCGTGAAGACAACTGTTAAGCCAAATAGATATATTATATGGAGTTATTACATGTGTGACAGAAAGGATAATCCCCTGAAGAGAGAGTAAAATAACGAGGGAAACTGTACGGAGCTCTCCCCCAATCTCTGAGCGACAGAAATCACCTCAGTTTTCTTCCTTCTGGTACCAATCCCTTTTCCAACTCTCAATTCCACCACATCCATGTATCCAGGCCCCCAGCATCCATCCTGTAAAATCCGCCCATCCGTCTAGCCCTTCACCATGCATCCATTCCTCTTCTGGTTCAGTCAACTATTCAAAACCCGCCCTGCACTCACAGTCACATATCTAACTAACTGTTCTCCACCTATCCCTCAACCATCAATCAATATAAAAATCCTTCCAAGACCCGTCTCCCTCCACCATACGTTCCACCACATCTCCACCCCTATGCATCAATCCATTCCTCTCCCGCGATCCACAATACTAAACACTGCCCCTTCACATTAAAATCATGACTTTGAGATCTCAAACTACCAGACTTTGCCCTATCATTCTCTAGTACCCACATCTGATTTAAAAACTCATTTGGCATCTAAACCTGTACCTGCACTGAACCTGCTCCTAAAATATCATTAACTAAGACAATGAGCCTCCTCTCCTCAACATTTAACTTCACAACTGTAAGTTAGAAACCATACCGTAGATACACTTTCCGGATCTCATCAACGCACCCAAATCAGTAATTACCAATATCCCAACCAGGTCTTCTCACTCAATACTACCTCTTAATTTAAAACTACTCCTATGAATGATCTTTACCTTTAGTTCTCATGACAATCACAATCACAATCTTTCTTTGCGTAGTTCCACAGGCCAGCCAACCATTACATTAGGAACACAAAATGTCAAGCAACAAACTCAGCTCTGATAAATTGCTAGCCAGTGCCTGCCAAGAGCACTCAGTACAAACTCAACTTCCCACAGAACACATTAGAAAGAAATCTGTACAGATAGCATTGATACACTACAGAACTGTGTAACACAGTGACACCATAAGGATTTTGGGGGCCCATTTCAGAACAGCTTTAAGTTTATGATCTAATTTCAGCTTTTTCATGTCCTCTTTGGCCAGTTCACTGACAGTGCCCGGGAGCACTCGTCCACATTCTAAACGTGTTTACATCTAATATTCAGGGACAGCGATGTGTTTTTAATATTGTAACAGCAGTAGCTCACTACTATGACTGCAAATATTCACTGTGACACCTCCGTTTCTATATGTAAGGTCCTTTTCTGATCCCCCAAAAACTTTTTTATATGGCTGTTGCATGAAACAAACATTTCTCTGCAAAATGCCTGTAACAGACTCTCACTCATCACCCACATTAACATTAAAAGAAAACCATATTTAAAACAATCTGTTTAAGAATTATTCAAAGTAATCGCGGCACAGTTCCAGAGTACCAAATAGGCAAAGCAAGAACCGGCCTATGGGCCCCACTCCTTTTAGGGGCCCTACAACAACAGATCAAAACACAACTTAACCAGAAACATCAGATTCACATAACAGTTAGTCTCTTAAAAGCGCATCTTCTGGCAGCTTGTAAAAAAAAAATAATAATTAGCTGTATTGAGTATTAGGAGATAATTTGCGAGGGGGCCCCGAAATTTCGACTGACTCCGCAGAGTTTAATCCTGCACGGTCAGGGCTATACTCTCTGCAGAACAGACCTGCCTCTATCAGGGGACACCTGAAAGACTGGGGCCCTGGGCCAGAGCCCACTTTGCCCATGCCTTAAAACATCTCTGATGTAATGTTGTACTCATAAGACTACTTACAGCTAAAGCGCACACACAAAACATCCAGGACAACATAATATCCAAAAAAAAAAAACATACGCACAGGGCTGGACTGGCTGTAGCGGGCACCGAGCATTTCCCCGGTGGGCCGGGTTTGTGCCTGTGGGGGACGGTTTTGTGACTGGGGCTGGTTTTGCAGCAGCGCTGCAATATCGCTCCCCTGTAACAATAACAGGTGCCCCCGCCCTCCCAACCCCCCCGCTCCCAGGGCTGGTTGCTGTTCTCAGTCCGGCCCTGCTTACGCACATACCATATAGACAGGTATCAACATGCCCACAACATCACCCAAAATACAATGCCTAAACAGAGCTCGTAACAACCAGCCAACACCATGCAGCTAGGGGGGCGCTGGACAGTCATGGCTGCGCTGTAAGAAGGCTCCCGCCGACCCGGGTGGATTTTTACACATAACCGCCATCCTGGTCCACTTACTTGAATAAATTCACCTCCTACGGGCAGCGGAACATATTCGGCTGCCAGGACGCTGCTTTTGAAGCCCCTACTACACTGCTGTGCGACGTGGTGAGTTGCGGACATTTGGTGGGCGGACAAGGAGACGGAGAAGCTGGTGAGCCCACTGGCGGCCTGTCATCACGCGAGGCCGGGGATTTATAGGCCTGGTTCGGCGCTACCTGTGGTTCTGGGCGGCGGCTGGGCTCTCGGCAGCGAGACGAGGCCCACAGGTGGGGAGCAGACCCTTGCTGTTGTCCGGACCGAGCAAGTGAGAATGCCGGCGAGGGGATCTGGAGCGCTGTTGCGGTGGGTGCCCGTGCTTCAGGAAAAGACGTGGGGAAAATGGCGCACGGCCCGGGACCCGACCACGAACACTGAGCAGTGAGCTAGAAGGTACCGGTGGGCGCCGGGTGAGACCGGCTATATGCCTTAAGACCCAGGGCCAGGCTTCACGGCAGGACACAATTGCGGGAGGAGCATATTGATAGCGGCGATGGCCTAGTGGACATTAGCACTACTAGTGGAGCCTCAGGACGCCATTTTGAAGGACAGAAGCTGCACCCGTGCATGGCGGCCATTTGCTAACAACACCATCGCCTCGGTTTCCTGCTATAGATACAGCTTGCCTCCATGCTTGATGGATTGTGCTAAAGCTTCGCAGCCCGGCCACTGACCTCGCGCCCAGAGGGGGGATAAGTACACTGCGGACCTAGGGGGCAGATACTGTGCGTGGAGGGAGAAGACGAGAGCGGAAAGGCTTCCCTGCTGCGCCTACCTCATTGTTTTTGCGTGGGGTGTGCGCCAACCCGTTCTGCGGCACATTATGGGTCAAACCGAGCCCAAGCAGGCGAAGCTGTCTTTTGATGCCAGAAAGGCAACTGACTCCAGCTCCAAAGACAGGTCGGACCTGGACCCCCCAGAAGCACGGGATGAAGACTGGAAGGCCCTCCTGATAGGAATGCAACAGAGCCTCACCTCCATGGACTCCAAAATGGATGCCATGAACAGTCGGTTGGACAAAGTAGTGGAGAAACTGGATCAGCATGAGGAGCGAATTAAGGAGGCAGAACAAAGAGTGTCAACGCTGGAGGATGGGGCAGGCACGACTAAGCAACACATGCCGCAGATGGATACATTATTAAAAGGACATTGCGGACAAAAATGAGGAGTTGGAAGCGCGTTCCCGGAGGAACAATGTAAGGGTGCTGGGCCTTGCCGAATCGACAAACACTGGCAGACTTGAGGACTTTATGGAACGGCTGCTGGGGTAGCTATTTGGCAAATACTCTTTCTCTGCCCATATGACTATTGAGAGGGCACACAGATCCCTGGCGACGCGACCTCCTCCAGGAGCACCACCTCGGCCGGTGATAGTGAGATTCCTGAAATACCGTGATACTGTTCTACGCCTGGCCCGCGAGAAGAGGGAAGTGCGCTACGACACCACCACCTTGGCCTTCTATCCCGATTTTACCCAGGCTGTGCAGGAGGCCCGCCGAAAGTTCACTGCCATGAAGAAAAAGCTGCAGGCCAAAGAGATCACATATGCTATGCTTTATCCTGCGAGATTGAAGATCAACCACCGAGGGCGCCAGCACTTCTTCACCTCCCCCCAGCAAGTTGAAGATTATTTGAAGTGAGATCGTAGCTCAGAGTTGAGGGAAGAAGCCGCCCGGAGGAGAACCAGATCCCACTCTCCCCTGTCGGATCCTGGCTGATGTACTGTCCCTGAGCAGCGGGCTTCATAGCCCTGTGGTGTAAAGACCCCTACCAGCTGCACCGAGTTGGTGAAGTACTATTGTTGTTGTTTGAATGTTTCGATAAATATTGCCGCCTGGGCACTCGCCGTCGCCCCGTCATAGTGTAGCCCATGTTCATCGGGGGAATGGATGGGTGAAATAGTGGGGAGGAGTGAAGTGCGGGAGCCCCTAGTGGTCCCCTTTGGAGGGCATTCCCCTGAGTTAGAGTTTGAATCCAGCCAATATGGATGGGATGAATGTTGAAGTGATGAATGAATGGGTGGGGGGGGGGACATTCCTGGCAAGTTGGGGGTGCCGGTGGGGGGTAGGGAGTTGGAAGAGCGGGCTCAGGCACACTATGGGATTGGGCACTGGGGGCATGATTATTGCAACAGATTGATTGTGTTGAGTATGACTCATGGCCAATAGCAACAGAGCTCCTGATGGGCTGAATGTGGTCTCCTGGAACATTAGGGGCCTGAATGACCCACGTAAGAGGAGGCAAGTGTTAGGATACTTAGACCGCCATCAGATTCATATCGCCCTGTTACAGGAGACACACCTCCCCCCTGGCGGGACGACTCCCTTTGCCTCACGCTGGGCCTCTCACAGCTGCTTTGCTCCCTACTCCAGTTATTCCAGAGGGGTTGCCATCCTTATTAAGAAGGGAGTGAGATTTGTTCAGGGAGGTATGGCTCTTGACTCTGAAGGAAGATACTGTTTGCTGTGGTAAAGGCTGAACTCACGACGATGCGATAGCAAATCACTATGGTCCTAATATAGATGACGTTCACCCCCTTCTGGTGCTTAGAGGAAAACTTAGCACGCTAGGATTCACTTATGTCCTATGGGGGGGATTTTAACACTGTTGTAGATCCCAAATTTGACCGTTCCCATGCTGTAGCAGTCCATTCACTACAGAGCATTTTAGAGTCAGAGTATTTGTTGGATACATGGCGTCACCTGCACCCCTCCAAGAGAGAAGGCACACACCACTCGGCAGTGCATAACATGTGGGCCAGACCAGATTATGTATTGGTGGCACTGGGAACGGCGCACTGGATAGTCAAAGCAATGCATTTGGCCCGCACATACTCGGACCACTCCCCTGTCCTAGTGACGCTCCACCCTCCGGTAGATCTTTCCCCCTTCCTGGGGTGGAAATTGAATCCACGTCACTTACAGGATCCAGTGTTCAAGACGGAGATGGAGCTAGACATTCAAGATTTTTTTGCTAGAAACATTAACTCAGTTGCTAGCCTAACAACGGTGTGGGAGGCATTTCAAGTGACAGTACGGGGTTTGGTGCTTGGCTAAGGGAGGTGGTATAATTAGGGACCTTCGGCGGGACCTACACAAACTAGAAGGGGAACTGAAAATACTGGAAAAGGAAATAGGTGATGGGAGAGACTCTGAGGAACTGTGCGCCAAAGTGAGAGAGAACATTTCAGAGTATGAGGAAGCAGCGAACAGGGAATGCAAACTTTGTGGTAAGCACTACGTGGCCCGAGTGTATGGCGAGGGGGATAGACCAGGTAAAGCATTGGCTGGCGCTATTCGAGCCCCTAGGTTTCAGAACTATGTTGCTGAATTACAAGATGAATGGGGGAGTGTGTGCCGGAACCTCCCCAATCAAATGGACATATTGATGAGGTTTTACACAAAGCTTTGTACATCGCAAAAGGGGGACTCCACTGGACCTTAGCGGCTATCTGAAAGACATAGCGTTGGCGTGGCTTGGAGACACGCAGAGTACGTTTTTACCTCGTCAACCTCTAGGTCAAGTGCTAACGGAGGTTATCATGTCTATGTCGTCAGGGAAGGCGCCTGGTTCGGATGGGCTTCCTATAGATTTTTACAAGGCCTTTGTGACCACACTAGCTCCTGTCCTTAAAGCAGTGTTTTATGCAGCATTGGAGGAGGGGTATTTGACAGCCACAATGAGGGAGGCACAAATATTGTCACTGTTAAAGCCCGGTAAATCCCCGCTGCTCTGCAAATTCCTATAGGCCTTTATCGCTACTCAATAGTGATACCAAAATCCTGGCTAAGGTGTTCACGACGCAGCTTAATTTACTTTTAGAAAAATTGGTTTTACCTGACCAAGCGGGCTTCGTGCCCCATCAGGCTACAGCTCATAACCTATGAACTTTTTTGGCAGTCCTGCAAGACATTGACCCAAAGAGCGCGGCGGTGGCAGTCTTTCAGGACGCAACCAAAGCGTTCTATTCAGTCGAATGGGACTACCTGATAGGGGTACTTCACCACACGGGGCTGCCTTTTTCCTTTGTTAATTGGATTAAGGTGCTGTACACCCAGCCATGCGCCAGAGTTCTCCTTAATGGCTCTAGATCTGCAAGATTTCCGGTTGCCAGAGGCACACAGCAGGTGTGCCCACTCTCAGCAGTTTTATTTGCCCGAGCAATAGAGCCCCTTGCTGCGAAGCTGCGACAGCACCACAACCATAGTAGCCTCATATATCCATCCAGGCAGCTGGTAGTGTCGCTTTATGGCGATGATAGAACGTTGTATGTTCACAAGCCTCAGGATAATTTAAACCCAATACTGAGGGAAATTACTAAGTTCGGTGCAGTGGCTGGAGTGCAAATAAACTGGAACAAATCTGCGGTCTTCCCCTTGACCTGCCACACTGAGCCACACCTGCTGGACTATCCACTGAAATGGGAGGTGGATGACTTTAAGTATTTAGGCATCTATGTCACCAGGGACCGGGATGCTTTACTGAGGATTAATTATGGGAAGGCTATGGACAAGGTGACGGATAACGTCTCCAAATGGGTTAAACTACCTCTTTCAATGCCAGGGAGGATATAGTTGATTAAAATGAACATACTCCCGAAGTTTTTGTATTTATTCATAAACATTCCGTACTTCCCCGGAGCCTTCTTTTTTCATACGCTTAATTCCCAGCTAATTCGCCTTATTTGGGGGGGGGATGCAGGCTCGACTGAAATTAACTACGCTTATGCTGCCATACCGCGAGGGCGGGTTTGACGTCCCCAATTTTGAACAATACTATTATAGTGCGAAGGCACATTTTCTGGTATACTGGTTTCACCCTCCCCCGTATATGCCTCACCTCACGGTCGAGGATAGCTACATGGCCCCTACTCCTACATCAGAGTACGTGTATATGCCCACTAGGGAGCGACACGGCGACCCCTCCACAGTAGACTGCACAGTCAGGGCGTGGAATTGGTTAGCGAAAGCGGAGGCTGCACACCTGATGTACTCCCCTAGAGTGCCCTTGAGCCACTGCCCGTTGTTGCCAGTCACTAAAGGAGAAGATTTGCCAGCGTATGCTAGATCGACAAACTGGCTACATGGGGTGACCTATATATTGGAGGGAAATTCCGCATGAAAGAACAGTTTTTTGGAGGTCACGAACCTTCCTTTATGGATGTGTTCCTTTACACGCGCTTGATGCAGAGCGCTAGGGCTTACACCGCGGGGTTCCCGCAGGAACCGGAAACGTTTGCGTCATTACACTTAATGGTGCAGCCTGAAGCCCCCACACATGTCATTTCCGTGTTGTGTAAGCGGGTGCGCAGTGCACCACCTGCCCAACCTGTTCGAGCCTGCGGGGAATGGAATGCAGACCTAGACAGCCCCCTTACGGATGAGCAGTGGGAAACAGCCGGTCTTCAAACTGAAGTTATATACGGTAGCTGCATACTTCGGTTGGTGCACTATAAATTCTATTTCAGGACAGGAGGCTCCGATTATGCTTAGTCTCATTTCTTTACTGACACATAGCAGCCAATCACATTACAGTAAAGAAAAAACAGAAATACGTCACCCATGAACCCAGGGCAACCATAGAGTACACCCATAGTATATAAACAGTCTCAGAGGTAACCACTTCCTCTTTCTTTGCTGCTCCGCAGCCAGTTAAGTGCAAACTTGTTATTCTATTACTGTTTAACTTGTGTTGTATGTTTAAATTCATACCGCTTTGTGCGCGCTGTGTGCTGTTGCTTTGGCGCTTATTTCGCGCTCTTGCTGCCGTCTTGGTAGTTTAAATTTTCCTCGGCCGGCGCGTCGGTGGGAGCGTGTGTCACCTCCCGGGGTCGGGCACTTGCTGCCGTTTGTCCCGTTTTTGGTGGAGGGAGTTGGGGACTGTCCTGCCTCGCGCACGTTCAGCGCGAGCAGGCTCCTTGGCTGTCGGGCGAGCCGAGTGTCTGCGCATGCGCGACCTTTGTCCCCAAGGGCTTTTCCTCGCGCAGCTGTGTTTTTCTGTCAACACAGCGCCGGCTCTTGAACGCGTCTGTTGACGTATACGCCCACTGCCTGTCAGCTAGTCCCGTTTAGACGCCGGAGCTTGGAAAAAGGTCCCGGTTGCAAATTCGCATAGGCTTTGCCTAGAGTGGTTATTTTTTGGTCGGCAAGCCTCCCTCCACGCTCTATATCTTGTATTCTACGCAGTTTTTTCTGCTTTAACTTGCTGACTGTGAGGTTTTTCACTCCCTCAGACTGTGTCACTGACATACCAGATTCCTTGTCACCTGGTGGGCTGATTTCACACACTTCCAGTGTATCATGAGTGGCTCCTATTATTTTGAGGAGGAAGGTGACTTTGAGGAGGAGGGGTCTGACTTTTTTGAGCAGGACCTGGTTGAGGCACTGGACAAAGGGGTACAACTCTCTATGAATAGGGCAATGGCTCGCGCCATTACACCCCTGAAGCGCCATTTGACGCAATATGCGCAACAGCAAGGTTGGCTTCCTTCCAAGAAGTCCTCATCTCCTGGTAATCCCCATTCTTCGGACTTTCGGAAGTTGGCTCGGTCATTGTCCTCTAAATCCAAGGCTGTCCCTGTACTGGTAGAGAGCGACGACCATGATGCTTCCTCCTCCTCGTCGGAGGTTTTGCCTCCTCCCCCCAAAAAACGTAAATGTAAAGAACATTTTGTGGACGCCTCCTCTCGGCCTCCTGTTTTAACTTTTGAGCCTGAGGATATTGTGCACCCGAATTCTTCCGCCTGGCTTCCCTCCCCGGCTGTGGCTGAGTATGTTCAGCAGTATATCAGGCATCCTTTTGATAAAGATGTGCGGGCGCGTCTTCGCTCAGAGTGTCCGCGGCCAGATTTGGCGGATAACCTGGCGGACACGCCGGAGGTCGACCCTACCATTCTAACGTACATGACAAAATTTTCAAAGGACCCCAAGAAAGGTCTGGACCGTTCCTGGCGGGCTTGTCAGGATAAAGTTTTGGACCTCCTAGGTCCTATCACAAAACTGTTGGATCTGGGCTTCCGTGCCAAGGAAGCGTCTTCCACTGTTGATCCTGACGAGCTCATTCAGTGGGCACAGCGAGCCGTCTGCTTTTTAGGGAACGCCAACTGTGCCCTCTCAAGTGAACGTCGGCGTTCTATTCTTCTGAAACTGGACCCGAAATTGTCTGAACTTTCTTCCTCGGAGGCAGGGGCTGCTGCTCAAGGTCTTCTTTTTGGTCAATCCTTCTTGAAGGAGCTCACCCATTTTGTCAGCACTTTTAGTAGTATTGATAAGGCACAGGCCACCTTAAAACGGGCCATGCGTCCGGTTTTTAACAAGGCCGGACGAAACAGGGGACGCTCGTCCGGCCGTGGTCAATACCAACCCACTCAACGTGGGTACCAGTCCCATAAGGGAGGCCAGCAGGATTCCAGTTATGCCCAGCGGTCTAACTTCTACCCTTCCAGGAAAGGACGTGGGCAGTTCAAGAAAGGAGGTTCAGGTGGCTACTCCGGCGGACGTCAAGATTCCGCCACTTCAGGTGAGACTTCTTCCTGCATGCAGTGTTGTTCTGGGGGGCAGGATTCGCCATTTTCTAGCCAATTGGCGCGCAATCTCAGGCGATGCTTGGGTGCTGGAAACGGTTCAGGGATTCAAAATCGAATTCTATCATCCCATTCACCAATCTCGTCCTCCCTTCCCTCTTCACTTCTCAAAGGAAAGTCAGGAGTTCATCACAGAGGAACTCAAGTCTCTGGTCTTGAAGGGGGCCATTGTGCCGACAGTCCGCCATCCGCAGGGATTTGCCAGTTCGATTTTTCTGGTGGACAAGAAGGGAGGAGGTTCACGGTTGGTCCTCAATCTGAAGGATTTCAATGCGGGGGTAGTTTACAGACACTTCAAGATGGAGGGTATCCATCTGTTGCGAGACCTCTTGAGGGAACGGGATTGGATGGTTCGTCTGGACCTCAAAGATGCTTACCTTTCGGTCCCGATCTTCCGTCCCCATCGCCGTTTTCTGCAGTTTCAGTGGCAGGGGACTTGGTATCAGTATCAAGTCCTCCCCTTCGGCCTTTCGTCGGCGCCGTGGTGCTTCACGAAACTGTTGCGTCCTGTAGTGGAATCGCTCCGCAGTCGTGGGGTTCGTTTGATCATTTATTTGGACGACATCCTCCTTCTGGCGGATTGTCCGGTCAGACTAATGACTCATCTGGACTGGACCATAGACCTTCTCCAGTCCCTCGGGTTTCTGGTGAATGTTCCCAAATCTGTTCTTCATCCTTCTCAGGTCATCGATTTCTTGGGGTTCAGAGTCAACTCCATCACTTGTCAGCTGCTGCTGCCCCAGCAGAAGATTCGCTATATCAAGAAGGAATTGAATTCCATTATCTCGAGTCCGACTGTGTCATTGAGGTTGTTAGCACGAGTAGTCGGGCTTTTGGCGTCTTCCCTGCAAGCAATATTTCCAGCCCCGCTACATTATCGGGCCCTTCAACGTCTGAAGATTCAGCATCTTCAGCGTGGCCTCCGGTATTCCGATTTGATTCCTCTCTCGGAGGAGGCCAGATTGGAGATGCAATGGTGGTTGGATCACATGGAGGCCTGGAACGGCAGGGCCCTCTTCGGCTCCTCTCCGGAGATTGTGATCGAATCGGATGCCAGTCGTTGGGGCTGGGGAGCCCGTTGCGGTCCGGTCTCGATGGGGGGACGGTGGTCTCCGCGGGAACTTTCACTCCACATCAACTGTTTGGAGTTGCTGGCGGGGTCATTTGCGATCAAATGCCTGTCGCCTCTTCAGTCCCACTGCTGCATCCTTCTCCGGATGGACAATGTCTCCGCAGTGCGTTACATCAACAAGCTGGGGGGAACTCGGTCGCGATTGTTGGCAGAGATTGCCAAGGAGTTCTGGCATTATTGCCTCCAGCACAAGATCACTGTTATTGCAGAGTACCTTCCCGGGTCTCGCAATCTTGTGGCGGACTGGAACTCCAGACATCTGAGGGACTTCAGCGACTGGAGACTCCATCCCAGGGTGTTTCGCCAACTGCTTCGCAGCTGGGGGCCGTGTCTGATCGACCTCTTTGCGTCCCGGCTCAACACCCAACTTCCCCAGTTCTTCAGCTGGCGACCGGATCCGGAAGCCCTGGCCACCGATGCTTTCCTCCAGACATGGCCGACGTCCCTCTGTTATGCGTTTCCCCCATTCATGATGCTCCCGAGGGTTCTGGCCTATGTGACGCGCTTTCAGGCGGAATTGATTCTGATTGCCCCTCTCTGGAGGGCTCAGCCATGGTTCCCTGTTCTTCTGGAGATGGCATGCGACCTGCCCTTTCTTCTTCCTCAGAGGGCGAATCTCCTTCTAGATCCATTGCAGAATCCGCATCCCCTGGTTCAGTCCGGTTCCCTCCTTCTCCTGGCGTGGCGAATTTCGGGGAACGTTGGACGGTGCCAGGCCTTTCTGAGGACGCTGCCAGATTCCTCAGCAACGCCTGGGCCCCTAACACTCACAAGCGCTACAGAAGTTCCTGGAAACGTTGGAGTGATTGGTGTACTCAACGGCAAGTTGATCCCACATCGGCTGATATCTCTTTGATATGCAATTTTTTGTCCTCTCTGTCCACCTCTTCGGGTTTGGCTTATTGCACAGTCAACAATTTCCGTTCCGCCATTTCGGCGGGTCATCTTCCTGTCGATGGCAAGCCAGTTGGGGAACATCCTCTCGTAGCCAAAATTCTGAAAGGTATTCGTATGGCTACTCCTCCTAAGCCTAGATATGTTTCCCTATGGGACGTTTCTGTGGTACTACGTTTTCTGGAGGCTTGGCCGGTTAATTCCTTATTGACTCGTAAGCAACTTTCAGCCAAGCTTACTATGTTACTGTGTTTGCTTTCCTGCAAACGCATTTCTGACGTCCGCGCTCTAGATCTAGCGGGTCGTAGTTTCACGCCTGAGGGTGTTTCCTTTCGCCTTTCCCGGCGCACTAAAACTAACACGGAGATCATTTCGTATCCTTCTTTTCCGGCTCGACCTAACCTTTGTGTGGTTCAATGCCTTAAGGATTATGAGGTGAGTACTTCTCTTCATCGATCTGATATGCAGGGTCAATTGTTGATTGCTTTGCAAAACCCCTTTCGCCCCGTTGCTCCAGCCACTTTGGCCCGTTGGGTAAGATGGCTTATGGAGGAAGCGGGCATTGATGTTTCTGTTTTTGGTGCTCACTCGGCTCGGGGAGCCATGGCCTCTAAGGCTTTTTCATTGGGGGTCTCTTTATGTGACATTATGAAAGCTGCTGACTGGTCCTCAGATTCTGTGTTTAAGACATTTTATTTCAAGCCTGTTCCTACTGTTGCTTCTGTTGTGGTGGATGAGCTTTGAACAAGCATAATCGGAGCCTCCTGTCCTGAAATAGAATTCAAAATTTGCTAACATTCGTGACAAGAATTTTCAATTCTATTAAGGACAAGGAGGCGAGGATTATCCCACCCGTTGTATATGCATGTATCTATTATATTGTTACTATGCAATGCTTCATAGATCTTTCCTAATGAAATGTAATGAATGCTTTGGTTTTTTCTCTACCCACCCTTTATTTGCTCATGATTACACAGGATGTGTATTACGGCTTTGTGTCTCTTTTCAGGCTCTGATCCCAAGTGAGGTTCCTCCGGCTCCGCCCTTGTGGAAGTTCTGCTGCGAGTTTCTACTCCTCGTTGGCCTGCTTCTGTTCCTGTGGCTTTTGGAAGTTCCTCCGCCTCCTCGTTCGGATTTTGGTCCTTTCGGATGATGTTCTCCTTGGTTTTCTGATGTTTAATTGGTTCTTCCCACTGGATTTTGGACAAAGAAAGAGGAAGTGGTTACCTCTGAGACTGTTTATATACTATGGGTGTACTCTATGGTTGCCCTGGGTTCATGGGTGACGTATTTCTGTTTTTTCTTTACTGTAATGTGATTGGCTGCTATGTGTCAGTAAAGAAATGAGACTAAGCATAATCCTCGCCTCCTTGTCCTTAATAGAATTGAAAATTCTTGTCACGAATGTTAGCAAATTTTGAATTCCTTCACCGACTTGATCATACCCGGCGCACCTTCATAAGATTCACCTTAGGGAGGATGACAGATGTCTGCGGTGTGGTCAGGAGGAGGCAGATTTTATGCATTTAGCCTGGAGAGCCCATCCCCCAGTAGCTTCTTTCTGGGAGAAGGTATTTACAAGGTTGACTAGCATGGTGGGCAAGACGCTGGCGCCGACCCCTCTGAGTTTCCTGCTGGGCTTGGTGGGGGACATACAAACACCACATAAACAGTTCCTCGCTCTTGGCATTCTCATAGCACGACGTCAAGTGGCCTGTAGATGGGGTAGAGGGAGAGCCCCTAAATTTAAAAGGATTGGCTACACGACATGTCCACCTGGCAGGAATACCTACATGTGTATGCAGAGCAACTACAGAGGAGGTCGGGACCCCGAGATATATGGGGCCCTTTGACTCCTTATTTGCTGAGGCAGGGGAGCGATGAGGAACAAACTGAGGGCGGCACGCAAGGGGAGTGAGCGTGAAGTGCCTTGCGGCTGGATGGGTGTGGGAGTGCGGGGGAGGGGTGAGGGACAACTGTAGAAGATGGGAAGGTAGAAGTATCACAGACTCGAATATGTGGATGGCCGAGGACCGAGAGACTACTACTCGCTTGGCGAGTGGACTATCGAACATTGCGGCCATATTGCTGGACTGTGTTCTCCCAGGTGTGCCGGAGGGGGAGGGGGGGACGTTGGGGTAAGGGGGAGTTGGGGGTGGGGAGAAGATTGTATTTGATGAGTGAATGTAAATTCTATGTCAGGACAGGAGGCTCCGATTATGCTTAGTCTCATTTCTTTACTGACACATAGCAGCCAATCACATTACAGTAAAGAAAAACAGAAATAGGGCAACCATAGAGTACACCCATAGTATATAAACAGTCTCAGAGGTAACCACTTCCTCTTTCTTTGCTGCTCCGCAGCCAGTTAAGTCTATTTACCTTCTAATGCTTATATTGCTGTTGTAAATCTTATTGTTATGATTGTTTGTGCACTTGCCTTATCTTGCGCTGCTTTCTGATACCTGCGCGCGGCTTGTGTATGCTTTGTGGTCCGCCTTTCGGTGTGCTGGTACTGTTTTCGCGTCCGTTTTCGGCGCGTTTGTTGGGAGCGCGTTGCTCGCCTCCCAGTGCCTGGCCGTTTGTGCCGGTCGCTTTCGGTGGAGCGGGAGCAGGGGTCCGCGGTTCGCATTGGGAGCGCGAGCGCTCTCGAGCCGGTGTTGTTCAGTGGCATTTCAGCGTCGCGCATGCGCGCTGCTTTATTTCCGGCTCGAGGCATTTTTTCTTCACACGCCCTCCTGCCGGTTGAGTGAAGGACCGCTGTTAATCTGCGCTCAAGCCCACAGCCCTGAACTTTTGACCCCGCTTGACGCCGGAGCTCAGGAAAGAGCTTCGGTTGTATTTCATTGTGCATAGGCTCTGCCTAGAGTGTTTTTTGACGGCAGGCTTTCTCCCTCCACATTCAAATTGTTTTTTGCATCGAGTTTTACCTCGGTTTAAGCCTGCTTTGGGGTTCACACTCCCCCTTTACTGGTATCTAAGATACTCCATATATTACTACAGTCTTGTGGGCATTGACTTTTGCATATTGTTGCAATGGCTGAGTATTATGAAGAAGATGAAGACTGTTATTATGATGAGGAGGAAGATACTTCTCTTGAATATGACTTAGTGGAGGAGTTGGATAAAGGTGTTCAACTTTCAGTTAACAAGGCACTGGTAAGGGCCATTAATCCCCTTAAACGCCATCTTAATGAATATGCCATTCAACAGGGCTGGTTGCCTCCTTCACAAAAATCCGCAAAGTCTCCTGGTAACCCTCACAAATTAGATTTTCAGAGACTGGCGAAGGTTTTATCTTCAGACAAACCCAAGTCTTCTGCGTCTCTTTATGCGGAGGAGTCAGACCATGGTCAAGCCTCTTCAGGTCATGACTCTCCTCCTAAAAAGCGTCTCCGCAAGGAGCATTTTGTTGACGCCTTTGAGCGTCCCCCCCTTCTCAATTTCGAACCTGAGGACATTGTCCATCCAAATTCCACGTCATGGCTGCCCGCTCCAGCGGTGGCAGCTTACCTGGAGGCGCATGTTCGCCAACCCTTTGAGGCGCCTGTCCGGGCTCAGCTTCGCTCCGAGTGCCCGAGGCCTGACCTGGCAGACCATATTGCTGAAACCCCGGAGGTGGACCCTATGATGGTCACCTACCTTAAAAAATATTCTAAAGACCCCAAGAAAGGCCTGGACCGCTCCTGGCGGTCTTGTCAAGACAAGCTAATGGACATGTTGGGTCCCCTATCCAAGATCCTGGACCTAGGTTTCAAGGCCAAGGAAGCCTCGGCGACAGTTAACCCTGACGAGCTAATCGAATGGGCACAGAGGGCCGTATGCATGTTTGGGAACGTTAATTGTGCCATTTCAGCAGAACGTCGTCGATCCATTCTCCTGAAACTGGATCCAAAGTTGGCGGAGCTGGCCACCTCTGAGGCAGGTCCAGAGGCGCAGGGTCTTCTTTTTGGCCAGCCTTTTCTAAAGGAGTTGACTAAGTTTGTCTCTGCCTTTAGCGGCATTGATAAGGCACAAGCTTCCTTGCGCCGGGCCATGCGTCCGGTTTTCACCAAGGCCGGACGACAAAGGGGACGGTCGTTCGGCCGTGGATCTCAGCAACAGTCCCAGAGGGGTGGATCGCAGCATCGTGGTGGCCAATACGACTCTGGCTACTCCACCCGCGCAAACTTTTATCCTTCCAGAAAAGGAAAAGGCCAGTATGGCAAAGGACGTTCCGGTGGTCATCAGGGACAATACCAAGATTCCCACCCTACAGGTGAGCCTGATTCATGCATGCGATGTGATGTTGGGGGGTCGCATTCAATTTTTCCTGCAGAATTGGCGCATGCTCTCCGGCGATGCTTGGGTGCTACAAACTGTTCAGGGGTTCAGAATAGAATTCTATCACCCGATGCATCAGACTTGTCCCCATCCTTGTCTGCGTTTTTCTCTTCAGGATCAGGTTTGTCTCTCCGAGGAGATAGACTCTCTTCTGAAAAAAGGGGCGGTGATTCCAACCACCCGTCATCCGAAGGGGTTTGCCAGTTCTGTCTTTCTGGTCGAGAAAAAAGGGGGCGGTGCTCGTCTTGTTCTCAACCTGAAAGACTTCAACGGCGGAGTCGTCTATCGTCATTTCAAGATGGAGGGCATCCATCTGTTGAGGGATCTCCTTCGAGAAGGGGATTGGATGGTCAGACTGGACCTCAAGGATGCTTATCTTTCGGTTCCGATTTACAAACCTCATCGCCGTTTTCTCCAGTTTCTCTGGCAGGGAGTCTGGTACGAGTATCAGGTTCTCCCGTTCGGTCTTTCGTCAGCACCATGGTGCTTCACGAAGCTGTTGAGACCAGTTGTGGAACATCTTCGGTCACTGGGTGTCAGGTTGATTATTTATCTGGACGATATTCTCCTTATGGCGGATTGTCCTCTCAAACTTCTTCAACATCTGGAATTATCCATCACTCTTTTACAGTCTCTGGGGTTTCTAATCAATGTCCAGAAATCGGTTTTGGTTCCAGCCCAGCGTATCGATTTCCTGGGCTTTCAGATCGACTCGGTTACTTGTCAACTTCTCTTGCCCAACCAAAAGATGCGTTATATCAAGAGAGAGTTGACGTCTGTTATTTCCAGACCGACTGTGTCGTTGAGGTCGTTGGCGCGTGTAGTCGGTCTGCTGGCGTCATCCATTCAGGCGATTTTTCCGGGTCCCCTACATTACAGGGCAATGCAGCGCCTGAAAATTCTTCATCTCCGGAAAGGCCTCGGATATTCCGATCAGATTCCTCTTACGGAGGAGGTCCGGTGGGAGATGCAGTGGTGGTTGGACCACATGGAGGCCTGGAACGGCCGAGCCCTCTTCGGTGTGTCTCCGGATCTGGTGATCGAATCCGATGCCAGTCGGTGGGGCTGGGGAGCCCGTTGCGGCTCGGTCTCGACCGGGGGTCGTTGGTCCCCTCAGGAATTGAAACTTCATATCAACTGTCTGGAGCTCCTAGCGGGTTCCTTTGCGATCAAATGTTTTTCTCCCCTACAGACCAGTTGTTGTGTCCTTCTCCGGATGGACAATATCTCGGCAGTCCGCTATGTGAACAAACTGGGCGGGACCAGGTCCAGAATCCTGGCGGAGATCGCCAAAGATTTTTGGCACTTCTGTCTGCAGAAAAAGATCACTGTTATTGCGGAGTACCTTCCGGGATGCCGCAATCAGATAGCGGACTGGCACTCCAGGCACCTTCGGGATTACAGCGATTGGAGGCTGCATCCCCGGGTCTTCCGTGCTCTCCATCGGCGTTGGGGTCCTTGCCAACTAGATCTCTTTGCCTCACGCCTCAATGCGCAACTTCCGCATTTTTACAGTTGGAGGCCGGACCCTCAGGCTCTGGCCACGGATGCCTTTCTCCAGCAGTGGCCATCGACCCTCTGTTATGCCTTCCCTCCATTTCTAATGATTCCCAGGGTATTGGCCTACTCCAAACGATTTCAGACGGATCTGATTCTGATTGCCCCTCTCTGGAGGGCTCAAGCGTGGTTTCCGGTCCTTCTAGAAATGTGTTCGGCCCCACCGTTTCTCCTTCCCCCATTGTGGAATCTCCTGTTGGACCCTCTCGGAGGTCCTCATCCCCTGATCCTCTCAGGCTCCCTCCCTCTTCTCGCGTGGAGGATCTCGGGGATCGCTGGTCGCTCCCAGGCCTTTCAAGCGACGCTTCCAAGCTCCTTAGTGAAGCTTGGGCTCCCAATACTCACAAACGGTATAAGGGGTCTTGGAAGCGTTGGTGTGATTGGTGTTCACAACAACAAGTTGATCCCGTTTCGGCAGATATCAGCATGATTGTTAATTTCTTGGCCTCCTTAGCCACCTCTGGTCTGGCTTATTCGACTATCAACGGTTTCCGGTCTGCTATCTCGGCGGGTCATGCCCACATAGATGGGAAACCCGCGGGTGAACATCCTTTTGTTTCCAGGTTGCTTAAAGGAGTTCGTTTTGCAAAACCTCCCACCCCTAAATATGTTACCTTGTGGGATGTTTCTGTTGTCCTCAGATTTTTGGAGGCCTGGCCTTCCAATGCTTCCTTATCTCGCAAGCAGCTTTCTGCAAAACTGACTATGTTGCTATGTTTGGTCTCTTGTAACTCGTGTCGGATGTGCACGCTTTGGATCTGGCGGGTCGCAGCTTCACTCCTGAAGGAGTTTCCTTTCGTCTCTCCAGACGTACCAAATCTAATACGCCTTCTATTTCTTATCCTTCTTTCCCTTCTCACCCCAACCTTTGTGTGGTTCAATGCCTGAAGGATTATGAGGTGAGTACTGCTTCTTTGCGCTCAGACATGCAGGGTCAACTGCTGATTGCATTACAAAAGCCTTTTCGCCCTGTTTCTCCAGCTACCTTGGCGCGCTGGGTGCGGGTGCTTATGTCTGAAGCTGGAATTGATGTTTCTGTGTTTGGCGCACACTCTGCACGTGGAGCGATGGCGTCCAAAGCTTATTCCATGGGTGTTACTCTGTTTGATATCATGAAGGCTGCAGATTGGTCATCTGCTTCTGTGTTTAAAACTTTTTACTTTAAGCCTATCGATAGTGTTGCTTCTGTGGTGGTAGATCAGCTTTAAAAAAGCATAATCGGAGCCTCCTGTCCTGACATAGAATAAAAAATTTGCAAACATTCGTGACAAGAATTTTCAATTCTATTAAGGACTAGGAGGCGAGGATTATCCCACCCGTTGTATATGCATGTATCTATTATATTGTTACTATGCAATACTTCATGGATCTTTCCTAATGAAATGTGATGAATGCTTTGGTTTTTTCTTTACCCACCCTTTATTTGCTCATGATTACACAGGATGTGTATTACGGCTTTGTGTCTCTTTTCAGGCTCTGATCCCAAGTGAGGTTCCTCCGGCTCCGCCCTTGTGGACGTTCTGCTGCGAGTTTCTTCTCCTCGTTGGCCTGCTTCTGTTCCTGTGGCTTTTGGAAGTTCCTCCGCCTCCACGTTCGGATTTTGGTCCTTTCGAATGATGTTTTCCTTGGTTTCTGATGTTTAATTAGTTCTTCCTACTGGATTTTGGACAAAGAAAGAGGAAGTGGTTACCTCTGAGACTGTTTATATACTATGGGTGTACTCTATGGTTGCCCTATTTCTGTTTTTCTTTACTGTAATGTGATTGGCTGCTATGTGTCAGTAAAGAAATGAGACTAAGCATAATCCTCGCCTCCTAGTCCTTAATAGAATTGAAAATTCTTGTCACGAATGTTTGCAAATTTTTAATTGTGGTGCTTGCTGAGAAGCTGGCTGCTCTTTATGGAATTGTAACACATCATCCTTTGCCGAATAAAGGTTTTTGAAATAAAAAAAATAAAAAAAACACCATGCAGCTAAACTAGCAGAAATTATATGTGTTCAGCAACACAACCCACTACCTCGAGCTAATGCACTATCGTGAGAGTGCGGCTGGCAAACCAACATGATAAAGCTATTACTTGCGAGCTACCACCCCTCAACGAAATCTGGCAGTTGTCAGGAGTACAGACTGAGGAACACAGTAGAAGATATGGTGGCAGCAACATCCCTCAACAGAACACTGTTACAGTTGATTTGAGTGATTGATCTAGAGAGAGACACACATTTATTTTTCACTGAAAACAGCAAAAGGTTAAAGTGATGTTATAAATTAGCTGAACATTTCAGTTAAAATGTAATGTTTTAGACCCATAAAACCACTGAAATTCACCAGATATCGTTAACTGAAGAAACCATAACTCGCGCCTCCACCATGCAGTGTTATCAATGATGTAATTGTAGAGGTCATCAGTATTGTTATCAATGATTTCATAGAACGTGTCATGAGTAATGTAATTTGTGAGGCCTTAAGCAGTGCAAATAGAAATGCTTTGAAGAATGAAGCAGCACTGCAACTGCAGCAAACCCACCCCCTTTGTTGTGCAGACCAGTAACAACGCCATTGGTAAGTTAAAAACAAAGAAAAATATAAATTCACACGGAATACGTTTTCTAGCACAGGAGTGCTCACCTAACCCTTGCTGCGGAATCCTTCCTTGTTGGAGCCTGAAGTCGGTCCTCCCTTCCAGCCTGCCACGGACGCTGCTCCTTGCCGCACCCGCTGCGCGGGTGCCGCTGCGCGGGGGCCGCTGCGTGTCTCTCTCGCTGGGAGAGCGCGCCAGGCGAACTTGGGGGCTGAGGCGGTGAGTCATCGGCAGGGGAGAAGCGCGGCAGGGACTCGCTCTACCAGGAGTCCCTGCGTGGCAAACAACATCCGGCCAGCGCCCCCTGCTAGCCCCGCCCCCCGCCCGTCAGAGTGAGTAGTGAAAAGAGACCTCCACCTGGGCAATAGCGGGAATACGTTTTCTAGCACAGGAGTGCTCACCTAACCCTTGCTGCGGAATCCTTCCTTGTTGGAGCCTGAAGTCTGTCCTCCCTTCCAGCCTGCCACGGACGCTGCTCCTTGCCGCACCCGCTGCGCGGGTGCCGCTGCGCGGGTGCCGCTGCGCGGGTGCCGCTGCGTGTCTCTCTCGCTGGGAGAGCGCGCCAGGCGAACTTGGGGGCTGAGGCGGTGAGTCATCAGCAGGGGAGAAGCGCAGCAGGGACTCGCTCTACCAGGAGTCCCTGCGTGGCAAACAACATCCGGCCAGCGCCCCCTGCTAGCCCCGCCCCCTGCCCGCCTTCCGGGCTACTTCAGTAAGAGCAGAGACCGCTCCGCGGGACGCCCGGAGCGAAGCCCGGGCAAAGGGCGGGCCCGTTGTTGCCCGTTAGTGCCCGGTAGAGACCGGACCGGGCTACCCCCCTTGGCTTTTGCTGTCACTATTGGTACCACTCAGCGTATAGGACTCTATATATGTCCCCATGCCTGGTAGAACCAGAAGTAAAACTAAAACAGCGATGGTCGTAGCACAAGTCACCGGGCCTATAGATCAATTTATTTCCCGGGTTAATGAGACAATTGACCATAGTATTATTTTATTGGAAAAAAGAGTATCCTTGGACCTTATGAATGCCAAACGCTCGTCCTTGGGCCTTCTAGCAACTGCAAGCTCACCTGCCCAGCAATCTCTAACTAATTGCTCCCTTCCTTTACCTTCGACTGTTGCTGGTACACATACAGTCCCAAGCGCAGTTGACTTATCAGTAACTCAATCGGATTCTGACCGGTCATTACTTGATCTAGAGGTCACTCCAGACCTAGAAGCCTGCCAATCACCCGAAAAGTCAGAGTTAACTGTAGATAAACATCTCCAAGAATCAAGGGTAGGAGCCATTCCCGTATTGTCAGAATTAGGGAATACAGGATCTACCAAGAACGCGCTTAAGATTAAGAAAAAGCCTAAAACTAAAATCAGGAACCACAACCTTGTCTCACCTACCCCAAACTCTGCATCAGGCATACCTTGTTGGGTCGAAAATATGGTAATAGATCTAAAATCGGACCTTGAAGCTACGATAACGGCTCAAATTAAGCCTTTAATGTCCAAAATTGATAGACTGACATCATTAATCAATTCAAAATGGGCTAATAAGGCAAGTGGGATTGTGCCTACACAGACGCACGGGAAAACAAAAGAAGTGCCTCTGGAAAATACAACTATTAGCAAGTCTTCGAGAGATCCTTCTACTAAGGCCAAAATTTTACCAGATAACCTAGGAACAGCAACACAACATCTGACTCAAATGGGGGGAAAATCTGTTGAACCTCCCCCAACCCCTAGCGTTATTGGCCCCACCCCGGAGATGCAAACAACCTCTGGTCCAAAAAAAGTGACCAATCAACTAGCAAAGGGTTCTAAAGGTTTGGACACTAACTTGACATCAACTTCTTCCCCAAACAAGACTCAGGAATCAAAAACAAGGCCGGCTCGTTTTAAGACAATCAACTTGCCGCCGGAAGTTTCTCCCTTTGTGGTTGTATTGACGGGTGTACCACCACTGAAGGAGGGAAGAAGAGAAACTTTTGTTGAACTGAGAAATAAGTGTGCCCAGTGGCTTCAGTTGCATAAACCACTACCCATTCATATGAGTGGTGAAATACTTGCAGTTAGAAGAGGAGAGTGGGTGGGCAGAAACACCAAGACAATAGCAGGAGATGTTGTAACTGTAAACTTCAGGGATACAGGGGGAGTGAATTATATATGTAATACACCTAGCAGTGGACCTGCTACTCAAATAAATCCACTTCCCTTGTCTTACTTCTTACCCATGCCCCCAAGACAACATCCCCCTAGATTTAGCTTCCCAATTAACAGAGGGTATACACATGCTCCACACCATACTATTCATCAGTGGCAGCAACCATGGCAAGGCCCACCTCCTCCATTTGACCCCTGTGTATCCCAATTTGCCCACTGGAATAGATTCTGTGCGCTGGATGAGGTAGACTGACTTAATTCTGACGAAGCTTCCTCCATACATTTTGCCATCAATAGGGGCGAGGAGGAGGGTTCTTCAGTCACATCTCAACCCACATGCCCTAATCTCCCAACTGCGACGGCTACCAGCCTGACCAAGCTAACACCTTTTGTTCTAGAGAGGGAATGTGTAGATCCCCATAGCCTTAGAGATATCATTGGCACTAGAGGAGAAACCACCAAGGATAAAATAAAAATCCTTAGTTGGATCCTCGCGGGCATCCATAGGAAATTAGGTCTGCCCGAGTGGAGTGATTTGGTTGAAGCACATAAGATCTGCATGTTTCAGGAGACCTGGAGCACTGAACCACTCCACCGGGTTGGGTTTGTTACCTATTTTGTTCCAGCAGAGAAACCCAGGCATGGGAAGGGGCGCCCCTCGGGGGCCTCATTATTTGGGTAAGCATCTCCCTTAACTGCCGAATAACATCCAAGCAGATAAATAACTCAGATATCCTAGGCATTTCTCTGTCTAATCCCCGTAGAGGTTTGACTCTAGATCTTTACAATGTCTATGCTAGAGGTACAAAAAATGGGTGCACCTCATCTGTAATATCCGACCTTGAGGTGCAACTTAGGGATTACAAAGAAGCCGATCATACCCTAGTAGCAGGCGATTTCAACTGCACCTATGAGCCACTTCCCCTGGATGGAATTCCTGACCTAGGTGAAGAAGATAGTAGATGGGGTATTCCTTCACTTTCCATCCCCCCGATTAAGCGCTGGACCCGTAGTGCAGTGCAGTTAAATGCACTGACTTTGGAGTTTGGGCTAAGAGCCACTAATGGCCGCACATCTTCTGACCGGATGGGCGCTCCAACGTTCAACAGGGTTGGTCATACCTCGAGGATTGACTATATTCTGTTGGACTTGGGGCTCTGGAGTTCGGTCGAAGATATGACAATTATACCGACTGTGGAGAGCGACCATAACTCGCTTTCCCTAATCATCACAAATCCCTGGTCCAATGGAGCATTGTTAGCACCACCTAAATGTATACACAGGGTCACTGTCTCCTCTTGTGGAAGACGCCTAAAGTGGAACAAAGTTGCCAGTAACGCTGATAAACTTTCTAGTATAGAAGAAGTACTTATAGCCTCACAAGCAGAGATCGATACTATTGATTTAGCCACGGTAGCGGATAGGGCAACACCCATTTTTGAAGCTGCTGTTAAAGCTATAGGAGAAGTTTTTTGGGTAAAGGGTGCTACAGGGAAGAACATGTCCCAGAACAAAACCAAGGGGATACATGACTGGTACACCGTAGCATGTAGGAAAGCTAAGACTCGGCTAATTGAGGCCGTTAAGGGCAAATCCCAACCCCTAATACAGATAGCCAGGAAAGAACACAAGAGAACACTGGGGCTAGCAAAAAAGGAGTGGGAAGAGGCCTACTGGTCTACCCTTAAAGAAGCTAGCTCTAAGAAAGATTCAAAATGTTTTTGGGATACCATAAGAGTTTGAAATAGGCTAGATAGTGACTTGATAACTTGCAACATCCCAAGTCAGGCGTGGGTTAAACACTTTTCAAAGCTCTATACCCGTCAAGATGACCATCTCACTCCTACTGTTTCTTGTGATCCTGATGGGGGGGTGGTGGCTCCACTATTGTTCCCTCTATTTTGGGACACCCAGCCTAATGACTTTGACTTTACAACTAAGGAAGTGGATTACGCAATAGGCACTATCATTCCCCAAAAAGCGGCTGGCCCGGACGGTATTCCTGGCGACCTCTTGAAATCTGATATCACGAAGTGGGGAAAACTGATCCACTCCCTACTCGTTGCCATCTGTAGGGGCGCCCCTATCCCCTCTTCGTGGAAAGGGGCGGAGGTGGTCCCGATTTATAAAAAAGGCCCCAGAGAAGATCCATCAAATTATAGGCCCATTAGCCTGTTAGATATCAGCCAAAAAGTAGTCGGCAAGGTCCTACTGGTCAGAATTTTAAACTGGGTAGAAGAAAATAAAATCCTTTCTGACTACCAGGCGGGTTTTAGAGTGGGTACCGGGACAATCGAACAAGCTTTTAGACTAATGATGGTGTATTGGAAAGTTGTGGTCATAGGCAAGGGCAGTCTTTATCTCGCGTTTATCGATTTAAAGACTGCCTTTGACCTTGTACCTAGGGAGACCCTATGGAGTGTATTGGCTGATATGGGGTTGCACCACTACTTGCTATCCCTACTTGTTAGGTTGCACGAAAATAGTTTTGCCCAGATTAGGTGGGGCCCAGGGGGGGAAAAAACAAATAGCATCCTGGTTGAGAGAGGTGTCCGCCAGGGATGTGTGTTAGCTCCCTCCCTCTTTTCCCTTTACATCAATGGGGTGGTTGAGCATCTTCGGAAACATCCTTCAGATGAACCATCCCTGGCTGGCGAACGCATACCAACCCTCCTCTTCGCGGATGATACGCTTTTAATATCTAAAACCCCTATAGGCCTCCAAAGGCTCCTAAACAACTTCCAATCCTTCTGCACCAAACGAGGCCTGGTAATCAACACAAGCAAAACTAAATATCTTGTGCTGAACCCTCCCAAAAAACAAGTCCGCCCTCCTACCCTGAACGCTGAACTTTTGGAGAGGGTAGAGGTCTTCGACTATCTTGGGATACGCCTTTCACACAAAATGGAATGGACCCCTCATTTGGGCAAAATGCTGTTATCTCATAAGAGGATCACAGGAGCTCTCCTGAAAGAACAACGCTCCTGTACAATAGGACCAATAGCTACAGTCCTTGAGATCTACTCGGCCAAAGAGGTCAGTTCTGCTCTCTATGGGGCCGAACTTTGGGGGTCATCCATTACTGACGCTTTACCAAGATCAGAGAAGAAATTTTGTAGAGCGATTATGTCTCTCCCGCAGGGCACTCCCACAGTCCCGCTAATGTTGGACTTAGGCTGTCGCCCAATTGACGACCTTGCAAAATTCCGTCCACTTTTGCTATGGGCACGTCTGTGGCGTGTGGAGGAACTCAGTAAATATGCGCAAGGCCTAGCAGAAATCATGTCACTACCAGGGTGGCACAAAATCAAATGGTTGAGAGATATGAAGACGCTGCTAGCAAAATTGGGCCTAAACGAAGCATGGATAAATAGAACCTCACCCCCGAAATTAACTCTCAAGAAACTTTATTGGGACTGGATCCTTCTACAAAGGAACATTAGTACTACCATGGGCAGACTTACGGAGGACTTCCTGAAGTTTAAAGATCAACCTAAACGGGAAGTGTACCTTGACATTATTGAAAAACCTTTTGATAGGGCTTTATACTTCAAATTCAGAACAGGAACTCTTCCCCTCTATTCTTTTACTTCACGTTGGAAATCTCGTGCACAAACTACAGAGCTTTGCCCAGCATGCCTAGATAAACCAGAGTCATTGGCACATCTCATGTTTGAGTGCAGAGAGTATGCAATACCCAGGAGGGTTTGGCTCAAAAACGTATGTCGGCAGTTGGGTACTAGGAGCCATGTGGCCGCAATCAGGATATTAATGTCTGATAGCTGTGCCACCTATGTTTGTGCCCTAGCCAAATTTTTATCATGGGCCTGGTCCATTCGAACTAAAAGGCTTAAATTGACTGTTTAATTCTCTTTTAATGTGACTGCCTAATGAACTGCCTTATGAACTGCTCTGTAAATTTGTAAAAACCAAACGAACTAAAAGGCTAATATCGACTGTTTAATTCTTTTTTTAATTGATTGCCTAATGAACTGTTTTGTAAATTTTTTCTAATAGGTTAAATTTTTATCGCATGTCCATGTTTGCTCTTCTGCTTTTAAAATTGTTGTATTGTGATTTATGTGTTGCTTTTATGATAACTTTTTATCGAAATAAAGCCTTTTTGACTTTGATATATTTACACCATCATTGTCACAGAAGAATTACATACATATATATATATTCTCACAGAGACATGTTGAATGTAAGACCATTGCAACTGGCAACGTATCACTGCAGAAGCGAGTCTCTTAATTATCACAGAATTTCAATTCAGATTGAAATTTCATGACATACAAATTAATGAACATTAGAAAATTACTATCAGCTTCCGAGCTTCGCCATTTTATTCTTAATTAAACCTGCTCAACATTTATACCTTGAAATTTGGTTAATTCGGGACAATGTCCTAAATGACCACTGCGCATAATTGGACAGTAATTTACATATGCTGTGGTTGGTTGGTTCATTCCGGTTTCATGCTGGCAGGTTCCCCTACAGTGTACTGTCAAATAGTCCAACTCGGCCAGTGTCTTAATCAATCATGCACATATCAGGACAGTAACCCAATTATGTGGGTTTTACTGGTCTGAACAATAAATTGGTATGCTGCAGTTAGAGAGCTGTTTCCTTCTTTAAAAGATTTCTATTTTCATTATTGACGGGTGACACATCCCGCTGAGATGTGGATGTAATCGACATAGCTGTGGCAGAAAAATATATAGCCACACACACAAATCTTTACATTTATATAGTACGATTGATTTAAGGTGGCATTTTTATTTATCTAGTATTTACTGAATATAGTGCACACATTTTTCTCAGGTAAGTACTGAGCATTGGTTGTTAATTGGGAGATCGAAGCTCAGAGCGGAAAACTTAATTTGTAACCCAGAAACTTGTGCTCAATATTTAGCTTCCTCACCTGACCAAACTGGTTGATCCTAAGCAAATCTTTTTAGATCACAGACCTTGGTTTCCTGGAGTTATCAATTCATAACGCTGCACAGAGTTTTTGCGCAGGACAAGCCCTATTGAAGAAAAAAAAGCTGCTCCTATATGGTTTCATAGGCATTGAGTTACCCAACTTCTAACAACAACAATGGCATTATATTAATCAATCAATAAAACTGTATTTGGCTTAAACAAACGTAAACCATAAAAGTTACACAAACACATACAATAAAAAGTGACAATGCATTATATAAGGACAGTCAGGGAACGAATAAGGTTAAATATTAAAAAACCCACAATAAAAGGTAAACAATCCTCTTTCAAAAGTTGAAGATAGACTAATGCTGGGCGAACCTGCCATTAGTTCAGTTTTTTTAAAAGAGGAACCAGATAGCGTTTACGATAAAATTCATACAATTTGCTGAAAAACATAAAATGCAGCATATCCTCTAGACTCTCCGTCGCAGCCGCAAGGAGCTGCCACTTTACTAATAGTAAAACATTTGGGTCTGGCAAGCAAGAGATGAAAAAGATTCAGCCAAAACCTGGTTAGGATGAATTTTTCGTGCGTAGACAACTACCCCAAGATACGGCTCTACTCTCAGGGTTGTTGTGAGCATTATACAAGTCTGCACGCTTGGTTTCTGTACCTCCCTTGCCGCTCTATCCAGATTCCTACCTACCAAGAAAGGCGGTTTTAATTTCCTCCACATCTCTCTTATTAATACATGCAGGATTGGAGAATATATCTCCCCGCCCTAACCTGCCAAAATTATCCTCGATATACCTCAGCAATAAAATACAGGATGAGTTGTCAAGTGTCATACAATCTTTTATAATCATATGGGTCAGATGGAGGTCTGGGCTCAGCCAACTCTTCAGAAAATAGGTCCGTGCTCGCAGGGAAAGTGCATCATTTATGTACGGGACCCCTAATTCCTCATGAACAGCTAAATTAGACGTGCCACGAGGAACACACAAAAGCCATTTCAGAAAATAATTTTCCGATATTTGAAGGGATTCTCCCGCCATATAACCCCATATTTCGCTACCATATGAGGCGACGACCAGGCTTTTAGCCTGGTACACCTGCAGCATCGCTCCAATGGGTTTCTTCCCCAGTTTGAAAGCAAAATTAAAGATCACTGCATTCACCCTCTGAACATCCCCCTTTTTTACTGCTCGCCTATTATATCCTGCAGGGATTAATAGGCAAGACTATTGGGGCTAAACTAAGAGCTAAACTAAGCTCTCAAAAAGCGGAATTCCAGAAGTGCATGTGGTCTCGTGACCGTGCTTTTATCCGCCTGCCTGCCTCGCATCACCACATCAAAGCCAGCCATCTGTTGCTTCCTCAGCGTGGTGCCGCCCCCTGCTGTATCAAAGGCTTTTATTTCATTGCCCGCGTTCTTCACACTTTTCACGGCCACCAGGCTGTGTCTCGCATTTCTCCTCCCCCTCCCACCTCTGCTGTTGCTGCCCATGGCCTCCCCATGTCGCACTTTCATTTTAATGGCAGCTTTGCTTTTCTTTATATCGGCTTTCCTTTCCATTTATCACTGCTGCGAACGTTTCACAGCTTGTTTAAAACTGTTTTTGGAGGGTTCGGCAGGTCTCATTTTCTATGTAAAGAAAAACCCTAAACTCGGTATCTTATGTAAAATACATGTTATAACAGGCTGCACTATTTCAGTAAAACAACATTATTTTGTCAGTCGGTCTTTTCGCCATTTCCATGTTAAGCTTATCAACACTACCTTGTGTGAAAAGGCCTTCTGGCCGCACTCCGTCCTCCAGCGATCGTTTTCACTGCACCCTTCTTGCATGAACCTTTTATTGACGTCGAAAAGGCTGAGTTGGCTTTGCTGCTCTCCGTGCTTGTGAATTGCATGCAGCAGCGAATGCGAACAAGGCGCTCTTAACAACCTCTGCGCCAGCTGCGAGCTCCAGGCATCGGAAGGAAGCGAGCTAGGCATTCACGCTCACGCAGGACTCAGCTGAAATACAACCCAGGCTATAAACTGTGGCAAAAAAGATGGAGGTCCTTGTGGACTGTCGCTTCCATACCTAATACTAAAGCCACTGGAATAATGTGGCAAAGGAGGACAAAGTTATATGACCAGGTTAACTAAATCATGCTTTATCGGCCGATTTATATTTACATACGAGTGCCGCAACGTTGCGACTTCAAAGGGATCCCCCCCCAGCCCCCTTTCAACTCCACACCAGCGCTCAACTCCACACCAACGCTCAACTCCACACCCCCGCTCAACTCCACACCCCCGCTCAACTCCACACCCCCGCTCAACTCCACACCCCAGCTCAACTCCACATCAAAGCCATCTCCGCGCGTCCACATCAAAGCCATCAGCCTCCCTCCCACCCCATATGCCTGCTCCCCCCGTTCCCCCTACTCGCTCGCATCCCGCCCCCCCACCAGGCTCTTGAAGAGCGACGCTTCATCTGCAGAGAACTTCACACTTCAATTCTCTCCCCGCCCCCCTCTGCGCAATGCCACTCCGAAGCCTTTTTTTTATTTTACACCCCATATGCTCGAGCCTTGGCATCAGACTTCAAAGGGATTCCCCCCCCCAGCCCCCTGTCACCAGCGCTTCCGCCAAAGATGTGGCTTGTGACTGTATGCCGGTTGGCTGCGGAGTCAAAGCATGCTTGCTGCCTCTTTTTGAACTGCTGTAAGGTATGCATTTGATTAAGAAAAGTGGAGGCAACTTCATCGTGCCTTTGACGGTTTGTGCTATTTCACCGTGAGGAACCTGTAACTCCACACCACCCCCCAACTCCACACCACCGCCCAACTCCACACCACCGCCCAACTCCACACCACCGCCCAACTCCACACCACCGCTCAGCTCCACATCACACTCTAAACAATACCACTCAGTGCCACATAATTACACTGCACTCAATGCAACATACACTCCAAATACCACTCAGTAACACATAATTACACGCCACATAATTACACTGCACTCAATGCAACATACACTCCAAAGCCCACTCAGTGCCACATAATTAAACACCACATAATTGCACTCTACTGAATGCAACACACAATACCACTCAGTGCCACATAATTATATGCTACATAATTACACTGCACTCAATGCAACATACACTCCAAACAATACCACTCAGTACCACATAATTACACGCAACACAATTACACTCTACTGAATACAACATACACTCCACACAATACCACTCAGTGCCACATAATTATATGCTACATAATTACACTGCGCTCAACGCAACATACACTCCAAATCCCACTCAGTGCCACATAATTACACAGCACTCAATGCAACATACACTCCAAATACCACTCAGTGCCACATAATTACACTGCAATCAATGCAACATACATTCCAAATATCGCTCAGTGCCACATAATTGCACGCCACATAATTACAATGCACTCAATGCAACATACACTCCAAATACCACTCAGTGCCACATAATCACACCACATAATTACACTCTACTGATTGCAACACACACTCCACACAATACCACTCAGTGCCACATAATTATATGCTACATAATTACACTGCACTCAATGCAACATACACTCCTAACAATACCACTCAGTGCCACATAATTACACGCCACACAATTACACTCTACTGAATACAACATAACCTCCCCATAATACCACTCAGTGCAACAGAATTATATGCAACATAATTCCACTGCACTCCATGCAACATACACTCCACTCAGTGCCAAAAAAATTACACACCTCATACTTACACTCTACTCAATGCAACATAAATACACTTTATCTATCGGTCTATCTATCACCCTTCTATCTGTCTATCGCTCTATCACCCTCACTCTATCTATCTATCGCCCTCACTCTATCTATCTATCCATCTATCGCCCTCACTCTATCTATCCATCTATCGCCCTCACTCTATCTATCTATCTATCGCATCACCACAGCATCACTCAAGGGCACCACAACATCACTATGCGCTACCACAGCATTACTGAACACCACAGCATCACTGAACACCACAACATCACTCGTCGCCACCACAACATCACTCGTCGCCACCACAACATCACTCGTCGCCACCACAACATCATTATCACTCCGCGCCACCACAACATCAATCTGTGCAACCATTCAACAACAACTGGTTCAAATATGTTCTCTCAATGTTTCAAGCTTCATTACAAATGTCACAAATAGATGTTAATAGTTCACTTCTGTTCTTGGATTTTCGTCACAATAAAATACAATGAACATAATCTTCACAAAAGTTATTTACAAAAGCTATTGCCATTATAAATTACAATAACTTTTTTTAAGTATTACTTATTAAAAAAATAAGCCATTTTTATTTGTAATATCAATACATCTAAGTCACGTAAATACAGCACATTATGCATTAAAAATGCTATAGGAGTCACATTTGCATATGTTAAAACTATTGGCATTGTAAATGACAAAGCTATTAATTTCGCTATTTTCCAAACCAACACATAAATTTAAAAATGTGTCATTTACAATACCGATTGCTCAAACTTTCCTAATGCGAGACCTATTGCATTGCAAATGCTTGTTTCCCTAGCAGTGGACCCCAGTTGAGCTTGTTATCAAAGAGAAGCCCTAGGTATGAAAACACATTTGTGAGGGGGATTTTAGAGTCTCCCACTCTAAATTGAAAATGTTTCTTTACCGGCTGCCCCCACTGCATAACATACGATTTATAGTTATTGATTGCCAGGTCCCTATCTGAGATAAAGTCTGAAAAGGCGGTTAAGAGTGATTGTAAACCCTTTTCTGTCCTGGATATGAGGACGGCATCGTCCGCATATAACAGGACAGGAATCGCTTGCCTACCTACCCTAGGACAGTCAGCCCCTAAAACCTGTAAAAACGCTATCCAATTCATTAATGTAAACATTAAATAGGAAGGGAGCCAGTATACAGCCTTCTTTATGTTTAAATCCCTTGTGACACGCAGGTCTTGTGAAAACCTAACATTAGCTTTCGTTGACTTTTGTAGATCCTCCAGAAAGTTTATAATGCTAGTCTCCACGCCCATTGCCTTCATGGACTGCCATAGCTTATTCCTATTAACGCTCTCAAAAGCCGAAGACAAATCCATGAAGGCAAGGTGAATGGTCCCTGAACGAGCAACTGTATATTTGCTCAAAATCAAAAAAAGGTTAAGGCACTGGGCAACTGTGGACCTTCCCTGTCGAAACCCGTATTGGGCTTCCGACAGTATCATATTATCCTCAGCCCAAGATGATAATCTTTACAAGAGGACCCTACTCATCAATTTTACCACTGAATCTATGAGGGATATAGGTCTGTAACAATATGGACTGCCTCCATCACCTTTTTTAAAAACAGGGACTATAGTTGAGGTGGCCCAAGACTGAGGGCATCCATACAGTGCCGCCGCGTTAAAAACAGACTCCAATATCGGGGCCCAGAAGGTGGAGTCTGACTTAAAAAGGTCTGGGGGGGATCCCATCAGGGCCCAGTGCCTTTCCAGAGGTTAGGCTTGATAAACCTAATAGGATCTCACCGCTCTCGAATCTTAGTACCCCCTCCTGCGTACTATGATGGGTTCCTTGATTTTGCACAGAGGGACAATCAAACATAAGTTTGAAGTGGGATTCCCACTCCTCCTCTGTTATATGGCAATCAAGCTCCCCCCGTCCTGGGCAAACAAAGGTTTGTTTACCACACTCCAGAATTTCGCGCTGTTTCGGAGCGTGTCAGGGTCCAACAACTCCCTCCATGCCTCATCCTTCAGGGATCTCTTTTGTTCCTCAAGGGTCAGCTTATATTCCCTGCGGCAGGCTGAAACACCCGCCTGCACTCTTGGTTTTAATACCAGGGCTTCCCTGAGCTTCCTCGCTGCTTTAGAGCAATGGGTTTAACAAACAATTGGTTCTGTTGGGTAATGGCAATATTGCTTTAAATAAGGCTGAAAACAGCTCAAGAACACAAAACAAGCAAACCTCTCTGAAGCAAAGCCTTTATATATATTAAAAGACAAGGGTAAAGCATATATAGGAATTACTTCATTCCACTATATTACCACTGGCCTTACAACGACAGAAAATACCTTGTTTCCTCCCCTGTTTTTTCCATCTTGTGGTTTTATTGTAAATACATGTTCTGTATATAAGTGTCACTTTATGCATTGCACGAGTCACTTTGATCACCACAGTCACTATTCACGAATTTAAAGTACGCATTGGTAATATAGTGGAATGAAGTAATTCCTATATATGCTTTACCCTTGTCTTTTAATATATATAAAGGCTTTGCTTCAGAGAGGTTTGCTTGTTTTGTGTTCTTGAGCTGTTTTCAGCCTTATTTATTTAAAGCAATATTGCCATTACCCAACAGAACCAATTGTTTGTTAATCGCATATACCCAGGTTCTGAGGGACACAGGGTTACCCCTTTTTTGTTAGAGCAATGGGTGTCGAACCATCTCGGACCAACCAGAGTTTGACCTTTTGCTGGGACAGATAACATCCCTGCAACCTTTTCAGTAATAGTTTTAAAAGCATCCAGCTACCCCCTTGGGGAGGACTGTTCCGTGGTACACACAGTTAGTTCATCAACACATGTAATTTTAAGTCTATCAGCGATTGATTCAGGAGTCACCTGCAACCACTTTAATCTGCGCATTCCATTAGTTGGTCTCATTGAGCCTAGTTTTGGGCAGCCCCTATTTGTTCGACAAGGGGGCTGTCACATAGAGTGTTATGGGGATATGATCACTAAATTCACTCTCTGTGATCTTAAAGGAACTTACTAAAAAGTGTAAGGAAGATGCAATTAAAACATAGTCAATAAATGATCCCTTCCCATGGCCCTTAAATGTTGAGAGAAAAAAAAAAGTTGTACGAGGGTCGATTAGAGCCATCGTTGTCATCAGATCAAAGTCATTAATCAAAGCATTTAATAACTCCCCTTCAACAGTATGTTCATAGTGGAAGCTATGCATATGGTGACAGCCCATGTCAGATATACAGGACGTTAACGGCTCACCACAGGGATGTATATTAAAATCGCCGGCGATAATGAGGCTGGGTGGGCTTTGACTCAGGGATTGGGTTATTACATCACCAAGGGCAGCTACATTAGTACTCCAGTACGAAACATATGCTAGACACCTTTGCCCTTTGGCGCAAAGGTGTGTGTGAGATGCTCTTTAGCCTAATTATGTGCCAACGCTAGGAAGAGAGCAGGATGGGGCCATATCTCTGAACTTAAGGTGCTTTCCTGCTCTCTTCCTCTCATGTAACGCAGCAACTTTGGGTGCTGCACTGTGTTGAGTAAAGATTTTGATAATCTGGGCCATTGTCGCTTTTTCCTCACTCACACTAACTCACATTCTCTCATTTTCACTTATACCCACTCCAACACATGCTCATAAACTCTTATTCTTACTTACTAACACACACTCACTAACTCCGGCCCTGGTGCAACTGCACCATTGATAGCTAAACCCACAATTAACTTCCGTTCCCTCTCACAACCTCCATTCAATAACACATTGTAACACACTCATACTCCTTCACTTACTCCCTCATACTCACTTTCACATATTCATGCACTCCAATTCTCATTTTCACCCTCATTGAGACTCTCAAATACACACTTTCACTAAATCCCATTCACTCACAAACACATAGAGAAATACATTTTTTGTTTTACTTAGCTGGCAACTTGGAGACTCATTGGTACCGGCAAAGGAGAAATCTGGAGCTGGGCATTGGAACCAGCAACCATAATTTCCAACGAGGAGCCAGATGGAGCAGCAAGGGCAGGGCTGAAATGGGGAAGACCCACCTCAATACCCCTCTCAGCTTCTTGATAGGCAGTGCGACTGGAATTATGCGTCAAGGGAGGGCCCAAGTATGCAACCGGGTTGACTAAATTATACAGCGAGAAAAGGAAAATGATGCAGCGTAATGTAGCACATTTTCTGAGAGTATAATTTTATTATTTTGTACAGATGTTAACTTTTTCTGGGCATAGATTTCACTTCTTTGGTGCCAATATTACACCTAAATATAGAAATAAGCAGCAGAAAAGTGGCCAGTCAACCTTTACAAAGGGACTTCAGCAATACGTCAATGGGTTTTTAGTAAGCTGTTTGAGCTAGAAACAAAATCTTTTTTTGTTAAAATCTGGGGATTATAAAGCAGATGATGAATTGTGTGGCAATTGAGCAAAACCATAATTATGTGAAAAGCACTGCAGCCGCACAATCACATATTTCCAGTGGCAATCTTGATAGGACTAGAAGCACAGGCTTATAAGAAGCTGGGATAGAACTGGGGATCCTGCCCCTGCTGCACTTTGTGGCTTTTCATTGGCTTCAGGGATGCACTTATGTGCGCCCTGACAGGCCCATTTTAGCAGTTATACTGTGCTGCTTGAGGTAAGTGCAGTATGTCTGCTAAATAAAATCGATTGTTCTCTGAATTAGAGGGATCATAGGAGAACTATGCCCTTCAGACATCTCACAGTCCACCTCGAAGGAGGTCACAGTGTGCTTCTTGCCCTTTTGTGTTTGGTGGACAGACATAACAGAGTGAAGAAGAGGATCAGAATGATACCATATAATAGACAGCACCTGGCACTTCTAACTCCAAATCCTTCTGCCACAGCTGCATGGTTTCCCCCAGATTGCTCTGCCCTCATGACTTCTACCTCTTGATCAAACTTACCCTCTCTGCAAGAGGCACTTGGTGGTTGGAAAATTTTAAGTCAAAGTGGAACAGTACCTGCTCCAAATCCTAGAGACATTCAAATCTCAAAGGATCCAAACCGGTAAGTGTAGTCCCGCGGGTTAACACACCTACTTCAGGGACATAGTCCACCCGACCCCTATTTTCAGAGACCACCCATTTTAATTGCACCTCCAACTTTGTGCTCAGAGAAAAGAGTTCAAAATATTGTACTTTTTCTTTAACTTTCCTTTTCTGCTCAGACCCACTCTTTTCTTCCCATTTGCTACAGTGTAGTTTCACTTTTATTGCATTGCCCATAGGTAGTTAACTAGACCACATCACTGTTTATCCTGCCCTATGTCTCGACCCTCTCTTCATGTCGATGCCTTCTCTCCCATTCCCCGTCATCTTCCATTTTTCTCAACATACCCCTTTCCACCCCATACATTTCACCTTTGCCTCATTCCATAAGGAACATGGTCTCCTTGTCGCAGCCTGATCATCCCTGCTCTTTCTAAATGTCCTTATTACAAATGAAGACCAAAAAAAACATACTAAAATGATGTAAAAAGCAATGAACATCAAGAAGATGTTCACAACAAATTGCACTCTAGGAACGAAGAGTGTGAGATTGAGAGGAGATCAGAAAAAAGGATAAAGAGAGATTTGCACCTTGTGTCCAAACTCTTGCAGCGCAAAGTCAATAATTTTTTTTTTTTTAAATAACCATTCAAAATGGTGAAGTCTGCTCACTATCAAGGATTTCATTTCAGTGCCTATTTTATTAAAAAGAATTAGTTGGCTGTTTTTCTGGAGATAGGCTGAACCCTTAGAAGACATAAATTCCACAGAGAAAAGTAGTTTTTTGTGCATACAGAGAGAGTGGAGCTCTGCCACAAACATACTGTATCATCTTGTAGAGCTGAACTCACTCCTGTGCAGATAGACCTGAGCTCCAGCATAGATGCAGCTACACCCCTGCATACATAGTGCTGAACGGATGCACAGACAGAGCATAGACTGTGTACCCAAAAGTAATTTCTTCCATTGATCTTGAGCTGAGTTCCTGCATACATATTACTCAGAACCTGGGTAGACAGAGCGGAGCTCTTCCAAGTATGCAGATGAGCTCCACAGCAGACAGTGGTGAGCCACTGTGAAGACAGATTGTGGGGAGCCAGTTCACAGCCAGAGTGGAGATTTTTCAGCATTCATTCATAGAATCTAAAACCAGAGGTTCTGTGGGAATTGAGAAAGCAGGCCCAGATAATATTCTGTGAATGTATCACACGTCTCTCATCCAGGTTAATCTTCCTGATAGGAAGTGAGGCGAAGCTGGTGGGACGGAGGATGACTGTGACAGAGAAGGGAGTGAGAGAAAGAGAGAGACAGAGAAAAAAGGAATATAGTATTGAACGAATTAAGCATGTGCAAATATGGATAAAGCCAAGTAAGAAAGGGAAATGTGACTGAGATGGGAAAAAAAAAACACAGATGGTGTGTGAAACAGGAGACATCAGATTGAGAGAAGTATGCACAACACCACAGCAATAATGCTAAGGCAAACTTTATGTGAAGGGTATTTGTGAAGTGCACAGCTCACCCTGGAGAGTATCCTGGTGCTGAGAAAGCATGGGTTATGCCGGCTGTGACTGAGACTTGTCCAGGTGAAGAGCCATGTTTTCAGTTTCCTGCGGAGCTCAAGTACTGAGGAGGCAGCTCGAATGTGCAGGGGTAGGTGGTTATAGGCTTTGGGTAAGAGGTGGGCGAAGGCTGGTTCCTTGTATGGGAGGGGATGTGTTCGAGCAGGATTCTGGCTGAGCAGAAGTGTCTGAGGGAGTGTCTTGTGTGTGGGTTAGTGAATGGGGAGACAGTGGAAGTCTTTGTCGGTGCAGGGTTGTGTGAACATGGAGAAGCCTAAGTGGGAATCTGGCCGTTGGTTTTTTCAATGGTCTGAAATTTTCTAGCACTTAGTCAGTGATTCCGACAGAGTGTGTTGCCATAGTCCAGCTGGCTGGTGAAGAGGGCCCGGAAGACCATTCTGAATGTACTGACTGGGAGCCATTTGAAGATTCCATTGAGCATATTGAGAGTGTGGAAACAGGAGGCAGGGACTACGATGACTAAAGAAATCTTTACAGCATATTACTCCCATTCTTTTTGCTCCCTTCAGAAGAAGCCTGCCTTTCACTGTGTCACTGGGTAGTGCTGTTTGTGCATGGTGCCGATACCAATCTCCAGAGAAACATTTTGGTCACCAGCAAAATAATTTTTAGCCAGTTAAGCACTGGGTTGGAGTGAGGGTGTTTCACATGTGACAGATTCACTAGGCAGCAATGTTTTAGAATTGTAAAATGTGGTCTAGTCAATTTGTAAATTGTGTTTCACATGGATCATCAAACGTAAACGCTTCACATACTGAAGAAGTTTGACGTTTTATATATTCTCTTCCCTGGCGAGGTTAAAGCAGGCAAACCCAAAGTAAATGGATGGAGGAGTAAAGCATAAAGATTGTGAGGGCAGATCACCTTCAATGATGCAATAAGTATTTCTTGCAGGAGCCTGTTAATGTAGAAGCACTAATCGTTAATGTATGGCTTGGTGGTACCAAAAACAATGGGAAGGACTCCAATCATAGTGCCTTCAAATCATGGTCCCCCTCAGTGGACAAAAGCTCTGCGTACTCCCCTATTCTGCTATCTGTACTTTCCATGTGCTCCGCTCGGACTGAGGGGGCAGGTGTTGTGCACTGGCTGGGGCTACAGGAATCCTTTGAGAGCGGTGCAGCAGGGTTATGGGCACACACACACTTTCCCACTCGCATGGGTCTACTTCCAGGTCTCCTTCTGGCTATCTCAATGTAATCGTGCAAAAGTGCTTTATGCTGTCGATGCTCACCGTAACAAGAATAAATTTAATTTTTACTTGGATTCAGTCCCTTTACTAATATGGCTACCAACACTACTGGACATGATGAATTTCTATTGCAGCATGCACATATTTAAATCTGTGCATCTTTATTTAACCGTCTATCATTTGGAGAGAAAGAAATAGTGACTGAGTGCAAGTTGGGCTTAGGTGTAAGTGTGTATTTCACTGAATTAATTTAGAACTAACAAATTGGGAATTGCCTGTATAGTTGTCATTTACAATATAGCCTTGTTGCTCTCAAAGCAGTGTTTAGCCATTTAAAAAAAAAAGCATTGCAGGGCCAACAACCGAAAAAAGATTCATCAACACTTTGAACACCCCCTTAGATTACAGAAAATACCACATTAAAAAAATACTCAGTCTCACCACAATCTTTGCTCACACTGATGAGTACAGTACAATGGAGATTATTGAGAAGTCATTACACCGAGTAAAAATGCATGAATTACATGTTTTGGTGTGCAAAAAGCAATGGTGTTAAACCCAGATATTTCGAAGGAACCGTGAAATATGGAAAATATTTCAAGGTTACAGATTTTGTCGCCACTGTGCAAAGTTTTTACATTGTCCAGGATACTAGTATTATGCAGCTTGGAGGACCAAGGTTAATGAAATTATGCAACAAAAAAAGGCAAATAATGGGGCACTTTGTCTGGTGGTATTATTTTCATCCGTTTGAGCTGGAAACAACAATGTTGGTGAAATCTGCATATTCAACAAATCCATAATTATGCTGTAAACTCTGCAGCCACAGAATCACATAGATCCACTGAGCTCGCCATTGCCTATGGTTTTATCAAGAATGTATTAGTTATAGGTAACCAATACCTCAACATTTTAACTCCAGTGAATGGCCATTGTTGGCTGCACTTTGAATAAAGCAGCTTGTGATATCAAAAACAAGTGCCTTGTCATTGCCACCTCAGACTACTGGTGATATTTACAAACTAAAAGGCCAAAGATATCACCATAACCCCTCAATGGTAATATTGGACCAGATTACACAGTAAACAATTATGCATGATCTGCATGTACTTAACTTTAAACCATTGTGAATATGCAAATATATAAACCTCAACCTTAAAGAGACAACTCATTCAGATGCTAACCATGTATAACCATGTATAAAACATAAATACCAAAATAATTTGCATTCGGTCCACTCACTAGACAGCATGAGGACTGAGGCTTAATGGCTACGTGAAACCATCAACATAATTAGGAGTGTTCAGAAGGATAGTGAAATGTAATGTTTGAAGCCATTTTTTTTTTTTTTTTTTTTTTTTACAAAGTCCTAGTCATCAACTATGGAAGAATATGTGATTGACTGGCTAAGCTGTCGATCTGAGGACCATGATTTGAATCCAGCTTGGCATGGACTGAAAATTGTGAAATTCTGGGAAATCACTTAGTCACAATGTACCGAATATTTAAATGTGTGGGATACTAGTGTAAGTGTTTGTGCAACAAGATATAAGCCACTACTTTATTAATACAATCTTGCATAATTTTCCATCACCTCCCACGATGGGCATTCCTCTGTTGCCAATAAATAACACAGGAGATGTGGTATTGCACTCTTATGTTTGATATTTTTTGTGTGTTTTATACTGTTTTTATAAGTGTCGTTGGTGCAAAAGGTCGGTACCCTACTGAGCAGTTTAGGGTATGCATAAACAATACTGACATGTGCGTTCTGCGATCACAGGACCCACTCCTTCCTTGCACTCCTTTTAATTTTCATACAAATTTTACTCCATGAGTGTAAATATCAGTTTGTAAATTTTATTCATTTCAAACTTGATTGTTGTAGCGAGTCTTTCATCCATATAGTTATATTTGATTCATTGATTTTAACATGCTTGTAATTATTCCCCTCGCTACTCTGGCGACGCACGCCAGAGTAGCGAGGGGAGACGAGCAGAACCACACATCGGTGTTGAAACGCTAAGAGAAAGCTCTAAGGTTAGTGAGATCTATGAAACACTGTGGTTATGGGTACAAAGTGCAAGTAATGCACGGTCTTTCCGGTCAATAAGAACAAGCGGGTTTACAAGATGTATAATCCCCTGATGAAGAGCGTAATGCTTGAAATGCATTGGGAATAATTACAAGCATGTTAAAATCAATGAATCAAATATAACTATATGGATGAAAGACTCGCTACAACAATCAAGTTTGAAATGAATAAAATTTACAAACTGATATTTACACGCATGGAGTAAAATTTGTATGAAAATTAAAAGGAGTGCAAGGAAGGAGTGGGTCCTGTGATCGCAGAACGCACATGTCAGTATCATTCCTCTGTTGCCCTCAGATTAGGTCCATGCTATAGAAATACCAACAAATGCACGCTTTTACATTGTGAGTAGGTACCCTGCTTATTATTATCTGTGGGTAACCCCTTCCTTTTGGGCTGCTGGTGAGCCCACCTCATTTTGTGACAGCTAGAAAGAAGGTCCCATGATTTACTTTATTACAGTTTTTTCTTCACACCTCAAGTTTACTTCTCAATGTCTGTGGAAGCACTTTATTGGGCACACTGGGAGATTCCCCTACACCAGGGGTCTCCAACCTTTTCTGTAGTGAGAGCTACTTCTGATCAGTGAAAATCGACGTGAGCTACAAAAGGCGAAGCAACGCGCACATTTTTTCAAGGGACCCCCCTTACCCAGCTTCATTGATTTTGAGTCTAATGTCTTTGGAACCCATACTGTGGTTTGAACAAAATACTTAGAGTTCCCTAGAATATATGTTCATGTGGCACATTTTACTCTAGGGCACATGAAACTCTTTAAAAAAGTCTGCTTTATTTCAATGATTCCATAGTACTCATTCCATCTTTGATTAATAAAACATCACAAGTCACCCTCACACTCAAGTAGTACACCCTCCAGTTGAGCCACAAACAAAGCAGAGAGTGTTGGAGGGGAAAGGAAAACACCTGGATGCTGTTATAAACGGAGACAAAAGCTCTTCCAGGATTAGACTGGGCAGCTGAGTATGGGGTTCTGATCCCTGGAATGGGAGGAAGAAGGCTGGTACTGAAGGGGTCTCAGTATTTCCATATTGAGTTTCATGTGCTTTTAAAAACAATACCTTGGAGTACAACACTTATTGAACAGTAGGAGAAACAGGGTGTTCCATGTACCTCACATGGACAGCCTCATGTGTGCCTGCTCCCTGCATCTCACATGCGATATCATAAGTTTGTCCCCCATATCCTACATATAGTCCTCTGTTTGCTCCCTGCTCCCCACACGCAAAGCATCATGTCAGCTTGTCCTTGTACTTCAAATGCACAGCCTCATGCATGCCTCCCAGCTTTGCACATGTACAGCCTGTGTACCTGCACCTCACATTCACGGTCATGTAACTTTTTTCCCTGCACCTCACATGCATAGTGTCATCTCTGCTTGTCATCATCATGTGTGCCAGCCCCTCAAGTGCAGCTTCTTAATTGCCCCCTTCCCTGTGCCCCACATTTGCAGTATCCGTGTGTTCCCTACACCACACATAGGCTCGTGTTTATCTGCCCTGCACTTCAAATATTAAGCCATCATGTCACTGAGGGTTGGTGACAAAATGGCAAAAATGTGTAACTATTGTTTTTCTAATAATTTCAATGTGGGCGGGCGGTGACAAGGAATTTTTTGCACCGGGTACCACCTAACCTTGCTACGCCACTGGTGGTGGGGGGGGGGGGGTCTCTAAAAGGGGAGTGGCCTATGTAATTATAGGCAGGACTTAAAACGTGAACTAAATTTCTGGGATTTCCATAGTGTGCCATCAGACTGGCATGCTGGTGTGTGTCTGAGCTTTCTGTTATTGTATCCAGACATTTAAAACAACAACTGGCATACACCTAAAACCAGCCAGGACTACTGTGGTTGTCTCTGTGCTATATGCAGAGAGGCCGAAGACGAAGACCATTGTGTTCTGAACTCCTCTCTGACCCTATGTCCGGCACTGTGAGAAACTCCACTGGCTTCCCGCAGCTCCAGAGCACCCATAGGGGCCAGTTCTGCACACCTCGAGGCCACTCAGTTCAAAGTATGTGCACCACACAAGATAATAGATTACATAAAAAAATATGAACACTGGCCAGCCTGGAAATAGTCATGTACTGCTGTGGCCTGAGGCGACCATTTTGAGGGAAAGGGGGGGGGGGTTAAATCATGGTTGGAAGTGTTGTAAAAGGTTTGGGAAAAAACAAAAAAATTGCCATAAACATTAAAATTTCCAGAAAACACATAACTGCACCAATATGACCCATTGTACATTTGTGCACCGATTTTTCCAAGTTGGGAAGCAACCTTCTGATACATTCCTGCATGGGGGTGCTGCTACAAATAATTCTTATAGACTTGCCTTACGCATGTTTGTTTGCTTCTTGAAATACCCAATTCTGTTTCTGTGCCCCGACGTGGGTTGAGGGCGTCATTGTTTTCAGTGTTTTGGTTAGCGGAGCGGGGGCCTACATTTGAACCCTGGGCCCCCAGCTGAGGAGCTGAAAAGGCAGGGGTCAGCCACCCTGGCAGCCCGGCCCCAGCTGCAGCGGCCCGGGCCATTCCCAGGTGATTAGGAGGTGAGAAGTGCCCTCTGATGACGCCAGCGGAGCGGGGGCTGAGTGGCTCATGGTGTTGTCGCAGGCTCCCCGGGAGAGAGGGCGAGGAGTGGCCTTCCTCTGCCCTGTTGATACCGTAACCGCCCTACAGTTGTTTTAGGAATGACGCTTTAAAATATGGAGTTTGTCAATCCCGTCCTTCTCCGACGCTTTGTGTGATCTTTAACAAAAACATCCCAATGCGGGGACTCTCGCGTTCACACATGCAAAGCAACACAGACGTGTCTCCCGGAGGCGGGGTAGGGTTTCCCCTTTAAGGGTGCCTCGTGTTCCCTTTGGCTGCATCCCTCCTCGATGTTCATGATTTGGCGTCAGTGGACAAATTGGAAATGCCATCGCAAGCTACTCATGGGGCCCCGGCGAGCTACTGGTAGCTCGCGATCGACCGGTTGGAGACCCCTGCCCTACACACATCTTCTTGTTCCCTGGAAGAATGTTAACATTGTGCAGTTCATGCTACTTTTAATAAAAAAAATACACTTTTCCAGGAAGCCTTCAGTGCTTTTATTTCTGACAGGCACAGGTCTCATTTGGTACCAACCATCTTGCAGACATCCTATGCTTGAAGGTCTGGTGGAAGCTCTCTGAGTTCCAGCAGTACTCTGCGTCTAAGGGGGAATGCATTGGTGAAAACAAAAGATCTGGCTTTAATATGCTAGTGCAGAAAGAACAGCAATGGACATGTCATGTCCCCGGTACTGGTGAGCACCAGGAAGAAAGCACATGGAGGCAGGTTGGTGGCGGTCACGCTTCTTTATTCCTTAGTGCAGGCGCTTCTTTATTCCTTAATGCAGGTATCGGCAGCGAGGGCATTTGCTTGTCCTTCCTCAGCATGTGTGTATGCTGCAATGCCTGCAGGTTTCCTGCTCCTCCTTCCCACTGCCCAGAAGTGGTGGTCATTTGTCCAGTGTGTAGCAGGTCCTAGTGCCCTGCCACTTCTCCACCACTGCGACAGGACATATGTCTTTTCCATGCTTTAGCGCATTAAATGCAAACCTATTGGCCGTCCAAACGTGTATTCTAATGTCATCTCGGTTCCCAGTTTGCAAAACGGTAGCCCCACCAACACCGTTTAGTCCGCCGCGCGGACTAAACGGTGTCTGGTACTTCTTTGTAACATGCACACGTCACTTTTCTCTTGTAACACAGTTTGCTACCTCCCTCATTTTGTTTGCTTTAGATACTTGCACAAGTGCCACCATAGCCTACGTAATGTTTGTTATTGTGTTTGAGTGTCTGCCATTTATTGAAGTATTATCCCTCTACCTGTGTTTGGTACTCTTTTGTAACCTGCACACGTTACTTTTCTCTTGTAACAGTTTGCTACCTCCTACATTTTGTTTGCTTTCGATACTTGCACAAGTGCCACCATTGCCTACGTAACGTTTGTTCTTGTGTTTGAGTGTCTGCCATTTATTACAGTATTATACCTCTATTTGTACTTTGGACGCCTTTGTAACTTGCACACGTCACTTTTATTCCTCCTGTAATGCACCGTTTGCTACCTCTTGTATTTTGTTTGCTCACAATTGTCACTTTTACCTCATGTAACTTAACGTTTACTTTTGTAATTTGTTCACTTGTATTTTCTCCTCATGCATCATTAACGTTTCTATTGTGAAGCGCTCTGACACCTTCGGTAAAGTCCGCGCTATATAAAAAGGCATTCAAATCAATAAATAAAAAATAAATTAAATAAATAAACTACCCCCCCCCCCCCCCCCCCCCCCCCAAAATATGTCTAGTTGCGCCACGGCACCCAGAACTGAACCCCGGCTCCCCAGTTCCGTAGTCAGCAGCTCCAACCGTAACTCTACATTGGTCTTGCGTCGTGTATATGCGGGGAGGGGTGAAAGGGGGCAAAGAAAATTATGATAGATTTAAATGATAACTTTTACCCTATGTCACAAAGACTCATCTCCAGGTCAGAATAGTTGAGAGTTGAAGTTTTACTTAGTCACATTCATTTAACTTGAATTAAAAACTGATGAATTCAGATGCGCAAGCCAAGTACTATCGTCACGTGGCCCTATGTAGGCATCCCTATGGACTAGGCTAGAAGAGGCCAACAACCAACCCCAAAAGTTATCCTTTAACCCATACTTTCTATATCCTTTTTCAGACAGAAACGTGCAGCTGCCAAAGCACCGCCCAGCTGTTGACAGACAACTACTTTCGAGCAATAGAGTTCTATGTGAGCCATCAATTGCCCAATCAGGCATGAGAGGTGGGCCCAATCACAGACGGGGGTGGTGGCTTTGCGCAATCGCGTATGACCTTGCCTGGGAGTGGGCGGGGCTTGAGATGCTACTAACCTCGCAGCCTTCTGCGTGGCTCCCGGGCATGGCGACTAATACCCTCAAAGGTTCCCGTGATCTGGGGTCATTCGGCTCCCTTCGGTGGCACCTGTGGGCTCAGGGCAAGTCCCGTTTTCCCTCCCGCTCTGCACAGCACGTGAAGTGTACTGCTTCCGGCTCCATTTCCTGGTGCCCGGCGTCGTATGTCCTCACTTCCGCCGGGTGCGCCTTAAAAAGACAGTGGCTATTAAAAAAAAAATTTTTTAAAAAAACCCTCTCAACTTCTCTACTCGAAGGCCACAATTCTTCTGTGACCAGGAGAGATTAAGGTAGTATAGACGTTTCAAGGGAAAGCACCAGTTGGAATCCTTCAATGATAATCGATCCTCAAGTCTTATGTGTCCAGAAAGACAGTGGCGCCAATGACTGACTATGATGTCGCTGAGTGACTCTAACCCTAGGCAAGATGATCATCAACCAAACTTCGGCCGCCGAGCCAGATCAAGCTATCGCATTGACCCAAAACAAACCGTATTCTCACTGACCGACCCTGAACAGGACTTCAGTTCACTGACTGACACCGAGCTTGAGGACCCTGATTGATGTAGAGCAAGGCCGGAGCTCAGTTTATTGTGCAGGCTCACACATAGCTGTCAAGCTTTCTGGTTCCATCTTTGACCGTTCTTCTTTGCGACATTTCAACGTTTTTTTTCCACACTTTGTGTGACACTTCCTAGAAAGTAGGAACGAGAGAAACACTCCTCATGTGGACTGCAAGGGTCTGGAAAACTACCTTAAACTGTTGCAATTCTTCTGCAGTGGTTATGCTACGGTACATAATGTTCTACCCACTGTGTACCCCTGGGCCCAGCGTTGGTAGAAAATTTCGGACCAGGACTCCTAGTGTCAGTTGTATCCAGTCACAAATAAACACGGACATCCACAGACCTTCGCAGATGATGACCGTTCCACTTAGCACTTTTATTGTCTTGTGCTTTGAGTACCTCCAGCTCCACGCACTTCCAGAGGCCATCCAGTGGGCAGGATTAGGACCTGATTTAGAGCTGAAGAACAACAGAAAAACTAGAGGAGGTGCTAAAACCAGTGGAGAATCCACCCATGGCATTCGCCTCCCCATAGTATCCTTAAGATGAAGGACATTGTGACCAGTGCGCCCCCCCCCCCCTTCCACCAAATTAGCCCTCCCACCAGGAGGTAGAGGATCACCCACCTCCAAACCAGATCTAGCCTCCTGGAGCCCTAGGGACCCCAGACACTACTCTGATGTGAGTATGTGACCAAGGTGGCATCTTAACACTATATAAAACTCTGTAAAAATATATTAACAAAATTGTGCCCGCAAAGCCCCAGCCAGCCTTTGCTTGTTGTTGCAGACCGGGTAACTCATGACACCCTCTTGTCCTCCTTTCCCTTTTCAACCTTTTACTTTACCAGCACTCCTTCTCATCCTTTTTTATCTCTCAGTAAAGAAAAAAAGCGATCTGATGTGGCCAACATTGATCACGTCCTATCGCTTTTTTCTTGACTTTAAGCCATGTTGCACAGCAGCACATTCAGTTAGTCAAAAAAATAACTCCTATTGGCCACAAAATAATATGAAAAAATAAGGTTTAGCCATCTTTCATACTAGTTATTGAAACTTTAAAAAAGCACTCCGCTAACCTTAAATGTTGCTTGTTAAGTATATGAATACAATTGGCCAAACCTGTCTTTTGTGCACAGAGTGGTGGTGCTGGTTACTGTTGCAGCACAAGTTACTTTTCAGAAAATGCAACATTGTGCTCTGACCAGGGTTGGATTGAGATTAAAAATCGGCCCGGACATGGCAAAAAAAAGTGACCCACATTTGCATATTGCCTTTCGGCAAAACAGTGCTTCGGCGAAGTTTTATAAAAATGAATGGGGAGGGGGCAGGAGTCTCTGACAGAGGCATGTTTTTGTAATTTTACTTAGATTAAAAAAAATGAACTTATTAGTTCACACTGGTGAAACACACCTGAAAACAAGTGAGGCTACTTCTGCTCAGGCCCCCTAGTCCCGCTCACTATGCATACTGTAGTAAATGAAGTGGAGACCACAGATGCAGCAATAAGGGTTTATTGCAGAGAAGCAGAAAGAAGCAACCTCAACACAAGCTGGCCAGGCACAAACTGTCACCAACTAGAACACTAGAAGGAGACAGATCCCATCCTCGTCGCCAAAAATTGTAGTAAATGAAGTGGAGACCACAGATGCAGCAATAAGGGTTTATTGCAGAGAAGCAGAAAGAAGCAACCTCAACACAAGCTGGCCAGGCACAAACTGTCACCAACTAGAACACTAGAAGGCGACAGAGCCATGTACATTCTGGAATGGATGACACAGGTAAGAATTATAGTGGAGCATGGAAATGGAGGAGGAATAAATATACAACACATACATTAATGGGACGGCCCAGCAAGAGAAAGGGAATGACACCTCTGCCCGTTGATAAAAGAGAGGTAATGATCGCCCTTCTCCCTCCAGAAAGTCCACTCATGCACCCACTGGGCCGCTGGCGACATCCAAACAACACAGATACAGCCCAAATCAGCCCCCCCAAGCTGCCCAAAAAAGAAGCCCACAGCTTGAACTCGGATACCGGCCCCTCGGCCACTGCCCGAGTGCCCACCTTACCAACAGTGGTGGCTCGCACAGGTAACGGTGTGGGGCGATAAAGCAGGGCTGGGTGGGGGGGTAGTGGATTGTGACATACGACGGGAAAGTGGAGATGAAGGAAATAAATAAATAAAAACACTTTGCGCTCGCACCATGATGAGCGCAAAGTAAGTGCTTTTATTTGTTTATTTCGTTCCTCTCCACTTTCAAGTCGTATGTCACAATCCACTACCCCCCCCCCACCCAGCCCCGCCCCCACAGCGTTACCTGTGCGAGCCGCCACTGCTTACCAATTCGACCCTGGCTGTGAATATCCTGCTTTGTCTTTCTTACTTTTACCTCTGACAGAGTTTTGGTGAGGAGTTATCTAGGGCAAACAATTCTAGCGTAGTACGAGTCCGCTCTGGTCGGGTCCAAGGTCAATCTGTGTGCTTATATCTGTGAGCAACCCTGTCAAGTACCATGCATCATGATTAAATAAATGGATTTCACTGCACAGAAATGCAATTAGCACTCCATTCTACATCTCCATTACTATTGCTCGAAGTGCTCAGTGCAGTTGTGTGTATTTATTACCTGAACTAGTTGCAAGTCTGCTGCTTCCAAATGCCCAGGCAGAAGCTCCGGTTGAGATGGGGTGATACTGCATGGATACACCAGTTTCTTGAAATCATGACTGAGCTGGTCAGACATAATTTAAGGTATCATGAGGGTAAGCAGTGCTTTATTGTGCAGGCTGTACACTGTTTGAAGACAGTGGAGCTATTGCATGGAAACTGAGATTAAACTCACAAACCAAGAGAAAGACCTGAGTTTACTGAATGATCCTGATCACCACTAGATGCGACAGGTACTGTGGGCGAGATCTGAGCTCACTGGACGACAAGGAATCAGACCAGAGCTCTCTGATCAACACTGCAATAGGCCTGAGCTCACCAAATGACCCTGACTGACTTCCCTGGCCTATGACTACTTACTGATCTTGAAGTCCCCGGGATACCAACTCACTCCGAGCCAGAAGGAACTGAGCACTGGCCATAATGCTAGCACCGAATGAGGCACTGTCATTGGTGACTGCTTTGGCTACTCTTGCCTTTTTAATCACACCCTGTTGCATTATGGAAGTTGCAGTTTCACTTTCAACATTGAAAATATTGGGGGGGTATCCCAGCAGGTAGACTTCTGTAGGCCTAAAATGGAATAAACGCGTCACACATGATATGGGTGTCATGTGCCATTTGTCACTGACCTCTAGACAGACCCTGGCTCATGTACAGACAGTGAGCCAGGTCGTCATATTTATTGACTTGAAGCCAGGCTTGTACACACAGACTGGCCCAGGATTAGCTATGTGCTTAGTGACTAAACCTGAGTCCCACTTGAGCTAACTACTTGACCATAACCATACCAACTAATCAAATTGACTGACCAAAGGACTGAGCTTAGTGACTAACCATGATCCAGACCTCAAATCACTGATGGACTCGTACCAGAGCTCACTGACTGAACCTACGATGCAATACCTACCTTACTACCTAGGAAAGAAACTGATATTTTAGGGGGATGAGCACTTTCTCCAAGTTATACATTCCAATTCCTGGAAGGTAGCTCAGATGGTTAATGAACCCTCTGTAGAGATCTGTACCCGGATTACAAATAAAAGGAGTAAATACTGACAGTGACAACTAAGACTTTCCTCTTGGCAGGCTTTATGAAACAAGAGTTGACTGGATCGACTGCTATTTTAGCAGAGGTGTCATGTAGTCATAACTCGGATGTGACTAGTTCAACCATTATGCTTCTTTAAGGGGATGCTTATTAAATTATAAAGCCAAGTCTGTGAGTGCGAAAATTCAATAAAGAAATTAGACCTGACATGGAACCGTTTGAGCTTTAGCAAAACCAAGACTGAATGTACTGGCCACACCTGACATAGGTTAGCTTTCGATCTGTGGCAGGTGGGACTGCGGGAGGCCCCGTTAACGTTCAGCTAAATCTCCCAGGAATCCCTGGGATTGCAGTTTCTGTTCCCTGAGCACACAGCGGGTAAAGTTTGGAGAGATGTTTTTGCGTTTCCGCAACCGAGCTACTTTCGAGAAACTTCACTTACGGTTTGGACTCGAAGACTGGGACATGGAGGAGGAATTGAAACTGACTGCCACGACTGACCAGTACTTCCCAGGTAAGATTCTCGAATTTTTAAACAGACATTTTTATATTAGCGTTATCTCTATTCAGATTGTTACCCCTCTATTGGAAATTAATAGAGAAACTAAAAAGCCCCCACCCCCGATTTCCTTTGTTTAACTCCGCTAAATATTTCTCTTAACTATTCCTAAATAAAGGCATGTACAGGTTATGAGACATACAGATATCCCGGTGATCTATGACTTTGTGAGTAGTTGACTCAGTCTTATTTATCTCGTCATTCTGATGTTTGCCGTTTTGTTTTGTTATCGTAAGTGCAGGAATCCGACGCCCCAAAATGCAAATAAAAATGTAATTTAGACTGAGCTATTAGCCTTACGTTTAATAAATTGTAACAGAACCATTGACTGTGGGGGCCATATCACATGCAACACCTTGTAACGCTCATGTTTTTTTAACAACTGCACCGGGTATGCTTTGAATTTTTAGTTAGAACGCTCAGTGTTAAAGGCAAAACTACAATTGGTAGTGATTCTTGAACCCAACGTGTAAAAACCCAAGTCCCAGAATGCAACATTCCGGAGACTACAGAAAAAGACAGGGCGCATAGGGCAACTTAACAGTTTGGTTTCCAAAATGCAACATCTAATTTATTAAAAAGCAAGACTGGGCTTAAGATAACATCGATGTGCACTGGGCTACTTGGCAACTGTACTAAGCTTCATACAAACTGCTCTTCAATTTCATTCCCCATTTTGCCAGTCCTGCTGCTATCTCCTGTCCTTTAGGTCTCAACTGTTCCCATGTCTTGTGTGATTAGCTTATCCTACACTACATTTTTTTCCTGTGATAATTTCAGTTTCTCTTTGAAGTCATAATTATAGGATAGCAACGACCCGACTGCAAAAAAAAAACACACAACTCGCACGTAGCTGCTGTAGAAAGAGAGTAGTTTCTTCTATACTCCACATATCTCTGCTCTTTCAGTACTATTTTGTTTGGGGCATACTGGCGTTTCTTTGGTGACATGCCCAAATGGTGGTCTCCAAAGTAAGGTGAAAACTTGTTCTGGTATCAAAGATGGTAAAAATAATATATCTGGTAAAATGTATGAATTGGGTGAATAAACATCAGTGAATCATGCAGGTTTAGGTTCCAAGCGACCTGAATGTAATAACAAGGGGAAGAACCTAGGTGACAGGTGCCTGAGACACTTGAGACCATGCAGCCTGCCGCCATCATATACACCCCCCCACTCTACATGTGCCCCTTTCCTTCAACATATCATTCGTTTGTGTCAAAACTTTATATACCACTAATTTTATTTCAAAACTCCTGCAGTAGTCCATAATTGTGGTGTGTGTGTGTTGAGGGCTGGGGAGTAGTGTATGTTGTGTGTTGCATTTATAGACAGTCCTGGCATTTGAGCCAGCAGAGCACTGCATTTGGAATAGCAATATCCTCTTTACTCTCCTCAGGAAAATCTAAAAACACCAGCACCCAAAATGCTGTAGACTAAAAGACTAGGACTGGCGGAGAATATCACACGTGACATGGGCCCTCTTGGCATCTATGTAGTCCATACTCAAGGAATGTCATAAATCCTTCACTCTTTACAAACTTCAACGTGTATATGGCTTCACGATTATAAAACAGTAGACAGATTTTTATCAATAATGAGCCACTTATTGAAAACCACCAACGATGAATAGGCTCAGAAAAGCAGATGACGCTTCTAATTATTTTTTGTTTCTCATTCATTGTCATCAGGACCCGGATCTGACCTCAGATTAATTTTAATTAAATGTCTTCTGAAGAGCTGGCATGGCTCCTATTCTTGTGGAACCATGTTGCCAAGCGTGCAAATCCGGACGCTTCACTTGTCCAGCTCGACTTCCTGTGCAGCGGCAATTTTTTCCGCCTGCCCCATGATTCATTCTCCTCTACGTTGGATAGCGTCACTTCAGCACCCAAGTCCAGCCTGCCTCCTGAAATCAAATGAACACCACCAGGACTACCGCAATCCACGTATTCAGGCCCTGGTACCTGGATATTTACAACCTCCGAACATCATTCCCCCCCCCTGTCGGAGTGCTCACAGTTGCCCCAATTTGCCTGATTCTCACGGCCTTCCCCCTTGTTGTGTGGATCACTGCAGCATTATCCTTCCAGGACTATACGTGATTTAGTAACCATCGTCCTGAAGATGACCTGGAATTGAACAGGTAAAAACGCCGTTGACTACTCGGCGCAAATCGTGGCGTCTGTGGGGTCAATTAATTCAGTCTAAATCATAATACTTGACTTATGTTGATCTGTCTTGTATCATTGCCCTCATAACTACGTGTTTTTACTGTTTTTTCATATTGAAACAACTAGAGAGTAAGGAAACAGTTAACTTATTCTCTTACCTAAGTAGTATACGAACAAACAAAATGGACAAGTCTTTCTTGAGGTTTTTAGGTCCACGGTCCTGACCAAAAACCTTCAGAAGGAGCAAAAACAACTGCAAATAGTTTTAGGAAACCCCTCACCCACCTACCTAGTAGGTGGCATGCTTCATCATCCGGGCCCGCACACCAGCGGGACCCGATCGGCTGCGTAGGCCATACCTACCCATTTCCGTCGACAAAACGGTCAGCAGGGGTAATAGCAGAACGCAATCGGATCCATGAGGCATAACAGACTGTTTTTTTGCCATTCACAAACACTAGCACGTTCAGTGCACACTTGGTTGTTATGGTTACTTTAAGTAAAATTGTACTGTAGTGCCGATACAACTACTTACAAAGAACACCTTGTATTGTACGAAACTTGCTTGTGGTGGTCTTCTCCTCCCGCAAGTGATTTATACACTTTTTGCAATTGCCCTTGCAAACGACTACCTGTTGAGACACTGTTGTTTTTGTTATATACTCCACCCGATCTCAACAGGGTTACTCCTGTACTTTGTATTCTTGGGATCACGGGATGTCAGCATGAAGGGACTTGGTCACCATTTAATATCAGTACCTATGGGTCTAAATCCAGACTAACTCATAGGCCTTTAGCTGCCCTCCTAACCTTCCAGCGAGACAAACAAATTATCTCCCCAGAACACAAAACAGAACTCTTTGAGTCGTGGTAACAGGTCATCACCTTTCGTTCTCTCACTCACACGTGTCCACAACAAAAAGAAAGGGACACATAGAAAGTTTACAATATTTATTGAAACTAATTTTCTCTGTTATGAAAATGTGCTGTAATTAGGAGACAGATACAACTCAATAATGCTATGAGCACAGTTAATAAACTGTAGACAATGAAAAGACCTGTCATACAGAATGACAAATTAACCTAAGCCTACTCCTACTATGAAAGCACAGTATTATACTAAAGATCTCTGGGATTAGTGCCGGACCCCATAACTGGCAGTCATAATCAATTGATCTACATCTTGGCCGTGCAGCTCTTTCGTCTCAGGACCTTTTCTCTGCAAGCATCAGTCCACTCTGCTTTTGGAACTGCAAGTCTTGGCGTATATGATAATACTTGTTCTATTAGAAAAACAGCAGCTGAATCTCTCTATGTCTAGGTGTTAAAGTCCGACCACAGAGAAAAACAGGGCACAATGTTGTTTGGCCATGCACGATGTACAGACAAAATCCCAGCAGAAAAGCTAAATTAAAAAACGTGCACGTATTTTGAAAATAAGCATGGCAAAAACAGCGTGCTACTACCTAATATGTCCAAAGCAAAACCGGCCTATTACTTTGTAGTTAGGCTAACGTAAGGGAAAACTACTGTGGGCCCTATAGGGGACTCACGACCCCCCCCCCGCTCTCCCTTCATGGTCAGGGCAGTAATACTGTATAAAAAAATAATAACTGTGGGTCTAGAGAAACTCAAAATTCTGTGTTCAAAAGATGTCGTGTCCACTACTTGATACGCCTGGACCTATCACTCTGATATGGAATCCCATCAGTTACACTATCGGGACCGCCCTGTTTGTTATCATTTGGGCCAGTCTCAGCAAGTGGTATGTCCACAGCGTACAATAAGTACACTCAGATACAGGTAACTGAAAAGCAGTGCACAAAAAATAAGTGAAATTGAGTGGTTAAAAATGGATAGTGGGGGGGCGTGGCTTGGCGGGCGAAGATGGCGGTCGCAGCCTTGTAGAGCTCCCGCCGGCCCGGACTTAATTCGATCATTTATCCTGTCCCCCGAGCCCACTATTCGTGCCCAGTGATTGCTTTCGATCTGGTGCAGTCTCCTGTCTACATTGGTGTGCTGATCCTGCAATTCCTCCCTTCCTGTGATCGAAGGGAGGCGGCGGCGGAGTGCGGCCTGGTGGCCGGCCGGAGACCGGGGTCCTCGAGTTTCACGACGCCTGGTGGCAGCTGCGACCTGGCGGGTGCGGGTGGCATCCGCTACGCCGCCCTTGGCTCATCTCTTCGACCGCGATCGCCTGGAGATCGGGACGGTGCCAACAACTCCTACCCATCGGCTCATCCCCTGAACGACCAACGAGCGGTGGCGGTGAGGCGTGGCCCCGCGACAGCCTGGGGACGGGGTTCCTTGTGCCCGGAGGCGGCCGGGGATGGACTAGTGGCCGGTAGGCGCACCTGATCCGCCTCCCCTGGCTCGGCCCGCTGGATACGGCTGCCCACCGACTGTGGACCCGCAGATTCCCCTCCTGCTATACCCTGGACGGCTGCTTGTGGGGACGAGTGTGGTTACGGCCTGTTCTGCCGGGGTGACGCCGGGACCTCGATTTTCGTGACATCCGACCGCGGCGGCCGGCCCACATCCCTCCCTGGGGCCTCGTCTGGGCCGCCCCGCTCAGGATTTGTGACAGTGCCCGAAGGTTCGAAGGTGGTGTCCGCCCTGCCCGGCGCTTGCCATGACCAGGGACAGAGGAGGTGGCCCGCCTAAACATGGCCCCATTGATAAATTCACCGGGCCGAGTGGTGGCGCCGGGGCGGCCGGTGGCAGCGGCGGCCCCGGGCCGGGCCGGACAATGCAGCTATCCTAGCGGCCATCACCCAATCTAGAGACATGCTCGATGCCAAGATTGGAGCGGTTGGGGCGGATGTCACGCTCCTGCGCCAGGACCTTCGCAACGCGGTGGAGCGGATCGCTGGGGCCGAGACCCGTATCACTGAGACTGAGGCGGACATTAGTGGCCTGAAGAAGCGCCTAGCGGAGGTGGAGAGCGTCCAAAAGACACTGGCGGCCCGCGTGGAAGATGCAGAAGGGCGCGCGCGGCGCAACAACCTCCGCTTCATTGGATTTCCAGAGAGGTGCGAGAAGGACAACATGGAGCGGTTCCTGACCGGGTGGCTGGAGAGCTGGCTCCCCGAAGGGGCACTGTCTACGTGCTTCGTAATTGAGAGGGCCCACAGGGCTCTGACCCAGCGGCCACCGGAGGGTGAGCGCCCTCGGCCTCGCCTGCTGAACTATCATGACCGGGATGTTATCCTGCGGGAGGCGAGGAGCAAGGGCTCCCTCACCTTCGAGAATCATACCATCATGATTTTCCCGGACTACACGAAGATGGTGCAGCAGCAGCGGCAATCCTTCATGGACGCTAAGGCTAAGCTTCGGGGCCTCAAGCTCCAATACTCGCTCCTGTATCCGGCTCGCCTGCGAGTGATATATCAGTCTCGGACCCATTTCTTCGATTCGCCTGAGGAGGTGTTCCGCTGGACCGATGAGGCGGTGCGACTCCGGCCCCATGCCCAGCCGGGGCTGGACCCGGGCAGGTCTCAGGGATCGTCGCCGGAGCGGACGGATCGCCAGCCCAAGAAGGGCCGCCATCGGAGGTCTCGCTCCAAGAAAAGATCGGCTTCCGCCTGTGCATCGCAATCGGGTGGTACCAGGGACTCGGAACACTCCGATGCGGGCAGCTGAACACTGTTGGGCCTACTCGCACTTTGTATGCTGAATACTGACTTGCCCTGCCTTGGCTGGTGAGACTGTTTCATTTTGTCCTTGATGTGCCAGCCGATTCCCATGTGAAGACTTCAGTTATTGTCATGGGACGCAGTGTGGCTCGGAGGGTACCATATGTGGGCCTCAGACCCTCACGGATGTGAGTGTTGTTGGGGGGGTGGTGAGTGTGTGTCATGGTGGGGTTGTGGGGATCCATTGGTATGGCGGGCCCTGGGTCCTCTGTTTTGGGCCCGGGTCTCTCCATGCCGCGACAGGTACTTCAATGTTTTCTGAGGTATTGGGGTGGTGGGTGTGGGGTGTGGGGGGGTGTTTTGGTGTTGCAATTGTTGGGGGGGTTCTGGGTTGGGGAGGGGGTGCTGAGTTTGCGGGCTGGGGGGGTGGGTCCACACATGTCGGGGGCTGTGATTCTTGTCGATTTGCGGGTTGCACCTGGGTGGGAGGGTGGGCCAGATTTTGGACTGTATATTGCAAATGGCTGATACTGCGATTGTGTCTCCTTCAAAGACCCTACGGGTGGTGACATGGAATGTGCGGGGTATCCTGGATAAGATCAAGCGTGGGGCTGTGCTGCGGTGGGGGAAGAGGGAGATGGTGGATGTCCTCCTGCTTCAGGAAACGCACATGCTGGGCTCCAAGGCCCTTAGCCTCCAGAGGTTCGGTTATCACCAGGTCTATCATGCTGGCTTTACGAGGGGATCACGGGGGGTGGCCATATTGATACATCGCAGGGTGGCCTATGTTCATGAGAAGCAATGGATAGACCCTCAGGGCAGGTTTGTCTTTGTTAAGGGCCTACTGGGTTCCGAGCCGGTGGTCTTTGGAAGTGTTTACGCCCCTCCCCCCCTGCAGTGGGCACTGTCTGAGCGGCTGTTTGCGTTGTGGGATGAAATCCCCGAGGTCCTGACTGTGGTGGGGGGTGATTGGAATGAAGTCATGGATGTGGGCCTGGACCGCCAGCGGCGAGCGCGTGTGGTGTCTGACCCCCCCCCCCCCCGCGGCTACCCCCACCCGGTTGTGTGCGACTGTGCGCAGTCTGGGCTGGATCGATGTGTGGCGGCATTTTCATCCCGCTGTGCAGGCCTTCACGTATGTATCGGCGGTGCATGGGTCGTTCTCGAGACTCGATTATTTGTTTGTACCGGGTGCCTGTCTGAACCGTGTCAGGGACGCCGCGATACTCCCCAGGGGCCTCTCGGATCATTCCCCTGTCTTAGCCACCTTGACCCTCCCCTCTAAACGACAACCCTTTCGCTGGCGTATGTCCGCCTGGCAGTTGCAGCGGCCAGAATATGTGGCGCACCTGCGCGAGGAGATCGATCACTTCTGGCGCGAGAACTTGGTGGGGGGCGTCAATGCCATTGTTGTGTGGGAGGCGCTGAAGCCCACGATCCGGGGCATTGATATAGCTTGGTGTGCGGCCGCTCGGCGGGAGCGTCGGGAGGCCATTGTGACTGCCGCGGCCCGCGTGGAGGAGCTGGAGCAGCGTAGTCGACTCGGGGGTGACGAGGGCGTCGTGCGACAGCTCCTGCAGGCCCAGCAGACTTATTCCTCGGTCCTGTACGAGGAGGCCCGGCAGGCGTGGCTCGCCACGCGCAGCAGGGTGTATCAGTGGGGCGATAAGTCCTGCACTATGCTACATAGGCTTTGCCAGGCGACTTTCCAGCCCCTTGAGCTACCCGGCCTTACGGCGGGGGATGGCTCAGTTATGACCGACCCGGATCGGTTGGCGGCTAGCTTTGCCCGCTACTACGAGGCACAATACGCTCCTCGTGACCCACTGGTGGAGGGCGAGATTGCCTCATACTTGGATGACCTACTCCCGCAGGCAGTCCCGGAGGAGACTAGAACGGCCTTAGAGGCCCCGCTTACGTCCGAGGAACTTGGGGAGGCCCTTGGCCAATTGAATACTGGGAAGGCGCCCGGCCCTAGCGGTTATCCTGCCGAATTTTATAAGCAGTTTCATGTCCAGCTGGGACCCCACTTTCGCAATGCCCTTGAGGCAGCTCGGTCTAGAGGCGAGCTGCCACCTGACTGGCGTCATGCTGAGATTGTGGTCTTTTTGAAGCCTGGCAGGGCGCCGGACCGCCACGACTCTTACAGGCCAATCTCCCTCCTCAATATCGAGGCCAAGATCTTGGCGAAAGCCCTGGCGAACCGCCTTCTGCCCCACATCGCCGACCTGGTCCACCCTGACCAGGCCGGGTTCATGCCGCACAGGGCCACCCGACATAATATCCGGCGGGCGCAGGCAGCGATCGATGCCATGGGTGCTAGGGATGAACAGGCCGCACTCCTCCTCGCGGACATGGACCGGGCCTTTGACTCGGTGAGTTGGGCGTATTTGTTCACCTTGTTGGCCCGTCTCAATCTAGGGCCTGTTTTCTTGTCCTATATCCGTCTCCTGTATACCAATGTTACGGCATCGGTCCGTGTGGCCGGTGCGGTCTCAGGGCGCTTCCAGATCGGCCGTGGTACTCGGCAGGGCTGCCCGTTGTCCCCCTATCTATTTGCCCTGGCCATGGAGCCCCTGGCATCGCGGATACGAATGGATGCCTATCTGCGTGGCTTTGTCTGGAACGATACCCTTACGGATAGAATTGCACTTTACGCGGACGACGTCCTCCTGTTCCTTACCGACCTGCGGCGTTCGGGCCCTCGAGTGTTGGAGATCATGCGGGGGTTTGGCGAAGTCTCAGGGCTCCGCCTTAACCTGTCTAAGTCGACCCTATGGGTATTACGTGGCGGAGTGGTTGCCGACCCTTGGGCCGCCGACCTGCGCGTGGCGACGGACGGCCTGAAATATTTGGGTGTTTTCCTCTCGACTTCGCGAGCCGTGGCCTGGACACGCAGTGTCTTGCCGGTGTGGGAACGGGTCCAGGCTGATGTTAAAACATGGTCCAGAATGCCACTCACAATCTTTGGGAGGTCGGCCATCTTTAAGATGGTGGCGCTGCCGAGACTGTTGTACCAACTTCAACATTTCCCGCATCCTATTGGCATGGAGTGGTTCCGTCAGGTGAACTCTGTGCTGAGCCGTTTCCTGTGGGATGGCGGAGCGGCCAGGGTGGCCCTGAGGACGTGCTTTCTGTCCACCTACTGTGGTGGTTTGGCCACATCCGACCTCCTCTCCTACTATCAGGCGTCACATCTTCTTGTCCTTAATGAATGGTGGTACGGGGACAGGAGTGACCCGGCCTATGCCCTGGAGAGACATCTCATGGGTGACCGTACGCTCCATACCGTTCTTTACTCGGCCCGTATACGCCGTGGGTTGCCGTCGGTGACGAAAGTGGTCTTTGCAGTGTGGCGGCAGTCTTTGCGCCGCATGGGTTGGTGGGGCAAATTAACGGCTGAAACGCCGCTGTGGCACAACGGTCTGCTCCCAGAACTGGCGGCCCTGGCCGGGTTCGAGGGCTGGGAGGCTATTGGAATTACGCAACTGGGCCAAGTCATGTCAGGCGCAACCCTCAAGTCCTTTGAGGACCTCCGAGTGGAGTTCCAGATGCCTCAGTCCCAGTTCTTCCGTTATTTACAGCTAAGACATGCCCTCGCCCCAAGCATTGCCGGCCTCGACTCCCTACCGGAGTTCAGCCCGATTGAGGCGAAAGTGTTTATGGGAGACTTGGGTGACAAGAAGGTCTCTAGGATCTATCAGTCCCTTGTTATTCACTGCTCATCCACTCTCAGCTCCCTTCGGGAGGCATGGGAGGTAGACGTGGGCGCATTGGATGAGGACGACTGGAGGGAGGCACTGGAGTCCCCGCGCGGCACCGCTATCGCGATTCGGCTCCGCCTGATACAATTCAAGTACCTGCATCGTGCCTATTACACACGTGAACGACTGTGGAAGGCTGGTTTGATTGCGTCATCGGAGTGCCTGCGCTGTGGGGAAGTGCCTGGCTCCCTGTTGCATACGGTGTGGTCATGTGGTCGCCTGGCTGGATTCTGGAGGGGCGTGTGGAATTGCCTGGCTGAGGTCCTGGGCTGGGATCTTCCTCGAACCCACAGGCTAGGCCTGCTGCACATCATGGAAGGGGTTGGGGGCAACGTATATAAACGTCACCTGTTGCTCCTGGGCCTGGTGGTTGCTAAGCGTGACTTGGCTCGGGCCTGGAAATCTGTGAGGGCCCCCCCCCTGTCTGCGTGGAAGGCTGGGCTGGACTACTTTATGGGTCTTGAGAAACCGGTCTTTGAGGCGCGGGGCTGCCCACGCAAACACTTCAAGATCTGGAGGCGGTGGGCCGACTACCGTGGCCTGTCCTTGGAACCCCCGGTGGAGCAGGAGGAGGACATTTGATCGCAGTGACTTTTCTGGCCCCAATGGCAAGACCCAGGTTGCACTATACCTGCTTCCTCTATGTGAATCGTCTTTGTGTTGCTTCTGTACATGTGTGGCGGGGGGGGGGGGATGGTGGGTACGGGTGGGGGTGCAGTTAGGGTTGGGATGGGTTGTTAGGGCATTTTTAAAGCTGAGCTTCATTGATACTTGCTTCGTAAATACTATGTATGTCATCATTGCATTGATACTGATGTGGTGATCTTGGTGTGTGAAGATGCCACATTCTTGATACTCTTCTGCTCAATAAAATTGGTTGTGAAAAAAAATGGATAGTGGGTGCAAAAATGACTTTAATGGAGAGCAGACCACTTCCAAGATTAAAAACGTGGAGTGCAAAATAACAGTAGTTCAAACAAATATCTACTGCCTGTTATATAAAGGTCGACATGTTTCTGCAGTTGCAGATACTGTGTGTATCACCTGCTTCTTCAGGACCAAAGTTAAATTTTGCTACTGCTTCAAAAGGTGAGTATGTGTATTACAAAAATCAAACAAACATTCAGGATATCACCTGGTCAGGCCTTCTCAATGCTCCTGTTTAGTAGAAGCTGTTTATCATAGGTAGAAGGAATCCAGTGCGGATGACACATATGAAAGAAAACAGAAAAAAACACTTTAGTAAATGTTATCCATCATGAGTTTCAATGATCAACATTTTTTGTGTACTTGTATATTACAAGTACAGTACCCAACCATTACTAATTTACAAGCGCCTCTCACTCACCTAGAGTATGAGAGACCGGCGCCGCTCCTCGCCTGGCCACAGCTCAGGAAAATAGGGGCGCCTCTCTAATGTTCAAGGGAAATAAACCACAAAGATAACAGTGAGAAAACCTCCCAGCGACCGCCAACTCTCAAGCAATAAACCATTGCGTTTAAGCGATTAATGTGCACATCTCCTGTGGCATTATGTCCATTCTTATTTTCTGGGAATACCAAAAGGATGTGGTGCCGACAAGTGGGAAGATATTGGAAATCCATTGGGAATAAATATCAGTGCGCCAGAGACTACAGACAAAAGGCACCGAGCCTATGATGACACTGCCGCAGTCTAATGATTAAGGCACACTATTTTGGAACTGTATGTAAAGAGTGCTGAATCATGACTAATATATTAATGGCGAGGGGATGTGTGATAGATTACATTTAAGCAGAAATATTGCCATTAAAGTTTTTAAAATACGCAAGTGGCCAAGTAAGAGAAACCGTGGATGCCACGGCTCAGTAATGGCACAGTGCCGGAGCAACAGTCAATACAAAAAGAAACGGGTTAGAAAAATTCACTCGCAACATCATGCATAACCCAGGGCTTGTAGTGCGATGTGCTCACCTACCTAACCGTCGGTACCCCAGTCAGGCATCTGCACTGTACGGGGAGGCACCGGGAGACGGTTGTTCGTTGTTTTTCTAGATGCGGAAACAATCCACAGCCCGGCATTGTACCAGTGCGCATGCGCCGATTACACCGTCGCGCAAGTTGCTGCGTGTCTATCCCGCGTCAGAAGGATCATGGGCAATGTAGTTCAGGCAATGAGTTGCGTCTAAACATAATTCAACTCGATCTCATCGTATGCAACTTAGATAGTGAATGAAAGTGCTGGCATCAAATTTTTCGGAATAATAGAAATAATAATGCCGAGTCAGCAATATGATGTTATTTGTATGGCATTACATATGAACAAGCACTCGTCAGGACTATTACGGATCTATGACGTTACAACGCGTTATTTTACAACGCATACCGTAACATCGCAATTTTTACAACGCAGGTACCATTACAATGCGTGCCATTACAACGCATGTCATTACATAGCAGATACTATTACAACGCATGCCATTACAACGTAAGTATAGGTAAGTATATCTTTTTAAAAAAAATGTAATTAAGTTTATTTAATTAATTTAAATTAATAAATATAATTTAAAAAATTTTAGAACAGTAATTTAATTATTGTAATTTAATTAATAAAATTGTAATTAATTTAATTTATTTTATTTAATTAATGTAATTTAATTAATTTAATTAATTTATAAATAGTAAATATTATTTAATTTTAATAAATTAAATAAATAAACAAAATGTAATTAATTTTATTTAAGTAATATAATTTAATTAATTTTATAATTGTAAATATTGTAATTAATTTAATTAAATTTAATTTATTTAAAGTCGTAATACCCCTGTACCCCAAAAACCAAACCCAGCCCTAAAACCTAAAAATACCCCTGTAACCCAAACCTAGCCCTGAACCCTAAAAATACCCAAAACATATACCTCAGTACCCCAAAACATATACTCCTATACTCATACTTATTTTTTTAAAATTAATATATAGAATTAATTTTATAAAAATACATAAATTAATATTTTTTTAATATTAATTAAATTAATAAAATAATGTAAAATAAAATTTAAAAAATTATATACTTACCTATACTTACGATGTAATGGCATGCGTTGTAATAGTATCTGCAATGTAATGACATGCGTTGTAATGGCATGCATTGTAATGGTACCTGCGTTGTAAAAGTTGCGATGTAATGGCAGTGCGTTGTAAAAGTTGCGTTGTAACGGGTGTTTCCCGACTATTACCAATTGAAAGGACCTACTGGGCAAGCGATCCGGTAAAGAAAGGAAAACAACATCGGTCTAAGTGAGAGACCAAATGTGGGTCAATCAGTATTGTTCACACTGAGAGCCATCAGTTATTAGGATGATTTGGTAGATGATCGATGGCATTAAAACGATCATAAGAGAATAAGTCCCACGCTGAACCCCAATATTTGGGTGTACAGTTGATGTCTGAGACAGAACAATAGTCTCAATAAACACTTCAATGTATCAAGACGTGTAACATAGACCAGGTTATCAAAGGGACTGTATATAAATTCTCACATCATGCAAGGCGGGAAGTCCAACTATTTATCAGTATAACCTGGAAATTTGGTACTGGAGGTCAAAACAAGGATCACCCTATAATGAGGTCCAGGGAATGTCTTCATTGAGGCCATTTTTGTCTGTATTCAAGCGATATACCCATTTCTGCTCCAATTTGAAAAGATGTTTTGTGATGTCACCGATATGTGGGGGGATCCGTGGTTGTTCTAAGACGGTCCAGGTAAAGTCGGTAGGTGCATGTCCTACCTCTAAGAAGTGGTTTGTGAGGCGGGTTGCTTGCTTTTTGCATCGGATCGTACTCTTGTGTTCCGATATCCTTACTTTGAATTTTCTCGTTGTCATTCCCACATATTGTAAGGGACAAGAGCATTTGATGAGATAAATCAGGTTGGAACTGTTACAGTTCGTAAACTGTTTTCGCTCCCAACGTCTAGAGGTCCCTATATCGATACTTGTGGAGTGGGCCGTTTGGGCGCATGCAGCACAATTCCCACAGGGCAGTAATACACCTTTTTAGCATTTAGTAGTTGCTGTAAGGAACAAAATAAGCAAACTCAAAGCTCTGCTAAGAAGCATAGTATATGTCAATAAGCAAAAAAATGTAAAGTCAATTTGGAAAAGGTGCTGAATTTATGGTGTGTTGGAGGTATTGATTATGTTAGTTGCAAATTCAAAGGTGAGTGAATCCAGAATGGATTCTTTGTCCACAGACGATGATTGGTCCACAGCCCAGTTCACAAGTTCCAGGGAACGGACATGATCCTTAGTCGATACTGAGAAAGCAGTCTGGTAAACTGCATCAGTGTTATTAGAGCCAGTATTTAGTATTTATTCCATGTGCCATCACACTCGTCTCCTCTGGAAGGAGTGAGTGGCTCATGCTTTCATTCTGAAGAAGCTGTAGGCCCATGAGACCACTTTGAAAGTGGGTCTTTGTCCACAGGAGCTGGCAGAGCCAGGCAAATATTCAATGCCCATGCAAAGGGGCACCAGAGGCAGTGAAACACTTGTTGCACACAGGTAAACAAGGTAGCTCGGAATGACCATGACCTATCAGGGTCCAGTTCCAGGGGTATACGGATTCCTAAGAATCAAAGAATGTGCTCGTGGCATTGATAGAGCAGTGCTAGGTCCAGTAGGCTTGCAAATGCAACATCCATTGAGGAAGAAAAAAAAATGAGGAATAACAGTGAGGAAGCACCTAACATACTGGAGAAAAGGGAATGAATAAAAGCCAGTATTACTCCAAAGATGGTTTGGAATAAACTGACCATGCCAGAGCCGAGAATTAAATAAAAAAAATGGGCATGGCCATACTAGATGCATTAAAAATACAGTGAACTAATTCACCATAATGTAATGGGAGGTTTGTGTTCAACTAGGAGTGTATCTCCCTGGATGTCCTTGCAACGTGTAATTAAAAAGTTTATCGAGCAGATGTTAGTGGTACTTCCTTTTGAAACAATAGTGCGTTGGGTCTGCTTAGCTTGTTGAAATATGCATTCAAAATTGGAATGGAATGCCAGAACGAGCTCACCAGCACCCCTGGCATGTGCGGGAGTAGGACATTATTACAACAGGTGATGAGTTGGGAAACTGATAAAATGTAGGGGATCCCAGCTCATATTCTGCAACAGTCCTGATCACTAAGCATTAAATAACTTCCATTTGAGAGGACTGCAACAAGTTGGAGTATTGCAGGGGCTGGTTTTCTGTTTAGATAGCAGCTCAAATTAGCTACTTATGCTTTACATGCGCTGTGAATGGTCACATGTTTGCATACAAGGGACTGTCAGGCATAAGAGTCGTATTTCTTTCCAGTAAGGAAGGCCTCCTCTTTGGCACGTTCATAATTCATGAATGAAGCTGCCTCCTAGGAGTTTATATCTTCTGACTGGGAAATGATTCATGCAAGCTGTTAATTGAAATGTTGATCTTAGTAATGATTTTACACCTTGTTTTAACCAGACAGCAGAAGGGGTTTCTGCTGTTGTAAATGGGCGCTGTTTTAACTTCTCTAAGTGCAACATTGTGTACGTGGCATCATTTTCTGCCATCAATTATTGTGTGTAAAATTAAAGGGCAAAAACAGGTGACTGGAATTTTGGTAACGCCAGGCTGCACACCCATTTTTGAGGGTTTCTAGTGTCCAGCTGAACTGCATAATAGATCTAAGCTGACTTTGCCCATGATACAATGTCAGCATGTCACTTTGCATTATAACAAGGAGGACACAATGTTATTCAAATTATAAATATGAGAAGACAGCTTATTAATACTGTTATCAACAACAGCAAGCACTTTATCCAAATTATCTTAATCAGTTTGTCTTAAATGTGCAGCAGCTTCCATTTGTGACAATTTCCAAATTTCATTATATGTAGCATAAATAAAGCTTTTAGAATGTGGAGGCTTAGAGCCCAATACAAAAATCTGATACAATCCATATCTTCAGACAGCAGAGAGAGAAAACTGCAGACAGTGTGGAATGTTCCTGCCATTGTTGACACAATTTCCCCACCAAATCGGTTGTAACCATACCTGAATTTTAGAATAGGAGTAAGGGGGTCTGGCCTGCTTGCCTTAAACCCTGGTGCAGAATTCAGAAAATGAGCATGACCAGCATTTGTGTCCAATGGCCACAATAATCATCGCCCTTGAGGATTTGTAAGTGTGGCATTAAATGTACCATTCTGCAACATACTGTTCAGTTGTTCTTCAGTGAACTTTGTAATCATTTTGCCAATTTTCAAAGCAGGCAATTGAGGTAACATTTGGGGCATTCATGTCTTTAACTTTAGCTAGCCCCAGACATGTAGTTTGTTGAACAGTATCATTCAGGAAGATCATTTTTGTTGGAATTAAACATGCTCATAACAATGTTTGCGTCCCCTGAACTTGCCATGGTTTGGTACCCCCAAATCAATTTTATGTCGTTCATACCTTTCCAATAATCATAGACCCTTAACAGCGAATTGTGTGACAATCAAAGCGGTGTATATGAGCTTGGTTTGTGTAAGCATATATTTCTTTGGAGCAGTAGGAACTAACTTAAAGTAATATAATGTTGGATCTGATGCATCATATCCTGAAAAATATATACATTTGCCCATGTGTGTTTTAGAACTCCCTTGCGGGGGAGTGTGGCAGTGTTACCATTGAATGTAATTACAAATGGTGCCCTGGACAGTAGCGCAATGCAGATATTGATGTCTAAAATGATGAAAAAAGGAACATTTCTCCATAATTCGCAGAATCCATGTACAAATCCTCTGACTCAAAAATAGTATAATATTCCAGCTGCAAGAGCATGGAGTTTACAGTTTCAACACCCCCGTCATCAGAGTGTAACCCAAGTACTATTCATCACCCATAGAAACCCTAAATACACATGGAATCCATAAGACTGAATATATCAAAAGGAACTTTATCCCAAACAATTCCATCAGTCACTGGAACAGCTGAAATGTTCATGAGGGGCAAGTCTCTTTTTAGTTTATGTGGAGAATGTGGGACCAGCGCCCCATCAACCAGTGCTTTAGCAGAGCATTCTGGTAGATGGTTGCCATTAATCAATAAAAAAAACGATCAAAAATCCAATCCACAGAAATAGTAAAACCAAGGAAAGTGTAATCCAAACATATATCCAAGGTCGAACCAGGTAAGTGCATTTCAGCCGTTTCAGCCTTGAAATAAAAATACAGATCTGTAAAAGAGGAGTGTCTAAAACGGAACAACTGTCAGAATAAAAATCATCTTGATTCATATAATACCCAGGATCCGTTAGTTGAAAAACTGGTGGGTCAGGTACTGCAACTGGACTAGAAGAATCCGAAAGAAATGAATCCAAATAATGTGGATCTGTATACACAAAATCGCTGCAGAACACTTTGTAGCTATGGCAGTACTCCTTTCAGTCACCTCTCTGGATGCGGATGCATGGTTTGATTGTAGTGCATGATTCGCCCTCCCCAGTTAGGGGGGGAAACAGTTTCTGTGTTAGTCATTAGCTGCAGAGGAATTTCCTGCATGGTAGCCAGCGTAGAGTGGGAACTACCAAGGGCTCCTCATGGGCCATATGGCATAGTGTGATATGATCAAGGGAGACAAATCAATTGTCTTTAAAACCAGGAAGTGGTGGCAAGATAACTGTTCTTGTACCTTGAACGTCAAGGTCTGGCACTGGTGCTCGGTATGAAGGGCCAAACTCCTTCTCCACCGCCACCTTCTCTAGCAAGAGATCGCCAATTTTCAGAATCCAACCAGAAGGTCTAGGTTTCTCCTAGATGCTTTTAGAGACCGATGCTTTCAACTGCTCGTTGGATTGGGTGTTACGGAAATCTTGTAGATCCTGTAAGGTAGCACAATGATTATCTACGTCAAAGGGTGTGGCTGCGGCCCCAATATCTGGAATTTCAAGGTCTGAAATGTACATTTTGAGGCTAAAAAGGACTGTTTGGGGTCCGAACACCCAGAGATCTTTCCGGGAGGTTATTTAATGCCCTTTGAACCCCATAAACATGATGGCTTCAACTAAACCCAGTGCCTAATACTTTAGCTGTTAAGGACTGCTGTAAGTCATGGTTCATTCTTTCCACAGCAGAATTGCCCTCGAGCCGGTATGGAGTAGCATAATGCACCTGTACAAGCAGGGTAGCCATAGAATATCAATAAGCTTTATAAGCCAAGGCATGGCCCTTGTCCGAGTGGAGTGTACTGCATGCATTTGTCCAGATAAAGACTTGCATGTCTTTAATACCAGTTTGACCGTCAGTCGAGCGATGTCGCCAAACCCAGAGAAACCTGGAGCAAGAACCACTGCAACTAAAATACATTTTAACGCAGTATCTGAAATTAGTGGACCACAATTCTCCAGGTAAATGGCAAAAGGGCTTCTTAGAAATTAACATGTGAGTCTAGAGTGGATGAGCCTCTGAGGAAGCCTTAATTTGTTGACAAATGTCACAACACAGTACACATTTGTTTGGCCTGTTGGTATAAACCATGCCACTAGTAAAGTTGCTGTAGCAGTAAAATAGTGGCCGCCACACCAACATGTGCATAGCACTGTTATGAACAGCTATCACTAAATAAAGCCTGCTGTCTTGGTTTGATATCAAACTATCGCCATCCCTTGGAATAGTTACACAGGGAATATTGTGTTCACTTAAGTGGTAGGTATATTTAGAAGGAACCCCTTTTAGTAAAGGTGTGCCATCTTTATTTGCGTTAACAGCAGCCAAGATATCGCCATCTATCCTCTTTTTTTTTTTTTTTTTTAGAATGAGTAATTGCTGCCACAACAGCAGTTGCAACTGCAGATTTGGCAGCTTCATCTGCCAGAGAATTCCCTACGTGTGTTCCCACACGCTGATGACTCAAAGTATGTATAACATGGGTCTTTGGCAACCTGTCTTTGTTTTCTGCCACTTTAACCCAAAGCGTTTTATGGTTGATTGTGTTGCCTTTTAGAATCTTTGAATCCATTCTGCACCAGAAATGTAAATTATCATTACAGGACTATGCACAGTAATTCGAATCACACACAGTAAGTGTGGGGTATTTATGATCTGTATGTTCAGTGTAAGAATCAAAGCTTTAAATTCAGCCAACTGCGCAGTGCAGACCTCCAGGGACTGCGTGCAAGTTTTTTGTGGTTGGATGTTTCCGTCCAAAATCACTCCAACAACAGTGGTGCATCATGCTGAGTATTGCTATTTAGAACCTATAGCAAGTAACCATCCGTGTAAACAACATATTTATACTGTTCAAGCTGTTGGAGAGAATTGGGCATGGGGTAGACATTCTCATACTGGAGTAATTCTTGTGTCTGTAAAGAAGATGCAGTCTACATCAACAGCTGTTAAGGATGTTGCCCACTTTTATCTATCTAGATTGCAGGACTTTAGCGTTCGAAACACTTGCTTTGGTTATAGCCTCTGAGGCCCGCATAGGAGTGGCAACAATACTGTGTTTCCCTTGTGCAGGAGGCCGTTCTTTAACCCTTTCGATGCTGATGACGAGCTCAGCTCGTCATGATGCACAGTTGAGCTGTGCTGATGACGAGCTGAGCTCGTCATGAATACAGCAGAAGAGTAATTTCCAGCACAGGGGGGGAAAACACCTAGCAGCCAAGGTGTTAAGGATATCCATCTGCACAGCAGTCAGTATTTTTTCAGTGGAAGCTAAATGCATTTCCGCACTGGAATATAAATGCAATTTATATGCCATCAGCACTATTTCACCTTCTTTAAAAGTGATCTAAATAAATCCAAGTACACCTGGTAAAACCTGGATTACTAGGTTTGTTGTGTTTACATGTGTATGTAAGGGACGTGTGGCAAGTAAGTCGGATTGTAAGGATCTTCCTGTGTCAGGATGTTCTGATGTCCAAAGTGAATTGGAAAAATCTGGATAAATTAATTCATTGCGATTTTACTCCTTGTGCATAATCAGGAATGTATGTTCTGCCGAAATTAGGAAATCCTAATAAAGATTCTTTAATGTATTTGGAGGTTGCAATTGTGCACACTTCTCCATTTGGCACAAGTACTGCAACTGTTAACTTCCTTTCCCCACAATTGTAAAGCGCCCCCAATATCCCTCGGGATCATGTTCGCGCTATATAAAACTTTATAAAAAGAAAAGAGGCGTAACACTCTTTCCCTTCATGTGTAAGTTCATATCCTAGAAAAAGAACACTTAGAAAATGTATTTTAGATTTCTAAAATATGAACTTACAGCCAAGTGTAGCAAATCCCAATGTAATGTGATCCACTTTTGGCAGATGTGGGTTCAAGTAATTGTCAGTAAGGTAGAGGTCATCTACCTAGGACAATGCATCTGGGTCCATGTTGTGCAGAACTGACATTATTCATGCAGCAAATAGTCCAGCGCTATTCTTATTGCCCATAGGGAGTTTTGCAGATCTCATTTGAAAGCCAAGTGCTGAGAAGGCTGCCCAATCTTTGCTTTCAAGCGCTAAATTGTGACTGAAAAAAAACATTGGAAATATTGCTTTAATGGTGCACTGTATGTCACCCTCAATTTGGATGTCTAGATCATATCTATTAGGAGGGGCTATGCTCCTGTCTGGGGTCCCAATTGTAATAAAAGTATCAGTTGCTCTGCCTTCCAGAAACTCCTGGATATTCTGGCGCACTATGGTGACATCTGCTGCACTGTCAAGGCGAGTCACCGCCTCACACCTGTTCAGAAGGAGGGTTCTCAGTGTCTGTGGAATATTTAATGGATATGGCCAGTACTTTCTTTTGTTTGAAAAGGGGCTTTAAATTGAGGAAGTCTTTCCTCCTTCTTTATATTCTTGTTGGACAAGCGTTGTGTCCGCTTTTGGTCTTGCGTACTCTTCTTGTCTGCATTCAGATCATTCTCCTCTGTCGTACTGCTTGTCAGGCGATTCTTTAGAGGAATCAAGGAGAATGTGTATCTGGAACCTGATACCTGTCGGGAATCTTGAGCTTAAAACTATCACGAAAATCATAGCGCCACTCTGAGGTCTCGGGATTGGAGAACCATGAGGTTTACCTTTCTGAGGTCATTTAAATTTATCCCATGTTTTTTTAACAAACTCATGGGTCTGCTTGACTTCCTTGTCAGTACTAGGTTTTCCAAAAGGTAGTTTTACCAGTCTGTTACCCAGATTAATGCATCCTACGGATGTATACACATGAGCAATAATGATAGGCAGCTCGTGTTCACGGTCGACTCATGCCACCACTATGAGCGATACACGTTTTGCCAGAGATGCTGCTTCACCTTTAATGTTGGACAGAATCATTGCAGCTACTACAGGAACATTTCTCATTAGTTTCATCCCCAACTCCAGGGCAACAGCTGCCCCGTGTTCGCTCTGATTTGTTTTCATACGTCTGGCAAGACTGACATTGAGGGAGTGTTGTGACTGATCATATAGACATTGGTGAACACTGTCTCCCAAGTGTTGCAGTCTCCTATAGTGGGAATCCTCCAATGGGATAAGCACATAGTTAAGATTCTGTGCTCCTCATGTGTTCCCATAAGGGGAAACGCAACTTCAATCTGGTCAACATTATGGGCGATCCAAAATGGAATTTCCTCATGATTAGTGGGAGTTTTGTCCATAATAGAATGAACAATTACAAGACTGATTGTAGACAGTGCTAGCACCTGGGCATGCCCTGGCAGGCCAATTTGTGCTAGCTGCGCCAACATGGTGCACTACATGGATTGAGTCCAGCGTCTAAATAGTGTTACTAGAGAAATGTGCAATGCTTGTATAAGATTTTGATCATCTATTTTGGGATACAGTGTATATCCAACTAAGGCTGGCTAGGCCACCCCATCATTACTAAGGAGATCCATGCGTACAGGTGTAGCGACGTGTGGGAGGGCACTGAGGAACCAAGTATGGTGTTCCCAATAAGACACAGGTATTTCCATAAGAACCCATGGTCTATATACATTTGGCACTGGTGGTGTGTGTGTATGTATGTGTGTGTATGTATGTGTGTGTATGTATGTGTGTGTGTATATATATATATATATATATATAATACCCATCCACAGCTGGAAAATCGACCCAAGAATAAAAGACTTCAAAGCAGTAAGCATCATCGGCTTCCAACTACAAAGATAAATGCACAACCCACATTAGTATGTTCATATCGCATTATGTGTGCATGGACAGCAGGTCTGCAATTTACGGGAATAACAGGCTGTGACACAGCCAAAATACAGCAGTATGGAAAACAAAGTGCAATACAAAAATAGGTCTAGTCCTTTTTAAACTTTCAAATTCAAAACCAACAGAATTAGGTGCTTCCTCAACACTTTGGAGGATTAATCCCAAACATCTCCGGTAAGAGGTGTAAGGGTATTGTGGACAATCTATACTTAGGAGACCCATGAATAAGTACCAGACCAAATGTTGGTGTCGGCATGTTGCAGGAATTCTGCTTAGAAACAGAACTATGCCTGGGATCACAGGACTCAGTCACTACATCAGTTCCTAGAGGCCCAAGTAGTGCTTTACCTGCCCTCCTTACAGAGAGCCAGATAAGTTAGCACCCTAAACACAACACTCTGAACTCTCTCCGGAGTCGCGGTAACATGTCATCACCTTTCGTTCTCTCGCTCACACTTGTTCGTAATAAAAGCAAAGAGACGCAAATAAGGTTTACAATATTTTTTTTAACTAACGTGCTCTCTCATGAAGAAAACGTCCTGCAATTAGGAGACGTGTACAAGTCAATAATGTGATAAGCACAATTAATAAACTGTTTACAATGAAAGCCATGTCATAGCAAATGACAAATCAACCTAAGCCTACCCTTACTATGAAAGCACAGTTAAGGTCTCTGGGATTAGTGCCGGACCCCATACCTGAGAGTCCTAATCAGTTGATCTACATCTCTGGCGCGCAGCTCTTTCGTCTTGGACCTTTTCTCTGCAAGCCTTGTTTCGCTCTGTTTTTGAAAAGGCCAAGTCTCTGCTTATATGATAATACTTGTTCTATTTGAACAACAGCATCAGGATCTCTCTGTTATGTCTAGGTGTTAGTGTCCGACCACAGAGAAAAACAAACCACAATGTTGTTTCGTCTTGTATGATGTACAGACAAAATCCCAGTAGAAAAACTAAATAACAAAACATGTGCAACCTATTTAGAAAATAAATGTGGCAAAAACGATTTTCTTGATGTGTAACATATGCAAAGCAAAAACTGCCTATTATATGTGTAGTTAGGTTAACATAAGGGAAAACTACAGTGGGCCCTATAGGGGACTCAGAACACTTAAATCCAGAGTTAGAGGTCATTGACTCATCACTTTCACTGAAAGAATAGATATGAGAACAAGCATTTGCAATGCAATACATTTTGCATTTACGAAACTTTGAGCTATTGGCATTGTAAATGACAATGCCTTTTATTTGTTTTAAAAACCAAAACATAAAAGGCATTGCCATTTAAAATGCCAATAGCTGAAACTCACGTAAATGCGAGACCTATTGCATTGTACAACAAGCATTTACTGGGATCGAAAAATCATAAAAATGGTACTAGACTTGCAGGTCTAATAACTTTAATAATCTACTCGACCTACCTGAAATGTACTTGGCCCATGATCTGGTCTCAGATTGTGTGATCCTAGGCAAATATTTTGTCCTATGGAGCTGCCTTTTTTCTTTATTATCACGTAAGATAGCACCTTCAAATATGCAAGTTCATTATATCTGCTGTACAATTTTTTTTATTTTATTTACTAGACTAAATGTTTGTTCCATGTATAACAAGAATCGAGCCCATATATAGGTAGGGTACACATGATTCCTGGCTTGCCTCTTAGTTCACTAATAGCATTACAATCTGGGCATGAGCAGTAATAATTCCCAGTTCCTGTTTAAAAACTCACTTTTCATAAATAGATTACCAAAGCATGATGTGGTAGTGCCCTGTCAATTACAGTTAGCATATTTTCCATTGAAATGACCACAAACATGTAGTTTTACTGTTAATAGTGCAAAACATTTTTGGGAAATTTGGTTTCAGCAAAAATATTTAAAATATGCACATCACCAAGTAAAGTGTTCTAATTTGTTTTGATCCTATAAAAATATTTTTTCACCACAGAATTACAAAAATAGGTCTTCATAACTAGTGAAATATATTTGAAATGTTTGAACAGTTCACTTAGCTAGTTCAGTGTTGTGTTAGAAAAAAGCCTGACATCTTACAGCCTTTCAATTAACATGCTTTGCACAGTTCAATTGTCACACAGTTCACTTTACAAACTCCTCTATCATAAGTCACAGAAAGAAAAATACATGTAAAAAAACAAGCTGACTTTTGACCTCGGTCTCTGAAAGCCAGCAAATGTGACACAATTGCAAGATTTAATGGAATTTTTATTGCTCTCTCACTTTGTGAGCAATAAAGATGCCTTTACATCTTGTTATCTTGTCACATTTGCTCTGCTTTGAGGGAGAGGTCAAAAGTCAGATTGTGTTCCCTGAAGTTAGAGGATTTTCAACTTGCCAGAAAGGGGGAGTAGTCACTAAAAATAGCTTGTACTGAATAAATCTTACTTGACAGTGGAAGTGAGCAAGTGGATTTTCCAGCCTGATTTCTACTTAGAAGTGAAATCTGACTCCGAACGTGACTGCTTGCAGCTGCTGGTTGCCACGGAGGTGCCTTCTTCTGGTTTTGGCGGCTATTCGGGACCTGGCGGGTTGTTGTTAAAAAAAAAAAAAAGTGTGGGCTGTCATTGGCTGATTCTCCAGGGGAAAATAAGGTGTGCAGCTGCTATAATAAAAGCGTGCTGTGCTTGCAAAATTAAATAAGTAAATTATACATATAAGAAAGGGCAAGTTCAAAAGAAAATTAAGGCGCGTGGCCGCCTGAAAGCGGACCGCGCCGTAAATTAAATAAAGAAGCGGGGCCACTATAGTTGAAGCGGACCGCGCTTTAAAATAAATACATTCATAACATAAAAGTGGGTGGATGCTGTGATGTCATGAGTGGAATAGGGAAAGAGCATTAAAGAAAATAGTGCTCACCAACTTATAGAGCAGACCGTGTAACACTACCACTGTAAGATCCAATTGTTATGGAAGGTAACAAATGCAGACAAGGCGGTACCAAGGAGGGACTAACAAGCCTATTTGCGAATCAGAAACCAGCATTTTCGAAGGACAATGACACAAGACAACAAATATGGGTGGAGAGTGGGCTGAGCTTTCAGTGCATACTCTAATACAGCATGCCTCGCAGAGTGAGCAGTGCATGCGTGCTGCCGCTAGCCTAGACCTAAAAATGGTCGAACCAGTTAGCTTTCGGAAAAGTGGTGGCCTACCTAGACATGGTATCCTCCGTCAGGAAGTGATGATTTACACCTCGCCAGAATGCTGCAGGGTCATAAGAATTGCTAGTGCATACTAATTGATCCCAAATGTCGACCATAAGGGAGTCTTTCCTCTCCTTCAATTTCAACTTATAGTTTGGTCTAGCACTCTGTATCTCCGACGTGACTCTTGGACAGCGCTTAAGAGCTATTTTCAGTATGCAGTCTGCTTTTGAGCTTGCCTTGTTAAACCACCGAGGTCTAGTAAAGATAGGATGTCCACGACTAGGGGCAGCAAGGGCAAACTTAACCCCAGAGCAAAGTGCTGAAAATGCAATGAGAACATTCCTGGGATAGAGATCCAGATCAAGACAACATTCAACCTTTTGGCTAAAAAGAGTCCCACAGAGTTACTCTGGGTTGATTGTAGACCACCTTAAACTTCTACCTTGGTCGTTCGGGGTCAGGGGTTGCAAACCAGGAGTACGTGAGGAAAACCCCAGACTCTGGTATTTTAGCACCAGACTCAAAGGGCTATGATTGCTCCACCCTGTCCATTTGATCTGGTAGTTCCCCAGGGAACAAGAGAGTGACAATGAGATCATGGCATGATCTACAATTGATTCAGCCCCTCGGCCAACATACGTGAGAGCTGCCTGGACCCTGGGGATAATCCGGTTCTGAGAGTTGTTTAGACAGTGTAACTGATCTCCTTGAGAAGAGTGTTCAAAATGGGGGAGTAGAGACTCTTCATCAGCCAAAGGGTCCTGATAATCTAAGCAAGGCCATGAGCAGGGATGGATATTCAAGTCACCTGTGACCATTATCAACCCCATTCTCGCCGAAGCAGCTCCACAAGGGGCCAAAGACTTCTTACATTTCTCTAGGACCATACCGGTCTTAAGAATAGCTTCAGAATTAGGGGAATGACCATTAGCGTTGAAAACATTCACAATTGGCACCAGTGACTTGTCAGGAAAAGAAAGTAAGGCGGCACCTACATAGGGGCTGTCCGTCTCCACCTGGGTAGCCTCACGGGTTAATGCTAGAGAGACTAAAATGCACAACCCGGTCTTGGCTCGCCCAGAGGGAGAAGGTATCGCTGACCAAAGGAAGTTAACAAAATTATCTTAAAAAATGAGCGGTATTAAGGGACCATGTTTATTGAAAAGCTAAGATTTGGTAGGATTCAATCAAATGTAGCCAATTTGGGTCCCTAATCCTAGCAACTAACACTGCTCTGTTCCATGATGGGAATACCAGCTGCTCACTCCTTATAAACTGATGGGCTGCTTCCCACCTCGGTTTCCATCGATTTTTCTCATCCACCCAGCGTGTAATAATAGGTAGTCAATCTGCCCCCTCCAGGGTTTCAAATCTGTTAGAGACAGGGAAGTGAGCAAGATTCTTCGTAAGATGAGAGGGGACAAAGAGGTACCTCAGAGTGTCGGTAACGATTTGCCCTTGAAACAGAAAAAGTAGGGCAAGCGTGTTGCCCCCAAAATGTTTTGCAGGGAGTAGTGAAAAGGATACCTGTATTGAAGGCGAAGGAAATTTGTGAACTCAGTTTTTCACGCTACCCTATGACTTTATTCGTTCACTGGGTGGACTTACTGAGCGTGGCTGGGAAGTTCTGGGGTACCCGGGCAAAGGGGGGGGGGTTCTTTACAGGGTCTGGTCTGGCTTGTAAAAAGAATTTAGCAGATCCACACTAATACTGAGCCCTCTAAGTACTGGGAGAAGGACAGGATACTGGCACAGCCTGCCTATTGTTGAAATTCACGATCACACAGTCCCCTTTACTCAACTTAGGGCCACTTACTTTGATCTCACCCTACTCTACATACCATGTTTTATCTGGGTATGAAAACCATTGTCAGCCCCTGCCTTCAAGAACAACCAGTGGGAAACCTTATTCTTAATTGGGTAATGGGAGTAATTGGAGGCACATCCACTAGGGTTATTATATAAGAAGTTCAATCGGGTGGGGAATCTAAAGAATCACTCCTACTAAGAGGAACCCCAGGGACATTCTCCGTTGGGGGGGGCGCGTGAGGCAGAAGGAACCTCAGAATAAGGCCCTCGATGGTAATCTCTGATGGTACCACGTCCTGAAGCTACTGTATGAGGGGCCCTGGAATCAGTGGAAATACCTGTATGAACATTATCACGACTGGGGTTTAAGCTTGGTTGGAGGGCCTCTCGTCTTACTGAGGTCGGGCGGAACCAGGACCCATAGCAGCTGTAGAAACTGCACAGATAAGGGGAATGAAGTGGCAGGCAGTACCCGTTTGTGGAGGCTGCCATCATAACCACACTAGCACCAGGAAGGGACATTATGTGGGGGGAGATGTATTCGCTCTTGTGGGGTTTATACAGGGATCCCTATCCATAAGTTTTGCCAGTAAACTATTGTTAATGCTCATTAGGTGTAACCCCATTGAACTGAAGGCAACAGCAGCACCTTTAACAAACTTAAGTTCAGATCTAAGTAGCACTACCAGACTTTTAAAACCCTCTGGACAAACCTTGTCCTCTACGGGAGGGACTAACTCTACATCCTGCTGCCTAGTATTACTAATTGCACAACATCAATGGGACCTGGAACATGAGCTGATAAAGATAATGGCACTGCCTGAGGGTCATGAGTGGGTGATGCCCCAGTGGGCAGGGGATCCAGGCCAGTGGAAGACGGAGAAGGTGGGAAGGTCTTGGCACCATCCGTCGAACCTACCTCTAACCCCAAATTAAACCCAGAATCAGCAAGGACTTTATCCCAAGAGCAGTTGGTTGAAACAGTATCTTTCCATTTATAGAACTGGGTGATCTTAGATTTTGCCTTCCTGGGGGCAGGCATAACGGGGACAGTTCTACCGCCACTAATCATGCTATCAACTTCCACAATCGGTTCCTCAATTACTTGAAAGATGCAGTTCGCAGCTGCATGGCGCCTTGCCGATTTGTACGACTTTTCAGCTTCCAAGAAATTGCCTTGCACTTTTTGTTTAACCATGTCGTTTAGAAAGAGGCTTGAGTAATAACACTGGCGTGAACAGGACGCAGGCTGGTAAGCAAATGATCAAACAGGCAGGTTGAGCGGAGTTTGAGACCAGCGTGAATATCGGGGCATTGAGAGGAAAGGCTTACCAAACAAAAGATAACCAGTATCACCAAAAACAGGACCATGCAGGGGGCCCTGCCCTGCCTGTTCCCGGCGCTGATGGGTGCAGGACGGACCTACCCGGGCGCATTCCGTGATCCCGGAGTACTGGGAGCACTTTTCAGTGCGTGGCTGGCCCTGCCCCCTTTCAGCGGCACACAGCAGCAACGCCTCCTGGCTTGTTTCAAAGTGGGGGATGGTGCACAGGTAAGGTGCTAGGAGGTTGGATGCTCCCTCACTATGGTCCAAAAAGTCTAGAACTGCGCGAGTGCTTTTCAGCGTGTGGCTGGCCCCGCCCCCTTTCAGCGACACACAGCAGCAGCACCTCCTGGCGTATTTCAGAGTAGGGGGTAGAGTCCCCTTGCACAGGTGAGATCCCAGGAGGTTGAATACCCTTCACTATGGCCCCAAAAGTCCTGCGCTGTGGGACTGCTTTTCAGTGTGTGGCTGCGGCTGCGGCTGCCCCTGCCCTCTTTCAGCGGAGCACAGCAGCAGTGCTATCTGGCGCATTTCAAACTGGGGGATGGAGTCCGCCCCACTGCAGAGGTGAGGTCCCAGGAAGTTGGAAACCCCCTCACTATGGCCCCAAAGAGTCCTGCATGGAGTAGTGAAAGGGATGCCTGTATTTAAGACAAAGGAAATGTGTGAATGCAGCTTGTCAATAGGCCTGGGCATAGTTTGCGGAGTTTTGCTACGTGGAACTACGCAAAGTTCCAAAAAAAACTCCATGAAGTACCACGAGTGGCGGAGTGCAGTGCAAACTGCTGTTTGTGCTGGTATTCCTGCTGCTCGAGTAGAAACTCTACTCGAGCGGCAGCTCACGCGCTGGAACTTACCGTTTGCGATCGCAAACTTACCATTCGCGATCGCGAGCGAGGAAAAAACTCCACTGCACATTGCGAAGTGGAGTTTTCTGCGCTCCGCGGAGTGCAGAAAACTCTTCGAATGGAGTGAAGTTCACTGCCCAAGCCTTCTTGTCACGCTGCCATATTTGTTCACTAGTCATAGACTCCAAGTAAAATCCATGAACTGCTTTGATTACCCAGGAATCTGCATGTTTCTACAATAGGCATTCTAAACGGGACATTCTTCAGCACTTTCTAAGGCTGTTTAAGTACAGCCTCTAGATGGCAGGTCAGTGGGTGCTGCACTATTGATTTTTTTTAAGACTCCAATTGCAAATAATTAATGGAAGCAAAGAACAGTCAAGCTCCTTCTGCAGAAATTTGCTTCAGAAATGGCCTTTGCCTCCTGGAGATATCTGCCCATCACCTGCCAACAGATAGGTTGGACCACTAAAGGGGATATGTTCCGAGCAGAGAGGAAAATAGTATAACTCTTGCCTTTCTCCATTGTATGCAGGTTGCGATGAGAAGCTGGAGTGGTCCATGCTACGAAGGCAAAACCGCTCACTGCATGCGCCATGGATTTCGGCTCACAGCGGTGAGGCTCAAAAGTCACCAGGCGCTGGTTACCTTGGTATGTACCTGGCAAAGGGTGGGATGAAGACCGTAAGTATGAGTGAGTGAGACCTCCTAAAAATGTAGGAGTCTAGTGAAGGTGAATGAATGGTACTTAGTTGAACTCTTTGTGGAAAGTGGTGGGTAATAGGAGAGGCTCCTTTGATATGAGGCGTTTCTTATATGAGCAATTCTAACAGTCATTGAAATGTAGTACCAGACTCCAGACGTTGGACAATGAAGTGGGCATGAAGCAAGTCACGTGGTGTAACCCCTGCTGTGTAAAATAAAGGCCTGCTTCAAAAGAAAGAAATACAGTTGATTCTATGATTAGGTGACTCATAGGAATCATCCTCCCCCTTGGACAGAGGATTTTTAACTTCCTTTTCTGTTGCTGCTAGAATCCCTTCTCTGCCTAGATAAAGTCCCCAATGTCTCTGCACTTGAGTTGGCCTTCCGATGCCCTTAACAAACCCTCTGTTCGTGTACCCCAGGAAGATGACATGCATGCAAATAATTTTCATTCCTAGACTATATATGCACTCGATGAGATAGCAGCCATAGCATTTAAGCATTCTTAGGGTTATTGTGGATGACTTCTGCGTGATGTTGGATAAGGATCATACTACCAACATCTGACATTGCCTCTTGCCCAAGACTTATCTGCTACGTTTGACAATGTCTGTCACTCTGCCCTTCTTTAATGCCTTTTTGAGAGGAGGTATGGGTGGGAGGCAGTGCACTAGGCAGGTTAGACTTTTTTCTGACCGGTCGCACACTAGTGGTCTCCAACTCGTTTTATATTTTCTTCCAGACCATTTGTTGTGAAGCACCTGAGGGATCCTCATCTATCCCAACCCTTTTTAGATCTGGCTAGATACACCTTTCAGTGGTTGCTAGAGCTCAGCTAATGTTGCAAATCAATAATAGTATTGATGGAAGCACCTTACCTTCACCTCTTTGTTTATCTTCTTTACAAGCATTTGGTTGTGGAGCAGTTGTGCTAGCTCGCTTATGAAGTAGTTCCATTGCTCTTAATTGATAGAGATGTTTTTAACACACTCCCTTTGTCAAATACAGTAGGAAGGGGTTTTACATTATGAACGCTGACAAACACGTTAGGAAAGGTTTTTACTTTAATGGTAAAAGCTTATTGCACAGATGTGGGCAGCAATTGTAATTATCTATGAAGTAGTTCAATTCCTCATAACACAGCAACAATATTAAAACCGGCCCTGTGTCAAATACAGTATGAGGATACTTTGTATTTTGTACACCTTTCATTATTGAACTCTGACAAATACAGTGGAAAGAGTTTTACATTGTGAGCTTTAGACAAATGCAAGAGACGTAGGCTTAACAATGTGAACCACATGACACAATAGGAAGGCAGTTTACGTTAGGACTTCTGCGACAAACACTACAGGAAAGGGCTTTGCATTGTTTCACACAGAGACCTTTTTACAAAGATCTCTAATTCATGAAGGGATAGAGAGATCTGGTTTCCTTTTGTACTGTTATATTTTTATGTTTAGATTTAGTTGTGTTTCAAATAAAGTATGATTCCCTTTTAAAATTCAAAATCTGTGGCTGGACATTAATATATTATGTTATTGTAGGCTTTGCAGACTTTGAGTTTCTAGCAGCACCTCCTTGAGTAAGCCTTGAACTGCTTGTTACACTGAAGGTCAAGTGGTAAGGGGATGTAGTTATGTCATGTTCGTCTAGTAGCAAGGTGGCACCAGGGCTCTGGCTCTGCCGCTTTGGTCGTCTTTTTCAAGGTCATTTAATTGGGCAGTAGTTGTGTTAGCCACAGATGAAATATTTTCTTATGGAGACTGTCATTAATGAATACCTCTGTTAAATACAGTAGGAAAGGGCTTTCCATGGTGTAACTCTGTGATAAGTACAGTAGTATGAGGTCTTAATTTGTGAACTCTGGCATATACAATAGGGAAGGAGCTTTACACTGTTAACTTTATACAAACTCCATGGGAAGAGGCTTAGCACTGTTACCATGGAAATACATTCTTAAACCAGTCTGGCAAGCAGTTGACACGCCTTTGCTCTATTTATCATAAATGAATCTATTTATCATAAATGAAATGGAAATTGTTAACACAGACTCTGTCAAGTACAGTACAAAGAGGCTTTTGCATGGGGTAACAAGGCCTTGGTGGAATTCGCGGCATTTTACTCCCCAGAACTCCCCTAAGTGGCGGAAAAACTCAGCCGTGCTCTGCGGCAGAGTCTGTTAAGTCCCGCTGTTCGCACTGATTTTTAGCGCCAGGACTTTGTACCATGCTGTAAAATCAGCACTACGCATCGCATCAGAGGGCACTGCTGCTTTCTGCCACTCCAGTAGATATTCTACTCCAGTACCGGCTTCCTCATCGAGAGCAGCAAATTTCTCAATGTGAGCACTCTCGTCAAGAAATCTCACAGGGGGCTGGTCTAGCGCATCCTTTTTTTTTTTTTTTTTTTTTTTTTCTAGCGAGTCCTAGCCAACTTAACGCTGGTGGGCGGCTTGAGTGAAAAAACTCTGTTCTGCGTCACTACACAGAGTTTTTTTTGCGCCCCACGCTGAGGGTGCAAAACTCTGCTGGCAGAACAGAATTCTTCACCCACCCCTAGGTGTAATCCCATACCAAATACAGGATGAAGGGTTTTCAGTGTTAACTCTGAATACAATGGGAAGGGAATTTACATTGTGAAACTTGTTGATAATTCAGTAGGAAGCGGCTCTGCATTGTTTGACATTGAGAGACTTCCTTTCACAGTTCTCTAGTTCAGGAGTGTCCAAGGAGTACTCGTTTTCCATTGTGTATGTTTGTAATTTTATGTGTGTGAATTATATTACTTCTTAAGTCTTGTTGAAGGTCGCTCCAGTTGTCTGCCACAGCTCATGTAATCATCAAAAGGGGCTTTAAGAAGCAGTATTACAATAAGGTTTTTGACTCCCCTGTTGCGTTGATCTTTTCTAAAACATCTGATTAGTTGTCAGTTATGTTATTCTGCTTCTTAAATGCTTGTTTCTAACTTTTGTGTTCCCTTAGATCACCGTGTCTCTTTATAATTTTGCCAGAACTGTTACCACCAAGCGGTGGGAGCAAGCCCTGCTTCTTTGAAATCTGTTCAGTAAAGCATACCTGGTGGCATTGTGCATGCTCAGTCAGTTCTGCCCATATTCAGTTCTTTTCAGTATCTTGTCACTACTGGTAGTGTAGACTTCAAAGGCACGTAGCGCAAGCCATGTGTGTTGTCTACAGAGAACTAAAGGAGTCCAATACGCCCAAATCTGTGGTTTATGTGAAGTGATACATTCTAGGCAGGAAGGGGAAACCTTCAAAAGGAATGCACCACAGTTCGCGCAGCGGACGCGCGACAGAAAGGTTATTTACGCGCTAGCTGACTCGAACTGCTGTTGCTTAATAAGTTTTATAAAATTGATTGCTGCATGTTTTTAGGCCTCAGTTAGGCATTTTAAATTGCTTATCTTATCTGCTTGACTTGTCCCACTTGCTCCCCGGTCCACCACGGGTTTACCCGCTTGTTGTGGAGGGAGCAGCGGGCTCTTTGCTTCGTGAGGAGGCGGGGGGAGGAGCTCAATCTACGTCGGATGGGGAAACCTTCAAAAGGAATGCTCCACAGTTCGGGCCGCGGATGCGCGACAGAAAGGTTATTTACGCGTTAGCTGTCTCGTACTGCTGTTGCTTAATACGTTTTTATAAAATTGATGCCTGCATGTTTTTAGGCCTCAGTTAGGCATTTTAAATTGCTTATCTTACCTGCTTGACTTGTCCCACTTGCTCCCCGGTCCACCACTGATGCTTCCCGGTCCACCACTGGTTCACCCGCTTGTTGTGGAGGGAGCAGCGGGCTCTTTTTCGTGAGGAGGCGGCGGAGGAGCTCAAGCTACGTCGGAAGGGGAAACCTTCAAAAGGAATGCACCACAGTTCGTGCAGCGGGTGCGCCGGTGGCGCGCCGAAGGCAAGCCCGTCTGCACCCGTTCGCGCCCATCGGGGCCAGGGGCCATAACCCCTGCCCTGTACACTAAAGAAAAATGCATTTAGTGTTTTGCTTGAGTTAAGGAAGAATGCGCATGATGAGTGTATTTCCCTTCAACCAGGTAGCCCTCTCTTGCCCTGCCCTCACTGTAGCTTTACCTGTACTTCTCTACTAGAAGAATCACAGTTGTCTGATACAGGCACTATAATAAGCTCTGCACAACTTTTGTTGGCGAGGGAAAAGGATATGGAGGGTCATACTAAAGAATTTTCATTTTTTAGCCTTCACTGTAGATCCCTCCCTAAGCATAAGGAGGATATTTGGGACCCACTGCATAACTCACAACCTGACACTATTTTCCTCCCAGAAACCTGGCTACATGAGTGCTCGGGCCGACATCGCGAGGGCTCTACCCCCTAACTATACAATAGTGAGAAGGGACCGTGAAGGAAAAATTGGGGGTGACATCGCGATAATTTTTAAAAAAGACTTCTCGTGCAAATGGGTAAATCTACCCTGTGAAGGTTGTGAAGCCGGTTTTTTTAGGCTCCTTTTTAACTCCTCAATGTACATTCTATGGTCTATTGGTGTACCGTCCGCCTGGACCTGCTGGACTATGGACAGCTAGATTTCCTGAAATTATTGCTCCTTTCGTGTTTGATTCTGCAAATTTCTCTAATATGGGGCTTTAATTTGCATTTCAACAATCCTTTATGTAAGATTAGCTCTACTTTGGTCACAGACTTTAAAGCTCTGAATATGCCACTCTGCAATTCTGGTCCCACTCATAGGGCCGGACATCTGTTGGACCCTATTTTCTCCACTCTGCCTAATATTTCTTGTCAATAGGCTCTCCCCTTACTGTGGTCTGACCACTTCTTGGTCAGCTTTAAAGTGAGGATTGATTCACGTCTGAGTATTCCTTCTCCTTCCGTTCTGGATTCTAGGTACAGAAACTGGAAGAAATTAGACATTAAATCTCTCAATCTCCACCTTGCGAGTAATATTCCAGATATTTCTTCTACAAGAATCTCAGATGTAGATCTTATCCTCACTTGGATTTCGTCATCTGTGTATGCCTGTCTCCCAATATCCTGCAAGAAATTAAACAAGCATCGTCCTCCGGCTCCTTGATTTACAGAAAAGTTGAAAGTTGAAAATACCAAGTGTAAGGCCTTGGAAAGACATTGGCGGAAAGACTACGCTCCAGAGTCTAAGCAGATCTATAAAACCGCTAAAAGAGAACATAATGCTCTGTGTAAAGCTGCTCGTGCGGAACATGTGAGCAATACTATTGGACTTGCACAAAATAAATCCAAAGTAATGTTCAAAATAGTTAAGGAGCTTTCGGGTGCTTCTTCTCTACCGACGCCCCCGGTATTAAATGAAACACAGTGTGAAAATGTGGCGAAGTTCTTTACTGAGAAAGTTGAGAAAATCTATGCTGACTTACGTACAACCACAGGTAACTCTTTACCCAATAAATCAAAAGTTTGAGACTAATGTTGTTCAATTCAAATACTTTTATTACGGCAAGGATGCAATAAAAGTTTTCCACATTCAAGGTTGATCACCAATGTACATTATATGAATCTACAAAAGTAAGTTATTGATGGACATCAACATGGAGTAATAAAAAGACAAATGGATAAAATAAATATATACACTAGTATTGCTGTTAAAATTTCTCAATATAAATACAAGAGAGCCAAACACCCAGAGGATATCTTATTTGCATCGATTCTACCTAATACTCATTAATACCCCTAGGAATAACATAGCCCTATTATCAATACTCAATAAAACTGTACGAGAGAGATATCCAAGTACAAATTGCATTATCCCCGTCATAGTTTCCCCCGGTCCACAGACCATATAAAATACAAATGCATAGAGTACAAAGGAATTAAGGTGCTTACAATAACACAATAAAGTTGTATTGAATAAATAAGCTGTGAGAGATTAAAAGTAGGTGATAATTTAAAAAGTTAAAACAGAAAGCTCTATATACATCCACCAGAGATAATCAATTAGCAATTTTCAGCAAAGATCTTCTGATAGTTCTCATCTTGCCTAGGGACTTGGCAACTGCGCAAACTATCAGCAGCCTAGTGTCAGATTTTAAGATGCGTAGTGCTACACGATGGCAGCGAGTATCGAGGCACTTGCAAAGAGGGGCTAACCATCTTGATCTTGGGGCTTTATAAAGTGGACAAGCAAAAAGTGTGTGGGCTATCGACTCGACAGCTAAAGGACATCCTGGACAAAACCCCAATTGAGTGGGAGACTTTCGCCAGGAGGCCGTGATCGAGTTTACCGTAATGAAGCCAAATCTAAATTGCATGTAGAGCTTTCTCTCCAGCGGAACTGTAATGGCCTCAGAGTATTGCTCGAATTTTCTTGTCAGTTTGAACTTAAGAAAACCCGATGTAAGACGGCCCCATTTGTGGTAACTTAAAGAGGACTGGGCCACCTAGTCCCAGTATTGTTTCTTAATTAGGGCCTTACAGGGAAGTAGTGCAGGATCCCTAACAGCCTATAAACCCTCTAGCCCTATTGCGATAAGCTGACTTTTCAGTTTGTTAAACCTACCAATTTTCTTAAACTTAGACTGTTATAAACAATTAGCAACCTAAGTCCTTATAAAGAGGAAAGGTGGAGGCGCTCTTAGCTGACCTGGGGGGCTTTATCCCCCAAAAATTCTCGGGTAGCCAGTGCATCTCCCTTTTGTATCTCCCAAAGTTGTGCTCAATATATTACTGCCTTTGAGTGAAAGAGACAAACAGTTGTATCTTAAACCCTAACTCCATGCCCTATTATAATTCCTCTCAAGGCACTGTCTCTAGGGCACAGTAATGCTACACTCTTTCCAAGCTAATGGCCCCATTTCCTGTCCTTCCTCTAGTCGCCTAAATGTTCATAATTAGATACCCGGTCAAGAGTTGTGAAATCTAGGGGGATGCTGTACATGTGGGTTTAAAATCGTACCTTTAAAAAAAATATATATTACTAGCCCTTTACCAGTGCAAAACATATGAAATGTGCTTACGAGTCATGTCAGACCCATTGGCGTTCCAGCTATTATGGTGGCATCATCCAATGGATGTGGCCACACCGGTAACCAAAATGGCCGTGCAACAGTGAAGCTCCAGCATCCCTTGCGAGCTGGGTTACAGGCCCCAAATGTAATCATCCCACATCATAAACAGGATACATGGCTGCGCCTTTCCAAGCAGCCAAGAATATTGCCATCCTCTCGGCAATGCAGTACAAGGGAGCTAAGTTACCGTGTGCAAGCAGGTTAGGCCCAGCGTTCACCTCGGAGGTCCCACGGTGACCGAAGCCGCAGGTGAGCCTGAGGACTAGACTATCGAGCCTTGCTGGAGCTCCGCTCGCAATTTACGACAACTAGTGTGTCCTTGCTGCAGCGGGCTACCAGCTGAACTCCTCTGGGATACGCGCAGGCCCCCAAGCCCTGAGGCCAGCCGAGTTGCCAGAGAGTGACACTTCACCGATCCTAGCGGTGGTTGCTGGGGCGACGGTGCACTGCACCTCCAGGTAGCGTATATGCCCACTGGTAAGTTGTGCATTGTGGTGACTGCAGGCTTCACAGGGGGCCTCTTGGTGTTACAGGGGCCTCCTCTACCTGTTCAGATCGGTGGCAGGCATTGGACCGCAGTGATCAGCTGCAATGACTGCCTATCTTTGAAGCATGTGGCCACGACTCCCCTCCTGTCTCCGGTGAACTTGGCCCCATTATTTTCCCTAAAAGCCAGTGCTGCTTAACACTGATGAACTTGCCTGGGGGGAGGAGGGGTGGAATTTCGATCTTTTGCATGCCCGCTGCGCCTCTCCTGTTCTTACAGCCCGCCTGCTGCTCTACTTTCTCATCAGAGCTATCTCAACTAATCTTCAGGTCATGAGCATGGGGGCAGAAGATACCTATCCCAGCTGGCCATCATTCCATGTTTGAACGACCGGAGACTGGGTGCTGCAATGTTCTATTGCATGTTGCTCCTGTGGATATGTCTTATCTAATCGCACTTTCCATTGATAACATTGTGCTGTACACTGCGGGCGCCGGGGGCTTACTGGGGTCACGCGTGCTAACTGGCGAATTGCCGAAGCTCCTATAATTCTGGGGTTCTGGTGGCCACTCTGATATTATACTGTAATTAGCTCCAGACTCCCATCCTGAGTGCACTGTGCCATGTGTAACCCAACTGGGCACCTGGGGCGGGCGTCAAATATTGCCTCCAACTACCATGTCTTGCTTCAGGCTTAAAGAATACACATCTACCTTGGCACTGCATATCCCAACTGTGATGGACATAATTGGAAGAAGGGGGCCCCATGAAGCATAAACTCTCATTTGAATGCACCAAAATGGTTGGAAGACCAGAATCTATGTCGGGCATTAAGGATGGGGTGGCGGAAACCACCACACTGTCCAACTGATTGGTGCTGCTGCCTTCATGGTGGGGCTGTGCGCTGGTTTAAGCTCCATTGATCCAGGTTTCAATACAGTAACCGGCCGCTTGAATCATATGTGGGAGAGACTTGAACGTCATTTTGTTGGTCTAGACAGTGCAGAGGAAAGTATATCTAGCTTGGAGGATGGTGCTGTGTACCTTACTAAATGCCTGGAACAAGACTGAACAGCTCTTCAATGTGCTGGCTGTTTAAAATGAGGACCTTGAAGCGAAATTTCTCAGAAATAATATTTGGATAATGGGAATCACGGAATCTACCGACATGGGGCACGTCTCTGTGCGGAACTCTTTGACAACCAAGGATCCACAACCACTTTTGTGATAGTAAGAACCCATAGAAATGTAGGCTCCTGCCCACCACCAGGGCCCCTCCTTGTCCCATTGTTGCAAGCTTACTAACCTACAGAGATGGGGACAAAACACGATGCTTGCCCTGTGAATGCAGCCCAATGCAATATCAGGGAGTCACCCTCTCCTTCTATCATGATTTCACCTTAGCGGTGCAAGAGGCACGGCGCAGGTTTCAAGATGCTAAAGCCCTAGTCTGTGAGCAAGACTGAAATACGTCATGCTGTACCCAGTCAGATTATTTGTGGATGCAAATGGGAAGGCCCAGTCCTTCAACTCTCCAGCAAAGGTGATTACCTTCTGTAAACAAATTGGAACTGGCAGGTCCACATCCCTGCGAACCACACTGGAGCACATTCCTCCGGATCTGCATGCCTCACGAACACATATCTTTTCCTTCCTGACTGAGCTGATCTTGCATTGGTCTACCTTTGCATCATGCTCTTTCCACATGCCCTTGGGCAGCATCTCCCTTTCATACCTATTGCATTGTTCTTGCGCTGGAATGATCCTCCTGTAACCTGTGATTTTCTGTTATGCATCAGGTATCTCTTATGACATGGGCTCTGTGTGCCGTAGCGTTGCCACCTCCCAAGGTGTATACCACACTGACAATTCTTAGGGTATTTTCGTTGTTTCTTTTATTTCACTGGGATTCGCTGGGTAGTTTGGTGCCTGGTGTGGGTGGAGGGAGGTAAGGGAATGTCAATATAAGTATTATAATATTGTTTTTGCTATTACAAATATTTGGAAGGGAACAGAGTCATCACCATGCACACCATAGCCGACTCACTTTTCCTTCCATGACTATGTTGCCAGGGGGATGGCATCACCTGGCTAGATACTGAGTAAGCTCACACTGACATAGACAGTGACAACAGTAGATCATTCTATTACTTTGAGGTCCTGAAGAATCGCCAGTCATTGCACATTAGCGAGAAACATGTCGACCGATCAGATCACAAACTAACCGATACTAGTGATTGGAAGCATAATATTTCAGTGAGTACCAGTTAGTCTTATAACCTTTTAATTAGAGCGGGGGACCCCCAGAATAAACGTATCCCTGGTACTCCTAGCTTTATTTTAAAACTCACACAACACTTCTACGCTTCTCTGGCCCCACAACCGTACTTCACCTGACGGCAGTTGGATAGAAGATCTCCGCCAAAGAGCCCCTCTTTGAGGTGTCGCCTGTTGTGTATTGCACCTGCCGACCCAACGAGGAGCAGCCCAGATGATGAAGCATGACACCTGCAAGGGTGTGTGAGGGCATCACATCCAACAAAATGGATGCCCAGCTGTAGGACTCCACGAGACCCTACAACATCCTAGACACTACAATGACACATACATTCCTTAGTTTGAGGAACAGCCCAGCTTTCTTTGTTTTCACTCATCAGCTGGCTGAGCTCACATTTTTGACATAGAACATCCAAGGCCTAAACAACCCCCGTAAGGGCAGACCAGTATATCACAAACATGGGGTGAAAGTCGCTTTCTTACAGGAGACACCCCTCCGCTTCCCCAGGGCATGCCCACTTTTGTGACTACATGGGGCTCACATAGATATTTCTCTAATTACAGCACATATTCACAGGGAGTATGTACACTTGTTCATAAAAGTATCCTCTGCAGCCTTACTGCCAGTTGTATTGACACAAAGGGACGCTACATATTCCTTGTAGGCAAGCTGGCTGGACACTGCCTTCTACTGATTAATGTTTATGCTCCCAAAGTAGATGCTCCTACTTTTTTTTTCTAGAACTTTCATCCATCTTGGGATGCATTGACTCTGACACTGTACAATATTGAGATCCCCACCCAAAATGAATGAATCCAACAATAGACTCCATTGGTGTTAATACAGTCGAAAAACCACAAGCCTTAAGTGTTTTTTATGATATAAGCAACACTTACGCTTGGTGCCACAAACACGATAACATGCCTGAGTACATGTTCTACTCAGCACCCCCTGTGGTGTGGACAAGCATAGATTCCTGGTTCAAATCTGCACATGCTACCCTGTAGCTAGATGATATCTGGTATCTCCTGCGTTCCTTATTGGACCATTCTCCATTGAGGATGGTGTTGAGGGTACCATATGGAGAGGGGCTAGAGAGGAGGTGGTGCTTTCTTGGCACTGCTCTCCTGGACACAGTATTCCACTCCGCACTGTATGACTCCATACTTGAATATTTTGAGCTAAATAATGGCTCCGTTATGCGCCAGTCTACCTTGTGGACCAACTTTAAGGCATACGTCCGGGGAGTGTGTGTCTCCAAACACAGTGGTGTTCTCCGAGACATTAGCAATTGCCTTTTTAGCATTGAGACCAAACTGAAAGATATTGACCGGGCCAATGCACAACAGCACTGCGGGGCCCAGTTATACCTGGCCTGCCGGTAAGGGGAGAGTGAATGCCTGGTACGCAAGTTGGCCCGCCTACTGCGCCTGACCTGTGGCACAGAATATATCTCGGAGCTCCACCTAGACTGGGGTGGGCTGGTCACTGCGAACGACAACATTATCTGCAAGCTGCTTCGATATTACAAACCACTGTATTCCTCGAGACTTCACGGGGAGACAGATGCATGGGCACAGTATCTGGTGGAAATTGCGATGGTATGTATAACTGAAGGCACAATAATAATTCTGGAGTGAGCCTATCTTGGCTGCGGAAATCATCCAGGCAATTGATTCTTTAGAGGGCTCAAAGGCCCCTGGCCTTGATGGCCTTACAGGTGTTTTCTATTAGGCATTCAAGCATTCAAACATATCCTTGCCTCACATCCATTGGACATGTACGCTGAGGCCCTCCTGGAAGGAGCCTTACCACCCTCGCTTAGAGAAGCAGTTATCACATTACAGGTGAAGCCATGTTAGGACCCTCACCTCTGCACTTCTTACAGACCTCTCTTGTTACTAAGCTTTGAAAACAAAATCCTAGCTAAGGCGGTAGCCACCCAGTTGTTCTTGTTGTTGGATCAGATTCTTTCCCCAATCCAGACAGGATTCGTCCCCCATTGATCCACATCCTTCAAACTTCGTACTGTATTTGTGGTGCTCAACAGGGTCTCCCCATATGTACCAGTAGCTGTCGCCTTGCTCGATGCAGGGAAGGCCTGTGAGTGACCTGTCCTTCAGGTGATGCTACAGAAGCTGGGGCTACCCTGTGGCTTCACTGCTTTGATTATGCTTCTGTACTCCAAACCAGTGGCCCGGTTATGGGTGAATGGCTCGATCACTGAGCCATTTGCCATAACCAGGAGTATGCACCAGGGTTGCCCCATGTCACCATTTCTTTTTATAATTGCTATGGGCCTGCTGGTTTGTCATCTTCATCCTCCGGGGTCTGTTGCTGCACCTTATTTGCGGTGGCAGTAGGCATCTGATGTGGTGGGATACACTTGTGCATTCTCTATGACAGGGGTTGGTTAAGGTCTCAGACTTTCATATCTACTACCTAGCCGCGCAGTGCCAATGTATCTTCCATTGGTTTCATGCAGATGCTCGTTTAACATCTGAAATACCAGAATGTGACCAGGTGGAGTACATTCCCCTGGTGTCTCTATTGCCACAGTGTCTTAAATTCGACCCTTCTGACATGCAGACCTTGCCCGGCATACGTTGGACATGGAGGAAGCTCTGCTGACTCCTGGGGAGAAGGACCTCTGTACTCGCCTGCGCTACCGTTAGCAAACAAGCACTGGCTACAGTTGACCAGGAGAAAGTGGTAAAACACAAATTGACTCCTCATGATTTGCACGCAATAGGGGACCTCTTTTCCGATGGACATGTCCTCTCACATACGGACGACATTAGATTTGCAAATCCCACGCATATGGACCATTTTATTCTGAGGGGCTAGCATGACACTCTGCGTGCCCACATTCCCTCTTACACATTAGCTCCAGATGATTTTCCTCTGTTGATGTTATTAATCTCTGGGGGGGGGGGGGGTGTAGACTGATCTCTAAGCTCTATCGGGCCTGCATGACCATAAAAGCAACAGGATGGAAAGGCTAGTCACAAATGGGGATGAGATTTAGGCTGCTTACTAACTGACAAGAAGTGGTACTGCTGCTGGTCGCAGTCGAAGTTAGTCTCCCCATAAACGTCTTCCTTATTCAAATCTTACATAAGACATATGTCACCCCGGTACCGTGGCGGACTTCGGCATGCCCGTTACCTGGGAGTCAGAATCTTCCGCCAACCGGAAGACCTTCTGGAAGGCAATACTGTATGGGCCGTAACGGCAGTGCGATCGCAGATGTCCTATGGCGCACTCTCCACTAGCCACCATGAGCCACATTGCACTACTGAAGATAGTGGTGCTCCCGCGGCTACTTTACCAGTTTACAAACCTGCCAATATACATCAAGCCCTCGTGTTTTCGCGCTTTCGAACAAGACCTGCGGCAATTCATTTGGCATGGCATCCGCATCAGAATGGCGCTAACAAAGCTTTATCTGCCCGTTGATCGTGGTAGATTAGCCGTCCCCAACATGGAGCACTATTATTTGACATCACAACTCCAATGGGTGGCTCGTTGGATCGGTGGCATGCAGTTGGTGGACACTGCGACGCAGCGCCAAATTACTGCTTTATTCCACCCCGGCAGGCGGGGTGTAGCCTCGATCCAGCTCCTGACGGCAGTAGCATATAAATGCTTTTGTCAGAGCCTATAGCTCACAAAATGGACTATTCCGTATGCCCCCTCCCTGCCCATATTTAGCACACCGTCCCACTGCCGTGCAGTCTTGGCTGTTGAGCTTGCCCCCTGGGAAATGGCGGGGCTACAGACCCTGGGAGATCTGTTTCAACACCAGCCACTAGTGCCATTCCAAGTGCTAGCCAAAGACAGCAGCCTGCCGCAGAGCCATTTCCTGTTATAGGCAGCACTAATGCGGGCACTACGAGTCCGGTGGGGCGACATGGGTTTCGAGCCCATGACTCATCTCACCGTTCACTATCTTCATGAGTTGGGCACTGGTAGACCCCTTACCAAATGGTTTGCTGAGTCCCTGCGGACGCACTTGTCACAATCATTAATGCCGCTTAGGCAGCGGGCCTGCAGAGACAGTGGCCTGATTGCGAGTGGTCAGGCATTTTTGAAGGGCCTTCACCTATCCCGAGGAATGCCTGATTCCATTTAATACAATACTACATCCTTCAAAGGGTGTACATGATGCCAGCCAAGATCAACAGAAACTTTAACCAAATAGATGCTGGGTGCCCAAGATGTAAACTGATAGATGCAGATCTGTTGCACATGTTGTGGGCCTGCACAACCCTCTTACCCTATTGGAGAGCGGTCCTAACGCACTTAGTGAATTACACGGGTCGCTCGATAGAGTACTCATGGGAGGTTTGCCTACAGGGCCTATTCCGTAAAACTAAGTATAAAGTTAAGAAAAGAGAACAATGATAGATAGTAGGTTATAGGCTTGCGCTCAATTGTAGTATGTAATTATGGAGCATATAAGGCTGCTTCTAGGGATAAAGATGACGTCTACCAAACAGTCACCATTAGATGTAGACAATCCACATAAACAAATATACACACGTTGTATCCCGAGCAAAATGAAAAGTGTATTAAGGGAAATTATGAGTCCAAAAGAAGCATTGCAAACCACATGAGTGTTTTATCTTCTTCTTTAATGTTCAAAACGGCATCCTTGTGAGTCGTAGACTTCTAGCCAACACGTGTTTCGTCTATTTAGCAGTATATGCATACAGACTTCATCAGGGCAACTCGATGTAATGAAATACTGGTACCACAAGTAAATGCCAGTTCCTAAAGGCGCGTTTAAGAAGTAAAACAGTTATTTAGATGGAAATCCTCGTAAAGTTCAACACTGCAAAATACATTTTTACAATTACATTTGTAGGAACTGGTATTTACTTGTGGTACCAGTATTTCAGTACATCAAGTTGCCCTGATGAAGTCTGTATGCATATACTGCTAAATAGACGAAACGCGTGTTGGCTTGAAGGCTAGGACTCACAAGGATGCTGTTTTGAACATTAAAGAAGAAGATAAAAACACTCATGTGGACTGTAATGCTTCTTTTGGACTCCTAATTTGCCTTAATACACTTTTGATTTTGCTCGGGATACAACGTGTGTATATAAGTATAAAGTTACTTCCCCGATTCACAGACCTCTGCCTTATTGTAGCAAAGCGTCTAATCACTGGGCACTGGAAATCTCTGGAGCCGCTAAATATAAAAGCCTGGCAACATTCATTGACATGCTGGGTGCAGGCTGGGAGTGTGGCGTTACGCCGGGACGACTCACTGGGATTGCGGATGCTCCCATGGCCAGAGGCGTGGGGCAAGATACTGCTAAATTTCAGGAACTCCTGGCAAGATGACCTAGAGTCATCTAAGACAACCTTGTAGCGGGGACAGCTAGTAAGGCCCGGGGATCACACATGCTATGACAAGCGCTGCTCGGCACCTCATAGAACAAGGAGTGGGCCTACCCCACAGCTATGCACCTCACGTACACAACCAGGCACATCATATTTACTCACTGAGGCGCGTACAGAATCTCGAGCCCACGGTAGGCAGGTGAGACATGGCTAAAACTACAGCACCCGTTGCAGGGGAAACGTAGGAATATCGAGCAGTGTTGACACTACCTCATGGGCTCAAGTGGTACAACGCAACTCTATCCAAATTCACACGTCCCCTGTTTCTTGAAACATAAGCACACTCGATATATGCAGCGTGACGCGCGAACAAGCAAAGCATATAAGCTATTAATGGATAGAATTTTTATGCTATCTGACTATTTGTATTGTATGCACAAACATGTGACTCGTGCAGGCACTTGTTAGAATAACATCAAAAAGTTTAATTCCATAAACAAATTTAAACAAAAAAAAGACCTATGTCACCCCAAGCACCCTAGCCAGGCTTGACCACACCAGATCCTCCCAATGCCCTTAATGCCATACGGCAGATGCCGACTTGCACATTTGAACTGGACATTTCCACATATAGGTACATACTGGGGCGAGGTGTTTGGGTGCCTTTCTTTGAAGATGGAGCTCCAACCAGACCCCCTCATGGCACTCCTGTTCTATGTGGCAGACGTGCTAAAAGAGTGTTCGCAAAACTTACTGCCATATTGTTACTGTTGGCTAAAAGGTAGATCGCGGTGCAGTGGTATTCGTCCTAGTGGAAAACCTTGGCGAGCAAGTATGATGTACTGTGATGCAACAAGTGAAGTGTATGCGTCGCTGCAACAACCTGCTTCTAGGCCGAAGGGCATTTGGCAACCTCTTTGTAACTACTTGTTACGTCTTGACGCCGATGTCCTTATCAGATACATTGACTGTGTGCTCCTGGATGACTTCTACATCCTGTGCTCTGTTGCCCCTCTGTTTATAATTGGCCTCAACTGTACTACCCTATAAGCTTGCCTTGTTCCCATCTGATGTGACTTGAACCATGTATCCTGCTGGTATTTGACTGTTAATGCCCCTTCTGGAAATTCGTCTAACTCACCTTGTGGGATTTGTTGTCTGTGCTTCTTATTGTTCAGAAACGAATATATATATATATATATATATATATATATATATATATATATATATATATATACCCTCAAACCACTTCCTGAGTTCTCCCAGCGGCAGTCAGGCGAGGAAAGAGACGCAGACCTCCGGAGCTTTTTCAAGTGGGCAATATTTTATTCAGTGACCCAACACAACGCGTTTCAAGCCCGTAAGCCCTTGATCACGTGTCACAAAGTTGCATACACCATGATTTCAATTTAAAGTGCAAGAATCGTTGGATTCTGCCTTTGCTGTGCCCCCCGTCTACGAGCTGGAAATATTAATTAGCTGCCACGCACCGTGAGTGAGGAAGTTGGTGACCTTTCGGCGTGGTGAGAGGCTCGCTCTGCTGGTCGGCTGACTGGCGGACAACCCGACACCGATTCCGGTAAGGTTTCTTCTTTTCTCCTCTGCTTAACGTGTGCTGCTTTTTACATACGCGCAGTAGTGGGTTTAGGGATTGCCTCTTTTATATATATATATATATATATATATATATATATATATATATATATATATATATATATATATATATATATATATATACCCTCAAACCACTTCCTGAGTTCTCCCAGCGGCAGTCAGGCGAGGAAAGAGACGCAGACCTCCGGAGCTTTTTCAAGTGGGCAATATTTTATTCAGTGACCCAACACAACGCGTTTCAAGCCCGTAAGCCCTTGATCACGTGTCACAAAGTTGCATACACCATGATTTCAATTTAAAGTGCAAAAAGCGCCCCTCCTACTGTTTGCATCACAGACCACATGTGTAAGAACATGGAAAAAATACTGTGCATTGTAGCTTTCTTTTTTTTGTAACAATTTAACCGCTTGTAAAATGAAACGGAGTATCACACTTGACATATTAAACACATTTATACAAGTAATTTAAGACTTGAATTTCATTAGTTAAAATATGCCACAGAACTTATAAAAAATAAATATAGTTATAGTTCTTTATATTTTAAAATTTCTTTTTACAAAAAGGCAAAACAACCTTTATCTATTACCGTATTTACAAGCAGTAATTCAGGGAAAAATAAATAACCGGTTAAATCCGTTTTATCAAAATACCCTGTACAAAGCTGAACTGTTATCCGTTGTAATCAACCCCTAAAACAGTTTTTTAAGTTTATACACATACATAGTCTATAACTATGGAGAGGGTTCAAAAAAGTGCTTATAAGTGCATCCCTTACAAAATAGTAAAGTGCAAGTATATATATATATTTTTAAAGTGGCATCATCTACAAATAAGTGTGGTTACTCGTGCTCCAGCATCCATGAACTCTATAGTCTACTCTAGAAAAAAAGGCAGATCCTTTATATATAAAGACAAAACAGTTTGCTGCAAATGACTGAATTTGTATTCTTGTTCTAAGAGTGTAAGTGCATGCAGATTTCTTCTCCTAGAAATGTCTTTAACGAACCTTTCTACATCTCCTTGGCACAGGGTGCAGCTTTCAGCCCAGCCTCTGGCTACTAGTGAGCCCCAGCAAGGTCTGCACATGGCCGTACTCTAAACTGGAGGTGCCAGAGCTCATTGTGCCAGTGAGGCCTGTCTCAAGAGTGCCAGCCACACCCATCTCAACCACTGCACAGGACTCTTCACCCACCATGGAAGAGGCTTGTGGCGAGGAGTCTGAGGAGATGCCGTCATCCTCCAGTGAGGGATCAGTAAGTTAATGTAGCCCATTGGCTCAAGCGTCCATTGAATACCCAGCAGGACCACAGAAGAACATATGGCTCCCCTTTGAAAATGTAACCACAAGGAGAGCACACTTTTTCAAGAACTCAGGATATGATCTGTCAGTGTTCACAGGTTCCATGGAAAGAAGTTCCTTAAGGGGCTGGTAACGGGATCGAAGAACCGTTAATGGGAAATTCCTTAAATCTAAATGTTAACATTTGGAAGACTAATTGACCACAAATTTCAATTCCACTTCAGTGATTAGGTTAAACCACAGCAAACAGAATGGAAGGTGGGAAGACTGAGCCACTCATCGTTTTACTTCTTAGTTGAAGGTTAATTGGGCAATTCTAGATCTGGCACATGCCCCCACCTACGTTGTACCACACGCAAGCTAGGAAGAGATACATCTTATATTGTAACATGAATGGACTGATGCTCCTCCCCGCAAACTGCAGTAGCGTGTCCCCTTTAAAATGTAGGGAAAAACTAAACCGCCCAGAGGAAGTCTACATGCAGGACTCTTGAGCTGGGCAAGAAGAGCCTAAGCATGATCAGTTGTAAACAAGGAGAAAGGGAGGAGGTGACTCGTGATTTTGTCATCCGCTGTAGTCTCTGCCCATAAGATCTTTGTACTGGGGTGAATGTAAGACCTTGTTCTGCATTCTGTCCATCAACTGTGTTTTTTGCAATAATCTAAACATTCAGCATGGATTAGATTGTACTTTTTTATCAAAGGCAAAACTCATTCATTTATTTGCATCAGTACTGCAGAGTCGATCACTAGTCCTCCACCTCTTCTCTTTAATATAAATTTGAGTTGAATTACTGCCATGTTGTGATCCAAAGCAAGACTTGACCAGGTCAGGAGGGTAGGTTCATCCAAGAATGACTGTCTGGGTAACCTCCTCTAAGCAGTCATTGCTGCAAGCAGGAGTTTGTTATTGGCTGATGAATGAGTAATTCTAGAGGATGGAGTACTTGAGAATGTAATTCCAGGAAAGGAAACTAGTATGGTCATAATATCAGTAGCTGGAACTCCAAATGTCCAGCAGTTTCTCATTTCTTCTTATCCCTTTTGCTTTCCTGGAACTTCTGCCTTGCAATTCTTTCTAGGGGAAGTGTGTGTGTGTGTGTGTGTGGGGGGTAAATTGAGATGGATGATATCTCCAATGTTTGAGAAAATGAATTTCCTGAATTGTGAGAGTCCCTAAATACTATGCTCCCATGAAAGAGAAAGGTATATGAGCTTTGAGTTTGTCCTTACTTTGGATGTGAGGCCTGCTATGCCTGGGTGTGTCAACATTTTGAGCATGTGGGGCAAGTTGGTCAGCAGTAGCCTGACGTGCAGCTTGGTCTTAGCACCCCATCAGTTTCCCACCTCTTTGCTGTTTCTATTTCTTCACATTTTCTTTCACCTCCTTTTTTGCTTGTAGGTGATTGAAGATGACTTCTCCTCATCCTCGTTGGACTTCCCACTGCCCCAAGAACTTGACATGTTCCTTCCCCCGCTCGGGGTACCAAAGAGGATGCCAACCCATAGCAAGAACCTTCGGCTCCGGAGGAGAGCTGATCTGAGTAACAAGTGGCCTCGACCACCAATCAACTACTGCATCCTCATCTCAGTGGCACTACGAAGTTCTCATGGCAGCCTCAACGTACAGCAGATTTACAACTTTGTTAGGTAACTTTGTTTCTATTCCAGGGACGTACCACCAGTCCCATTCCCCCGGTCAGTCATACAATTGAACCTGAATCAAAGTGATCTATGCAATGTATTAGTCGGTAAGCTGCAGTTAATAGTACTTCTTTGAGAGGGGATGATGTTGGGGGAAGAAGGTTGTCTGTGTATATTTCGTTAGATGGTGGAAATAGCACAATTGGCTACTTTGATTTGTAATTTCGAACCCCACCTAGCTCAACATGATGAAGACAGAAGCTGCTTTCAGAAAACTGATGTCTACGTTGGGATTTGATAAAGGAGCATGTGTCGGTTCTCGACTTTTTTGTACTGTGCAGCAAATTGGCCAGCAGAGGCAGGCTAGGCTGTTGGTAATGCTTAATGACTCCAGCCTCCATGATAGGGTATGCGCAGCTCAGTCAGAACAGATATCCTTTTAAACCAGTAGGGCCCATGTGTTTGTGCTAAATTGGCATTTTGATCTTGTACTGCCCTTTGTAATAGGAATGTTATGTTTGCCACCAGGGTGACCCATTAGTGCTGACAATACTAAAGATGAGGTGTGGTCTGGTTGTGGGGCCAATGTGCTGTAGATAGATGGAAAGCTAAAATGCTTGATATAGAGATTAATAAATAGTCTAAATGTGTTATATCCCTTTGTTTACAGAGAGCACTTTCCTTTCTTTCGAACGGCTCCAGAAGGCTGGAAGAACACTGTCCGCCACAACCTGTGCTTCAGTAGCAGCTTCCAGAAAATCACAAACCTAGCTTGTGGTGGGAGCAAGCGCAAGTCTTGCCTGTGGAAGCTGACCCAAGAGGGCCGCCGGAAGTTCCAGGAGGAGATGCAGACCCTGCCTGAGGAGCTGGTGGGCCTCCTGAGGGACAGCATGTACAAGCCAGGTGGGCACAAGTGACCTTTTCGTGCTGGGCAGCAGGTACAAGGCATTCATGTCCTCCTACTGGGACTCGGAAACCTTTCAGTTGCCCAGTGCACATTTTGGGGTTTTTAAAGCGGTCATCTGTGTTCTACATGGAAGGTATACAAAATTTCTGATGGATAAGCTTGAAATGTGCCAACTGTGGTGTCAAGGGTCTGACCCGCTGCTGACAAGAGGAAGCCATGCAACTCTGTTGATTGGCTCTCACCCATAGCTCAGAACATGATGGCGTGCCTGCTGGGTTGTGGGCCTGCAGAATCATGTGGAGAAACGATCCTCACCCCTAACTAGCCTCAGTCTGCAGGAGTGAAACGAGCTGCATCCTTTAACTTTTAAGGCTGTCCGGGCACAAGGAAAGTAGCTGAGAGTGCAGTGGGATGGGGAGGAATTTGGGCTGGGAGCTACATCATTTACTCCAAAACCAATACCAGTGACATCTTGATTTTTTTAACTGGGTTCTAGAATAGTCTTGCTTTTTGGGCGCCTGTTTCACCCCTTGAGGGTGACCCCTCCATTGGTTTTACGGCCAGACCTAGCTGTTTGAGTCCTGCCTGTAGACATCCTTCACTGATGGAAGAGATGCATCTTTTGTTTTTTGTAGAGAAAATTCTAGTTTATCATTGGAGTTTCCTTGACTGCTAGCAGCAGGGGACCAACACGACCTGTTGATTTGGCCGCGGCTAGTCCAGAAGAACAACTTACCAGAGACTGCACACATCCGGGTGCCACCGCATTGAATATTGTTCTTCATCTAGAACGTTTTTATGGGTTTTGGGTGCAAGAAATAAAGATTTAATTGTGGGGTGAGCAGCTCGAGCCCAGGGCATATCCACAAGTCAGGACTGATGCTGCCCGTGTCCAGTTAGACTTCAGTACCAGGCCTTGTAATTTTTGGGCAAACTGTGTAAGAAAGGGATTTCAGAGAAGAAGCAAGGCTTTAAGACCTGGTTTCTCATAGGGGAACTTAGTGGGTCTGTCTAGGTTTACAATAGCTATGCTCTGTGACTGACAAAATCCTACAATGTTTTCCTGTGTCACCCATTTGTTCTTAGTTACATGTCTGTATTGAATATGGCTTTTGAGGAGTAACCAATATCACAATGTTCTCACCTCGCATGCCTCTCTGCTGCGTCACTAAATATACCTTTCCCAGGTGACTGTTGTAGGACAAAATGATTCATAGACTAATCAGAAGAGTGTCTCTTAAGCTATACTATTAGAGTACAGAGGCGTGCAGGCTCAAATCCGTTCTACAGGAATGGGGAAGGTAGAAGAACTTCATGTTATCCGGTCTGATATGCCACAGTGAAAATGCACAAATAAACTGGCAAGCCAAGGCTTGTGTCTCTGGGGATGGGAGGCAGGATAAGCCGGGTGGTGTTGATCAAGAAATGTAAAGTGGGATGACCGAAAGAAACAAGTGTTTGTGTGGCATAGAACGTATGACATTGTACGTGTTCCTAGAGAAACATGGTGGGCAATAGTAGTCCAATAAAACGAGTCTGTGAGTGTTGTAAAAAAAAAGAAAAACAAGATACTTACCTTTGGTAATGTTTCTGGTGGATACATATTCTTATGGCATATTTCTTCTTTAGGTAAGGATCCTTTGAAGCTTCAGTCTAGGCCCAAAAACGGTTCTCCAACAGTGCCTTTCAGGTGTTGGCAGGTTTATTCTTGTGGCTTGAGCTGCAACTCCGCTGCCAGATGTGATGACACCTACATAAATTAGGCACCAAACAGCACTCTGGTGTCATTTCCTGAAAAGTTTCCACACCCCATTAAGGCATGCGGAGAGAAGCTGAGAGAGTGGAAACGACGGTGACAAAAACAGTGCACACTGTTAACATAACCTAGAAACTTACTAAACTCTGCACTAATTCACAGGTGAGAGGTCTGCAAGAAGATTATGCATCCACCTGAAATTACTTTATGTATGTAAGTAACATTTTCTTCTGATGGATACTCCTTCCTGCAGATTTATCACCTGTATGAATTAGTCCCAAAGCAATGCTTCCCTGGTAGGGAGTAGCACCAGCTAACTAAGAAATCCATGCAACAGTGTGGGAAAAACCCCATCACTGTGTGTCTGAGAAATGTGTTTGCCAGAACTACGTAAAGATGACCCTGCAGCCACCAAGCAGATGTCTGCAACTGAAATGCCTCTGGAAAGATCTGTTGAAGCAGCCATGGACCTCGTGGAGTGCTTATGAATGCCCTCCAGAGGGTCTTTCTTGGCCAAGCCATAACAGATCTTCATGCAGAGGGTGACCTAGTGCAAAACGGCGTGTTCAGTTACAGCCTTGACGACTTTTTTTTTTTTTTTGCAGTATCATAATCTGGGAAGAGCGGATTATATACTGTCCTGTTTTTTTTTTTTTGTCCTTTTAAACTTTGTTTTTGAAGAATTGCTAATAAAGCACATAACCTGACCGCAGTTCACCATCACAATACAATAGCATGCTCCGTAAATTACAAATGCGCTCAATGAAAAACCTTTACCCGCTCAGAACAAATAGGACTAAGTGATTGGTTACAATAACACACATACAAGTGATGTCTGCTGACAGTGTTATGTTATTCAAGTCCGAGCTTTACACTGTAGTTCAGGTTTATAAGCGCAACCGACATTCAATCCAAGGCTTGCTCAGTTTGAGCCCACAAGTATTCCCTGAAGGGGGCCCAAATATCCTTGGGTCTGGAGGACGTTGGCAATTCTTCTGCATACAGTTCCAGTTGTTCATGGCAATAGGCCATGTCTTTAAGCCACAAATCAACATTCGGTTTTAGTCGGCTATCCCATGTAAACAGTACACGCCTTTTAGCTAGCAGTAAAGCCACTCGCACAAATTGACCCACTAACGATCTGCATTGAGGGGCGAAGCTTAGCAAGCACTCCAGGGGTGTACAATCAATCATGGAAATTTGTATCGCGCGCTACTCACCCGGAAGGGTCTCAAGGCGTTGGGGGGGAGGGGTCCGCTACTGCTCGAAGAGCCAGGTCTGGAGGAGCCTCCTGAAGGTGAGGTGATCCTGGGTCAGTCGAAGGTGGATGGGGAGGGAGTTCCATGTCTTGGCTGCTGGGTAGGAGAAGGATCTTCCTCCGGCGGTGACCTTGCGGATGCGCGGTACGGCGGCGAGGGCGAGGCTGGTTGATCGTAGCTGGCGGGTGGGTGCGTAGAAGGTCAGGCGGTTGTTGAGGTAGTTGGGGCCCAAGTCGTGGAGGGCCTTGTGTGCGTGGGTGAGGAGCCTGAACGTGATCCTCTTGCTGACGAGGAGCCAGTGCAGGTCTCTCAGGTGGTCGGAGATGTGGCTGTGTCGGGGGACATCCAGGACAAGTCGTGCGGAGGCATTCTGGATGCGCTGGAGTCTTTTCTGAAGTTTGGCTGTGGTTCCGGCGTAGAGAGTCTTTCCGTAGTCCAGTCGGCTGGTGACGAGTGCCTGGGTGACCGTCTTCCTGGTTTCGGTGGGGATCCATCGGAAGATCTTGCGGAGCATACGCAGGGTGTTGAAGCATGATGATGAGACGGCGTTGACTTGTCTGGTCATCGAGAGGGAGGAGTCCCTGACCTGTCATCCTATGAATTAGAGCAATGACTTGTTCCCAGTATCTGAATACCGCCCCACACTGCCTCGCTAAATGCACAAAGTCCGCCTCATCTTGCCCACATCTCCTGCAGCAGGAGGATTCACGCAAACCCAACTTATGCAATATTTGGGGGGAATAGTATACCTGATGTATGAATTTAACATGTATGATGCGTAGGTTGTTGTTCGAAGTGAGGCGCCCAGTTAGTATACAGATCTGTTCCCATTCTTTATCTGCAATTGGGGATGCCAAAATTGCATTCCAGCGGTCTAAACTCTTATGTCCTATGTCTGTATCGTTTTGTATTAATTTGTACAGTTTTGTTATCAACTTTTTCCTGCTAGGAGCCATTATCAACAGCTGTAATGCCTGAGACACTCTGGGTTCAACGGGGGAAAGTAGCATAATGAACCTTCCTCGCTTTGCGCAATCTAAAGCAAGTGTATTGAAAGAGTGGCGTAGGATATTGTATGTAATCCAAAGCAGTGTCAGTGATCTATTCTGCATCAGTGTACAAGTTCCCAATTAGTGTTAGTCCCACCTCACGGAGTGTCTTCATAGGGCCATGTTCCTGCGCCACCGAGAGGGCGGCATGTCCCTGTATCGGCATATCAGGCGCATATAGTGGGAGACTGTTAGTTCTCTTCCTAATTTCCTGCCATGCCGTCACTTTGACGTCTATAGTGTTGATCTCGTTTTTGGGTGTATGGCGCTTAGTGTGGGTAAGAACCCCCCTCGGAGGCACAGGGTACGCGTCGCCCTCTTCTACTGCAACGTGAGGTATGAAGCTGTGCGGTTTAAACCAAAAATAAGCATACTGTGCTGGCTACACAGATAATACACGGAAATATCTGGAGCTTGAACTCTCCCCTCGTTCAAATGCCTGCATAAGTGTATGCCAAATGAACCTTGGTTGCTTATTCCCCCCACACCAAGCGCAACAGTTGAGTCCGGAGTAGTTTAAAAAGTGTTTAGTTAAGCACCCCGGGATGTTGCAGAATAAATATAAAAATTTCGTAAGAATTACCATTTTTATTATAGCTATGCGATTTGAGAGCGAGAAAGGCATGCCCATCCAGCGGGCAATCTGCTGTGTCAGTGTGGTGTAGGCCCAGCCATAGTTTTCCTGAACCACTACTGCGGGATCCCGGTGTATCCACAACCCCAGATATTTTACTGGGTCTTCACACCATCCAAGCGGGTATTCTAATTGTGGTGGAGTAGTGACTTGTGTCAGGGGGATTATGATTGACTTTTCCCAATTTATTTGGAGCCTGGAAAATAGGCCAAATTTTATGTATTCCCGGATTACTGGGGAGAGGTAAATATGCGGCTCACTGACATAGACCACCATGTCGTCTGCATATAAAAATATTTCCACAGGTCGATTGTGAAAGTTCAGGGCAGCAGCTCTATGTCCCTGTCTGATCTTGCATGCCAGGGGTTCTAGAGTAAGGGCGAATAGGAGAGGAGACAGAGGGAACCCCTGTTTAGTGCCTCTCTCCACAGGAAATGGTTCCAAGGTGATGCCACCAACCCGCACCCTCGCTGTGATATTAGTGTATGGGACCTGCACCCACCTGATGAAGATTGGGGGGGGGGGGAAAGCCCATTCTATGAAGCATGTGAAACAAACACCGCCATTCCAGAGAATCAAATGCTTTAGCAGCATCCAATAGCACTGCAACGGCGGGAAAAGCAGGGTTTAACACATGAAACATCGCAAAGATGGTGCGCAGGTTAATGGAGGTGGAGCGCTCCGGGATAAAGCCGGATTGGTCCAGAAGTACTAAAAGAGGCATAAGGGGTTGTAATTTTGCAGCCAGTACTTTTGCTAATATTTTCGCGTCCAGATTTATTAAAGATAGTAGGCGTAGGAATCGCGGCTCGTCAGGGGCTTATCTTTCTTCAGAAGGGTAATTATGAGGGCCTGCCTTAGGGAACGAGGAAGGCAGCCTGTATCGTGCGCCTCCGCGTACATCTCTAGCAAATGTGGTGTAAGAAGGGCTGCATAGTGTTTATAAAATTCCGCGGTTAGGCCGTCTGGCCCTGGTGCTTTATTGTTTGGTGAAGAAAATATGGCCTCCCTAATGTCATTGTTGTCTATGGGCAGCTCCAAATATTTTCTGTGGACGTCAGAGAGCCACACTATGGCCGTGTCTTCAAGGAAAGCTGTTATATTGTCCTCCATCATCCCTCCCCTAGTGGAGTACACAGAGGCATAGAACTGCCGTAACTGCTCTACTATAGCATTATGTGTGTGATGTGATACTCCATCGGTATCCACTATGTGGTCGATTGGGGGATTCTCTGATCTGCTTTGCAGTTTCTCCGCCAGAGTTCTACTTGGCCTCCCGTCCTCCCCATATGCACGTGCGACATGACGTTTGGACAGATATTTAATTTCCGTTTCTGCTAGTGTAGTGTATTACTCTGTCATCTTACGTATATGGGCCAGTGTTTCCAATGTGGGTGTGCAGTCGTATTGGACCTCTAACTTCCTCAGTCGCTCCTCCATCGTCGATAATTGTCTTCTAATGCCCCTAAGTATCCCTGAAGTCGTTCCAATGCACACCCCTTGGATCGTCACCTTAAACGCCTCCCAGAGGGAAGCCTGGCTGTCCAACGATCCTTTGTTTAATTCAAAGAATTACACTATATTTGACCTTATGGTGTCTGCAAACACCGGATCTAGCAACGCTGCTGCTCTAAACCGCCACGTAAAGGGTCCATGGGGAGTATCGGGCATATTCACTTCAATTTCAACTGGGCTGTGGTCGGATAGAGTCCGAGGGAGGATGTCAACCTTCTCCACCCATATATTTGTGTCTTCACTAAGGAGCCAGTTATCTAGTCGAGACCAGCTATTGAATGCCGGTGTTATGTGTGTACCAGCTCTAACGCCTGCATTCCTCACCCGCCAAGTATCTACTAACACCAATTCCACCATGACCCCTCTGATGCATTGTGCCACTTTAACCATGCGGGCGCCTGTCGGGGCAGATTTATCCACTAGGGGATCTAGGTGAGTATTAAGGTCGCCCCCCGTAAAAGAGCCGCCTCCGGCCACGTGTGCAGCATGTCAAGCATGTGTAAAAATGGTGTGGCGTCATCTACCACGGGCCATACGTAATCACAATAGTTACTACCGTCTGCCCCAGTTTACCCTGTACCATAGCTCAACGTCCGTCAGTGTCCACACTTGTGAGTATGATCTTAAACGGCACTCCTTTCTTTATGAGAATGAGCACCCCTCGTGCATAGGTGGAGTACGAGGGGGCCAGTCGATACGTAGCCCACCTGATAGCTATTTTACCCTCGGTGTGTTTGTTAAGATGAGTCTCCTGCAAAAGAGCAAACTTTGCATCATGTCGGTCTAGGTGCGCCAAAACCTGTCTTGTCTTCTTGGGTGTGTTTAATCCTCGGACATTCCAGGTCATACATTTAAACTTAAAATCTCTCATGTATGACAGTAGGCAGCAGCACAAAAGCAAGCAGTTAGTCTACAATGTATGTGGAAAGGAGCATACTGAATATCTACATTGTTGACATACCAATCACTATATCCGCGGCCCAAACATTGTGAACAAACCCTCCCTCCCCCCACCCACTTCAGCTGCCCCAATGTGCCAAAGGATCCAACCCTGCATTTCCCAACACTCAAAAACACCGACCCAGTTAATTGCAACCAGCAGTGAACCCACCAGGCAGTGTCTAACAAAATTTAGTTGGAGAGAACGTAAGGGATGGGGAATACCGATTGGGGGACGCAGCGGCATAATACACTCCCCGATCTAGTAGGGAGGGGCCGCAGAAAAGCTATGACATCCACCTATCCACAACCATCCAGTTTATCCCAAATAGAAAAGTCTGGAGCCAACCGGCGACATCAGGGATAAGCATTACGACGTTCAATTTCTGATACTGTTCACTTTATAATTAGAAAAGATATGCAGGACAGACATTGCAGCATGTCCCACTAAAGCAGCACGGTAATCCATGTGTCCAACAATTTCCATCAACAGCCACATTTTAGAGAGGTGAAGAGGGGCCCTCACTCCTCCCTCAACAAACATACAGCGGAGAGCTAGTATGCAAGTGTCGTCTTGTTCTAGTGTTCAGACATCTACTGGTATCGCAATGTGAAAGAAAGAACGAGAAATTAACCTATACACAGCACAATTATAGATTGTTTGTTCAATCATCAACATCTGAGGTGCGAGCCGATGAGCTCCTGCGGCGTAGAAGAGATTTGGCGTGCTCCTTCACTTGCTTAGGATTTGTGAATATCTTTGCCGTGTCTGCCTCACCAATGCGCAGACGCGCTGGATAAATCACGTACGGAATGTGTTCTTGCATGAGCAGTTTTTTGACGCCTTGGAATTCTTTCCTGGCCGCCTGTACCGTGGCAGTAAAGTCTGGGTAAACGTGAGCACATTCCCTTGGTGGTTAATCGTTCCCTTTTGACGAATGATGCGTAGAACAGTATCACGATCCCTGAAATGTAATAGCCGGGCTATGATCAGTCGTGCCGGGGTACCAGGAGGGGGCCGTGCTGCAAGCGATCTATGTGCCCGCTCTACTCCAAACATGGGCAATAGGTTATTGGCTCCGCAGATGTCTTGCAATAATGTCTCCACATAGTACTCAAGTCGGCCAACATTTGTGGACTCTGGAAGGCCCAAAATGCGCACGTTGTTGCGCCTCGAGCGCGCTTCAATGTCTTCATTCTTGGCCTGTATTACAGCCAACAGCTTTGTTATGTCGGACGTCTTCGTGGCAACTTGCTGTAACCCATCCTCTGCGGCTGAAATGCGTTGCTCTGCCTCCCCCAGTCGCACAGCCTGTTTGTCTAGCTTGGAAGATAAATGGTCCATCCTACCATTTATTGCTTCTATCTTTCCATTAATGGCCTGCAAGCTGGCCTGTATGGCGGCCAGTGATCTCTCCAGCGCTGTGGGCGACTGTGACACCGCTTCCATCTCGGAATCAGAGGCTGTGGTTTTCGACGATTTTGCGCCCTTGCGTAAATCAAATGTGAGCCTAGGCTGAGTTTTATCAGGTTTGCCCATGTCACCTTGTGTCTATACACGCAGAATGGAGGGCCCACCACCTGCACCCCGTTGACCTCGCTCTCTGCCACACGGGTGCCCCCAGAGCTGAGGACAACCTATACAGCTCTCTGTACCAACAGCGCCTCTCCACGTGGCCAGCGTGCAAACTAGTGCTGCTAGTAGTAGAAATGACGCCAAACACTGTGTCCTGTCGCTCCCGGTGGTTCAAAACTCGCTACACCAGTATGGCGCAATCTATGTGTCAGGCACACAGTGTAGTCTATGGAGAGGCTCCTCAATATGATTATCCCAGTGCCAAAAGCAGTTTTACAACCGGTGAGGGGGGGCAGCTGTCCCCAGTTCATGCCGTGCAGGGTGCTGTGATTATGCCTGAGGTTCCCGGCCGTGTAGTGAGGTCAGCGTCGTCACCCCTGCGCACCGTCGGCAACAGCGCAATGCAAACCCCTGAGGTGCGCCTTCCTTACCGCATTCTCCGGGGGGGGCACAGCGTCGCTTTCGTGCCCAGCCGTCAGACGTGCGTCCGCCCCGCACTCCAGCAGCGTTGTTCAGGCCCGCCGGAGCCGAACCTGAAAGGCACGCACAGCCCTCTATGGACAGCCCACGGCCTGTCGTGACCGCCGGAGCCAGCGCCTCTCGTAATCTCCGCACCCAGCCAGGCCTCTGAGTGCAATCAGCTCGCCCCAGGCGCGTCGTCCTGATCAGGTGCCTCCAAATCCACTGTGGCGAACACCATGCCACGCGATCCATCCGCTACCACCACACCGTGCCTCCGCCGCCCAGCAATGCACAGCAAGGCAAGCGATTTCAGCCGCAGCCGGCGCTAAGACTCCGCAGTTGGTTTCACTCGGCCGCCATTACAGCGCGGTCCGCTCTCGCCAGCCGTCTATCTGCCCTTCTAGTCACTCTCGGGCGGGGACCAAAACATCATTGAGTACCCCCCAACAGCAGCGAAGCACTCGCACCCAGTACAGCAGTGGATGGCACGGTAGGGGATGGATTTCTTCAGGATAATTGCTGCGGCTGGCAGAGCTACACTAACGTGCAGCCACCTTGCCGGACGCCTAGCCACGCCCCCATATACTGTCCTGTTACATACAATCAGTGTAATAGGACACACCACATCTGGGGTCCAGCCTATGCAGACACTCCTCCTTTGTTGGAAGTGTGGAGGGAAAAAAAAGTATGGGCGACAGACTGGCCCATGTGAAGTGGAGATACCATGGTGGTTGAAAAAAATACTGTCTAAGGTTAATGATCTGAGAGGGCCTGAGTTTCTCCAACATAAGCTTGAATGGAAATTCCAATAAGAAGGCTAACACAAGGTTCAGATCACACTAGGAAACGATCAACTGAATGGGAGTAAATAAGAAAATCTAGAGTGTCAGAAAATGTGCCACCAAAGGCAATCAAAACAAGTAAGGTTGTTCAGGAAGACACATAGATGGAGACAGCCCAGTCATACATCTTTAACAATTGACAATTCAAGCTTCAGTGTAATTTCAAGACATCAGAAAAGCAAGCTTTAAGGGACATGCTTGCAGATCTCAATTTCCATGTGTGGAACTTCAGCATTTGAGGACTGGGTGGAGCCCAGTCATACATCTTTAACAATTGACAATTCAAGCTTCAGTGTAATTTCAAGACATCAGAAAAGCAAGCTTTAAGGGACATGCTTGCAGATCTCAATTTCCATGTGTGGAACTTCAGCATTTGAGGACTGGGTGGAGGGCCTGAGCATCCTGCTTCAAGAGCGATTCTCTCTTTGCGGGAGAGGAAGAGGTGGCTGAATGCAGAGTGTCAACAAATTCAGAGTGTCAGATCATAGTTGGCCATTTTGGGACAATTAGGAACCACTGTTCTTGATCCCCACCCCCCCCCCCCCACCCCCCTCGCACCTTCTGCACTACTTCTGATAGAGGCAGATTGGGAGGTAATACAGGCATCAGGCCCTGAGACCTGCTCAACCTTAAGGCATCCCACGTAGACCCATGTATGGCACAAACCTATGGTCACTTCCTTTTCTGGGTTGTGGCGTGGCGGTCCACTTAGGGAACCCTAATCTGAAGAAGATTGCTTTGGTCACTCTGTTGTGTAGTACCCACTCGTGGTCCTCCAGTGATCAGCAGCATTGAGGAAACCTACAAATTGAGCCACTACCTGGAAACTCCCCCATAGCTGCACCCACTGCCACAGGTAAATTACCTCTGACACAGAGTTCATGACTCTATACAACTCTGTTGATGAAATGGACAGTGTTGAGGTGGTGTGAATCAGTCTGAATAGGGTTCCTCAAGATAGAAGATAGAAACCCCTTTGCAGCTAAATCGGCCACGTCTGTTCCAGAGCATTTATGAGCAGGTGTTGGCATGATGCAGACCAAATCTTTCTTTGTTTCCCAGGTAGGCACCCCAGCACAGTAAGGAGGTGTCTGTCACCACAGTAACCTGCACATGTAGAGGGATGCAGGAAGGGCCCATAAAAAGTTTAGAGCGATCTACCTACCAGTGCAGATCTGACTTAGCAGATAGGAAGACCTGTGACTGAGCTATGGGGATTCACTGATTCTAAGGCCACCATCTCTTCAGGCACCACTTATACACTCTTATATGCCACCTGGAATGTTGCACCAACAAGATGCAGAGGGCCTTGAGATCAAGCAGGCGGAGGTTCTGCAGAACCATGATTTGAGCTAGTCAGAAACTTAAGAAACACTTTTTTTTTCTAATAGCTGCAATCATCTGAGAAGGTGAAATGCCTTCATACTGCTCGTATCTAGAATTGCCCCTTAGACAGTAAACCTCTCATGTGGCAAGAGGTTAGACTTTTGGGTGATGACGCAGGGCTAGAAAAATCTGAAAAATTGTACTAGTCCTGCAGGTCTAGTACCTTGAAAAATCTCCTCGACCTAACAGTAACCTACTTGACCTCCGTCTTTGAAAGCGGAGCAAATGTGACAAGATACCAAGATTTAAAGGCATCTTTATTGCTCATTTGCTTTGTGAGTATTAAAAAGGCCTTTAAATCATGTTGTTTTGTCACATTTGCTCCGTTTTCAAAGACGGAGGACAAAAGTTAGTATGTTTTCCTACCGCCAGAAAGGGCGAGTAGGACCTAAAAATAGCTCGACCTCATAAAATTTACTTCGCAAATGCGAGCGGTGGAGTGGATTTGTCGAGCCCATTCATGGAGGAGAGCTCCTTTCTCCTTTCTGCTGAAGGTGATACTTGAACTCCATTTTCAAGATCCAGTAATACAGCTATGGAAACAAATGAAATCCTGATTGTTGCATTAAGGTTTACAACCACCAGTTTTGCAAAGATGCATGGAGCGGTTATCAATCCAAACAGTAGAACTATGAAATGATAATGCTGAGATCCCACTGTAAACCTCGGGTAACATTTGTAGGGAGGTAGGTTTGGGAGGCGGAAATGGTCATTTAAGTGGTCCAGGGATGCGAACTATTTCACCAGGTTCAGGGCCCACAGAACATGGCTTATTAACAAAATCTTGAGTGTGTTTTGCTGAAAGAACACGTTCAGAAACCGATATCCAGGATGGTGTTTAAACTTCCACCCTACTTGAGGACCAATAAGTAGAGTAAGTAGAACCCTTTCTTCTAGACGCTCCGCCTCTGTTGCCCCTTTGTTCTGGAGGGTGAGGACTGCTTCCTTGACAATCTGTGTGCAAAATCTCTGGTCAAATGATGGAATGGACTCTGCCCTCTGCAGAGGCGAAGTCTAAGACTTCAGATTTTTGTACAGCAGTGGCAAATGAAGAAATGTTCTCTGATTGAGGCCCAGATGGCAAAGTGATGTCCCTTTCCAGTAATGCATCTGAATTATCTTCTGCTCAGTCTTAATTCTATTATTGGGCATAGCTTCCAACTCTTACTTCCAGGCAAATCTCTGAGCCCTAGGAAGGGGCTCTGCCATGAGCACATCATTGATGATTGCCTAGCTTTGTCTTTGAGACACAGAAAAACTGGAACTGATGCCGGCATACATGTTGGCTCCTACTAAACACCAATGTCCTCACATCCTTCAGTGGAGTTGTGGCTAAAGCTGCATGGTGCCACTAGGCAGAACTTATGAGCAACTACTAGGGAAAATGTTACAGAGGCAGTCTGAAGCCTGAATGGAAATTTCATAAGGTGAGTGTTAGAACTGGCTATTTCTGGTAGGCTAAGGCTGACGCCAAAGCCAGGCAGAAACCACCATTCTAGTCAGGGCAAGGAAGTCACACGCCAAGATAACCTCTGCTCACCCCCTTGGTAGCTTGGCACAAGCAGTAAGGCTAAACTCGGAGGCAATGTGTAAAGCATTTGCGCCAGCGCACAACAGCAACAACATACTAGGCACACCACAGAAGAGACTCCACACAAGGTTATTATAAAAATAACTTTTGTATTGTAAAGACACATCAGATAAAATCACACATATACATGGTGCCAACTGGCACGGGCAATATTCACAGGGATTATGTACACAAGACAGGGCCACAAGGGCCACTGTCATATTCAGATATAGCACTTCTAGATAAAATGTAGAATATCAAATCACTTCTAGAATAAAGAATAAATGTAACATAAAATAATAATCAAAGATAACAACCAGTAACCACTGGTAACAGGAACCAGGACCTTACTAGGACCACCTGTACTAAGAAAGAAGAACCACCTAAGTATCACACAGCATTTAGGGGTCTAAGAAAGAATACATTACTCATGATGCAATAAACCTACATTCAGAGGAGTAGAAAAGACAACCACCTAAGAATAACCACATTTAGGGGCATAAACCAGAACACCTTACCCATGATGCATGAACACATTCAGAGGAGTAATAAGGAGAAACACATGATGACTAAACATTCAGAGGTGTTAAGAATAGAGCACATGATGCAATAAAATCACATTCAGGGGTGCAGCGCAAGAAGACACATGATGACTAAACATTCAGAGGTGCAGCGCATGGAAAGGAAGACACATAATGCATAAACATTCAGAGGTGCCATAACATAAGTCAATAGCGCAAAAACACACAGTAGGCAATTACTATTTAAAAGCATAGAAATCACATTGCGCCTACACTACATAAGCCACTACCTGTGGCAGTCCCTAGGCCAACTGGCCTTGATGCAAAGATGCCCTGTGTCCAATGTCAGGGCGCGCTGCCATGCAGCGCCAGTCACAGAGTACAAAAGCCTAAACGTGGCAGTTGCCCACAAAGTGCTGGGCAACTGTGTACATCACAGAAAGGCCTAAACGTGGCAGGTGCCCACAAAGTGCTGGGCACCTGAAGAATCAACAAAACTGCGCCAGTTGAGCCACACAGGCTCTAAAGCCAACACTGCGCACGTTGGAGCCACACAGGCTCTGAAGCAGCATGCCCCCCTGGAGCCTCCCTGGACTCTCTAAGCGTTGGGGCGACCCACTGCCAACCGGGGCCGCCCTTGAAGCCCTCATGGCTTCATACAAACGCGAGCTCGCGCTATTGGGGGAGGGGGGGGCGAGCACCGACCATGTGCCCCGACGCCCCGTCTAGAGGCTACCCTCGTTGGAGCCCCTCACAGGGGACTCGACACGAACAAATGCCCTCACGAGCCCCGCAGGCTCGTGAATCAAGGTAGGCGGGTTGAGCCTCTCTGGGCTCCAAAACAATAGGAGGGGTCCCCCTCGGGGGACTGGGCAGCCGCGGAAGCTCCACGGCCTCTGAGCACCCAGGCGCTCGCACTCGAAGGGGGGGGGCGGGCACCGGACATGTGCCCCGACGCTCCCTGCTGCCAAAACAGTACCGGCCCCACTCACCGGCTCAGCGCGCCGTCTTCTCTCTCTCCCTGGGGCTCCCTCAGCACACGGGAGCCCCAGCAGCGGGCCACGCTTCACCCGGTCCCCCATCTCGGGACCGGGACTTCGGAAAGCGGAACTCTCGTGGCTCCAGGCTCATTCTTCGGCCTGACTCCCTCATGGCGGCCTCAGCAGACACCCGGGAGCCAGCCAATGGCAGAGCGGCTCCCGGGACAAGCCTTCGATGACGCTGACGCCTCAGCCAATCGCTGCGCGGCTCTGCCAATGACGCGGCGGGGCTGGGGCCAATCCCAGCGCGGCGTCACTGAGGGGGCTCGTCGCTCTCCGCCAATGAGAGCGCGGATGCTTCGGTTTATCTCAGCAATCCCCGGCCAAGGGCTCTGATGAATGTAGGCCCCGGGCAGCGGCAGAGAAAAGCGGAATAATGCAATTAAAGCGCTCTCAAGCGCTGCAGGCAATTCCCAGCGCTCCCCAGCGCTGAAGGTCCCGAAAAAGCGCCCTCAGTACTAAAAGGGGAAAATAAAGCACTCTCAGCGCTAAAAGCGATCCCAGGCGCTAAGGGCATAGACAAGCCCTACAGGAACGACCCCTACATCAAGAAGGGTCCCAGCATCACAGAGCAAGGTCTCCAGGGCAGTCCAGGAGTAAAAGAGGGAGCTGTATAGCCCCCAGCACACAAGAGTCCTCCAGGATGTGCAGCAGGCAGGGGGACAGGCAGGAAGAGTCCCCCAGCAGTCCTCCAGGCGTCCAGGGGCTGGGCAGCGCCCGCCCCTGGTAGATTCAAGTCAGAAACAAGAACAATTTGGAAGGGGATACAACCCCTTTTTATACAGTGCAAAACCTTTGAAGTCCTTTGAAGCAGGCAGTGTGAGAACCAGCTGGACTGGTTTAGAGGGAAGTCCCCTTCAGTATCAGGGACAGAGGTGTCAGTCGCCCAGCGGGAGGTGGAGCCAGCTTTGTAGTTACACAGGAACAGCCCTTCACTATCAGGTGCCATCTCCTCCCACTTCCCTGGCAGCAGATGCTGCCTTTCATCCATGGGCTGACTTCAGACAACCTCCTGGGCTCTCCAGCCCCTGTCATCCTCAAACCAGACAGTCAATCCACAAGCAGGCCCATGCACTCTGGGCCAGGCTCACCAGCCAATCACACGCTAGCAACAACCTACACAAATATGCCAACTTCCAAAAGTAGTACTTCTAGACTAGACACAGTCATGCTGCATACATCATTTTGCAGCATTCATTCTCACGAGTTCTCTCATACCAAACTCGCCCCTGCACTCCCCACACATCAGGAACTACCATGGGCATACATACTCCCCATTCATTCCTATGGGAGGGCAGGTCACTCACCATTCATTCACAGAGAGCTCAAGCACTTTACACTGTACCACAGTGAAAAAGTGCGCAGAGGCCTAAAATCACCAACACCAGGTTCCATAAATAGGCTAGGAAAACGCAAAAAGTCTAGGGGTGAACCTGCCTAATGGGCCGGGTCCAACAGTGAGGAATCTGCAGGAGGATGTATCCTAATGAATCCGGAGACTAAATGAGGACTTGAAAGCAAGAGAAGGGGTGCATGCGTAGCTGCTGGCAGCAGTTGCTCTTTTCATTAGGGGGTAATGAGGCTTCTATGGCCCCAATATGTAATTCCTGCTGTGCCTAGGCAGTAATACCAGACTCTGCATTTCAAATATTGGCCATTGGTTTGACGAGTGTCCGATTTTAGTGGCGATAACAAGTTCATCTCCCATTGGCAGATAACATGCAGCTTGTGATAATATTGCCACGATTTTAACATAAACACAATTTCGGGCCATTTACAGAGGGCAAAACCACTTCAATATGACCTGGATGATTTGTTCCTGGTAAACAATGTAGTTTTAGTACATACTGGATGTAGACATTTGTGAACCCATTTTGACTGAAAACTTCAGTTTCTGAGCAGACTGTAATAGTGACCATTGACAACGAGGGCGTTTGAGCTTAATCTTGTTAATTAATACTGTCATCTTCTCTTCTCCATTCTTCCTCCCTCTGTCACAGCCTTGATGGGGATTATGTTTGATATCTGAGACCTTCACAGCAGTTCTCCATGCACCTCACAGGGGCACTTTCACGGCTGCAGAAGGGAGGTCTGCAGCCATGGTGATCGGTCTGCATCGTCACAGCTCAAGAGAGGCCTGAGCTTGGCCCACTGAAAAGCACCTTCGCAGATGGAGATCTTCAGCTTCACTCACTGGAGCACTTTCAGAGCTACAGGAAAGAAAATCTGCAGCCTTGGTGATGGCAGCTCCTTCACACCTCAAGCAGCGTAGAGTGAGAATAACCAAAACTAACTGAGAACCAACCTGCAGTCCGCCTCGGAAGCACCATCACAGATGGAAAAAAGACTACAGCTAGAGGCAGAAGCTTGTACCGGAGTCCCAGGAGCACCTTCGCCGCTGCGAAAAGACCTGCAGCCAGATTACATCCGCACTTTGGCAACAAAGGATTTCCTTCCTTGAATATTTCGAGGTAGGGGCATCACAAGGTCCATGTTAGACAGAGTTTGTGTAGTTCAATGCAAATACGAATCACAGTCTAGCATCAACAAAAGGTGACCATTTTGGGTGCTGAGTTTTCTCTAAGGGGTGGGACCAGGAGCACTGGCTTCTCATGACTTGGGATGTCCATGTGTTAATGTGAGTTAAATGCCACAACTTTATTTTTGTGATTTAGATTGATGACCATTTGTTTGGCATGGCTTGGGTATGAATTTTGGTGGTTGTTAAAAATAAAGATTTTGGTGTCGCAAAATTTTTTTCTGTGGTGATTGGAGTCTGTTCCAGAAGGTGGCTGGTATGGTGACATTGCCCTTTACAAAGCAACAATAGGATTAGTGAACAATTGTCAACCAGAACCTGAGGCCCATCCTAAATGCTAGAGAAGAGCTGCGCACCACAAGGGTCAAGTAGGCACAACAATAGTCTTGGACCTCTGCGGCATTTGACAGCGTTGGTTATGAAACCCTACTTGGTAATCTGATCTCACATGCTGTTGTTGTTGGGTTTCATTTGACAAGAATGAAGTTATTCCCAACCCACTAAGTTTGGTCCTTTATTTCCATGTAACGGGAGTGGGTACAAAGTCAACAAGGTTTGCTTTCAACTGTAGACTTTCAATATTTATATGGCTCCATCAGTGCAAAATTAGGATGATCACAATTTCCGCTATCACATGTGTGCGACTGGTATGCACATATTCATGAAAGTGGACCACCAGGCAGGAAACGGCCCAAACGTGGATGCACATTTTTTCCTTTGCTTAAACCGTTAAAATTGTGAAATCTTGATAGTGGGCACAGTAGTCCCTTCACCTCTCCCTTTCTCTTGGCCAAACTCCATGGAATCACCTCCAACACCATTTCTGAGGGTTCACAACCTTGGTTTTTCAGGGCATTCCCTCTTTCCTTCAGTTTTCCCAAAATACTTGTGCCTAGTCCTTGCCATGGTGTTTCTCTCAAGGATTCCTGTAATGACATCTCGCCAATATCCCACAGCATTTGCTGAACCAAATCCAGCAGCATGGCTCAATTGCGACCTGAGGCACTGAGCTCATTTCACCCCACCATTAGATCTCCACATTGTTTACCTATCAACAAGATATTTCACTTTAAAATGGTGTGTATTGTACACACGTTTGTTCATGGCCATGCACCCGTTTGTCTGCCCAGGCTCTCTCGCCCCTACCATCCACAAATTCTTCTAACAGAGTCCTCTGCAACCCTCCTTGTCATTTAGATGCCAAAGCTTACGAGAATTTGGGGTAAATCTCTTCAGGTGTCCCCGAGGAACACTATCCCTCGACTATTGGGAAAGGTTTTCCTAAAATTGATGCAAATCCGAAAGACACATAGGCTCTGCTCATCCTATAGCCTAGACTCTACAGTCATATGCCAGCCTCCCACTTGATTTGCCTTATACACATTTTACATCTGCTTTCTTGTCTAGGGCCTGCACTGTAATTATATAAACCTTTCCACTCAAGTCTTTCACCTTTAGAGGCATTTTGAAGACTTTGCGTTTCGGAGTTGCCACTGATTGTTTTTGATTATAGCATATTGTAGGTAGTGATCTGAATCTAATGTTGCCGCTGAATATCATGCAATATACACAAAAAATAAATGTACCCATCTATTCCCAAGCAGACCTGAGCAAAGTGGATTCTCTGTCAATCGTGTTGCCTGGACTCCACGAAGGCAACATGATTGCTCTTCACCTGCCGTTTGTATTTAAACTTGTAATTTTTTGTAAACCTTTCAAGTGCTGATCTATGCATTGCAATGGTGCAAGCCAAGCGTGACTGCCCAGTTGCCAGACCTCTTAGCCTTCAACAATGCCATTCTAGCCTCATAGAAAAGTGTGTTGGACCCACAGGTGGACTTAGATGTCCGTTGTACTTGGATCGGTCGCCTCTCCTTGGTGATCAGATTAGTGTGTTCATGCGGATCCAATATGAACAAGCATTGGAAATGCAATAGGTCTCGCAGCATTAGAGTTAGTGCTTTTAGAATTGTTTATGGGGGTTTTTTGTAAATCTTTAGCATTTTTGTTTCCTGTAGCCAATGCTAAAGAATTACAAATAAAAAAAGCCATAAACATTTCTAAAAGCTCTAACTCAAATGCTCTGAGACCTATTGCACTGTGTGAGGGTGAGGGGTTAAGGGTGAGTGAGGGTGAGGGTGGGTGAGGGTGAGTGAGGGTGAGGGTGAGTGAGGGGTTGAGGGTGAGTGAGGGTGAGGGGTTGAGGGTGAGTGAGTGAGGGTGAGTAAGGGTGAGTGAGGGTGAGTGAGTGAGGGTGAGGGGTTGAGGGTGAGTGAGGGTGAGGGGTTGAGGGTGAGTGAGGGTGAGGGTGAGTGAGGGTGAGGGATTGAGGGTGAGGGGTTGAGGGTGAGTGAGGGTGAGGGTGAGTGAGGGTGAGGGTGAGTGAGGGTGAGGGTGAGTGAGGGTGAGGGGTTGAGTGTGAGTGAGGATGAGGTGTTGAGGGTGGGTGAGGGTGAGTGAGGGTGGGGGTGAGTGAGGGTGAGTGAGCGTGGGTGAGGGTGAGTGAGGGTGAGGGGTTGAGGGTGAGTGAGGGTGTATTATTTCTACCAAAAAGAGAGGAGGCATACGCAGGAACACATCACATATATATTTGTTAGTAAGATAGCTCAGTGGACTACTGCATCCACTGCAGAGATCTCCAATAGTCTAAAAGGTGTACGAATCCCGGCAGGCCCGCTATTCTTTACGTCCTTCTAATCAAGCATATATTGCCAATCATGCTCTCCAGGGCGCACACGTATGTACAGCCACACCCCCTCCAGCTGGCAACCCATATTGTTACACGCAGTCAGAGCCGCGCGTTCGCGTCAAGGCGATATGTAAAGGCCAGGGGGTCTTACAACCTGCCATTTGCTTCAACATACCCGTATTCTGTTTACTAACGTCAGAGGAGTATGACATCACAGACACACGGTACAGTGGCCAACATTAGAGCATGTTTTGTTGTTAAAAGGCCAGCGGGGCTTCTTAATCAGTATTCAGCATCTTTGGCACAGGTATTACAGGTCTGATCATGTCACTTTGCAGCATTTACGAGTTGAGCTGGGGGATGGGGCGGAGCGGGTAAAAAAAAAAAGACGGAGAGAAAGGACTGAATCATAAAATCCCCTGGCTTCAAATCACATAAAAAGATGCCCATGAAATAATTCGAAATAAACACAGCCACACATTGTGGATAACCGATAAACTGTAAATACAGTTAGTCAGCACATAGTATATCATGAAAACTTTAGCTTCAACCTGCGAGAATGCAAACGACACCTGACATATACCGCCTTGTCCCAACTGAAATACATGGGCCGTGTACATTTAGCATGTATAACAAACATAATATCGAAACATCAGCACCTTGGAATGTCATGACATCTCTTAGAAACAAGTTGCAAATGGCCCATTATATACCGATATTGGTTGGAAGTTGAGGCATGTACACTTATCTAATCCTATATGAAAGAAATAATACCTACTTATAGTATATCATGGCATCTTTTATAAAAAAGCTTGTGTGAATCAGTCCGCCATGTCAAAACTGAATTACACTGCTCATGTACATTCATTTATTATGTATAACAATCATACCAAAAAAGACACCAACATTCAGGCACATCATGGCACCTCTCAATCACAAGCTGCAAGCAGCCAATGAGGGTCGATGGATGACAACTACAACTCCCATGAGCCTTAGGGAAAGATAAAGCGACGGCAGGGGAAGTTACATCACTACGCGGCCCCCAGACAGTCTCTACTTGGGATATTTGAAAAGGCACTGGCTCAAAACATCGGGCATATCTTGTGAGGCCCCACTGACATACCAAAAAAGAAAAAAATGTTGACTATACTTCAGGGTATTTGTAATACTAATTCACTAATGTAATACTAACGCCTGCTGGAGATGTATGTCATTATGCGCTCCCCAGGCAGAGGCGGCATCGGACACTGGAACACTGACAGTTACACCGGCACATAGTAATTAACCGCAGGCGCTGTGCATCTCACTTTCCCCGCAAAATGGAAAACAGTTAAATATTCACCTTCCCTTCCATTCCAACATTATCGAGAGAAAGGAGCAGGCGCACGTAGGTGTACGGCGAGGGACGCACCTTGAGGCAGTAAGAGAATGAATGAGTGAAGGGAGTTTCTCCCTGGCCATTGCTGAACGCGAGTAAGTGCGTGATGGTATAACTTGTAAAAATGCGACACGGCGGGCAGGGGAGGGGGCGGAGCGGGTAAAATAAACAAACAAGACGGAGGGAAGAGAGGGGAGGGGGGAGGAGAAATGCGACACGGCGGGAAGGGGAGGGGGCGGAGCGGGTTAAATTAAACAAACGAGACGGAGGGAAGAGAGGGGAGGGGGGAGGAGAAATGCGACACGGCGGGAAGGGGAGGGGGCGGAGCGGGTTAAATTAAACAAACGAGACGGAGGGAAGAGAGGGGAGGGGGGAGGAGAAATGCGACACGGCGGGAAGGGGAGGGGGCGGAGCGGGTTAAATTAAACAAACAAGACGGACGGAGGAGAGGGGGAGGAGAAATGCGACACGGCGGGAAGGGGAGGGGGCGGAGTGGGTAAAACAAGACGGACGTGCACGCGCTTTTAAGCTCAATGCGCATGCGCATTGAGCTTAAAAGTCACGGGCACTGCAAGGAATCGCCACGATTCCTTGCAGTGGATAAAGAGTGGATAAGCCCCCATAGTCTCGCTTGCTCGATGCGCATGCGCATCGACAGGCGAGACCTAAAAACTACGGTCATTGCCACCGAAAGGCAACACAAGTTGCTTCTAAAAAGAAACATATACATATTCTTATGTGCAGGTGTATACATCTTCTCCAGTGGTAGCCACTGCCATGAAGCCTTTGGGTACACCAGTGCTTTACAGGAAATAAACAAATAAAAAATAGATAATGTCAATCAACTCCACTCCGGTTTAAAAATCCATGTTGTAAACATAGGTAAATGATCAGCTTCAGTGTCGTGAACAGGTCCTTAAAACACATTATTTCTTGTGGAAAGTGAATTGCAGTGGGGCCTGCATTCATAACTTCACACTGTGCTCCTGTCTTCTAAGTTGTACTTAAGAACCAAGCTAAAGCATGTAATCTCTCGAATGAACTAACCGAAATATCTCTCTCTCTCTCTCTCTCTATGTATTTTGTTGTCAAATTGCCTACTACTTCATAAACCACCAACGTGCACACCTTTTCCATCGAGGAAAATTTATATTTTTTAAAACATTTATAGTTTTTCTATTTTATGTAACAGTACACCTAGGGATGATTTACTTGCATGATTGCACACAATGCAATTCTGAAGTCGGCAAATACATTTATCATAGTCCTACCCTATTCCCCAGTTAAAAGCTGCTGTTACGGGATCAGATCTTCTAATATGGCTACAATTGTGTATCATTCAACATTCTGTTGTTGCCTATTAGTTTGATGCATGTGGAGTGGTTTTGATCATCAATAACTTAAAGACGTATTATATGATCGTAGCATTGTAACAGAATGCCATGACTGTGAGATGGGCCATCTCTGACCTCCATGCTATCAACTATTCCTTCACACTAAGACCGAACCAATAACCACTACAAGTCCTGGGTGATCTGCTTGCATCTGTTTAGTATGGTCTGATGTATTCGTCCTGTCCATCATTTGTGAGCCACCAAGTTGGCAGGAGCAGAGAGATGAGTGTGCGGGCTGCGGGGGGGTACCCATGGGTTACAGAGTCATGAGAAGCTTGCTCTATATGTGTGCTTACCGGGTTGGCTTGCAAGTAAACTTCTGCCTTAACCACAAGGGAGTTACTTATTGTGTCTTTTGGTGGGTGGGTGTTTTTCTTTTATATATTCTCCTAATGAGTAAAAGGAACGATCATCAAGACATTGTTTGACACATATGAGACACCATAACTGCTGAGCTTGTAGCGACCTCTTTTTCAGAATTTTTGTATAGCTACTTCCGGCTTCTAAAACAGACCTTATTTTGCACTCGTGCCATATCTTGCATAGTTTTTCTGCATGCCCTGAAGAAGAGGTGCAACTAGAGCTATATTTCGGGGGTTGGGGGGGGCTAAGAAAAAATTTCGGGGGGGGGGGGCTGAAACTTTAAGCAATAGGCTGAGTGGAGCGACAGGGGATCTTGGAAGGGGTAAACCAACAAAGCCTCTTTCACATGCACATGGTCTTTTAAAGACCAGTGAAGTGGCTGACTGCGGCTGTGTGTATGCCCGGGAGCCGAGAACAACTATTATATGCTTTCTCAGACCACTTGTTGTCTGTTTGGACTTTGGACTTACTGGTTGTTTTCATTACATTCAGGTAAATGGGAAACCTGCAACACCTTGAACTGTAGTAGCCTAAGCATGAAGAGCAAAATGGACCCCAGAAGCAAAGAATAGTTCTCCACTTCTGAATTTGGAACCTAACTTCGTGAACCGTCGTTCTTTGGCGTTAGGTCTGAATGTTTTGCCAGCAGCACTTGTTCAGTGAAAAACCAGGAGGCTTGGGGCCATGCTCAATGTTTAGGATAATCACCAGCATATACATTCATTGCATTGTGATTTATTCAGTGCAGATTGCTCTTATGTGGACATCTTGAAAATCCGGCATTAATCAAGACCTGTGTAGAAAATGTGCAGCTCAAACCTATCTTGAAATTCAAACAGATGTTGATTCATGCCTGCTCAAAGGATAACACCCCCCCCCCCCCCCCCCCCAAGAAAGAGCAAGTACCTCAATTGCAGCTCTGATACCCGATATTGCTAGTGTTTGTAACTCAGCAGGAATGCTCACACCTGAAAAGACTCATCAGTAGAGTAGAATCTATGGAATTCAACTTCCAGCCTATTTAAGGTCATACTTTTGATATGGGCTGTAACAATTCCGCGGCAGCCTTCAAAAGAAGTACCCATAAAGGTTTTAGAAGTATAAAGAAGAAAACAAGAAAACCTGAAGGAAAGAAAAAGTTAGACCTGAACCGATAGCATTTTCTTGGCTTATGCAGGGAAGAAAATGCTCCAAGCTGAACAAAGCTCATTTTGTGTCCAATACCGTCTTGCTTTTTATTTTTCTTTCTTGCTTTTAAGGAGGATACTCTTGGGTTACATGGGTCTTTGTGTACCCCCAATACGGATATTAGCACGAAAAAAAAGCTTTTAATGCAATACAGTGTTTAAGCAGTTCTTGGTGATTATTTTTCACAAACGTGTTTAGTGACTCCAGTTATTTTGGAAAAAAGTTGTTGGGACCGCCCCCTAACTAGCGCAGTCCATAAATGTCTCCAGCACACCACTACTACAAATTCTCCTCCAGTTCAGGAGGCTCACTCTGGTTTCAGGCCTCTCAACTCCAAGTACAAGGTTTCACAGCAGTTTGTACTTAAACAAGCCTCCTCAATCCATAGCAGTCTTAAAGAAACATCTCTTCCAACAATTCCTAGAGCAAGTTTTTGGGCAGAGTTTCTATCTAGGAAGAGACTAGAGAACTCACAACAATTTTCCTCCAATAAGGCAAGATAGCAAAGTAGTCAGCTAGGCATGGATTCTTAAAGGGGTAAGTAATCCTTACGTCATTGTAAGGCTCCCATGCCAATCCTCACCAAAGAGTACCCACTCTCCACTGCATGGCGTATTTACTCTGGGAGAGAAGCACGGTCACAGAGGAAACCCCCTGCGTTCAAGTCTTTAAATATAACATCCACTCGGATTACCAGGATAGTGCCTCTTCACAACAACAGAGTTCAACACCTTCCATTGACTGGAGATCACGGTTCTAGGAAGGACTCTAAACCGAACATAGAAAGGTGCTGGAAATCCAGTCACTATTTTAGTAACTGGCTGAGCTTCGCCAAGGACTTTCCTCACCTAACTTCGGGTCTGTCTAAAAAGAAAATAAACATTTGAAGCAGAGGCGTAGATGGTTACAGATCTCTTTACATAAGGTAAAGAGATTCCTGTCCAGCTAGAGTGTAACTATTCATTATTTCACCCTAGCCCGATAAAACGCCAAACCAGGTTTCATATCTAAAATGGAGAAATAATGGAATTCAATTTTCTGATTTGTGCATTTCGATGCAAAGCCCATCACTATTCCAGTAAACAACTTTACATCTGCCGCGACTCCTTTTCAAGTCATTGGGCCAGAAAACCTCATAGCATCCGAAGCCCAGATAAACAAAAATATGATTTTGGTACACCTGTGTACAGCTGGATTTGTTCACAGACCTTCTGCAAAGTTGCAGCAAGACATTGGAGCACCGGATAGCGGCAAGGTATCAACAGGGGTTGTGAAATAATTGGTGAAACTCTAGTGTTTCTGTAGACTCACATCTGTATTGCCAAGCTCCAGGCGGCTGCAAAGGAGGTAACGCGGTCCTTGCCAGCACCAAGTATGTTCGGGCTACAATAATTGTGCAGATCCAGAACAAGGCACAGGGTGGTCAATTGTGAGCCCATCATGAATACAAGTTAGAAGTCTAAAAAAGCTCCTGGGTTCATAGATTAAAGCTTCCCTTTTCCACTGTGTCGACGTTAATCGTTGGCAGACAGGATCGCACCGGTAGCAGCCAACGGTCTGTGCCCTCACCTCTGCCATTTTGTTATTGCTCACTGGCCACACTCTCCAATCCTATCTACCATTAATCTTCAAGGTCATAAAAGTTTCATACGCTTAAATAAATTACATGGCCAGAGTCCCCTTCCAATGAAATACTAACTTAATAAGGATAATGGTTATATCCAATTTCGTCACCTATTAAGAAATGTTCATTCTATTACACAGTTTACATTGTCGATTTCAAAAATTAATAGGAGAAAGTCTACCTCTGAGAGGGAAAAGTCTCATTGGCTGGATCTAAGAAGCCAGAATACTTGCACTGTCTTCAAATTCAAATGTGCATGACGTTTAGCAGTGTTAAAGAAGTAACTTGCCATTCAACGCTCTTTCCGGTGAATACAGCTTCCTCACCTTTAGAATATTCTTCCCAGGTGCCATGTTGGATCTGGGGATTTTTTTTTAGGAATGCTTTCTGCGGGGCAGTAGGTGGTGCCATATGACTCCACAATGACCTCATACCATCCCAGAAGTGATGGACAGGAGCCACATACAAGCGCCACACCTGCATGCTGATGAGCATTTCTTATTCTTTCTTTTTCCGCACCCTCCGACTAAGCACTTAAAACAAAATGTACATGACCGTCTGCCAAAATTGAACTTTGGACCTTTTTAAAATGTTCAAAAGGCCACTTTACAGAACTGAGAGATGGGAGGGAAATTATGAATCAGCAGTTAGAGGATCCACCAGAAAGTGCTTTACTGAAGGCATGTCACTTGCTGTTCTGATGGATTCTTCTGGCTTTAGAAAAAAAACACCTCTGTAGTACCTCCCACAAGTTAGGAAGTCTTGAGGAGTAATTCGGTAAAGTGGCCCCTCATATCATACGTGTCCAGTAGTGGTTTGTGAATGTTTGCATAGATGTCCAGAATCGGTGCCTCTCTCGTCTGTTCCATTCTGTTGGCCCTGGCGGAACGAGCCCGGGCCTTCTGGGAGTTCCTTTTTAACGTAGAATACTATCCACCTTCAGAGTCCTCTTCTGCACTGCCTTTCCTTTCTTGGTCTTAGCGAACCCAAGAAAGGATGAGCGTCCATGCAACAGTCTCTCGTAGGTCAGTGTAAAACCTCTAAGCCTTTCTAGGCTGTGCGTCTTCTCCTCTTTCAATGGGTGTGGCAGAGTGGCAAATATCAGTACTCTATTTACTGACACAGAAGCATGATACCATCTTTGGCAGGAAGGCTGCCAGAGTCCTCGGCACCAATTTGTCTGGGAAGAAAATGGTGTAGGCAGGGTGCACAGAAGTGATTGTAATGAAGTTTGTATTGGTAGTCAGAAGCCATAGCAAGGTGCTGTGCATAGGCTTGAATGGCATGCACCACATAAGAACAGTCCGGACTAGATTTAAATCCCACTGAGGGATGGCAAATGGTTTTGGGGGGGCAACACGAGTCAAGAAAACTCATCACGGGGAGGAGCTTCGCGGGCAACCAAGATGGCCGCGTGAGCTCGGAGCTCCGAAGACCCTCCGATCCTCCGCACTGATCCTGCTATCTATCCTGTCCCACGACGGTGGGAATCAACGGCGAAGTCAGTGCTGAGGCGGCGCCCGGTCTCAGACTGAAGATCCGAGCTTCCTGGACCGAATTATGCCGTCGTGAAGTTGGCGGGCACTACCGACGTCATTGACTGGTGTTGTTGGGACCGAGCAGTGGCCTGCCGCGGGATATCCCGTGATGGCCTGCCACACTTGTTGGACCAGCTGGCCCGGGCGATCTCCTTCGTAACTTTCCTCGTGTCATATTGGGGTCGCTTTGTATTGTGTGTCTCGCATCGACTGGAGGTGTTCTTGGTGGCCTGCCCCTCCCTCGGACTGTCCTGCCCTTGCTGTTCAACATGGCGGGCAGAGGGGATGCAGACAAAGGGAAACCTCCGAGGGTCAGCAGGAAGCCGACCCAGTCCCAATCTACTATCCCGGAACGGTTTTCCCATTCAAAGGGATCGCCGGGCACGGCGGGCCACACTAAAGACTCGCAACGAGACATGTCCCCTGAAGGTCCTGAATTCACACTCCGGGACGTGATGGGAGCCATTGCTGGCGTGAAGGCTGAGATGCATAGCCAACACGAGGCGCTGTCCAGCAAAGTGGATACCCTTAAGATCGAACTTAATCTCATTAGAGCTGACCTCGGCAAGACGAACGACAGAGTGAAGTCGCTCGACATCAAAACGTCGAGTCTGACCAACGACATGTCGGATGTACAGACCGAGGTACGGGACCTGAAGGCTGCCAATGGGGCGCTTGCTCGCCGGCTTGATGATTTCGAGGGACGGGCCCGGCACCAGAACGTTCGCATTACGGGTGTGCCGGAGGGAGCCGAGGATGAGTCAGTGGACTTGTTCGTGGAAGAACTGGTGGTTAAGAACTTGGCACCGGGAGGACTGAGCAAGTTCTTTTCAGTCGAGAGAGCACACAGGCTGCCGGGTGGTCCACCAAAGTCGGGTGCGTCCCCTCGCCCCATCATTGCGAGACTTTTCAACTATCTGGACCGGGACGCCATTTTGCAGGCGTCGAGGAGCGGTGGCCCGCTGCGATTCCAGAACGCTGATATTAACTTTTTCCCTGACTTCACACAGGCTGTTCAGAAACGCCGGCAAAGCTTCATGGGTGTGAAGCGGCGGCTTAGGGAGATGGGGATGTGGTACTCCATGCTTTATCCTGCAAAACTTCGAATCGAGCATGGCAACCGGACAGTGTTTTTTGATCTTCCGGATGCGGCAGGGGAATGGTTGGACACTTTGCCTCAACGTCGGACCGAACCGGAGGACCAGACGGAAGGTGCAGCAGGAGGTCCAGGTTCCCAGGAATGAACGCTCTGCCTATGACTTTCTATCTGGGGGGGTTGCTGCGGTTGGCATCGAACTCGAACAATTGATTCTTTTTCTTATTACTTCTGAACTTCTTAAGAAGGAGGGTGACGGGGGGGGGATAGGATGTCTCCTTTCTCCTCTGGGGGCTTCTTGTAGGTTAGTTTCAGGGGCGACAGGCACACTGCTAGTTGGGGTGGCTTCTAGTCTAATGCAGGGGTGCAGGGTGGGGGGGGGTTGGGGCGTGTGTTTACTATCTGTTCCTTTCTTTCTACTCTCTTAATGGCTGGGATTCCATTGCTTTGCTACTATCGGTTTGTTGGCAGCATTCCGGGGGGGGTTGCTGGGGTGGGCCGTCTTTGATGATGGGGGGTAAGTCGTTGAACGTGCTGAGTTGGAACGTGAATGGGTTGGGGGACCGTATTAAACGCGGTGTTGTGATACAGTTACTTAAACGCTGTGTTCCAGATGTTGTTCTTTTACAGGAAACTCATCTTGTTGATAACACCTGTAAGGCTCTGAACAGGAGAGGGTTTAAAATGGTGGCCCACTCCGGGTTCTCTACGGGGTCCCGCGGGGTGGGCATCATGGTGCGCATGTCCCTTCCCCTGGAGGTGGAGTCTACGACGGTGGATGATAGGGGCCGCTACGTGGCCGTGGTGTGCAGGTGGGAGGGGCGCACTCTGGTATTGGTTTCGGTTTATGTCCCCCCGGGGCTGCAAACAGCCACCTTCCAGGACCTTGGTGGCGCCATCTTGGGTCTCCCGGAGGGACTGCTGATTCTGGGTGGGGACTTCAATTCTGTGGTCTCGGGTGATCTTGATCGTTTCCCGTCCAGAGATCTTCGTAGTGCACAGTCGTGGCTCCCGGACTTCATGAACACCATGGGCATGGTTGACTGTTGGCGACTCTTGCATCCCGCCCAGCGACAATACACTTTCCATTCAGGGGCTCGTGGTAGTCTCTCCCGTATCGACTACATATTGACCCCCGCGGCTCAATCGCAGTCGGTTTCCAGCGCTCGTCTTATGGCCAGGGGCATTTCAGACCACTCTCCGGTTTGGGTGTCTTTTGACTTTGGTATAGTGGCGGCGGCTAGGGTGGCGCCTATCAACCCCTGGTATTTTCGCAACCCTAATACCCGTGACCTCCTTGCTAAGTCCATTGAGCTGTATTTTGCTGAAAATACGGGTTTGGTGACCTCGGCCGTCTCTCTTTGGGAGGCCTTCAAAACTGTTCTTAGGGGAGAGGCCTTCTCCTTGATAGCCGAGGCGCTTAGAAGACGGAATGAGGACTTGGTGCGGCTGGAGTCGGATATTGCTGACCTAAATTCCCAGTTGGACCTGGGACCGACTCCGGACTTGCTCCATGCCCTCGCCCTGAAGCAGTCGGAGTATGGCGCCACTGCTACTGACGCGGCCAAGGCGATGGGCAGGGAACAGCAGGGTAGGATCTACGACGCCGGTGACAAGGCGGGTAAGTTACTTGCCTGGTTGGACAAGAAGGAATTGGCATCCCGAGTTGTACCAGAAATCCTGGGCGACGACGGCCTGGTCGTCACTGACCCTACTGCTATTGCCGAGTCGTTTGCCGACTATTTTGAGACGGTCTATACGTCGTCTCCGCCCTATCTGAATCGGACTCGGCTTCCTTTTTGGAGGAGATCGAGCTCCCTTGTCTGTCTGATGTTGAACGCGAAGACATGGATCGGGGCATGACGGTAGATGAAGTGGCGTTGGCGATAAGGTCACTGCGCTCTGGGAAAGCCCCTGGACCCAATGGTATCCCAGTGGAGCTGTACAAGCTCAAAGCGGACACCGTCGCTGCACCCCTGAGGGATATGTTCTTGGCGGCTCGGGAGGCCGGCGAGCTCCCGCTTGATCAACGTTTGGCCACTATCGTGGTCATTCACAAAGAGGGGAAGCCTCGAGACCTATGCCGGTCATACCGTCCTATTTCCCTGTTGAATGCTGAGCCTAAAATCCTGGCGAAGCTACTAGCCAATCGGCTTGTGGGTGTGATTGCAGACTTGGTTCACCCAGACCAGTCTGGTTTAATCCCACATCGGAACACGGCCCTTAATCTCCGCAGGCTTCATGCGATTATGGCGCGAGCTCACATGCTCACAGAACCGACTGTGCTTGCTTCGCTTGACGCGACAATGGCGTTCGACTCGCTTGAGTGGAACTACCTCTGGGCGGTGCTTGCTAAATTTGGGTTTGGGCCTGACTACATTAGTTGGGTTCGGCTCCTCTACTCTTCCCCAATGGAACGTGACGGTGAACGGTCGTTTGTCGGCCTCATTCGCCTTGCGCAGAGGTACTAGACAGGGCTGTCCGTTGTCACCACTCCTTTTTGCTTTGGCGCTTGAGCCGTTGGCCGCATGGCTCCGTACGCATCCCGATATTGCGGGTATCAAATGGTCGCCGGGCTTTGAGGATCGTGTTTCGCTTTATGCAGACGGCATCCTTCTCTATCTTACCTCTCCCTGCCGGTCTTTGATTATGGCATTCGACGTACTGGGTACTTTTGGTGGTTTCTCGGGCCTGGTCATTGATTGGTCCAAGTCCTACCTCTACGTGCTGTGTGGAGACACTCCGCGTCTCCCTAGAGGCTGCGCTATACAGATCTCGCAACAGGGATTCAAGTACTTGGGCATCTATATTTCAATGGATGCCCGTACGCGTTACACTAACAACTTACTCCCCCCTCTGGCGCGATTGCGGCGAGATGTGGAGGGTTGGAAGAGATTGCCGCTGTCCCTGTTGGGCCGAGCGGCATTGTTTAAAATTATGTCCCTGTCGAGGTGTGTCTATGCGCTACAGAACACACAAGATCCAGTGCCGTCCAAGTACTTTGGGGAGGTTGAAATCCTGCAGCGTACCTTATTGTGGGATGGCAGACCCCGGATTTCTATTGCCAAATTGACTATACCGTGGTACGATGGGGGTATTGCCTTGCCGGATATACGTCGCTATTATTGGGCGTCTCAGCTGACTGCCATTAATCACGGTTTTTACGGATCGGCAGTCAACCCGGGATACGCCATGGATCGCTGGCTTATGAATGACGGGATGTACTATAGGGCGCTGTACTCTAGATCTCTGGACCAGAAACTAACTGGACCCACTAAGACGGCGGTGCACTTGTGGAGGGCGGTGACCAAAACTTTGGGCTGGCAGGGTAGGCTTACCATGGCTACTCCCCTATATGATTCTGATCTGTTGGGAAAACTGTGGCACTCCAAGGGGTTTGACCGGTGGGACCTCATTGGCATTTCCAAGGTCGCGGACATGTTCACTAGGGGGGAAATCAAATCGTTCACTGCTCTACAGGCCGAGTTCCAACTGGAAGCTACGGAATACTTTCGATATGCACAGCTGAGACACGCACTCACATCTTCTATGCCTATGGGAGAGAAAGTTCCTGAATCGTCCCCGTTGGAAGACAGGGTGCTGGACGGCCATATGCCGGATAGTGCCATTTCCCTGACCTATAAAAAATTAATTAATGTACGGATGGACCTGCTGGTGAAACTGAGAGACCTCTGGGTGAATGACGGGATTGAGATGGATGATGAGGAATGGCAATCTGCGGTCTCCTCCCCTAAGGAGGTGGCCATCTCAGCCAGGCTGCGACTGGTCCAGTTGAAAGTGCTCCACAGGGTTTACATCACAGGCCCCAGATTGATTCACATGGGGCTCTCCCAGGACGGCCTCTGCAGGAGAGGATGTGGCGCAATGGCCACCTTTATGCACATACTCTGGGAGTGTCCGGTCATTGCCTCCTATTGGGAGCGCGTGCATGCGATTATGAGAGTTGTGACTGGTGTGACCTTGCATACGGAGGCTCGGCGCTGTCTGCTGAATGTGTGGGGTCCGACTGATTACAATGTGGCTCAGACCCGTTGGGTCACCCTGGGCAATATGATAGCTAAGAGAGACATCGCCCAGAAATGGGGTGCTTCGATTCCCCCCACTGCTAGCCTGTGGAAAACCAATATGGATTGGTGCATGCTCCGAGAGAAGACTGTTTACATGGCCCGGGGTAAGCCCAAGATGTGGGGGTTGGTCTGGAGTGCTTGGAACTCGTACAGAGGTGACATTTGTGCACCCCTGGAGACGGTTCAGCCGGAGGTCCGCCTATCTCCGTAGCTCCCCCTTCCCTAGGTTCCACACGGTTAATCCTGATTTTTTTGCTCCCCGTCCACGTGCTTGTTGTGCAACCTGATGCTTGTATGGTGTATCGACCCTACCTCTCCCCGTGATATGTGCCTTACAATTTTTGTGTTTCCTAGCCTAGTGACTTTTCTTTCTCTCTCTCTCTTTTTCTCTCTTCCCTTCTCTCTCCTCTCTTCTTTTACTTGGTTCTGTTGGTTCCTCTCGTTATTTTAGATTTCTTATATCATAAAATTAAACCTGATTATTCCTGTGTTTTTGTTTTGTACAAGTTTACGAATTGAGTCACAATGCTGCCAAGCCTCCGGGATGTACGGCTGTATAGCGGTGTACTTTGTTTTGGTAAATAAAGGTTTTCCAAAAAAAAACTCCTCACAATCAGTGACTTAAAGAGAGGGGCCTGATCAGGCAAACATAAAAAGGTGGCTAAGTAGCCTTTAATGGTGCCCATTGCTAGTCCATGCTGGGCCAACAACACAACAGATACATCCGACAGTTTGGTCTGCCACGGGTCTAGATGATGTACTTCACACCAGGCAACAAACTTTCCCCAGTGTCGGACATAAATGGAGTTTGCAGACAAGTGTCTGTCTGCAAGAATGACAACAATCACCCAGACATTTCAGAAGGTAAGTCAAAAGATTATAATTAATGCTGCTCAATCTCCAAACATAGAGGTACAGGCTGCAGAGATTCAGGGTGCCAGACCCTCCACTGTTGCAGAGACAGGAGGTCCTCCCTGTGAGAAGTTGGCCTGATGTATGATGTCCACAGTTCTGTGGGCATCTTGTATCAGTCCAAACAATCCCTTATGGTGGTGGTTGTAAAGTCAACCTTATAGACAAGCTATCCTAGGGGTAGCATGGACTAAGCAGTTCTAGGCTAAACTCAAGAGGGCATGTGAAGCCAGCTGTTTTACCATATGCAATCTTGTAATATCAAATGAAAGGACACCACACAAGTTATATATTATAACAATATATGTATTTATTACTAGAATAATCATATGTACTCTTTATGAGTGCAGAGGCACAAGCGTTTAAACAAAAGCACAGTTAAACATTCAAAAGTTGCACAATTTTGGTTCGGCCTGGTGGCCACTGAAACCATATACTAAAATAGTGGTATAAGTACCACCTCTCGAACAATGGTAAGGCCTAGGGCGTTGTGAATCGCTGGGACTACTCGGGACTAACAGTGATGAAGTCGGGAGAGGCCCGCGGGACACGGGTGCAGTGCCTAAAGCACACTCATGCACCAATGCAAAGTCAATGGCGCGGAAAAGTTAGAGTTACTGTTTTGGAAGTCTTCCGACTGGACTGGAATTACCACACTTTAAACAAGGACACTAGAGGTGTAACCCACTACAGGAGCACCAGTGTTAGTTTGTTACTTCACCCACAGGAAGCGGGTGCATAGGTGCCAAAGTGTGTCAGGTTTCGTCGTGTAGATCTATGGAGCCTGGCGATGAAGATGCTGCAGGCGGCCAGGAGGGAAGAGTCCGGTTGGATCCAGGATGGATCGAAGATGTAGACTACCTGAAAGCAGAGGGGACAGAGTCTGGGTCACTAGCCAGTGTCCAGGATGGAACCAGGCAATGGTGGGCGCAATCAGGTGGTTGTCGTGAAGCTTGTCTCCGCTGCCATGTGGACTCTGGGGCATCGACGATGACCAGGAGTGGAGCACGAGCTGTCCCACGAAGGCTCTCACTGTCGGCGGTGCCGGCTTCCGGATCGTAGGTAACAAGCCTTGGCAAGTGCAACCCATGCAGGATTGGAAGATCGCTTCTTACTCGGACCAGCAAGGTCAGAGCGGTGGCTCCTTTTCAGAGGAGCGAGGGCAAGTCTGGAGCAACCAGACTAGCAGTTTAAATTTCAAGGTTCATCGGTTCTGGGGTCACTAGCCAACAGGCAAGCGACCGAACCAACGCATCGAGCAGGAAAAGGCAAAAGGGCCCCACGCAGCACTCGATGAGTGTGGAGGGTAGATCTTCGGTGCACAAACTGCTCGGGGCTGGGGCTTCTCAAACCCCAATGCACAGCTTCGAGGGTGCCTCAGAAGCTGCACGGTCAGCACTTCACAGTCTTTCCAAGATGGCCGGCTCCACGCTTCACGTCGCCTCCACGGGTCTCAGATTCGCTGGGACTGTGGATCGGCCTGTTAGAAGTCAGGGAAGCTGGGTCTTGTCGATCTGTCGCTCGAGTTCCGGCGGGAACTGCAACAAAGCAAACCGTTGGGCGCTGGATGGTGCCTGTTTGCACAGGGTGGTCACTCCTTGACCACAAGGGAGATTCTTCAGTCTTCCACGTCGAGTGAGATGTCGTAGGGTCCAGAGTTTCGTTTCAAAGTTTCAGTCAGGATAATCTAATGCTCCTGGGCACAGCTCCTACCTTTATTCCAAATCAAGGGGCTGGATTACCTGCTAGGTCCCTCCTATGGGTGGGACCCAGGAAGGGGGTGGTTACACCCCTTTCCCTTTGACCAGTTTCGCACCAGAGCTGGGACTGGAGTGTCCCAGCACCGGTTTGAACTGGACTATGCATGGGAAGCCTTGTGCTCCCCAGGCAGTGTCTAGTTTCATTTAACCCTCCCTGCTACAATCCACTATCTCCTGTCTGGGGTGGTGTAACACCTCCCTGTGACAGGATATCTATTGTCCAGGCCTCCCCTGCCGGAGTTTCGGTCAGCAACAGGAGGTCAGACTCATGTCTGTGGCAGCAGCGTCCATTTTGTGATGCTGGGGCTTTGGTTAGGTTTAACCGCGTTTAGTTAAAGTAACATGTCTTCTCCCTCTAGAAGGGTGGAATGCTACCCCCGTTGCCAGGACTGGCGAGGGGGTAGTATTCCAAAGCGTATCACACCTTACACGACCTGTTTTGATAAAGCCAAACCAGAGTTAGCAAATAACCGCGAGGATTATAATGCACTTAAGAGTATATGGTATGGCAATATCCCGGAACAGCTAGGGGAATTGGTCCCGACAGCTGCAGACCGGCTCAGCTCATGCTAGAGCACCATCTCACATAAAACCAAGCACTCTGCCTCCAGGATTGTTAAGGCCTGCCATAGGAGTGACTTATAGGTATATATATGTCCAGATATAGGTGTTGATATAGGTATACTGTATCTAAGCAAGGGTGATTACACAACCTTGCCCCAGCTGAGTTATCAGCCAGTTGTCAGTTTGGATAGCCAGCCAGGGGTGGCAAAATATATGCTGCAGCCCCTGGTAGGCCTTGGATACACCTATGCCCTGGGCACCTATAGTGCACTGTACAGGGTCTGATAAGGTGAACCAATGTCCAATTGGGTATGTACCTAGGATACATGGAGTCCATTTTACAGAGAGAGCAGATAGCCTGGGGCCCTGATTAGCAGGGTCCCAGGCCAACTAAGTGAAAAACCAGCTAAACACTAGGCAAACAAATCTGGGGAAACCAGAGTCGGGTATCTACCTTCCTACATAACCCCCCCCCCCCCCAAACGAAAAGAGATAAGGCTATCCTTGACCAGGTAAGCCTATATTGCCTAAGTGACCATATAAGGAAGTACCTGTACTAGCATGGTTACCCCCTGTCTCATGGTCTACTAAGCAATCCCTCACCCTAGGGGTATCTGAGGGTCTCTACCATAGGGAATCACTACCCGTGGTGTGTTTTGGCAAAGTAAAAGGCTGGTGTGGGAAGGGAGTATTGAAGTGAGGCTCCACTAATGTAGGGATCAGCTTCCTCCAATCACTATCCACCATGGTTAACTTTCTTTCCATGACTGAGTTGCACTGTGCTCTCAGGGTCAACCTCTGGCTACGTAAAGCTGGAGGCTGGGTCCCATTTGTTGGCTTACTGGAGGGACAGGTCCGGTTTGGGGCCTTTGGGTCCCAGGTTTGGCTGTGCCCAACAGAATCCATCTGGGGGAGGCTCCTAACTAAGTTTAAGGGAGTTCCTTCAGGAGTTTTTAAACTTTTTCACCTTGCTAGGGCTGCTAGCTTTGGTGCCGCTAATCTGTTGATGGGGTGGTTCTTTTGGACAGGGGGCCCTTTGGGGTCCACCACTGGCCTTCCTGACCTCTACAGCCCTGGGCTGACTGAGGCAGGGTAGAGAGGGGCAGGTTACCTGCTCCAGACTGGGTCCCACCTGGGAAGGGTCCACTGACATCAGGGGCTCTGTCAGGCTAGGCCTAACCACCTCTGGGGCAGTTCCTTCACCAGGGGTAAGATCAGTTCCCTGAGGAGGCTGATCCTTTCCTAAAGTCTGGTGGGAGGGAGATTTTTCTTCCTCCTCAATTCTCTCTGTTTGTGTGCAGTGATCCATAGTTTCAGGCTTCACAACACATGAATCAGTTTGAGTTTGGGCTGTGGCCATCACAGCCCCACCAACCTTTTTAGGAAGGGACTCAGTTTGGGTATGGGCTGTTACCATCACAGCCCTGCTAACTTGTTCAGGGAAGGAATCTGTTTAAGATTGGGCTGAGACTGGCACAGCCCTCCTGACCTGTTCAAGGGGGACATCTTGGATTGGGGCTGTGGCCATCACAGCCCCACTAACCTTTCCATGGAGATTTACCATTTTAGAATGGGTTTCTTGCTCAACCTCCGCCCAGGCAGAGATTTCTACATTATTCCCCAGTAGACAATCTACAGGCAAGTTTGATGACACTGCCACTCTCTTGGGGCCAGTGACACCTCCCCAGCTGAGATTTACCACTGCCATGGGATGATCTTTCTGCACTCCATCAATGTTGGTCACCTGGTATGTGGCTCCAGGTAAAAGTTGCCTTGAGGGGACTAGGCTCTCAGTCACCATGGTGATTCTAGCCCCTGGCCCCTGTGTCTCTGAAGGTCTCAACTTTCAGACCATTGATGAGGGGCTCCTGTCTGTACTTGTCCAAAGTGTTCGGACAAGCAGTGAAGTTGGCAAACCCCATGCCATTTTCACAGACAAGAGTATCTGTGGTACGGGACCTGGTTAGGCCAGAATCCACCTGAGTTCCCCAAGTATACCCAACCAATTTCTTGGGGGCACTCCCACTACCTGGGAGATTGCTACTAATAGTAACAGGAGGTGTTGGAGTATTACCTGGAGGAATATTCTCCTTATTTTTGGCCTTAGGGCAACTGCTGTCAGTTTTCCAATGGCCAGGCTTTTTACAAGTATGACAATAAGGCTTTTTCTGGGTAGAGGAAGTGTGTTTGGACCACCACCCCTCATCCCCCCCACATATCCTTGGAGTTTTGGGGCCCTGGGGAAGTTTTGTTTTGCTTGAGGCTTGGTAGACTCCTTCTTCTGGTCATAACCCTGATTTCTAGGCCTAATCCTGGTTCTGACCCGTTTGTCTGCCCTCTTATCCAATTCTTGTGGAGAGGTCAAATCTGAGTCCACCAGGTGCTGGTGTAAAAGCTGGTTTTGACAATTACTAAGGATCTGCTCCCTCATAATCAAATTATACAATCCTGTATAGTCATGTATAGTCAGGTTCAGGAGAAGCATCAAGACCTGGTTGTTTAAGAAATAAATTCTGCTTGCTCCGTTTCACTAAATCTATCTTGTACTGTGTCTCGGCGCCGGGAAACCCTTTTTGGGTAGCTGCGCGCCTTATAAGTGTATAAAATAAATAAATGTACTTTGCTGCCATGCAACCAACCTTCCAGAGCCTTAGTAGCACAATCTACAAAATCAGTCCAGTCCTGAGTCTGTGTCTTCTGGGTATCTCTGAACATTAACCCGTACTGTTCAGTGGTTAAGCCAAACCATCAATTAGAGCACTCTTCAGGACAGTGTAGTTGTTTACATCCTCAGGTCTAACAGTGAGGAGCTTATCTCTCCCTTTCTCAGAAAAGGAGAGCCATAAGATTGCAGCCCACTGGTCTTGATGAACCTGCTGTACCATGCAGGCTCTCTCAAGAGCAGTTATCCACTTGTGGATGTCATCCCCACCTCTGTAGGGGGGCACAATCTTGCTCAGGTTTCTATGTTCATAGGACCTGTCTTTATCTCTAGGGATAATGTTGCTGCCACCAGTGGAATCTAATCCACTTAATTTTTGCTCCCTTGCTAAAGCAAGTTTAGCTTGGGCCAGGGCTACCTCTGCCTTCTCTATCTGGAATTGGACAGCTCTCATCCTAGCCTCATGTTCTCTTCTCTGGGGGGGAGTCATTCCCCTTTGAGATCCCCTTGATGCATTAGAACGGTTCGAGTCTCTGGAGGGAGATCTAATCTATCTATTTCCTTGGTTAAGTCTACTGTTGGGCCTGGAAAGGTAGGCACCCTCTCCATTCCCATGTAGGCTTAAGTTGGACTGGTTCAGTACTCTGACTTGAACCGGACCATCCCCCCCTTTGGTCATCTGACTCCTCTCCATCCTCATCTTCTTCTTCAGGATCTACCTCTGGGACATCAATGTTATCAGGAGGGGTTCCCTCTCCTACCTTACCTGAAGCAGATTCCTTCTCTAGATCAGCTTTATCTAGGATTGCTATATGGATAGGGATGGTAGGGTGGGGGCCCTTTTCGCCCCCTTGAAGTGCATAGGGCACTCAAGTCCTTGTGGCTAAGTTTTTCATAACTGGATGGTGCCTTTTGGCTGGTCACCCACAGGTAGAGAGCTGGAAGCTTCACCTGTTCCAGTCATGACTAGTGAGGTGTAAGTGGTGCACTTACCTACACTATTTGTTTTCCTACTAGAACCTTGCTAGTGAGTTGTAGTCAGGGTGTGCTACTTCCTTCAGTCTACAACTACTAAGTTCAGTAGAACTTAAGTATGCTAAGCTTTTGTTTTATATGTACCTATAGTACTTAATGTGATCTTTCAAATGATATGAAGATTGCAATGGTAGAACAGCAAGCTCAAATCCCAACCGCTGCACACCAATGTGAGAAGTTGGCCAGATGTACCACAGTTCTGTGGGCACCTTGTATCACTCCAAACAATCCCTTATGGTGGTGGTTGTAAAGTCAACCTTATAGACAAGCTATCCTAGGGGTAGCATGGACTAAGCAGTCTTCGGCTAAACTCAAGAGGGCATGTGAAGCCAGCTGTTTTAGCATATGCAATCTTGTAATATCAAATGAAAGGACACCACACAAGTTATATATTATAAAAATATATGTATTTATTACTAGAATAATCCTATGTACTCTTTATGAGTGCAGAGGCACAAGCGTTTAAACAAAAGCACAGTTAAACATTCAAAAGTTGCACAATTTTGGATAGGCCCCGTGGCCACTCAAACCATATACTAAAATAGTGGTATAAGTACCACCTCTCGAACAATGGTAAGGCCTAGGGCGTTGTGAATTGCTGGGACTACTCGGGACTAACAGTGATGAAGTCGGGAGAGGCCCGCGGGACACGGATGCAGTGCCTAAAGCACACGCATGCACCAATGCAAAGTCAATGGCGCGTAAAAGTTAGAGTTACTGTTTTGGAAGTCTTCCGACTGGACTAGAATTACCACACTTGAAACTAGGACACTAGAGGTGTAAACCACTACAGTTGCACCGGTGTTAGTTCGTTATCTCACCCACAGGAAGCTGGTGCATAGGTGCCAAAGTGTGTCGGGTTTCGTTGTGTAGATCTATGGAGCCAGGAGATGAAGATGCTGCAGGTGGCCAGGAGGGAAGAGTCCGGTTGTATCCAAGGGTGGATCGAAGATGTAGAGTACCTGAAAGCAGAAGGGACAAAGTCTGGGTCACTAGCCAGTGACCAGGATGGAACCAGGCAATGTCTGGCGCAATCAGGTGGTTGTCGTGAAGCTTGTCTCAGCTGCCACGTGGACTTTGGGGCATCGACGATGACCAGGAGTGGAGAACGAGCTGTCCCACGAAGGCTCTCGCTGTCGGCGGTGTCGGCTTCCGGATCGGAGGTAACAAGCCTTGGCAAGTGCAACCCACGCAGGATTGGAAGATCGCTTCTTACTCGGACCAGCAAGGTCAGAGCGGTAGCTCCTTTTCAGGGGAGCAAGGGCAAGTCTGGAGCAACCAGACTAGCAGTTAAAATTTCAAGGTTCGTCGGTTCTGGGGCCACTAGCCAACAGGCAAACGACCGGACCAACGCGTCGAGCAGGAAAAGGCAAAAGGGCCCCACGCAGCACTCGATGAGTGTGGAGGGGAGATCTTCGGTGCAAAAACTGCTCGGGGCTGGGGCTTCTTAACCCCAATGCACAGCTTCGAGGGTGCTCAGAAGCTGCACGGTCAGCACTTCGCAGTCTTTCCAAGATGGTCGGCTCCACGCTTCACGTCGCCTCCACGGGTCTCCGATTCGCTGGGACTGTGGATCGGACTGTTTGAAGTCAGGGAAGCTGGGTCTTGTCGATCTCTGTCGCTCCAGTTCCGGCGGGAACTGCAACAAAGCAAACCGTTGGGCGCTGGATGGTGCCTGTTTGCACAGGGTGGTCACTCCTTGACCACAAGGGAGATTCTTCAGTCTTCCACGTCGAGTGGGATGTCGAAGGGTCCAGAGTTTCGTTTCAAAGTTTGTCGGGATAATCTAATGCTCCTGGGCACAGCTCCTACCTTTATTCCAAATCAAGGGGCTGGATTACCTGCTAGGTCCCTCCTATGGGTGGGACCCAGGAAGGGGGTGGTTACACCCCTTTCCCTTTGCCCAGTTTCGCGCCAGAGCTGGAACTGGAGTGTCCCAGCACCGGTTTGAACTGGACTATGCATGGGAAGCCTTGTGCTCCCCAGGCAGTGTCTAGTTTCATTCAACCCTCCCTGCTACAATCCACTATCTCCTGTCTGGGGTGGTGTAACACCTACCTGTGACAGGATATCTATTGTCGAGGCCTCCCCTGCCGGAGTTTCGGTCAGCAGCAGGAGGCCAGACTCGTGTCTGTGGCAGCAGCGTCCATTTTGTGATGCTGGGGCTTTGGTTAGGTTTAACCGCGTTTAGTTAAAGTAACTTGTCTTCTCCCTCTAGAAGGGTGGAATGCTACCCCTGTTGCCAGGACTGGCGAGGGGGTAGTATTCCAAAGCGTATGACACCTTACTCAACATGTTTTGATAAAGCCAAACCAGAGTTAGCATATAACCGCAAGGATTATAATGCACTTAAGAGTATATGGTATGGCAATAACCCGGAACAGCTAAGGGAATTGGTCCCGACAGCTGCAGACAGGCTCAGCTCATGCTAGAGCACCATCTCACATAAAACCAAGCACTCTGCCTCCAGGATTGTTAACGCCGCCTGCCATAGGAGTGACTTATAGGTATATATATGTCCAGATATAGGTGTTGATATAGGTATACTATATCTAAGCAAGGGGTGATTACATGACCTTGCCCCAGCTGAGTGATCAGCCAGTTGTCAGTTTGGATAGCCAGCCAGGGGTGGCAAAAGATACACCTATGCCCTGGGCACCTATAGTGCACTGTACAGGGGCTGATAAGGTGAACCAATGTCCAATTGGGTATGTACCTAGGGTACATGGAGTTCATTTTATAGAAAGAGCAGATTAGCAGGGTCCCAGGCCAACTAAGTCAACAAGCATTGGAAATGCAATAGGTCTGGCACCATTAGAGTTAGTGCTTTTAGAATTGTTTATGGGTTTTTTTTGTAAATGTTTAGCATTTTTGTTTCCTGTAGCCAATGCTAAAGTATTACAAATAAAAAAAGCCATAAACATTTCTAAAAGCTCTAACTGAAATGGTCTGAGAACTATTGCACTGTGTGAGGGTGAGGGTGAGGGTGAGTGAGTGTGAGTGAGTGAGGGTGAGTGAGGGTGAGTGAGGGTGAGGGGTTGAGGGTGAGGGTGAGTGAGGGTGGCAAGATATTTCTGAATGTGCCTGTAGTGGAAGTTCTTTTTCCTCCAAGTCCCAGTCCATGGTGGAATGTGGTTGAAAAAAAGCGAAAGAGAAAGCAGGGTAACCTGACCCAGGAGGGGGGAGGAGGGAGGAGAAATGCGTCTCGGCCGGAGCAGGGGGCGGAGCAGGGAGAGCGGGCTTTAGCACGGCGTCAGTGTTGGCATTGATGGGGGGTAGGGGGGAAGTGGGGATTTAAAAAAAATAAACAAACAAGACAGAGGGAAGAGAGGGGAGGGGGGAGGAGAAATGCGACACGGCGGGAAGGGGAGGGGGCGGAGCGGGTAAAATAAACAACCAAACAAGACGGAGGGAAGAGAGGGGAGGGGGGAGGAGAAATGCGACACGGCGGGAAGGGGAGGGGGCGGAGCGGGTAAAACAAGACTTCAACGAGAGTCGCTATAGTTCTTTCACAGGCCCATCATTTCAGAACTTAAGCATTTTCCGTGTTATATACAACAAAGCAATAGTGTTTGCATATTTGTCTTATGCAACTAACAACCATTGATTAAGCCAATAGTCCATAGACCTGGCTTGCTGTAGGTGCAATGTTACGTGTTGTATTATACATCTGGATGCAATGACAGGAGCAGCAAAATACCAGTTGGGCGGCGCGCTATGCTGAGCACAGATTTTTAGCTTATGTGCTATTAACCTACACCCTTAATTACATCAGACACGCCCCTTTGAGCCCCCAGTTTATTCATCCCACGTAAAGCCCTGCCGACGGGCCGTATATGAATTCTGTCAGGCCTCTTAAGAGGCGTGGCTCCGGGAGCACAGGTATGTATGTGCCATCAAGTCAACCGTAGCACCCCACAAGCACGGTTGGCAAGGAACGACTGGCTCAAGCAACGCAAAGAAATGACGCCAAAGATTGCTTGAAATGCGCCAGTAATGAGTCGGTCTGCGGGGATCTGCCTGCCCCAGGACACGGTTTTCACACAGCAAACAAAAAAGGAAAACATGGTTTTAGCTTCTCAGAGGAAAGGGCTGTTACGGGATAATTATAGTGAAGACGGGGTCAGCTGCTTCTCAGGCGCACTGAAGTGCCGAAGGGTATTATAGGCTCCTTTTTGCCAGTCCAAGACCGAGGGGTGAAAATTGTTCCGGGACTATTAGTGTGAAGGAAGGGAGAGCTGGCAAACGGCGAGTTTCAGGAGCTGTCACAGAGGAGTGCGAGCAGCGTGAATGAGGCAGACAGGCAGGCAGCATTGAGGGCCGGTGACCCAAAACAGGCCCAGGGCAGCGCATGCGCACTGCATGCCATTCACCGGACTACAGAACCGCGCGCCAGTAATGAAAGCACGAGCGTGCCGTCAGTCAGCAGCAGCAGCCTGCATAACACGGCCTCGGCGTAAGGCAGCCTTCACACAGCATACGGTTCACTAAACTGCCGAACTGCATGATAGTTATGCATGCACAGTGCCTGCCAGTCAGCATTCCGCAGAAGAGCCACAGAGTAATGCTGCCTACACACAGCATACTGTTCACTAAACTGCAGAAATGCACGAGTAACTTCTGCAAACTGCCTGCCAGTCACCAGCCTGCAGAACAGCCTCTGGGTAATGCCTCCACAGCATGCTGTTCACTAAACTGCGGGACTGCATGAGAGAAAAGCATACACAATGTATGCCAACCAACCACCAGCCTCCAGAACAGCATTGGGGTAATGCCTACACACAGCACACTCTTCTCTTAAGTGCAGTACTGCATGAGAACAACACCCGCACACTGCGCGGCAGTTACCACAATGCAAAAAATGTGTGAGAGTAATGAAAGCCCATTGCATGAAAGTCATCGCACTACAGAACAGCCTCAAGGTAACGCCGACACACCGTATGCCAGGCACCGGACTGCAGGACCTCGATGCAGTAATGAAAGCACACCGCATGAAAGTCACCACACTACAGAATAGCGCCACGGTCATGTCTGCACACTGCATGGCAGTCACTAGGTTGCAGAACTGTTTCACAGTAATGAAAGCACAGGACATTCCAGTCACCAGACTGTAGTACAGTGTCAGAGTAAAGCCTACACACTGCGTTGCAATGGGAGAAATGCGTCTCGGCCGGAGCAGGGGGCGGAGCAGGGAGAGCTGGCTTTAGCACGGCGTCAGTGTTGGCATTGATGGGGGGTAGGGGGGAAGTGGGGATTTAAAAAAAAATAAACAAACAAGACGGAGGGGAGGGGGGAGGAGAAATGCGACACGGCGGGAAGGGGAGGGGGCGGAGCGGGTAAAATAAACAACCAAACAAGACGGAGGGAAGAGAGGGGAGGGGGGAGGAGAAATGCGACACGGCGGGAAGGGGAGGGGGCAGAGCGGGTAAAACAAGACGGACGTGCACGCGCTTTTAAGCTCAATGCGCATGCGCATTGAGCTTAAAAGTCACGGGCACTGCAAGGAATCGCCACGATTCCTTGCAGTGGATAAAGAGTGGATAAGCCCCCATAGTCTCGCTTGCTCGATGCGCATGCGCATCGACAGGCGAGACCTAAAAACCAGCTAAACACTAGGCAAAAAAATCTGGGGTAACCATAGTCAGGTATCCACCTTCCTACACTCCCTAAGGGGTAAATGCTATGGGTACCAGGCTCTCTTGGCCTGTCTGGGTTTTTGCGATGACTTGGGCATTGTCTGCCCTGACTTTCCTCAAAACTTGAAGCAGTGGCTTTAACTCGTACACAAGATGTGTGTCACCTCGTATATGGAACGCATCTCCCAACCACCTTTTTGGAGGAAACTCCTATGCACAGAAGCTGTAACACTGCATGTTCTTGACTGTAGCAAACACATCTATCCAGAGCATGCGTTACTAAATGAAGATGTGCTGTGCCACCACAGGATGGACCTGCTATTTGTGTTCCACCACCAAACACCTACTCAGCTTGCCTGTCCTAGCATTCAGGGACTGCACCAGGTGGTTGACACCCAAAAAGATATTCTGTTAGTCCGGACATGCTAAGATATTTCGAGCCTCCAGGAACAGAATGCAGGACCCCACCCCTCCTGGTGCAGTACCACATGGAAGATGTGTTGTCTATTAGAACCTACACCAGCCTTCCCTTGATGGTTGGTATGGTGGCTTTCGAGAATGGGCCATCTGAGGCTCCAAAAGGATGGTGTGTAATTTTTCCCACACTTCAAACTACTGCCGGATGTACCTGGCTGGGGAAAAGAAGCCCAAGGATTGAGCTGTGGTGAAACTATCTTCGAATTGTTCGCGTATCAAGCCCACCTTCTCTCTGAACAGCCTGGAGTTTTAAAAGTTTATCTCCAAAAGGGATGTTTGGACAGCTCCTGAAAACCCCGGTTGATCATTTCCAGGCATGCATTCTAAGTACTACACTGATGCAAATAGTACATCCTATGCAGTGGGTGGTGTAAAGGCCTGCCCACAACACAGATTGCGCTGCATAATGGCCATCGGGCAGCTGCTAAGGACCACCAGAACCTCAGGTACGATCTTATTGACCATGTCCCCAAGGCATTAGTGTACCTAGCCTGAAGACATCTTGCATTCAAACAGTATAAAGCCAGGCTACCTGAGGAAAAACATAGTATTGCCAAAGGTACTGATATGTATCAACTTCCAATCAGGGAGGTTAAAAAAATGTTTAGATTCACTTTTCTTGTCGGAATCTGCACTCAAGGCGTTCAGGTGTTTGGTATCTTGTCACAAATTTAGCTTTGCCAGGAGCTGGTCTCGGCCATCTGGCCACAGGTCGGCTGACGCTCAGCAAAGCCATTGGCAATGAGTGTCCGTAAGGGCCTATTAAATGGTAGCAGTGGCTCAAATGAAGTTGGATATGGTTGAAAAATGTCAGTCAATAACTTAGCTTTGGTTTCCAGAGTAGTCAATTGCAAATTTAGCACTTCAGCTGCTCTTCGAACTACTGCAGTAAAAATGCACTCTTTCATGTCGACAAAGAGGCGAGTCAAGCTCTTTCTCTGGTGAAGTATCTAGCCCACCAACGATTTGCAAGTCTAAGTATAGCCCTTTATTAGTGTGACAGAAGAGAACACCGGGGTGGATAATCAGCTCCCCTCCTTTGTGTCATGAGGAACATTAGGTGTGTCTTCAACCACAGATTTGAAGATGGCCTCTATCCTTGAATAGTGCTGATGTCGAGAGAGAAACTAAGGCTGAAGGTCTGGCTGTACAACCACTGGTCATGTCTTAGTTATTTTGTAGCGTGACATAGGATTGGCACAGGCCAGGACCCTGCATGGAAGAAAGTGGCATGACTCCTGGGGCCAGAGTAGGAATCTGGGCCAGCATCTGTATTGGCCGGGGGGGGCGGCGTTAGTGGCAGACATATCACCAGCTGGAGGGCCCCTTTGGTTCCAAGGGGCTCAAAAGCATGTCAGGGGGCTCAGGAAGCACCAGGAAAATGTGCAGCAAGGCTACTTAGATGGTTGCTATTTACTGCAGTCAATGACGGGCTGGGAAATGTTAAGCAAGCCAGGACCAAATGTGGGCCTGGCTTGTAGTCATAAGATGCTGGATCCTGCGCAAGTGAAGCCCTTGCGACGTCTTGCCAGGCTTCTGGTAGAAGAAGGGGACAAGTCCAGCTTAGCTTACATATGCTTCTGGTGAGTTTTCAACTTACCGTAAGATTTCAAGTGGGAACATTAATTTGTGTAAGATCAACCTCAAGACCGCAGCCAATAAAGACCCTGTGACTTGGAATGGGATCTCGGTTTCAAAGCGACCTGTTATACTTGGCACTGTAAACTTTGGTACCTGATTTTTTTTCCAGGTGCACTGATTGCACAACTGAGTTATGACCGAGGCCAAAAGTGTTTTGTGGGTCCATGACAGACATCTTTATCCTGCAATTATGTGGAACAGCTTGAATCTGGGTGTTTTGGGGGCAGACATTGTTGCTGGCACACTGTCTGTAAAAATACTGGAGTCTTAAAACTAGCAAAGTTGGGAAAAAAGAGCTTTGATCACCCTAAAGGGAGTGGAAAGAAAGGAACTGAAGTCAGCGTGCAGGGGTGGGGTTTTTAGTTGCTGCTCCAATCTGTCATCGGGGATGATGAATCATTGTGGAACTATGTTGCACCAACTACCAGCATGCAGTGAGCATTGATGAAAAAAAATCTTATAACTGTAAAGGTGAGGAATATGGAGTTAGAAGTATCCATCAGAAATAGATTTTATTGCTTGTATGTAAAATATTTTTACACATTTTGACTGGGATCTGAGGCAACAGGATCTCCCGAGTGTACATTTTCACTTAGACGACTTGCATATTTTTGTCCAAGGATTGTACTACCAATCAATTCTATGACAGTATTATGAAATTAAACTATAACCGCTTGCACACAACGAATCCCATCGTAAAGGGTTTGAAACTGTCTCACAGAATGCAGTGAGAAAAGAGTTCCCATTGGAACGGTTGGGTCACAGAGCAGCTTTAAACCCATCAAGCAGATCCGAATCCGAGGTGGTGTATACCTGCGGATAGTACACCTCCCTGTTAGAGGTTCCCAGAACCTTCATCTCTAGGCTTTACATACTGAAGAAGGGTACATTTTTTTAATCCTATTCGTAACAGTAGTAAATGGACCTTCACATGCACAGAAGAGCACTCAGACTAAAGTGATCCTATTGTGCCAAGCTCTAGCCACAAATGTGACTTCACAAGGAGAGAGTTGCACACCACAAAATGGCTGCCAGTATTAAGAAAATCAACAAAAAAAATCAATATGGATTAAAGCGCAGGAGGAGGGCAGACTCCAAAAGGGAAACTGAGGGCGAGTAACCCTGTGCCCTCACCAGCTATGTATACCAAAACAGGAGTTTCCGAGGGTATGCACAGTAACTTTTATAGGTCTACGGCACAGTGGGCCATCTACTTCCTGACAGACCCACACAATCATCAAAACTTAAGTTACACAGGCTGTCATTTAGCTCATTCATTCTGAATAGAGATGTTAGTCCACCCAGTTCTGTAACAACTGTTTCCAACAAAGTGTTCTGCAGTCCATGTGTATACAAGCATTGGCAAAGCCAATCGGTCTCGCCTATTCAAGAGCTATTTGCTATGCTTGTCTTTTACTCGTGTTATGCAGCAGCATGAATACTATTCGGCATGGCTACAAGTCAGTGGTATAGAGTGAGTGGCGAACAGTAGTGTGGAGTGGCGTATAGTACAGTGGCACTGTGTGGAGTAGAGTGGCATAGTTGTGGATGTATGTAACTTTAAACATGGAACCAAACTTAAAATCAACACAAATGTATGAGGCAAAAAGGGGATAAATTGCTAAAAGTCAATGAATAGGCGTGTAGCAGCAAGCATCATGAAGGTGTAAACGTGTTGTTAGTATGGCATTTATATATTATAACCATTTCATCCAAACCATGTAAAATGTAAGTTTGTTTTAGTTATATGAGTAAGCCAAAAGATGAAGGCATAGATGAACAATGTCCAAAAATGCATTTGAAATCAGAATGAATGGTGAGAGCAGTGCAAGAATGCAAACTGGAAGTGCCCTGAAACATATACCTCAATCACTAGGCGATCAGCGGACAGACACTAATTAAGTTGAATCAGTCTGTGCATGGTCCATGCTTCACCGAAAGATAAGTAAGTGACACCCAGCAGGCGCAGTCCAATTAGGAGGCAGAAGAGAAGCATGACAATGAAGCCAACGAATGATAAGTAATGGACAGGCTCCAAGCCCATTATTGTAAACGATACCCTTTGCAAGTGAGAGCGTATGCAGTGTTGCAGGTGAGACCTAAAAAGCACATCACATACCTCTTCGACCCCGTAAAGTCAGATGTGCATGAGCCCCTCCCACCAAGGCGACCATGGAGAGGTCAGGATATAGACAATCATTTCAAACATTATGCAAGACTACACACTCAAGACAATAAGATACAGATATCACTAAGGCAGAGAACAGCAGGGCAGCAAAAAAACATATTTGTTGCTCCATTAGGGTTTATTGTGCTACGCAAACAAATCAAGGGTCAAGACTGATTTGCATATGGCTGGGTCGAAACTGGAATGGCATGGTGAGCAAAATAACGATGGATTTAGGCCCAGATCTCTGAACTGGGGTGAATGTATGACATTGTTCCGCATTCTGTCCATCAATTGTTCTTTTTCCATTAGGGTTTATCATCTGAGATATAAAAATCTGTAGTAGAAAGGGCCAGTGTGTGTATTTCAGCAAGTGAGAAGATGACACATGGTTGTCTTTGATGTATACAATGATCCACATTCTTGTCAGCTTTACTATCCCATTCTGGGCACTGTTATGGGTATTCATTAAACAGGATCGAGGCTTGGATCAAAAGGGGAGGGAGGGGGCACTGTAAACAGATTTGTAAAGCTTGTAAGGATGAGCCACTGAAGGAGCAAGTTGCCACAGCTTATACACCCCCACCTCCATATACGGGAGTAGATGTTCACATACTTGATTTAGTAAAAAGTGTAAATATCACAATTCAATTTCAGCTGTATCTTCTAAGGAAGATACTCCACAGTACCTTTTTTTGTGGTGGCCTCAGCCATTCAATTAGAGAACGAGCGATTCCTCAGTCTCTTGCCCCCGAAAGACGTATTTTTTCTTTTTCAAACAACAGAGGTCCCATGCATTCACGAATATATGAGACAATAAATATAGACAGAATCAGTTGTATATTTTGAGCCACATGTCCAGCCGGACAGAGGTCTTTAAGTTTACTCAATAAACAATGAATCCGTACAATTGAAATACCTTCAACTAATCACCAGTGTGGTACACACGCCTGTGCCCAACACTAACGGATCAAATACAGAAGGTAGGTTACAAACATAGAAGGGCTTTTAAGGCAAACAAACGTTTTCTGTATGAAATGCAGTTGTACAGAGAAATCAACACAGCACCATTACATTACATAGCAATCACGTTTTGTATAGGGTGCTAGACAGGGCGACAGCGTTTCGGTCCCCCTATTAATCATAGGGACCATCATCAGGACATTTGAATAATGCCTTACCGTTATTAGCCTCTAATTGCCCGGGCACTCGTGTGTGACCGGCAAGGAAGTGTAACCTGTATTTGGTTCAGCAGCCCAGGATCAGGCGCGTTTTGTACCGAGTTACAATATCGTAATCCGACGGTGCCAGGATACTACCGGGTTAGTCGGTAATTCAGTATGTTGCCTGGTGATGGTCCCTATGATTAATAGGGGGACCGAAACGCCGTCAACCTGTCTAGCACCCTATACAAAACGTGATTGCTATGTAATGTAATGGTGCTGTGTTGATTTCTCAGTAGAACTGCATTTCATACAGAAAACGTTTGTTTGCCTTAAAAGCCCTTCTGTTTGTAACTACCTTCTGTATTTGATCCGTTAGTGTTGGGCACAGGCGTGTGTACCACACTGGTGATTAGTTAAAGGTATTTCAATTGTACGGATTCATTGTTTATTGAGTAAACTTAAAGACCTCTGTCCGGCTGGACATGTCGCTCAAAATATAGAACTGATTCTGTCTATACTTATTGTCTCATATATTGGTGAAAGCATGGGACCGCTGTTGTTTGAAAAAGTAAGTTCCCCGAGGTCCCCTGCTGACTGATTTGGGGTCCCTTGTTGTTGTTAATATAACCCGAAAGACGTATGGCACACTACAGCAAGCAGTGATTGGTGCATGTCATTTCCTCTACAAAGCACCTATTCTCCCACTCACTCCATTGGCCAGTCCGATAGGACAGATCTCTTTTCAAGCTTGGTTGTCTGGTTTCTAAAGTAATTCACCTCGAATGTATAGAATACATTGATTTATGTAAAGTTCACCCCCAATCACTGGTTTATGCTAGGCCAACACTCTTACACAACTCCCAGCAACAAAATGTCAAGACAATCATAACAATCGTTTTCTTTAATAATTGTCATTTTAATTTCAGAAGAAAGGAAAGCACATTCAAAACAGTGCATTTTAAAAAGAAATCCGCATTTCGAGCAAGAATTGGTTAACTAGAAAAACGAGAAAAAAGCTAAAAAACTTACATTAGGATACCTATTTAGAACTGCACAACTGTAAACACAAAAAAAACCCCAAAGAAGCATTAGTTCCGTGGAAAATAGCCCTTCGCCTAAAGTGTGCGAAATCATTTTTCCAGCTCAACTGGTGTTTGTTACTTGGTTGGACTGCAGGTTTCTTTTTTCCTTTGTTGGTTGTGGAATATTTTCTGCCCGATATGGAAATCTTGAATGTTCAATGCCAGTTAATGTTTGGAATACCTCGAGTCTCCTCTGGATCACTTGTCTTTTTGAGTCCAAGGGTTAAATGTAGTGAATGTTACCTTTTGATAGAGAAGGAACAGGGTTTAGCCCAAATTATAGCAGATAAGGACAAGTTACTTCCCTATGGTAACGCCTTACCTGGTAGAGTCATGATCTAGTCACAGATTCCTTACCTTTGAATTTCCCAGACGCCAGACTAGACCCGGAAGATTTTTCTTCGAGCAATACCCCTGCGCGCCAGTAGGTGGCATCGGTCTGCTCTGTGCGACGTCTTTTGCTCTGGAAGTGACGTCTGGTTCCCTTATATAGGGGCAACCTCTGCGCACTGCCGTCAGTTACTTTTCACCACTTTCCTTGCCAGAAACGCAGAGCCATGAAGAGTCCTGACATTGGTGTATTTTTAAGAAACTAGGGCACAGCCTGACCCTAGAAACTAGTCTGTAGGGAGGATTGGTGAGTCGGTAAAGAATCTGCGGCTAGATCATGTATCCACCAGATAAGGCGTTACTGAAGGTAAGTAACTTGTCCATTTGATAGAGACACCAAGCTGTAGATTCCTTACCTTTGAATAGATACCCAAGCAATGCCATCACCGGAGGAGGGAGTGCTGACAAATTTACCCTAGAAAATTCTGCAAGACTGAGCGTCCAAAAGGGCCATCCCTGCAGACTTGACAATCCAGGCAGTAATGCTTAGTGAACGTGTGTAGGGACGCACACGTTGCTAAACAATGGGAGCATCCTTAGTTCTGGTAGAATGAGCCCATAAGCCATCAGGAGACTGCTTCTTGGCCAGAGCATAGCAAATTGTGGTGCAGAGGACGACTCACCAGGAGATGGCCCTCTTCTGCACTGCACAACATTTCTTTGCACCAAATTACCCCACGGAGAGTTTGTCATCCTTCCGTAACTCTTTTGTGTATTCAATGTAGAACAATGCTCTTTTTGGTTCCAGGTGGTGGAGTTGTTCCTATTTTTAGAGGTATATGGAGGAGTGTAGAAAGTGGGCAAGGTGACTGATTGCCGCACATGAAATAGTTACCACTTTCGGAAGGAGAAAGGTCCTAGTGCGAAACACCAATTTGTCAGGGAATATCATCAGAAAGGGGGGCTTGGACGATAAAGCCTGCAGCTCACTCACCCTCCTAGCCGATACAATTGCCATAGAGAAAGCGGTTTTGATGGTGAGGGAGCATTTATGCAGGGGCTCGAAAGGAGCATACATTAGGAAAGTGAGAGCCAAATTAAGGTCCCACTGAGACATTATAAAAGGGGTAGAAACATGGTCAATAGAATTTTTTGTACAATATGTTACAAATTTGTTCCACCAGCTCACTATATACCATCTTAGTGAAGGGACGACTGTGTGCCAGAATAACATTCCAGACTTCGGGAGGAAAGTCCAAAGCTATCAACTGCCACTGCTCAATCTTCAAGCAAGAAGGCAGATTTGACAGGTCCGGTCGGAGGACACTCTCCTGCTGCTAAGATAGAAGATCCTCCCGAAGGGGCAGCCTCATCAGAGGATCGATGCTCGTTTGCAGTTCGAGGTACCAAACTCTCCGTGCCCAGTCCAGAGCCACAAGGGCGACTTGGGCCTGGTCGTTCCTGATCTTCTTGAGAACTCTGGACAGGAGTGGTATGAGCGGAAAGGCATACAGGAGGCTTGAGCTTCTCTCGAGATGAAAATCGCCTCCAAGTGAGAGCTGCCTTGGAAATTCCAGCGTGCAGAACTGCTGACATTGCACATTCCCTGCAGAGGCGAACAGATCTAGCCAAGGCTCTCCCCACTGCTGAAAGAGACCTTGCACCACTTGTGATACGCTAGGTATTGACGGCTGAGTTTGTCCGCCCTGGCATTCAGGGAACCTGCCAGGTGTTTAACCACCAGGGATATGCCCTGCTGTTCCAGCGATGTCCAGAGACGCAGGACCTCTTGAAAAAGTGTCCATGATCCCACTCCGCCCGGTTTGTTGCAGTACCACATGGCAGTTGTGTTGTCTGTGAACACTTGAACTATCCTTCTTTGATGGAGGGTAGAAAGGCTTTCAATGTCAATTGGATCGCTCGGAGTTCCAGCATGTTGATGTGGAGTCCGGATTCTGCTGGAGACCAAAGGCCTCTGATCTCCACCTCTCCCAGAAGGCCTCCCATCCCAGAAGTGACACATCTGGGACATCTGGTTGGTGAAAGGAGGGGGGGGGTCTGCCTGTGAGCCAATACCAGTATGTTCACCACCACTGCATAGCCCCGTACAGTTCCCTCCAAGATCTGGACCCATTGGAACTTCAGGTCCCACTGCAAAGCCCACCTACACCATCTGGCATGTGTCACTAGCAGGATGTAGGCGGCCATGAGGCCCAGCAGCCTCAGAGTCATTCTCACTGAAATCCAGGATAGAGGCTAAAGCATAGGTATCATAGCCTGAATATCCTGCACTTGCCATACAGGAGGATAACCCCCAAACTGCACTGTATCCAGAAAGGCTCAAATGAAAGGGAACATCTGAGAGGGTGTGAATTTAACACGTTGATTAAGAACCCCAATGAATGCAGGAGGTTCGCCGTATTCTGGAGGTGGGAGATGACATATCAATAACAGCAAGAGTGGGACAAGGACCTAATAAAAGGCCAGAACCCTTGCTCCCAAGAATAAGTACGGATATACTGGTAGGGTTACGGTTTGTATAGGAGTGTATTTTCAGGGTGAAAAAAACGATTATTTTAGTTCATATACACTCCTCAATTTTTTTCAATCTTTGATGCCCTAATTCACGTAACAGTTTGCATTCATTCTGTATCACACTCAATACGGTATAAACTTAAATGTTTTTAATCACCATCAGACTCTGATGGAGCACTCCACAGGACTCTGCGATGTGTCCACCTCGTGACACACCCACTGTTGCCATTCTCTCCCTATCATGGGTTAGAAACTAACTTAACACCCCTGAATGTGAATCACACGATCCTGTTGGAGTTAATTTAATTCTGTAATACCTCCTCTACCCCTTCTTTGCAGGACTCAGCGAATCAGGCTGATTATCTATTCTTGCACACATACCCTCACTGGGAGTTCACCCATTATGAACTCCACCTACCCTCCATTAATAGGCAAGTAAACGTTAGTCCTTCAATCCTTTTTTTTTTAATCCCCTAATGCACTTCAATTGACATTCACAGGATAAAGTACAGCCAGCGGATATCCAGGCTTCCACCAAATGTTAACATTGGTCGTCCAGTCGACTCATTGAAAGCATTAGACCACCCAATCAGACCAACAGTACCATCCATCTGCTACACTTCTTTTTACGAACAATCTGATTCGAGATCAGTAATGTGTAAAATTCTCATTAGCTCCCTAGGTCCATCTCGGTCCTAATGAGACCCTGATCTCTTGTTAAGGGCCAAAACGCTGTTGACACCATCAAAGACAGACCGTACTCCTGTGTGAATGAACACAGGGATTTTACCCGCAGTGTTAGAAATATATATATATAATGCATTTTGGCTGTCTCTGAAAGTAATAATCAATATACCATGTAGGTTTATTCACTTTGTCACTTTTTACTTTGTTGGTTTTGATTCTTAGCACTTGGGGTTCTTACATAAAATCTCCTCACCATTCACTTGAATAATTGTTTGACTCAGTATCTGTGAATCATGACATAAACTTCGATTCTGCTGAATCAAATGGGCCAATAAGCATGCAGTGTTCACCGAATGCAATGCTCTCGGAAGAAAAAATGTTCTTGCCCCCAACTCTCCAGCCTCTTGGATTCTCTTTCCCAGGGAGTGTAAGGGAATGCAACCTGGGACTTGGATGTGAGGAAATTTGGGTCGCCCGGAGCAGGGCGGTGGCGCTGTGCATTTGTCCTATTCACAGAAGCCCCTGTGCTGGGCTTGTACCAGATTCCCAGTGGGAAGTCTGTGAGGGATTAAGAGTTTTGAGGAAGACATTTCCAGGTGTAGCAACTCCGTCAAGATGTTAGTCTTGATCGCCCCTGAAGGAGGCTGAAGGCCAGTAACTACAACTTAGACATACTATAACGCCACATATGGCCAAAGCGGAGGAAATACCCAATTTTAATCTCCTAAAAAACAGAATAACGATATTACAACAACCACAAAAATGCAAAATAACATGCGTCTATAAAACTAATAACAAATATGGCTTTTGGGAAATAACATAGGTCCATAAAGGATTAGTATTAACCCTTCAAGCTAATGGCCCACGCAAGGTGGAGATCTCTAGCAGATTTTAACTCCTACAATTTAAAAATAATCATAGAAAATACCTCACTCCCAAAAGGGTAGGGTGTATGGAGTGTAGTCCACAACCCACATTTCTTCAGTGTCAGACAAACAAGCGATTTCCTTCATACAATATGGTCCTGTGTAAATATCAGACCTTTTTGGGACAGGATATCCTATACATATCAAGCAGTGTTAGGTCTTCCAACAAAATTAAACCCCAAAATTGCTTTGCTGACTATCCTGGAGGACAAGGGAATGAGTTCATAAGAACTGTCTTCTACTTTGACTAGTCCTGGGCTAATGCGATATATCCCAATATTAAAGTTGGCTGACACTCCTCTCCCCTCCACCCAAACCCCCTCCAGTGTAACCAGATGGAAACGGGATCTTGACTATTGTATCCTTAAGCTCAAGATAGACACAGCTAGTGGGTGCCGTCAGAAGCAAAGAAAGGTTTTGGATAAGTAAAACAACTATAGGAAGTGGAAAGCTAATGAACAAGTTACCTACCTTTTGGTAACAATATATCTGTAAGACCTATATTAGTTTTGGATTCCTTCCCTTACAGTTACCCCGTCGTATCGGTAGACTATGCGTCCATCGTTGGTGTTGTCATTGCTGGAATAACGTTACAGTAACTACTTAGACGCCGCCCTTGCTCGCTGATGTCTGACAAGTTACGTACCTTCGGTAATGATGTATCTGGTAGAGACGATTCTAGCCGCAGATTCCATAATGTAGAAGTATCCCCAGGCGTGAGACTGGATCCGGAAACTTTTTGCTCAACATCCCTGCGCACCCGGGGGATGGCATCACGCAGCTCTGCCCAGGCGACGCCCACGTACGAGACGTCAGCGAGGTCACATATGTCCTACCTCGGCACGCCTACGTCAGTTTTCTTTGGAGAACTTTTCGGCGCCACAATGCAGAGCATCAGACAAAACTGTGGGAGTATGGGAACAGTGTGTGAAAGAGCAGAAAAATTTGAAAAAGGAATAGTGACAAACTACACCATAAGGAGCAGCATCAACACTGCAGTACCCAAAGGCAGGGAAAGAAGAAAGAACAGAGGGCAGCCCTGAGCAGCCACCCTGCCAGCATGTAGACAGCCCCCCTCCCCTTGCGACAAGGGACATGTGTAAAAACATGTAGCAGGGCCATGACCCCCAACCAAGAATAACAATGGGCACCAGCTCCCAGACAAACCGGGAACGACAACCTCCAAGGCAAACCCAGCACAGAGTGTGACAACCCCCAAGGGGCAAAGGGCAAGGCACGACCAGGTGACCCCAACTCGGAGGTTAGCAGAGGCCCCAGGCCCCTTAATAACCAAGAGGGAGGGAGGGACGAGAGGAAAGGCAAGCCTCCAACGTGGAACAGCCAGAACAGAGGGCACAGAAGTACCACTAGACCCATCCTCCAAAAGCACCAATAGAGGAGGTAGGAACCAGAAACAGTACATAAAGCCTGTTAAAGAACAAGAAATGCACCCACTGGAGACATAGCCACCCCCGGAAGGCGAGTGCAAACGACCCACGAAAGGTCCTTGCAGAACGGGGAGGAAGGGCGGGCCATGAAAGAATCTGCGGCTAGAATCGTCTCTACCAGATACATCATTACCAGAGGTAAGTAACTCATACATCTAAAAGAGGCTACTAGCTGCAGATTCCTCAACGTAGAATAGATACCCTAGCCAAAAGCCAAAACCCCGGGAAGGAGGGCTGAGAAAGGACCTCACCAGCCTGGACATAAGAGGGTACCACAGGGGCTAGCCCAACAGACAAGTGAAGAGCCTCACTCACAATCCCCCCCCCCCCCCCCCCCTTCCAGGCCAGGGGGGAGCCAGCGCAAGGAAAACGCCACCAACCTCAAGGGGGTGCAGGAAGAAGAAAGCAAAAGAAGAACGGAAGCCCGTTCACCCTCAACAGAGAAACCAAGGGCAAGCCAGGGGAGGCCGAAGCACCCCGCGCCTCTACAAGGCAACAGAACCTCCAACCAATCAGGGCAAGGAAGAGGAAAAAATAACCTAGAGGGCCCAAGGAAACGAGGGAAAAGAAGGCAAGCCCATCACAGTTGGAAGGCAACAGACCCGACAGAATGGCGCCGACAGCAAAAAAAAGCAGTCGGAAGCAGGAAGAACAGCCCATGGCCCCCCGGAAGACCGGCCAGGCTACACCAGGAAAAAGAAGGAGGAACACACCATCTCAGCCTGCAGATAGAGAACATGAAGAAAAGCCTGGACACACCTCAGCAAGGGGTCCGTGCACACAACTCAAAAAGCAGAACCAGAGCCATGATGCGAGGTCGCAGAACAGGAGGAGGAGGAGGCTGAAGCCCCGCCAAGAACCTCCGGATGGCTGAGTCCGACGGGGCGTGGAACAGAAGGGTGCAGTCAAAGGAAGATCCACCAGCTCTTCCCGCACATTTTCTGGGAACACACTGTCCCGAAGCCACGCATGGCGGCGAAGGGCCACCGAAGAAGCCAGGGCACGACCCAGCACCGCCGAGATGTCCAGAGCGGAGCGTAAAATAAACGCCGCCAGCTGCCGGCATGGTGCTGCAAATCAACACCAGCACCCTCCTGTGAAGCTGCAGATCCAAGGGACTCCGCCGAGTCCCACAAACAAGACGTGGCCCTAGCCAACACACAAAGTGTCAAGGGCCTGCAGAGTCGCACTGGTCGAAGCAAACATTGTGGCCCCAAGAGTCTAGCCAGTGGGCCTCCCAGGAAGGTGGAGCCAACAGCGACGGCAGGGAAGGAAAGGCGGTCCGCAACAGGGGCCCATTGGCAGAGGAGTGGAGGAAAAGACCCGCCGGGTCACGTGGCGACAGAAGGTGTCGATGGAGAAAGTGTTGGGGCACCGGATCTCCCGTGGCGGGCGCCCCCAAGTCCCCATCAGAGATTAATGGAGCGAACCTTCAAAGGGGAGCAGCAGCTCCCTTCCACCAGAGCGCTGGTGGAGAACCTCTAAAAGATGATCCACTGGGAAATGGGCAGACTGATCTCCCATGCGCAGAATTCCCACAGCCGTGGAAACAGCGCAAGCGATGGCCGCACCTACCTCCGTAGGGCCCGGTGGTGGAAAAAGCAGCTCCTCTTGTGGGCGACGGCTGCAAACTACGGCGGCTGTCCCCAAAGGGAGCCGGAGTGGGCAAGGGCCAAGCCCGACAGGGAGAAAGAGGAGCTGACTAGTGGGGGACTTGCGATCCTCCAGTCTGGCCCGTTTTTGCATGGCCCGACCTTGCATGGCGCCCACATAGCCAACAAAGAGCTGATCATTCACCCGGAATTGTTTTGTGCGATCCAGATAAAAGGATAGCGCATGTTTTGGATCCAGATGGTGAAGCCTCTCCTCCTCTTTAGAAGGATGAGGGAAGAAGGTGGGTAAAGTGATGTGGTCTGTCCTATGTGGAAAGAGGTAACCACTTTGGGAAGATAAGAAGGTCTAGTTCGAAGGACAACCTTGTCCGGATGAACAGCAGAGGTTTAGAAGAAAGAGCCTGAAGCTCACTCACCCTGCGAGCAGAAGTGATGGCCAACGAGAAAAGCAGTCTTTAGGGTCAAGAGTCTGAGAGTACAATTATGTAGCGTCTCGAAAGGAGCGCACCTAAGGTAAGTCAGAACAAGGTTCTAGTACCACTGGGGCATTATGAAATGAATAGGAGGAAAAGAGGTGAGTAATGCCCTTAAGTACATGATTCACAATAGGGGACTTGAAAACAGAAGGCTGATCAGGAAGGCTAAGAAAGGCCGAAATAGCCGAAGGATAGCCCTTGAGGGTGCCCAGAGCAGAGCCCTGCTGGGCAAAAGAAAGCAGGAAGAGGAGAACCTCAGAAAGGGGCTCCACAGCCTTTTCTGCGCACCATGCCACAAATTTGTTCCATCTACAGGCATATACTGTTTTAGTAGAGGGACTCCTGGCTGCCAAGAAAACATAACAGACTTCAGGAGGAAGGTCGAAGGCTGTCAACTGTCGCTGCTCAATCTCCACGCAAGAAGGTGGAGGGTGGACTGGTTCGAGTGGAGGATTGTCCCAAAGGGGCAGTCCGATATGAGGATCGATGGCCATGTACAAGAGCTCAGGATACCAGACTCTTCGTGCCCAGTCCGGAGCCACAAGAATTACTTGGGCCTGTTTGCGCTTGATCTTCTTCAGCACTCTGGGGCAGAAGTGGTATAGGCAAAAAGGTGTATAAAACACTGCAACTCCACTTGCGATGAAAAGCTTTGCCTAGCAAGTGCCGCCTTGTAAATGCCAATGCGCAGAACTGCTGACATTGCTCGTTCTCTTTGGTCGTGAATAGATTTAACCAAGTCTTTCCCTACTGCTGAAAGAGCCTTGCACCACCTCTGAGTGAAGATGCCATTCGTGATCCATCAAGCACCGGCGGCTGAGTTTGTGTGAACTTGCCAGGTGTTAAAACAGGGACATGGTGCAGCCCCTTCCAGAGATGAAGGGCCTCCTGACAGAGGGTCCACGACCCCACTCTGCTTTGTTTGTTGCAATACCACATAGCGGAAGTTTTGTCTGTGAACACCTGCACTACTCTTCCTTTGAAAGAAGGAAGGAATGCCTTCAGTGCTAGACGAATCGCCCTGAACTTTGATGTGGAGCCCGGACTCTGCCGGAGACCAGAGGCCTCTGATCTCTGCCTATCTCATGTGGCCGCCCCATCCCATGAGCGACTCATCTGTCACCACTGTGAAATCTGGCCGAGGAAGGGAGTTGGATCTGGTGTTGATCCAATCCTAGTTCATGAGCCGCCACTGCAACTGGTGTGCAGTCCCCGCAGAGATCAGGACGACATCAGATTCCCTTGGTGCTGCGCCCACTGGAACTTCAGGTCCCACTGCAGAGCCCATATATGCCACCTGGCATGATCCACCAGCAGGAGACCATGGGGCCCAGCAGACTCCGGGTCATTCTCACTGAAATCTGGGACAGAGGCTGGAACATCAGTTTCATAACCCGAATAACACAGACTCGCTATTTGGGGGGGGTAGGCCAAAAAATGCACTGTGTCCAGAACCGCTCCAATGAAAAGAAGCTTCTGAGAAAGATTCAGGTGCAACTTCAGGACGTTGACTGTCAAACCCTGCGAATGCAGGAGATCCACTGTAGTCTGTAGGTGGGCGACAACAGCATGGGGCAAGCTCACCTTCAACAACCAGTCGTCGAGATAGGGAAAGACTGGAACCTCTGATCTGCGCAGATGAGCTGCGACCACCACCATAATTTTGGTTGGTAAGGCCAAAGGGGAGCACGGTAAACTGAAAATGCTCGTGGCCTACTGTGAACCGTAGGTAACGCTTGTGGGACTGCAGGACGGGGATGTGAAAATAAACCTCCTGCAAGTCCAATGCCACCATCCAGTCTCCAGTGTCAAGGGTAGACCGGCCCTGAGCCAATGTCAACATTCTGAACTTCTCCTTACGGAGGAAGCGGTTGACGTCCCTTAGGTCTAAGATAGGACGTAGGCCTTTGTCCTTCTTGGGCACCAGAAAGTAGTGGGAGTAGAAGCCACAACCTACTTCTGGCACAGGGACTCACTCAATAGCTCCCTTGGCCAAGAGACGCAATTTCCTGACTGAGAAGGGCTAAGTGATCCTTTGACATGTGATGGAGTGTTGGTGGCATAGAGGGAAGGGTAGTCTCAAAAGGGAGGAAAGTAGCACGACAAAATGTTGTGCCAGTGGGGGAGGTGATGGTGGATCCTGCCGTCCACAGGCAACTGGTAGCCTTGAAAGGTCAGACTAAGAAGGTTTGGAGGCTGCTGCAGAGGGGGCACTGTTGGACTGGCCCCCACACCCACGGTGTCCATCCCACAGCGAATGGTAAACTTTGCTGCATCCCTCCCCTCTGCGACCGCATGAGAGAGTACAGCCAGGGCCGCCTCCCGGCACTGTGGCAGCACCTGCGCGACCGTGTCCCACACAGAGTGGGTGTAACGGCCCAAGAGACATGCAGTGTTCCTCGACTGCAGTCCTAAGCTGGCAAAAGAAATATCTTCCCAAGATGATCCAGCTTCTTGGATTACCTATCTGAAGGAGCAGTAGGGAACGCGCCTTTGGACGTCGAGGCTTGGACCACCAAGCTCTCAGGGTTCAGATGCTGGGAGAGTAAAATGGGGTCAGCTGGGCGGTGGTGTTGGGCAATCATCTTGGCCACAGGAGCCCCTGTGCTGGGCTGGGACCAAGTGCTCAGAAGGATGTCTGTGAGGGCCTTGTTGAACGGCAGCAGAGACTCCGAAGAGGCTGCTGTCGGTTGAAGCACCTCAGTCAAGAGGTTAGTCTTGACTGCCACTGCCTCAGCCGCCCTAAGCAACACCACAGTGTAGGAGGCTCCCTCCTCCGTAGCCATGGTAGGGGGAAAAGCATACCAAGGTCTGGGGATGTATCCAAACCACTGGCCTCACCCAATTCCTCTCTCCAGTCCGGCTCTTCAAGCTGGTCTGCCAGAGGGTCAATAGACCCTCCCAGTCCAACTCACCCTCTTCTGTCTGCCACTCAGGGCGATAAAGATTGCCAGGTTAGAACAAAGGTACAAAAGTACTGGTTGGCGCCAGTACCGGCGTCGGACGACGCCAGTCCAGCTCAGTGTGCATGTTGAGGGGTCGCCCGGGTTCGACACTGGCTGGGAACACAACCGGGGTCAGAGGTGTCGTCAATGGAATCGGTGCCGGAGGTGGTGTCGTAAGGTTGACCAGCGCCGATCCAGATCCAGGCCTGGATCCCTTCGGCACTGGGGCTGGAGCTGGCAGCATCGAAGGCCTAGAACCTCCGCCGAGTCCACGAGGCCTGAAGGCACGCTGGCGGAGTGGTCCTGCTCAAAGATTGAGTGGAGGGCTTCGTAAAAAGTATGAAGTTGGGCAGGTGAAGCTTCGGCTCCCGGAAAGGGAGGGAAGCCCAGAGCCAAAGGACGATGACCTTCCACATCCGATGTCGCGTTGGCCGACGGACGGGGAGAAGATAAAGAGCGACTGTGCTTCTTCGCCTTCTTCTTGTGCTTCAACTTACACGAAGTCTTCGAAGAGGAGTGATGGTGGTGACTCCGCAACCAGCCCCACGACCTCCCTCTTGACAGGGACCTCAAGCGGCACAAAGCTGACTGCTGGGCCTTGAGAAGCTTTCGGGACCCTCCCGCAAAGACTTCGGGTTCATGGCCCGACAGTCGGAGCACCTCGGGTCATGGTTGCTCTCCAGACACCAAAGCACACAAGATGTGGGTCAGTAACCGAAATCAACTTGTGACAGGAGTCACAAGGTTTGAAGCCAATCTGTCAATGTGACATCCCTCAGTGCACCAAGAGTCGAACGATTCGGAAAAAGAAGTCGACAAGTCGAAAAAACACTAGTAAAAAAATTACAGGGTCCCGCTCTTTTAGGATCTGCACTGGCTGGCGCGGAAAAAAAAAACTGATGTCATCGCACAGGGGCGGCGTCTAAGAAGATATTGTGACATCATTCCGGCGATCACAACGACAAACACAGAGTTGACCAACGCCACCTACCGATGCGCAGGGGTACTGCTGAAGAAAAATTTTTCCGGATCCAGTCTGACGACTGGGGGTCATTTTAAGGTAAGAAATACATAATAATAGTCTTTCAGATTTGATAGACATACAGTCCTGGGAGCAACAACATTGAAATTGAAGAGAGAGCTGGGGATGGCGATACTCTGACAAAAGAGATCTTGTTAATCTATTTAATTTGTTTATCATGATCTTGCTATTGGTGAATGTTGGTTGACAATTGTTATATGTTAATGTTTATTTACAACAACAAAAAGGGAAAAAAACATCAATCTTCTTTTATAGATTTTTAAGGCGGATGGCAAAGTCCTCTGGAAAGTAAGTCAGAAGATTAAATGCCAGAGTACTACAGACTACTTCCAACAAAAACGCATCTGCAGACTGCAGGGACAGCGGTCTGTAACAACCACTAAGAAATGTTTTTTCTGAATGTTCACTTTTTCCAGGATGCAACTGGGGCACATACCACCAGACCAAGCAGGGTTCTGTCTGGGAACCACACACCATACTAAGAAGCTGCAACAAAAATATCTTTAGCAGGAAAGCATGGCCTGTCCTTGCTCCACGTGGGACTTTAAGCTACATACCGCTTGTCCCGCTGTTTTCATCTCAGCTCTACTCACCTACCCCAGCTACCCTGAGATGGCTGGCGGGGGAGGGGGGGGGGGGAGGTTTCTCTGTTTTGGCACCTGGGGACCCAGCTTTTGACCGCTGTAGCGATCAGGTTTACTCTCTGGGTCCAGGAGCGGCCACCATTTTCAGCTGCAGATTGAGGAGCCGGCAGAGCTTCACTGCAGTACTCGCCCACACACCGGCCCCAGTGCGGCAGCCAGGAGGGCTAAGAGGGCTGCAGGAAGCTGCGAAACTCTGGCTGCATCCTTTTGATAATTCAAGATCCCCCAAGCCGCCATTTCCCCAATCAGATCACAGCTTGTGGCTAGGGCCTCCGTTGCGCTTGCTCCTGAACACAAGGGTAGCATGCTGCACTGCCGCTTCCTGAACAGCCAGGCGACCCCCTGGTGGGCTTAAATTTATGACTGGTGCTTCAGGCCCCGGAAGGAACTGTAGAGGTGCCAGGGTGACCCCGCAACCTACGATGTTCCTGAGGCGCTACGTGGAGAGACCGGGACATCCTGTTTGAGGGTCTGTCTGGTCTTGTGATACTTGGGCATCAATGGACACCCAGACTCCCCCTGCAAAAATCCCACTTGTTTGACCTCTTCACAATAATATGCCAGGGGGCAAGTCCTCCAGAGAGAACTCTCTCATGTCCCTATATCCTAAGCCTTCCTCAGCAAATAAGTCTACTAAAGGGAAAACACTCACACAAGCACTTTACGGCCCTGCCCATCTCCTAGGACTATATGGACAAATTCTTAAATTACATTAAGCAGGATACTGGCTCTCTTAAAGAGGATTTCAAAAGCTGCATGCAGGACCTCTGCACAGACATCACAGGGGTGGGCACATGGGTGAACCAAGAAATGCTCTGGCGCCGCAAAGCTGCTCTGGAAGACCAACAAATCAAACTTCAGGCCAAGCAGGAGGATTTGGAAAACACAACTGCAGGAATAACATGCGCATCTGGGAAATTCCTCAAGATGTGCGGAGAGGGTAGCCATTATGGCCTTCACAAAAGTCTTACCCCAGACCATGCGGGGGTACGGAGGATCAACCCCTGATTCTGGATATGGCCCACCACATTGCAGCTATTGCAGAATGCCTGGATACTACCCCCAACATCCTAACCAGAGTCAACTTTTTTCAGGGGATAGAGGCTATCCGGAGAGCGGCTAAGGTGGACCTACCCTACAAATCTTCCAGGATGTCTCTCATGTAACACTTAAGAGGCGAGGGCCTTCAAACCAGTCACGGAGAAACTGCAGGAACAGGGGCTCAAATATCAATGGACCCACCCCCTTGGTCTCCTCTTCTAGTGGAAAGGCAAACAGCGGCTGGAGCACTGCCTGACCAAAGTCAAATGCATGCTGGGCTGGCTTGAAGGGTACCCAGACCGGGAGTCCTCCCTCCCTGCTCCGGAGGAGAGGGACAGATGGGCGCCCAGCTTGGAGCACGGTTGTCAGGTGCGGTCATGACCGCCTTGGGAAAGTGAAGGCCTACGAGCTGACAAAAATTACATTATATCCCACTTGCAGAACATGAAGCAGGAATCTGCTCAGCCCTCAGTGTGATGCTGGACTGCCTTTGGTGCTGTTTGCAAAGAATTTCCACCTTCGGTTGGTACTCCTTGCCATGCTTATCTTAAATTTCTTTTTGCAGGACCTGCGATCTTGGGCCGGATTCACTAGAAATTTTGTTCTAACTTAAACCTGGCAAAGACCACATGCACTGCTCTTCCTACAGGCCCACTGCGTTGTTAAATACTGATGCTAATATCTATACTAAAATGCAGGCCAATCAGTTGGGACCTCTCTTACCTGGTCTGATAGACCCTGATCAAGTGGGCTTTATACAGCACTGGCACGGCCCAGACAACACCAGATGCCTCGCCCACTTGATGGAAAAGGCTCATATGCATAATATCCCTGCCCTTCTCCTGTCTGGACATTAAGGGTATACCATTCAGAGACAGAGTATACGGTTCTACTCTATGCAGATGACCTTCTGTTGACTGTGACGGAACCAGTCACCACCCTTCCGGCAGTGGTACAGAAGTTATAACAATTTGACCGAGCATTGGGTCGCAAGATGAATATGACAAAATCACAAGCACTTGATCTTATCGCCTTGCCACAACATCCCCAGGGACTGCAAACACTGGCTTCATTTCAATAGGCTACTCATTCTATTCAGTACCTGAGTCTTAACATCACTAGCTCATTGCAGACCTGGACCCGAGCTAATTGGCTACGCTATCGCAAGGCCATGTGGAATCGGTTCTAGGAATGACCGCCCCTTGGAAATGTTTGTTGTGTTCCACCACTTCAGAGAGCGATGTGTGCGGTCGTCTACCAACACCAGATCCGTAATCTGACATTGAGCCTGATTCCACTGTCGCTAGACATTCTTGCAGTGGACGCATTTGTAGTCTGGCATACGGTATTAGCAGTATGCAGGAGGACATCATCCCTAACAGCTGCATGTACACAAACGCGTTGTTAGTGAGTGTTGTGTTGAAATCTTTGGATCAACGTGATCATTGTTTGGATCCTGATTGGATTGGGGTATACTTTGGCTTTTTCTGTGTTTATAGTAGCCCCTAGATATTGTTGAACCTTGTTTGGTTGTAGGTGGGATTTTTCGTAGTTCACCGTAAACCCAAGCTGGTGCAGCAATTGAATGGTCTTCTGTGTGTTTTGAAGACATTCTTCCTGTGACTTGGCTTTTATTAGCTAATCGTCCAAGTAAGGGAAGACATGTATTTGTTGTCTTCTTAGGTGTGCTGCAACTACTGCTAGGCATTTTGTGAACACCCTTGGTGCTGTTGTGACCCCAAACGGAAGGACTTTGAACTGATAATGTAGTCCTTCTACTACAAACCTGAGGTATTTTCTGTGGGCTTTGTGAATTGGGATGTGAAAGTAAGCGTCTTTTAGATCCAGTGTAGAAAGAAAATCCCCTTTCTTCAGTAAAGGAAGTACTTGTTGGAGCGTGACCATGTGGAAATGTTCCGAGTTTATGTATGCATTGAGAGGTCTGATGTCTAAAATTGGTCTTAGAGACCCGTCTTTTTTGGGAATTAGGAAGTATAGAGGGTATACTCCTGTCCCTTGCTGATGTTTTGGAACCTTCTCTATAGCATGCTTTTGTAGCAGTGATAGTACTTCCTGTTTTAACAATGTCAGATGATCTTGACTCATTGGACGCTGTCGGGGGGATGTTTGGTGGGGTAGCTGTGAGTTCTAGGCAATAACCATGTTGGATAATTTGTCTCACCCACCTGTCTGACTTGATGTTTTCCCAGACAGGTAGGAACTGTGATAGACGTCCCCAACCGGTGTTATATGGTCTGGGGGGAGTTGTATTAAGTCACTGTTTTGGGGTTGGGGAGTTGCGGTTATTATTTCCGCGACCTCTACCCTTGTTGTTGTTACCTCTGTAACTGCCTCTTGAATTACCTCTGGGTGATGTTGGTGTAAAAGAGGTAGATTGCTGGCTTGTGCCTGTATTCTTTGACCCCCCTCTATAGGTTCACCTACGAAAGGAACCCCTTTGAGTTGGCAGTTGTAATACTCCCATTGATTTAGTAGTTTCTGTGTCTTTTTTCATCTTTTCTAAAGTCTCATCTGTACCCGAGCCAAAAAGTGTTTTTTGATCAAAAGGTTGGTTCAATAAAGATGTTTGTACTTCTTGTTTGAACCCTGAGACCCTAAGCCATGCATGTCGTCTTAACATGATACTGGTGTTGATGGATCTTGCTGCAGTGTCTGCCGCGTCTAAAGCGCACTTAATGAAAGTGTTGGTTATTATCTTCCCTTCTTGTATAAGCTGGTCTGCCCTTTTTTGATGTTCCTTAGGGAGATGTGTGATGAGTTTTTCTAACTCATCATAATGCGCTCTATCATAGCGTGCAAGTAGCGCTTGTGTATTAGCTATGCGCCAGCTGTTTGCTGCTTGGGATGCTACTCTTTTGCCTGATGCATCTATTAGCTTGGACTCCTTATCAGGAGGAGGAGCTTCTCCTGTAGATAATGAGTTTGCTCTTTTACGAGCGTTTGTGACTACAAGCGAGTCCAGAGGTACCTGTCCCTTGATAAATATTGGGTCCTTTGGGGCTGCCTTATATTTTTTTATCAATTCTTGGGTTTAATACCCTAGCCCTCACAGGGTCTTTGAATATGTCTGCTGTGTGATTGAGAAGACCCTTTAGCATAGGTAGTGTTCCTGATGTTCTTTGTGCAGCAGGTAGCGTTTCTAAAAGGAAATCCTCTATTTGAGGTTCTGTATGTAAATCTACCTTATGGTATTTTGCTGCCCTATTAATCAGCTGTACAAAACCTGTATTATCATCAGGTGGTGAAGGTTTTGAGGGGTATAATTCTGGGTCGTTATCATCTGACCCTGCATTATAATTCTCCCATGGGTCTTCTTCATCTGGGACAGTGTCGTCATCCCCATGAAGTTCTCCCTCCCCTGTATCACTGTCTACATCTGTTTGAGGTGTAGATGGTCTTGGTGTAGAAGGTGGAGGAAAAGCTGGCATAGTGTGAGGAAGAGGAGAAGAGGGTGTGTCTCTAGGTCGAGGAGAAAGGGGAGGAGTTGTATTTGTCCCCATTGTTCTCTTTTTAGGAGGAAGAGCTTTGTCATCTAGCTGTTCATTCTTCCTCTTTTTCGGTGATTTTGTCACCACTTTGCCAGTTTGCGGATCGATAAACAAAGTCTTTTGTTTTGGATCTGTCTGCTGCTCCTGTGTCTGTACCGAAGTTCTTGGTTCCGAAAGGTGCCTTTGCTTCTGACCGTCAATGTTCTGTGTTTTCGGCACCGAGAATTTGCTTGATTCCGATTTTTTCGGTGTCGAGTAAGTCTTCGACGTCGAAGCATGTTTCGGTTTCAACATGGAATGTTTAGACGGCGAGCTTTCCTTTGTATGGAGCTTTGGTGCCGATGTCGACCGTTTCTCGGATCCGACATGGTGGGAGGCCGAGAGTTTCGGTTTCGTTGCCGGGCCCGAAGGCGGGGCGTCGGAAACTTTTTTCGGTAGTCTGACCGGGCTCGAAGGCGGGGTCGGTACCACACGGGGTCGGTTTTTTGGTAAGGGGACGTCGTCACTCACGGTTTGTTGAGAGTCGATTTCTTCGACATCAGACACGTCCACTTCCGACCCGACTAGTCTTCATGTTCCTCTTCTTCTTCGAGGTGCTGGGCCTCGAACAGCTCCGGGATTGCCTCAGACTGCATTCTCGAAACCTCGTGTCTTCGGGCTCGACTGTTTCTAACCGTCGACTTGGAGGAGAATGCTGCGCAGGCTTCGCAGTCCCTGGATTCGTGTTCAGGCGATAGACAGAGGTTGCACACCTCGTGTAGGTCCTTGTATGGGAACTTAGCACCACACGTTGAACATCTCATAAATGGAGTCCTTTCATTGGACTCCGGGCTGGACTACGTCCAGAAAGGCCTCCTGGTCTCGTCGAAGTAGAAGAAAATGTTTATTGTTGGAGTCGAAACGGGTCGGAATGGAAATGAAATCGCGTTCGATAACAATACCGTCGAATTGGAAAAGGAATACGCGCCGAAATATCACTTTTTCTCGAAGTCGATCCGGAGCGCTTCGATCCTCATCCGAACCCGATGGCGGAAAAAAACAATCTAAGGATGGAGCCGATGCCCATGCGCACTAGCACCCAAAGGAGGAGTCACCAGTCTCATGACGACAAAAGACTTCTACAAGAGAAAAACAAGTGCAATCATCCGAGCCCAACACCAGATGGCGATCTATTCATAAATGTACCATCGGCAGCCCATATGCCTCGAACATCTCTGTTACTTCATCTAGAATGGGAAGCAACCCCCAAGCTTCCCAGAAATCACATCAGCCTGGCCTGCCCCAATCTTCTAGACTACTATTGAACAGTTCATGTTCGCTTTATTTCTGAATGGGTGGTTAGGGAGAGCTAAAAAACATTGGTTCCATGTGGACCGAGGAGGGGCCTACAGACTACCCTAGGACTTGGCCTGGCTTCTGAAGTCCCATCGCCCCGTAGTGCCTACATGATTACCCCTACCTGGAAAGTGCAGGAGATATGGAACAAGGTGGCAGACTTTACGCCCCGGCTCTGCTCTGGGTCTTTCCCTGATTGGGAAAGGGGCAAACTTAAAATATTGCATTGCCTCTTTCAGGGTTATGGCAAACCATTTGCGCATTGCAGATCTGACTTTGGTATCCCCTACAGACTCAGGCAACATTATTTCAATCTATGCCACTGGGCTCTCTACTTCCTCCCCCCCCCCCACCTCCGCCGGGAGCGACTCGACCTCTCACACCTCTAAAGACGTTAGTTTGTAACTTTGTAAGTCTTCTTAGAAATCAGACCTCTCGAACTTTCAATGTCTTTCTGCAGTCTCGCCTCCTCCCACAACCCCATATCAGTCGAAATGGGAATCAGATAGTGAGGCAGGCATCACACAGAAACAGTAGGAACTTCTGTGGCGTGAGCTTCCCACAACACATGGGTATCTTACAGCAGGCATCTGCCTACAAGCTGATGTTCCAGTGGTACAATACCCCGGTTCGTCCGTGCACCATGTTCCCTAAAGCTTTGGCTGCTTGTAGGGTGCAAGAGGGGAATTTAACATATTTGGTGATCATGCCCTCATCTCTTCTGGAAGGACATTCTGGGACACATTAAAACACTTTGGAGTTTCCGATTCCAGTGGACTATTACATGATTATCTTAGGCATTTATCCTACCACACTTGAGGCATTTACACATGTGGATTGGTACCTGATCCACCATTTGACCAGCACAGTCCCACAGCTCATAGCCTTGGCCTGGAAGGCTCGCACTCCCCCCTCCGATAGCATTCTGGTTCACCCGGCTATGGTAAACCATATTAATGAAAGATTTATCATATAAGCTTTCTCTCAGACAGGAAATTCATGCAGATAAGGCAACACCCTACTTGATTATATGTCCATGGATGGAACACCTCTGCTATCAGCCCCCTAGACTGCGTGCCCTTCACCGGTTTGATTGACTTTCCTGTATGGCTGTCCAGAACCTAGCCGTTTCTGGCTCTCACATTTACTAGGGATACCACAGAACGCCTCTGGTGCACCCCAACGTCTTCCCCGCTCCCATCTGTCCCCCCTTGCCCTTAAAGCAGTACCTTTCTTTTCCTTTGTGCAGACGGACCATTTCCTTGTTTTCTTGTCACCCACTGTTGGGCCTCCTGGCCCCTTTCCTTATTTTAGGTGAATGCTGGCCAGGGCTTCATCATTACTAAGCCCCCACACTGCTGTTATTTTGTGGGCTTGTAGACACCCAAACTGAAATTCCACAACACTCACTTCCTCTGGTTGACACAATATTTGTTTGGGGAGCTGGGTTTGCTCCACCCACAATGTTCTATTGAATGAGGAAGTTGTTCTTCAGGCTCCTAGATGGCACACTATGTTGCTTCCAATATTGTGATGCTCCCTGATCGCCTCACTGTTTGGTTTACAAAGATTGTATTTATGTTTACCTCATGATCATTGCTAAGCTCCATGTAATAAGGCTTTTCTCTTGTACTAGGGTCCATATGGGCCTCCCATATTGTATTACATAACCAGTATATTTGCCTTCTGACAACATTTAATAAACCAGTTTTGGGTTTAAACAAAATTATATATTCCGCATTTAATGCCTTAACTTTCTGTACACAAAGGAAAGCTTCAACTGCGTTCAAAGAGCACAAAGCATTTTACAGTGCACAATAAATAGACAGAGGATGCAACAAAGGTTATATTTACATAACCGCTTTTTTTCTCGTTCCAGAACAGTATTGCGACTGCCCAGCAAACCAATATGGAACAGTTTGTACCAAAACATCATTGGACTAAGCATAAATATGGACCAGTCCAAGGTGATCCACCAAGGTTTAGAAGGGGCGAGAATAAAGCACTCGCGTCAGATTCTCACAAAGTTAAGACTCCTCTGGCATTACCACATTAGTTTCAAGCTATGAACAGGACACCGTGAGGCACAGTGAGAGAGTCCCTGGCCTGCTCTGTAGAGTGCTGTATTCTGATCTCTGTGACTCATCAATCCATGAGCTAAATTAAGTATTTACAATGCTCCCCTCACAGAGTGAATTAAGTTGAAAACACACGCTTAGGAGGTGCGCTTGGTGTGAATCAGTAGCTCTCGCTGCAGGCCAGCATCAATAGGGGCAGTGGATTTGCCAGCAGGCAGGTCTGTGATGAGGGTGAGTTTGTTGAACACGCCACGTCCAAAGTAATCTGCAATAACTGAGAAACCGTCGTTGGAGCACTGCAGCTGCAAAACAAAGGAACACACATGATGAGAGGGACATTCAGACAGGCATCAGATACAATATGCACAATCTGTATTGTGTGTGTCATTTATTTTTTTATATATGTGATTAACCCAAATATTCAGTTACCCTGTTTTTTTATTGTAATGAGAGGGACAACATTTTTTCTACTCTACCAGAATGCTTGATATAAAGTCTACAAATAACCTACAAAGGCATGTGAAAAAGGGATCAGAGGATATGCAGCAATCTGAAAACAAGAAACAGGTGACAGTGCAGAAAAACAGAATGAAGGATAAGGCAGCAAGAGATAAACAATAACATTAACTCCAAACTGTAAAACACAAACTCTGAAGGAGTACACACGCACAGTCTTCTCATGTAAATAGACGTAGAAACTGGGATGCCGAACATTGGTTCAGATCCATGCCATATTTTCAGGCTTGCCACATTAAGGGAAAGGATCCTTACCCTGTAAGAATCTGTTTGTAGCGGGTAATGTTGTAGATTCACATGCTTCACATACTCCTGCCATCTAGTGCTGGCGTCGGATATTTGCAAATTGTTTTTGTTTGAAGAAGTCGCAAGTCATGAAATGTGGTTAAACTCTTCTTAGTGTACGTTGATCATGGGCATCAACTCCATGTTGGATTGTTTATCGCACTGCGAGTGACAGTATGTATGGAGTGTGAAAGTACGGTGAATCAAACGCAATGAGCAGTGAAATTGAGAAGGCAAAGGATCAGTTAGACACAGGCTTCAGAGCAGAAGGGTGGGCGCAAGTGAACAGCGATACACACAGACGCTTAGAGGGAAAGTAGCATTTTCTGTTCATAGCATGTGTAGCTGTTGACACATGCTAAGCATGGGCTGTAGAGCAGCACCCGACAGACGTGGTGGCTAGCATGTGGAAGATGCAGTTGTCTGGACATCTTAGCCTGTCAATGTTTCAAACAGTAGTGCTTGGTACAGGTGTGCAGTGTTCACGGGGTGACTGCCCATCAAATATCCGCTATTAGGAGGTTTCTTAGGAAGGTACTGGTTGCTCCTTTTTTGAGTTCAGATGAATTATCTGTCCTCAGTCGGGGTCTTTCTTTTGTTCCATATACCCACCCTAATGTCTTCAAATTACATGAGGACGTTCTCCTTTTTTCGAAAGGTGAGACTGAAGAAATTCTTTCTTGATCGTCCTTTTTTTTTGTTTTTGGAAACCTTTATTGTGCATCAAATCAGTACAAATACGGGCCTACAACCTATCGGCCGGCCACGAAACAGTAAAGCACTAATGTAGCGTTACGGCGACATAGTAATACCTCTCATCGAAGCAAGCAGTAAAAAGGTTACACTGTAGTTACCGTATTACCATGTCCCAGAATCAGTGAAGGTTAATTTTTAAAAGTTTCCATCGCAACCATTAAAAGCAGGTCATAGTTCTCCGTACTGATACAATGAAAAGAAGAGAAACTAGGTCCGTGCAGGTGGGACCCACAATAGACACCCCTACCAATCAGCACAGTTCGCTTCATGCAGGTCCCAACCAGAGGATGGCAACAAGTTATACACACCCCTAAAGAGGACGCAACATCCCAACTAATACCACGCTATCACCCATCCCCCAATATGCCTAACACGGCCAAGAGAAAGAAAAGAAAGCATATAATAGCAAAAAAGGCACCATAGAAAGAAATACGAACTGACATTTAACCCCCCACCCTACACACATGCAGAGGCTACGGCCTACCCCCCCCCCCCCCCAGCAGAGTGTTTGTCTCCCCATAACCCGAAATATAGCAAGAGAAGAGGAAAAGAAGAAAGAAAGAAAAACAAGAGGGGAAAAGGAAGAAGGAAGAAAGAGCACAGTTCACCTAGGGAAAGAGTTCCGTTAGGGAAGAAAAAGAAAAAAGTATAAATCACATAAGACCGGGGGAGGGCCGTAAGAATATGTCCAAAACCATCAAAGTACGTTAATCCGGCCACCCTTACCCCGACCCCGCCAGCAATACAGTACCAACATATGAAATCCACAGGCAGTGCATCAGTGTCCCAGCAGTACAAGGAAGACAGTTCCGAAGGGAAGGGGGACACCCTCAACCTTGCCCCTTACGATAAGATGCAGCGACGCAGTCCAACTGGATCGAAAACGACGCAGATGAAAGAAGGGAATGAGGGGACCTCGTCAGGATAGGAAAGTGGTCACAAACGTTCATCCAGTCCGTTGCCGAGAAAACGTCAATGATGCAGGAAGCGTCGCAAGGTGATGGATCACCCCGTGCAGCCAGTCTCAACGTTCGCCACCGCGCCAAGAAGGGGAAGTGTATTCCGCTAGCCGCCATCAAGGGAGCCTCGAAAAATGGCGCCCGATGCCGTCTCTCCATCCGTAAAACAGTCCCAGACTTTCCGGTGCTGCCCAGGGGTGTTGCCGCTAGTTCACTTGCAGGATTAGAGTCCCACGCCGTCTCCACCTCAGCGGCGACCGGGGCAGAGGGGCCAACAGGATTTATCACCGGATGTGGCATAGCGGCCAGATGCTGCGGATTTGCACAAACAGATAGGGGGGCCGCGGACAGTATCGCGTCCATCCGACCCCCCAATTCCCCAGCGACGGTACGCAGGTCAGCCCTCAAGACAGACAGGGCGCTCAGGATATCACGTAGCCGCAATGGCTCCGAGGGGGGAGAGGGCGCCGCATTGTCATCCAGTTGGAGCAGATGTGCACAGTGTCGTTCCGCCGGTCGATAGCCTTCCTTGCCAGCATTCCCCAATAACTCCAGCTGGTCCATAGTGAAGCGAGCCCGGGCGGGGGGCGCAGGGGCAACGGTCTCTTATCACCCACGCAGCAATGCTTGCCCAGACCCAGTCCCGGGTGGCCCCCTTCGAAGGACAAAGGCGGGCGATAAGATGGCGCCCGTCCCTGCCCTGCAGTGAAACAAAGTAGCGGCGGAACCGATTCAGGTTCGAGGGCTTGCTACAGTGTTGCTTCTGGAGCGTCGGCGTGCAGGTCAGAGGGAGCGGCAGGCAGGGTTACAGGATCGAGGAGCTGCTTCGGTGACACGGTAGCCAGCCCCGTCCAGCAGTCCCAGGCGATCGTCGGTGCACACGGAGCCGGGCTCAAACTGAGAACAAAGACCCCGAGCCAGCCTCGCCGAGTCCGGAGGAGGTGAGGGCGTCGCGGCGCTTCCACTGCCGGGAACGGGCTTCAAAGGACAGCGGCAGGATCAGGCTCCCTTCCCGGTTCCGCCAGCGCCATGTAATCCGAGGAGTGCGTGCAGGATGTCGCGGAAACCGGGAAAGTAGTTTGGAGGCGAGCGGAGCCGAGGAGTCAGGCGGCCATCATGGTCGCTGGCCAGGCTCCTCCCCCTTGATCGTCCTTTTGAATCAAATGAGGATAACCGCTCAGTGTAAACCTCCGTCCCAATTCACTCCGACCCTTGATATGGTGGGACCAGAGGTCAAGATATTTGAGCAAAATGTGATCAAAGATCGCCCGCATTGTGAAACCCCCTCATTCAGTGCGTGGTAATTTGTCACATATTGAGAACCAAGCAATAAAAAATATTCAGGAGAACAAAGATCTTATTGTGAAACCATGTGACAAGGTGGGGGTATAGTTTTAATGAAACAGGCAGATTATAATGATAAGGTGCTCCAAATGCTAGCTATCCCTGAACATTATAAAAGATCACACCCAAGAGAACTCACCAAGTTGAGAACTACCATTGGGGAAATGACGGAACGAGCTCTGGAATTGGGATACACTTTGAAGATGAATTTATCTTCCTTAACAAAACATGCCCAAAGACCCCAGCCCTTTATGGGCTGCCTAAGACGCATAAGAATGTTGAAAATCCCCCCATGCGCCCTATCATCTTTACCATCGGTTCCAGTACGGAACCTTTGTCCAAGTTCGTGGATGCGTATCTGTGCCCCTTGACACAGATTTACGCCTCATATATCCGCAACATGGGTGACATTATTAGTAAGATTGAGGGCATACCATTTAACCAAGACACTGAGATCCTTGTAACACTTGACATGGAGGCTTTATATACTAATATCCCTCAATGTCAAGCGTTACAAGTGGTCGCCGCCCTGTTGTAGAGGTCAGCTGGAGATAGACCAGATGGTTTTATCCTTGAATGCTTGGAAGTAGTGCTCAAGAATAATTACTTTCATTTTAGTGGTACTATTTACCAACAGCTAAAGGGGCCCAGCATGGGAGCATCTTGTGCTCCCAGCGTAACTAACCACTATAAGGGTGAGTGGGAAATTAAGCATATCTTCAATGAGGTGTCTCCTTTCTATGACCAGGTTGGTCTATGGAGACGCTTCATTGAGGATATCTTCTTTGTTTGGAAGGGAGATAATGAGTCACTATAGGAGTTTATCGTGTGGTTGAATGAGAGTGATTCTAATTTGAAATTCACTTCAAATAGTAGTCCCCTTAGTGTGGAATTTTTTTACATCTTGATTTCAGGTGTTGGTGGCTCCCTGGAAGGGAGTCTGTTCAGGAAGCCCACTGCGAAGAATACCATCTTGGAATACAGCAGTTACCATCCGACCTGTCAGAAGGACTCCACTCCTTTTGGAGAATTTTTGAGGGCCCGGCGTAATTGTTCGAACATGGCAGAGTTCCATAAACATGGCGATGCTCGGAGGACACGCCTTCTGGCTAGAGGGTATCCCCGCAGACTGGTACGACATGCATAAGAAAGAGCAAAGTACTACAACCGTGACGCTTTGTTGAAAGGCACACGCCGTGAGCCCCAAGATAGGGTTGTATGTGGCATGAACCATTCCGCCCTGAATTACAAAATCAAAAAACATAATTCAAAGGAATTTGAAAATTCTTAACAGTGACGTGGATGATACAATTGGAGCAACTTTTGGTGGCTTACCATAGAAATCGGAACCTGCGACATCTTGGTCATAGGTATCGGTGGCAAAGCCCTGGACTGGTTGGCATAGTTTCTGACGGACCGGACTTTCCAAATCTTTTCACACTCCTCCTCCTCCTCCAAAACTTATTCTTCTCCCTATGGTGTGCCCCAGGGCTCGATTTTGAGCCCCCTCCTTTTTAATCTCTATGTTACTCCCCTGGCTCATATCGCAATACGCTCTGGGTTGACTTTATACACCTACGCCGACGACTCAAATCGTCTATTCTCTATCCCAATCTGACCAAGCCTCGACCTCTCCCCTGCAAGTTGGTCTTAGTGAGATATCCGATTGGATGAATCTCAACTTACTCAAACTAAACGGTGGGAAGAATGAGGTCCTGGTTCTTAGGAAAAATCCTGATCTCTGGAGCTCTAGGCATTGGCCAGCTGAAATGGGCTCACTTCCATCTCCTTCAGAGCATGCGCGCAAACTGGGTGTGATCATAGATAATGGTCTAACAATGAAATGTCAGCCCAACAAAGTAGCAGCCACCTGTTTTACCATCCTGCGCTGGCTGAGGAAAATCTTTTGGATGCTGCCGTCCGACACCCAGAGGTCCGTAGTGAATGCCTTGGTGACCTCCCGGTTGGACTATGGCAACATACTCTACCTGGGGGCAACCAAGGCAGTCACGTGTCGTCTCCAACTGGCTCAAAATGCCGCCGCACGTCTTCTCTGTGGCTGCCGGAAAACTGACCACATCACAGAACGCCTCCGTGAGCTTCATTGGCTCAGAGTTGAGTCGCGTAAAGTTTAAGGCTTTGAGCAACATGCATAGGATCAAGACCGGGAATGCTCCCCCCTATTTGCAGTCCCTGGTCAAAATCTACACTCCTTCTCGCTCTCTCCGTTCTTCCTCACAAAATTTATTTTGCGTACCCAAGTACAGACTATCTAGAATTGGTGGCAGCTCTTTTTCGTGCTTAGGGCCTAGACTCTGGAACTCTCTCCTCCTTGACATTCGCGCTGAGAACTGTCATGCTCGCTTCCACAGAGCCGTCAAAACCTGGCTCTTTAATCAATAATCTCTGTTCTGCTAGTGCTTTGTTGCTCTTTGCCTTTTTAGCGCCGGGAAACCCTTCTGGGTAGATGTCTCGCTTTATAAACTCAATAAATAAATAAATAAATTGGTCCATTCGAGACCTGTGGCAAATAACTTGCGCCAGACTTCAATTACAGGTTTGCCAAATATTTCAGGTAACCATAAGTTTTGATCATGCCACGCCTGCGAGGCTGCTATTGTGGCAGATAAACTAAGTCATAATGGCCGCAATATTAGGCTGTACGACCGTACTAACTGTAGAAGCCATAACATAGTTTATTTGCTTATGTGTTTGTGTGGGTTAATCTACATTGGGGAGACTGCGCGTGAATTCAGAGTACGCTTTAGCGAGCATAAATCAGCCATACGTACCAGGAAGTTGTCAGCACCCCTTGGCCAACATTGTGTGGACAAAGACCACTCTGAAAGTGACATTAGGTGGTGCGTTTTAGAGAAAATAAGGAGCAAAGCAGGATTCCCTATTGATGATGTTCTACGAAAAAAAAAGGGAAACCTTTTGGATTTTCACCATGAACAGTGTGAAACAGGGGCTCAATGAAGACATCCAATGATATGTAACCCAGCCTTGGTAATTTATTTATCTATTCTTCATTATGAGTCATGTGAGAACGTGCAAAAGCTAGTCTTCTTGGCTGTGCCACTGTATTCAAGTGAGGATTATTCTTTTGTGTAGCTCGGTGCTAAGAACCTCGATCTCCATCTCTTTATTATGAGAATGGGGTGTTCTCGTGGGATATGTCCACATTTTGGTGAACTCAGGAACTGCCCTTATAGGCAAGTATTTACTTTTGGGGAGTCATTACATCGAATTAGTGGGGGGCCAATTCATGGATTTGACCGATCACTTATTTTGTTCTTCCTTCATAATGTGTGGTGCCCTGGGTACTATTGGTTTACATGGAATTTGATCTATGTGCCCTTGCTGGGCAGCTCGTTATTTGTAGTTTACATCTTTATGATGACATGGATATTTAATCTTTTCTGCCTTGCTTCTATTTTTGTGACTGTATTTGCTTTTGCTAGTCATTTATGAACATCGTGTATTTTTTGGAACATTTACATCGTATGCTTAACTGTTTGTAAAGCGATCGAGCGTTGGAGTAGTTCCGATTTGGCATGAGCTATGTAGGGCTCTGTGCATTATGTAAGGTATGCATTTTACATACATGCCTGTTTTCTGTCAACTCGCTATTCTTCTCTTACGTATTTTGCCTTTCAATTATGGCACTGAGACTTTACCACTTCCATTATCGAGGTGACCAGCATCGAAGGTGTTAGTCTTCTGCTTTAAAAAACGTTCACGCCTCATGTAACACGATTGAGCGTTTGTGAAGTTTCGACCTGCTATCAGCCATGCAGGGCTTTACGCATTAGGTTGAGTTTTTCTATTCGTACTTTACCTTTCAGATATGGCGGTAATACTTTTTTGCTTTAAGTCCTTTTACCATCGTGGTGACCTGTAGCTCAGGTGTAAGCCCTTTGCTGAATAAACGTGTGCGCTCCGTGTATTTAAAAATAGGACTGGCCGCCTTGACGCTATTCGATCGGGTTGCCTTGAAGACGTGATGTGCCATCAGTGATGCAAATCTCTGTTTATGTTGGAAGGTGAGGAGGCTTTAGGTGTAGGGTGTCTTATAAGGATAATATATGGCTGGTTGAGACCACTAGCTGTTTGGCGGGTTACTATCTATAGAGACTGGGGTCTATGTATGTATCTCAGAAGCAGGAATTCTGTCTGCTATAACTAGGATTTCAGAGTGCAGCCGCTGTGTAGACCCTGTAATCATAGAGGGTACTTGTATAGTTAGACCCTTTTGCACGCTGTGTAGCTTGTGATAATATGGCGATTTCGTCTTGTTTTTACTTATTACAGCATGTTATAGACTGAAGCACAGAACATTTGGGAATGCAGGAGGCCCCCTGGACGATATGGAAGCAATCAAGGTAATATTAAAGTGCAGTAATTAACCTGTATGAGACGTGGTTCTTTAACCAAGCAAACAGTATTTATGGATGGCCTTAAAATCTGTCCCATAGTTTAAACTATTATTTTCTGCTAATGAGATATGAAGTATCTCTATGGATACATTTGGTTGGCTGACTAGGCATGTTCATTTGTTGGTTTCTCTCTGGCATGATGGAGACTAAAGTAGGGTCTCTTTTTTATTACATCATGGGCTGACCTTATGTCTATTATCTTCCTAGGTATATTGCACTACCTAGACTCGTGATAATTGGTGTCTTCCTAGGTATATTGCACTACCTAGACTCATGTGATAATTGGTGTCCTGCGTACGGGATTCTCTTCTTAGTGATTTACCGGCGTGCACATACTTTCTCTAAAGGTATCTTGCCCAGGTCAGTTAGTTGCGTCAATCACTACACCTCTTTGAGGTTCACACTGGTTTGAGACCTGGCAGGTTATGAAATACGCCTTTTCTTTCTCTTTAGTTTGCACGCAGGAGTAGAGCTTTTTGGATTATCTACAAGCAAACTCCAAGCAACGATACGCGGTATTGAGTCGCCGGAGGTGAGATATGTGTTGCTATGTGTTCCTCTTCTGTATAAGGGAATCCTTATGCAGTTGAACTTATGCGATAGGAAAACTGCCTTTTGGACTATTGTTATAATGCATGGCCCATTTGATGATATTAGTGTAAACTGGATGGGCCTTTCGCATTACTTTGTTGACCCATTGAGATGCAGAAATTGGTCTCATGTGCATCTTGCCCTCACAGGATCTGAAAGCGGTGTTTGTTGGCAACGGGTTGAGAAGCATCTGATCCTCAGACAGTATATTTAGAAAAGTCAGTCTGTACCCGATATAGAGGACATTGAAACTGTTCTTCTAGCAAGTATACTAAGAGGATCATATTGGGCTCGGTTGTGGACTGTGAAAGATTGATTTATTTTTGTTTGTAGCACAGAGAATGTTTGATTGTATGTTGCTGTATTGTTTCTTGATGGCGGTAATTGTAACACACTGGGTGTATTTGTAATATTTTGACGATGGCCCTGAGTAGGTAGGGGTCTAGTGGTCTGTGTTGTCAAGTTGGTCTGAACACATTATGTGAACTTATGAGCACATAACGTCAAAGCAATGAATATGGTTTCTTCATCTTTGTAGAAGGTGGTCCTTTTTGATGTAAAGTTTTTTCTTTTACATAGTCTGTGGGCATTCTGTTCTTATTTTTCTTATACCTTCTAGGTGGTATTCTCTTCCCCGGGTGGAGTGGACCTTGTGAGGGCTTTATATCTGGCAGGTCCTGATGAACGTGGCATATTATCATCTTGCAGCCACCGAAACGCGTCGACCACTGTCCTGAAAACATCATGCTATCTACAGTTCTTGTCTTTGGTCCTTCCAATTACATTGTTACTCTGTAGTTGAGTTCCCCAGATATGTTATGAATGCGAAGGTTTGTCTGGGTGTGTGGGAGTAGGGTTTGAATGGGGTGTTGTGAATTTCTATTGTTTCTCTCTACCTGGGTCTATTTGACTTAGCTGTATTTGTTTTCTCATTTTGTGATTATTTATGAATTTGTAATCAATGTTGAAAATGAATAAATGTATATAAAAACATGTATACTAATGAAAATATATTTGACAAAAGAAATTAAATAAAAGAACATTTTTATAATTATTGGAATATTTTGTTTAGTGGGTTAACAATTGGGTTTGGGTGCTTACTTAATGTATTTGGCTTAATTCCATTGTAGAACAATTTAGGTCTTGAGGGAGTTTATTTTCTTGTCTTCATATTTTTCCCATCTTCTCCCTTACCGTGATCTGTTCTTTTAGAGGAGGTCCCCCATTTACTGCACTAGCGCACCCTGGGTGGAGCAGATAGAAACCCCTTTGCCTTATGATATTAAGTCTGAATACATTTGACTACCCTACTAGCTATGCCTACCTTGGAGATGGGATGTCCTCTCCCAGGCTTTGTCTGAGAGACAAATTGCTGGTCCAATTTTCGAAACTGCTTGGTCTTATCAATTTAGTATACAAGAGCTCTTTTGACTTCTAATGGGTAGAGTGCTCTCCCTACATGCGTTCCCCGATAGGGTCCATCCCCCTAGGCACAGCAGAAGGCCCCACTCTCCTGGGGTTGTTCTATTGTAGAATGTTCGACATAAAATACAAGTACTCAAATGTGCTCTCTCTGCAATGGAATCTGCTTGTGGGAGCTCCATGGTGTCCTTAAGGTGGAAGGGTGATACCATCCTAGGGAGGGAGGAACTTATGATTGGTTCTAAGAACAACCTTATCCTTATGGACCAGTATTGAGGGCTCTAGTAGGATGAGCAGTTGCTAAAATGGCTTCCTCCAGTAAGGCCACCTTCCAGGAGAAAAACTAAAGGAGGCACACATGACTAGGTTCCAATTATGGTCCCATGAGCCTGGTGAGGACCATATTGAGATTCCACATGGGAGCAGGGGGTACTCTCTAAGGTGTATCACCTTCTTACGACCCTTCATGAATGCTCTGAATAACTAGAATTTTGAAGCAGGACGAGTGTTCTTAGCAACTGTCGCAGCTTACATGCATAACTAAGTGCAGGCAAAGCCTAATTTCTGCAAGTGTAAAAGGTAGACAATAATATCCTGTACAGTAGGCTTTAGCAGGTCCAGCATTTTGAAACTGATGTGGTAAAAAAAAAAAAAACGTATTCCATTTTGCTGTGTAACAAGCCAGAGTTGTAGGCTGTCGGACTTCTTTTAAGATGGACATACATTCATGAGGAAGGTTAAGGGGCCGAAATTCTAGTACCCCAGGTGCTGAAACACCAGGTTGAGCTGCCTGGGCCACGGATACCTCCCTCGACCTTGCCTCTGCATGAGAAGGTATGGCCCGAGTGAAAACCTTTTTGAGAGCGGACATACATCTCCAGGAGGGTGTAGTACCAGGGCTGTCTAGAATGAGGGTTGGTGATGTTTGCCTGAGGTTCCTCACCACACATGGAGAATCAGGAGAAGGAAAAGTGTAGGCAAATATCTCTGACAAGTTCATCCCTAGTGCATTGTCCATGGAATGTGGGGAGCTGGCAACAAACCTTGGGCATTTAGCTTTTTCTGGGGTGGCAAAGAGGTCCATCTTTGGAGTGCCCCAAAGTTGGAAGTATCTGTGAGGCACATGGAAGTGGAGTTACCCACTCACAGGCTTATGGATGCATCCTGCTGAGCAGGTCCATAAAGTTGTTGTCTACCTGAGGGATGCTCCGCCATGAGGAGAATGTTGTGGCAGAGTGCCCAATGCCAAACTTGCTGGCTAAGTGAGAGAGGTTAAGGGAGTGTGTGCTGCCATGTTTCTGTAGCTAGTACATGGTGATCAGATTGCCTGTCTTGTTCAGGATAATTTTCCCTGAATCACTAGTAAGAACATTTCAGAACAAAGTGAATGGTTAGCAGTTCCAATCAGTTAATGTGGCAACCCTACCTTTGAGAAAGCCATATTCCATGGAAAATCAAGTTATTGAGATGCACACACTAGTCTGGGAGAGGTGTCTGTGGTAATGGTCACTTATGGTATAGTGTCTGTGTGAGAAGTTAGCCTGGCATATGATGTCCACTAGTTGTAGTGGGCACCTTGCACCAGTCTAATCGACCCTTATTGATGGTGGTTGTAAAGTCAACCTTATAGAAAGCTATCCTATTGGTAGCATGGACCAGCAGCCATCAGGCTAAGACTTCAGAGAGTGTATTAAGCAAGTTGTTTTACCAATTATAATCCCTTACCAAATGAAAGGACACCATTCAAGGTATATATCAAGTATATATGTATTTATTCTAAACACAACCCCTCTGCACTCTTTATGAGGTCAGAGGTAAAAATACAATACAAGTCACTGAGTTAATATACGATAAGTTGCACAGTATACGTTATGCCCTAGGGGCCACACAAACCATATACTAAAATAGTGGTATAAGAACCACAAGAGAATTAGAAAGCAGGCCTGGGGCCTGTGGAATCGCTGGGGCTACTCTAATCGACCAAAGGTTAGGAAGTAGGAGACCCATGGGAGATGTGTGCAGTGTCTAAACACAGGCGCGGGTTACCATTGACTTTCTATATACAATTTAAGGACACTTCCGGATGGACTACGATGGAACCCTTTTAAACTAGGACTCTTCGAGAGTCAGGACCCACGGGAACACCGGAGTACTCGTGTTACCTCACCCAGGGAAGCCGGGTGCATAGGTGTCTTTTCGTGTCGGGTTTTATCGTCGTTTTCAATGGAGAGCTGCAAAGATGTGCTGCAGGCAATCAGAGGAAAAGAGTCCGGGTGGATCGAAGAGCTGTAGAACCTGGAAGCAGAAGGGACAGAGTCTGGGTCACTTTCCAGTGACCAGGGCGGCGATAGGAAGATGCCACCAGATGTCCGGTGATTTCAGGTGAAGATGTGAAGTTAGTCTCTTCAGCCACGAGGACCAGGAGTCGTCGATGACGACCAGGAGCTGGATTCGAGCTGTCCCACAAAGAATCTAGTTGACTGCGGTATTGGTATCCGGACTGGACCCAACAAGCCTTGTCAAACGCAACCCACGCAGGATGTCAAGATTGGCTTCGGTGCAGACCAGCAAGGTCTGAGGAACTTCTCCTTTGTAGGGAAGTTGGAGCAAGCCTGGCGCAACCAGGAAAGCAAGTTAGATTTAAAAGGAAGTCTTCAGGGAGCTCACTAGCAACGGACTAGGAACTGGGAAGACGCGTCAAGCTGAAATGCAAGAGCGGTCCCCACGGCACACTCGTGGAGTGTGGAGGCCTGAGCTTCGGTGCAAATGGTGCTCGTACCTCACTGCACAACTGCAAGATACCTCAGGAGTCGATGCAGTTAGCAAAATGCAGGATGTCCAGGAGTTCCGGTCCCACGTCTCTCGTGTCCGCCACGGGTCTCAGCTTTTCTGGGAGCGAAGGTCAGGGTCAGAGAAATCTGGAAGTCAGTGTCCTGTGTCACAGATTCTTCAGGATCCGGCAAAAGCCTCGAAAATGCAGACCGGCAAAGTTGCTGTTGGTGCCTGTTTGAACAGGGTGGTCACTCCTTGACCACAAGAGAGATGTCTTCTGACTTCCAGTCGAAATGGAATGTCGAAGGTCCAGGATTTATGTTTCAAAGTTTCGACCAGGGTAATCTTTAGTCCTAGGGACACACCTCCTATACTTATACTGAGTTTAGGGGCTGGACTACCCTTAAGGTCCCTCCTATGGGTGGACCTGGGAAGGGGGTGGTTACACCCCTTTCCCTTTGTCCAGTTTCGCGCCAGAGCTTGGGCAGAGTGCCCCAGCAACCGGTTTGAACTGGGAAATGCATGGAGCACCTTGTGTGCCCCAGGCAGTGTCTGGAAAGCATTCACTGAATGCAGCCCTCCCTGCCCCAATACACTACAGCCTGTCTAGGGAGGTGCTGGCACCTCCCTTGACAGGAAACCTATTTTCCAGGCCTCTCCTGACGGAGTTTCGTCCAGCAGCAGGAGGTCAGACTTGTGTCTGTGGCAGCAGCATCCATTTTGTGATGCTGAGGCTCTGTTTAACTTTAGCCGGGTAAACCAGTAACTACATGTCTTCTCCCTCTAGAAGGGTGGAATGCTACCCCCGCCTCCAGGACTGGCAGGGGGTAGTATTTCAAAGTGTTTGACACCTTACACGACATGTTTTGATAAAGCCAAACCACAGTTAGCATTAACCGCGAGGATTATAATGCACTTAAGAGTATATGGTATGGTTATATATCATAGAACAGCTGTAAAGAGATGGTTCCGAAAGCTGCAGAGAAGCTCAGCTCATGCTTGTGCACCCTCTCACATAAAACCAAGCAAACTGCCTCCAGGATTGTTAAGGACTGCCATAGGAGTGACTTATAGGTGTATATGTGTCTATATGAATATATAGGTATATTATATCAAAGTAAGGGGTGATTATACCACCTTACCCAGGCTGAGTGAACAGACCTGTGGTGTCAGTTTGGAAGGCAAACCAGGTCTACCAGGGGCTGCACAATACATGCTGCAGCCCCTGGTACACCTAGGGTGCACCTATGCCCTGGGTACCTATGGTACACTATACAGGGGCTCACAAGTGTGACCCAGTAACCAATCTGGTATGTACCTAAAGTACAACCAAAGAGAAGAGGTCAAAGAGAGCACAATCCTGGGACACATGTACATGAAAGACTAATGGGTCATATAGTATCCACAATACTTAAGCTGTGTTTATTCTGTAATTTCAATTGTAGGACAAGACAAAGGAGCAGATAAAGTTCATATTGTCATTTTCTTTATTTGAAGATCCATAAAATTTAGAGTTGAAAAAAAAACAGCCGACACGTGTTTAGTCAGTACCATCAATCAGTACTCAGACTTTTTCAAGGCTATAAAAAAGGAATATCCCGGCACATGTAACCTCGTGTCATATGCATATGACAATAACAGTAAGACTCAGGAATCAAAGTAAAGAACAAGGGTCCATATCATCCAATAAGATCATCCGGAGTGTAATGGTATGGAATATGGTACAACAAAGTACCAACTCGAGCTCAGCGAATGATAAACAATCCCCTCAAATGTTTAGAGGAGTTTTCAAGGAGAGTGAACAATTCAGGCTCCCTGTAAGGAGTGCACGAGTAATATTCCACAGTTGGTAGAATATCCAAGTCCTGAATCGGGATATTTATAGCAAATTAAGCACAGCGCAAGCGTGATGGCAAACTGCTGTAGCGTGGCCTCGAAAGAGTTTAGAGGCGATAATGTTACAGATGGCACCACATGATAATGACGCCTGGAAAGCGGTGTCCCAGGATTGTGCTCACTTTGACCTCTTCTCTTTGGTTGTTCATTTGTCAATCTCTTGATTGACATTGATCCCTCTTGGTAGTGGGGGATAGTGGTCCATGTAGCACTCCATCTTTAAGAACTAAAGATTTTTTCACTTATCCAGCATTATTGTCCATTTCACTATCATTTGTGTATGTGCGGTTTCATCCATTTTGCATACACCACTACCGATCTCCCTATGCAATGTACCTAAAGTACATGGAGTCCATTTTATAGAGAAAGCAGATATAGCAGGGTCCTAGGCCAACTAAGTCGAAAACCAGCAAAACACCAGGCAAAAAGTGGGGGTAACCATATAGTCAGATATCCACCTTCCTACAGTCTGCAAAATGACTACTTTGCAACAAGTTGGTGACTTAAAAGAGTGGTGTACTTTGGCCTCAACACCAGAACCTCCCAGTGATCCTTGAGACTACTGAGCCGTGAGGCACTCTTGGAGGCGGCACATGTGAAGCCTTGCACAACGAACAATGGCGATGCAAGAGGCCATTATTTCTAGAAGGGGCATTACAGACCTTCCTGTTAGCAGACAACTGGGCAGAAAAAGATAAAACAGGTACTCAAAAGATAGAACTCTTTATTGGTTGGGTAAAGCTTCTGCCATGAATGTGCCCAATAAGGACCTTTGGAAGGGTAGGTTTTGAATAGACTGCAGGTGGAACTTGGTAGTGTTTATAGAGAAGCCCAGGTGGTGGAGCAGACACCACTATATAAGACACTCCAACTTGCTGCAAGTTTTGGGCTCAGACTAAGTTGTTTCTTTAAAAAAAACAAAAAAGTCTTTCAAGTCATGAGATGCACTGGGACACCTTCCTTAGTTGGAAATGCATGGGCTCTTGATCAGAGAATCATCAAGGTAGGGAAAGACATGAATGCCCTCCCTTCGCAAATGCACAACCACCACTACTAGGCCCTTAGTAAACACCCTTGGAGCCATGGCGACCTCGAAAGGAAGTACTCTGAACAGTAGACAAAGCAAAGGTACAGTCGAGGAGTAGAGTGAGTGGGAATGTGGAAAAAGGTGTCCTTAGATCGAGCGTAATCATAATATCTACCTGCAGAAAAAGAGGAGATGACATCCGGAGAGTTGTCATGCAAAAATGTTTTGGTAGGATGAAACGTTTGAGGAGCGCAAGATTGAGACTAGGCCTGAAAGAACCGTCTTTCGTGGGAATAAGAAAGTAGAGTGGATAGATGGTGCTCCCTTGGTGTTACAGGATCACCCTCTCGGGAGCACCCTTTTGTAGGAGGACATTCATGTCTTCTTGAAGGATGGAGAAGTGTTCTTTGCGGACTGTGCACAGGGTGGGATGTAGGCTGGTTCGGTGTATAGTTTGAGGCAATAATCGTGTTGACTACAGCTAGGACCGACTTGTCAAACATGATTTCCTTCCAGCAAGAGGGGAAGATGTGTATCCTCCCTTAATAGATGACATGTGATCAGGTGTGTGGGTCAAATCACTTTTTGGAGTTGGCAGCTCTCTTGCAGAACCCACCTTTGCTCCCCAACCCGGTTATCTCTGTAGGAGCCACTATTGTACCCCCACCTGGCCTGCTGATGAGAAGCATGCGGTCTCATGAGCCAGATTGCTTAGACGAGGTGGTATTTGCTCCCCCTTAGGGCTACTGCTTATAAAAGGAGCCCTTGCACTAGGTGAACGGAATCACTCCCATGGGCTTTGTTGTCTCAGTATATTTTTTGATTTTCCCCCAGCATCTCGTCAGGTGGGGGATGAATCGGTATGCTTCATTGAATGGGAGATTGAGGCAATGCTGCAAGACCTCGTGCTCAAACCCGGATTTACTGAGTCAGGCTTAGCACCGGAGTACAAAGCTTGTATTGATTCCCTTAGAGAGGTCGCGTCTGCAGCATAGAATACACAGTGGATGCTAGCGATCAAGATTTCTTTGCCCTCAGACTCTCCTCCCTACTCTTTCTGTACTTCTCTGAGAGGTGCTTAAGGAGCTCTTGCATCTCTTCCCATTGTGACAGGAGTGCCACTCCAACTACCACTCTTTTGCCTGCTGCATCCATCTTCTTGCCTTCCTTGTCTGGAGGAGGATCACTGGTGGTCTATGCGGAGGCACACTTGTGGGCAGTGTTCACAACTCAGTAGTCGGGTGAACCTGCCCCTTAATAAATGCTGAATCGCTAGAACAGAATTTGAATTTCTTTCCAACACTCTGTGCGAATACCCAAGCCTTGAAAGGCTCACTGGAATTGTCAGGAGCAGATTTTAGCATGTGCTTCAGCATAGGGAGAATTGGAACTTAAGCTCGGATTTGGAAAGCATCTCCAGAAGAAACTCCTACTCCTATGTGACATGCAGTTCAAACTTGTGAAAAGCTGCAGGCCACTAAATGTCCGCATAATACACTGTGGTGTTATCATGGGGTGAGGCCCTGACTGGGTAACATTCTGCATCAGGGTCACCTTGGACATCCACATTAGAGTCATCCCACATATGGTCAGTGGGACTTAACCGGATGGTGGGTGATAAGGGCCGAAAAGCCATAGGGGCTCCTTGCTCTCAATATGAAAAGGGGCACCCATTGGTGACTCTGAAAGAGGCAATGAGCGAGGTGTGCATGGTCGTGAAGGTGGGCCTTGTGGCAGATGATGAGTACTGGTGGCTCAGTACCGGCACAGGAAGCCTGGAAGAAGGTACTTCTTCGGCCAGTCTCCTCTTCCTAGAAAAAGATTCCAAAGGCGACTGTTTCACTGTGCTTTTATTTTGGACTCAGTGGATGAATAGGGGTCTTAGTCTGGCCAGATAAAACATGGGCAGGAAAGGAAATCACTGTCCAGCATGCGTCCTCCCAGACTAATATTTAATAATCCATAAAATGTGCACTTCGCAGAAATTGTTCCTAAAAGCCCAATTCAGGTTTAAGGATCTCTTCAGATCAAACAGACCATCTTTTTTAGGATGCACAGGCCCTCACCCACCAGGTGGTCAGCTTCATCATTGGGCAGACCTCCTCGTTGGGCAGATGCTGCAATGGCCAACGGACCAAGCAAAGGGACTCCTTACCAGAGATCTTTTTTTCTGTATATTTGTCTTAAAGTATTTAGCCACCTGACTCATACCCCCAAGTCCTGTATGGGGAAAGTGAAAGTAGATCAGAATGAATGATCAGATTTAAATTAACTAAGGCTATCCAAATTAACTAAGGCTATCCAAAATATTTTTTTTTATTGCGGAAGGATGTCCTTGTTGAGGTTACAAACAATGAGGAACTATTCAGGAAATAATGATTTAGAGTTTTCTTCGCGGTCAACGTGTTTCTTATCTGGATGCCCCTATCTGGGATCAGTGGCAATTCATCAGGACCAAAGCACAATATTCCTGTTCTACGGTTGTGAGCCCTTACTAGTGTTTTGATAATCCCTACCTAAATGTTTTATTGTAGGGTAAGTGTCCTATTAGGGAGAAACCCTTTTACTTGTAAGAAAATGTTGTCATAGCCCTGGGTATGGTCTTTGGTGCCCGTTTAACGTCCCCCTTCTGCTGATTGTTGGAGTCACTGGAAAAAATCGTCTCTGGATTGGATGACAGTTACGCAGCCGATTGGACTCTTCCTGTTCCTCAGACACGCTCAACATCTGTGGTAAATACAATCCAGTTGGTGTGCTGCTGATGCAATCCACCTGTGTGCCCGCATCCTTCCCTTCAATACCAGAGCGTTTCATGGATCGGAAGACAAGGAATGATTAATAGGTGGCATCAACGTGGCCGAGGGCCAGGCATAGGTTGCACACCTCACAATGGTCTGACCAGGGGAATTGCGAGGGGCAGCGAGCATAGTTCTATAAGAGTATCTGTTGCAAAAACCCAAGAGCGTTCTCTGGTGACTGAGGGACAGTTCTTGGCCCCCTGAGTCGTGCGAGGCCCTAAATTCCCTGTGGTGTCGATGAGGACTATGGTCTTCAGTGCTGCCAAAGGTATTCAAGCATGTAGCAGATGAAGGTTCCAGAGCTCTGTCAAATCAGACACAATGGGATTGAAAAGTAATAGGCCAAATGAGAAACATGTTCCCGAGACTATGAATGCTGAGCTCCTCACTGCACGTCTGAATCCAATGCAGAGAAAAAATAAATTAATCTAACATGGAGCCGCTGCCAACGTGCAATTGAACTTAAGAGGAGGCACACCACAGCTTGTGACGCGAGAGACTTCTAATAATAACAACTTGCAAACTTCTGATGGCAGGAATGTGTGTTAAGGATTTGTGTACGCTAATGATTTTTTTAAATTAACATGCAGAATGTGGATTTACACTTGATTACACAAGTACACACTAATATAGTACTTCTGTCTTTAAAACGATTTTCCTATGATGTATAGAAGTGTGATTTTTTTGGCCCTTGTTAACTAGGCCTCAATATGAATGTCTCTTTTCAGTGCATGTGAATACATCGCATGCCATTACAACGTGGTTGTTACAACGTGAACCAGTACACCACAAGTCGTTACGACTTTATGTAGGGCAGGGGTCTCCAACCTTTTCTGTAGTGAGAGCTACTTCTTATCAGTGAAAATCGCCGTGAGCTACTTCAGGCCAAGCAACTCGCGCATTTTTCGGAGACACTTCCCACGCCCCGTTTCATTGTATTTAATGCTAATTTCTTTGTGGCCCTGACTGTGGTGTAAACAAAATACAAACCTATAGAGCCGTTAAAAGCTGTCCGCAAACTGAAATTCATAACAAAACTGTATATCTGTCTCACATCTCATTCACCACAATGCTACACACTGCACCTTGGTGTTAATCAAGCCAGACAAGGAAACACTTCCCACATAGGGTCAAAGAATCCAAGAAAACACTTTGAACCACTCACCCGACACATGCCATAGCTTGCTAACCCTGTAAATAAGTGGTTCAGAGCCACACATAAGTAAGCACTATAAAAATGCTGCAACATAAGGCTTCCCCTTTCTTAATTATGAAAAAAAACTAAAACAAAGAGAGAAAAGTTATGTTACAAATGAATACATATGATTAGCATTTATTTCTGTGCCTTTGCATGAGTACCATTGAGTTGGGTAACAATCAACATCTGTTATTCAGCACCAAGAGACCTCTAGATGAACGTGCGCTTTACAAATACACATTATATTATTATGTTAAGCTTGCAGACTATTGGAACAACAAATGGCCGATATTTGGAAAGGCTGCGACCTTACTTTCATTATAAAGCACTTCATTCAGGTCAGTAACACATGCTTTAACACAGCAAAGTCAATTTTCAGAAAATGCATAGCTCTGCAATGTTCAGCAACAGACTGTCTGCTAAGCCTTGCACTCACTGCACAGTCCTCTTCTACTTCCAGTAATTATAGTAGCATGAAACATATGGAAATGTCATTCAGGCATACCACAATAAACAGAAAGCTCCATAGTCAGATCAATAACAGGTTCAAGCCAGGAACGACCCTTTGTAATGCATTAAAAAGGAATACAACGGGGGGAGGAGCCGAGCTGGCGACTAGGATGGCCGCATGAAGACCGGCTCCGGCCGACCCAGCTCCACCGGCCCATCATCCTCGCCATAATCTTGTCCCCCACCTAGTGTGATAGGTGGGGGAATCCAATCGGTGCCAGAAGAGACTACCCCGGACATTCTGCGAGCTTCGGGGACCGCGCAGTGCGGGTTGGAGATTTGCGCACTGGAAGCCGGGGACTCTAGTAGCCAGGCCCCTGACCGGAGTGCAACAACATCGGCCGCCAGGGCGGCCTGGTGTCGACCCGGTGGGGACGGCTGGCGATCTGCCCCTGGAGCTTCGCCCTCAGCACGGGACCTCCGCTGGTCCGGGGGGGGGGGGGTGTCCTGAATATTCAAGGGGGCTGCAATTAGCCCTATGTGAGCCCCTGGAGACCGGTGCGGGAGCCTGAGTTTTTTCCCTGATATTGCTGGGCCTGGGGAGGTGCCCTGGGGAGGTGCCCTGGGGTCTGGAGCTGGCCCCTTCAGCAGCGTGAACCAGCTTGACATCGCTGTTGGCGGGGGAGTGGGTCAGGCGGTCCCCCCAGCCTGAAGTGTGGTGCGGGGTCGGTGCCAGGTGTTGGTGGTGGCCCTACCTGGTGCCCCAGATGGTCCTTGCGGTGGCGTGGGCCCCCATGTGAGAGAGGGGGGACCCCACAAGAAGTAATCGCCAGCCGGGCAGCCCGGCCCCAGGGGAGCTATCTTGTCTGGCCGCTGGTGATGGTGTGGATCTAACAGGACAGCCACCTGGCTTGGAGCGTAGCGTTTCCCTGCAGTCTTGGCTGGTGGGAGACCAGACCCCTGGACTGGGACTGTTTTGGAGGTGGGGTCAGCTTCCATTGTGGTTGACTCCATCCTGTTTGGGGCTGAACCTGCGGTGGTGGTAGCCTGAGCTACTAGCAATGGCGACGAAAACGGATTCCGAGCGGCAGGGCCCCAAGACTTCCAGGGGGGCTCGACAGGTGCAATCCAACAAACTCGACAGATATACCCTGCCCAAGGGGTCGCCAGTAGAATGTAAGAGGGGCCCGAGCGGTGGCGCTGATGATCATCCTGCAGCGGAGGAGCCCACCTTAAAAGACTTTATGGCGGCCATCACGGGGGTCCGTACGTCCCTGGGACAGAAGATGGAGACTCTGGATGCCAAGCTTGACACGGTGTTGATTGAGATGGGGCTGATCAGGGCCGATCTGTCGAAGGCTAACAAGAAGGTTAAGTCGCTAGAGCTTAAGAAGATTAGCCTCATAGACGATGTGAGCCAGCTCCAGCGGGAGGGGAGTGATCTTAGATCCTCGAGGGAGAATACGGATCGGTGGCTGGATGAATACGAAGGGCGGGCCCGACGCAATAATGTCCGCATCTTAGGTGTTCCAGAGAAGGCGGAGGGGCAGGCCACGGATCTCTTTGTGGAGAACCTCATCCTTGACCATCTTAAGCTGAAGGGGCTTAGTAAGTTCTTCACCGTGGAAAGAGCCCACCGAGTGCCGGGTGGAAGGCCCCGGGTTGGGGTGCCTCCTCGGCCGATAATTGCCCGAGTGCTTAATTTCCGGGACCGAGACGCTATCCTGCAGGCGGCCCGTTCGGCGGATCCCCTGAAATTTGAAAATGCGACGCTCCTGTTCTTTCTTGACTTCACCCAGGTGGTTCAGAAGCAAAAGACAGAGGTTTGTCGCGATTAAAAAGAAACTGAGAGACAAAGGCATGCGGTATGCCATGATGTTTCCAGCCAGCCTTCGTGTAGAACTCGATGGGAAGGCCTGTTTTTTGACAATCCTGAGGTGGCAGCGAACTGGCTGGAGACACTCCAGCGCCCGGACCAGGTGTCTACCGATTGGGAGGAGGCCGAGGAACAATGATGTGGTTGAGTGGGGCTTAACAGGGGGCTGTGGATAGTTGCAAGCGGCGTGTTTTTCCAGGTGGCGAGGCTTGGACTTTGGGTAGAATTTTTGTTAGAGGTTTTGTTGAGTAACGATGACGCGCCATTACATTTATGGAGCCGGTGGGTGGGTCGGTCTGTAGGCCCTCCTCTGTGTTCTACTTTTAGATTTTGGTATTTAGTTGGGGGTGACAGGCACACTGCTAGTTGGGGATGAGCGCAAGCTTTATGCAGGGGTGCAGGGAGGGGGGGGGGGGAATCAGGGGTTGGTTATTGTATTTTTGTATGTACATTTCTTTTACACTGGGCATTTCTTTTACACTGGGTGCCATTGCATTACGATGTTTGCTTTTGTTTTCTTAATGACCTCCGTTAAAGGGGCTGTGGGGATATCCGCACTGAGTTGGAATGTCAATGGTTTGGGGGACAAGATTAAGAGGGGTATGGTCGGCCAATTGATTCGTAGACACTCCCCGGATGTGGTATTATTGCAGGAAACCCACCTTATGGGAAAACGGTGTTTGGCTCTCCACAGAGGGGGCTATAAGTTGGTAGTTAACGCTGGTTTTACGACTGGGTCACGGGGGTTCGGGATTTTGGTCAAGAATGCCTTCCCACTGGCCATACAGGCCACATGGATAGACAATAGGGGGAGGAATGCTGGTGTCTTTGGATTGTGGGAGGGGAGAACTGTGTCTTTGTCTGTTTATGTTCCTCCGGCCCTTCAGACGGACACATTCCATGATTTGTGCAAGATCTTTTTGTCCTTGCCTGTCGGATTGTTGGTAGTTGTGGGGGATTTCAATGCTGTCATGGATGGTAATGTTGATAGATGCCCGGCTCGCGAGTTGCTGTCCTCCCAGAGGTGGTTGGTTGATTTTGTGGGCTCTACAGGCCTGGTGGATAGTTGGAGGCTTAAGAACCCCGGTGAGTCGCACTATACGCACGTCTCGGCAGCGCACAAATCCCTTTCCAGAATAGATTACGTCCTGGTACCGGCTGCCCAGGCGGCGTGGCTCCGGGGAGGTGCAGCACTTGGCCAGGGGGGTCTCGGATCACTCACCCGTTTGGTTCAGTTTAGATCTTGGCGGGCGCGATGTGGCCCGGGTTGCACCAATAAGTGCTTGGATGTTCCGGGACCCAGTGGCTAAGAAGGAGATCGTGCGTGTGGCCGATAGGTATTTTCAGGAGAACGTAGACTCGGTGGAATCAGAGTGCTCCCTATGGGAAGCATATAAAACCGTCCTTCGAGGGGAGCTGCTTTCGTATATTTATGGAAAGAAAAAGGAGTGGCGCGCCGAGGTTGACAGGGTGGAATCAGAGTTGCTTGAGCTGGAGCGAGAGGTGCCGCTAGCTTCCACGCAGGAGGGGCTACATCGTTTGAGTATCCTTAAGGACGAATACAGGTGCCTGGCCCGTGACAACGCAAAATCACAATTGGCAGATTCCCAGAGTAGAGTATATGAGCATGGGGATAAGGCTGGGAAGCTGATTGCTTGGTTGGAAAAGGGGGACTGGGCGTCGCAGTTTGTTCCGGTGCTGCAGCCCTCTGGGGCCGATAAAGTTACTGACCCGCAGGAGATTGTGGACGTCTTTGCCAGATACTATGAGAAAGTCTACGCAGCTGAGTGTCAATACTCGGAGGCCGAGAATGGGGATATGATCAGGGACATCCCGATGCCCATTCTTTCTGACGAAGACAGGGAGTTCCTGGACTCTCCTCTCACTAATGATGAAGTGTCGCAGGCGATTAGAGGGGTTTGTTCAGGCAAAGCGTCAGGCCCTAATGGGCTCCCTGTTGAGCTTTACAAAGTTAATGCGAATAAGTTAGCTCCCTTTATCAATTGTATGTTTGTGGAGAGTAGGGAGAGGGGTCGGTTTCCATATAATCAGCGTGTTGCAAATATCATAGTCCTCCATAAGGAGTGTAAGCCGAAGACCGAGTGTTCATCATATAGGCCGGTATCCCTGTTGAATGCTGAACCCAAAATCCTGGCGAATCGCCTGGTCAAGGTTATTACGACGCTGGTACATCCAGACCAGTCAGGCTTTATGCCCCGCCGGAATACAGCTCTTAATCTGCGTAGGTTGCATGGCGTACTCGGTGGGGCTTCACAGATACACGAGCTGACGATTTTGTTATCTTTGGATGCCACTATGGCCTTTGACAGAGTGGAGTGGCCCTATCTTTTTGCCGTTCTCTTGGGTCTGCCTCCTATATTTAGGTTCGCTGGCCCGAGTAGTGGTTAATAATCACAGGTCGGCAGACTTTGCGCTGGGGAGAGGCACCAGACAGAGACAACTTCTTTGGGAGGGTAGGCCCCGAATTGCGTTTGCGAAATTGACATTGCCGTGGTTTGACGGCGGAATTGGTCTGCCTAATATTCTGAAGTATTACTGGGCGTCACAGTTGGCGGCAGTTAATCAGGCTGTTTACGGTTCACCACTGGACCCCGACTATATTATGGACCGTGGCCAGGTTCCCGGGGGGGAAATCACTAGGGCACTATATGCGAGACGAGGACGTTTTCCCGTGGTGGGACCAACGGCGGTGGCAGTTGGGGTCTGGCACGAGGCTAGCCGCTCCCTCGGGTGGGAAGGAAAGATCACGCTGGCGACACCCCTCTGGAATTCGGAATGATTGGACAGTTTATGGAAGTCCAAGGGTTTTGACAAGTGGGACCTCCTTGGGATTTCCAGAGTTGGGGATCTAGGGGGTAAGGATGGTATCCTTCCATTTGAGACTCTGCAGGAACGGTATCAAATGCAGGGGAGCGAGAGGCTTCGTTCCTTTCAGATTAGGCATTCGCTGCTTACTAACATTCCCATTGACAAGACGCCCCCGGAGGCCTCCCCGCTGGAGGATCGAGTGTTGGATGGTCATCTCCCGACGAAAACGGATGGATTGATCCTAGATGATGAGGACTGGAGGGAGGCGGTGGCCTCTCCAAGGGTTGTTGCCATCCAGATGAGGCTCCGGCTGGTTCAATTAAAGATTCTCCACCGCTGCTATGTGACTGGCCCACGGTTGGTGCGCATGGGTTTAGCTGTGAGTGGTGAATGCGGGAGAGGGTGTGGTGAGTCAGGAACGTTCTTCCATGTGTTGTGGGACTGTGCCCTCATTCGGGGATACTGGTCTGCTATTCATGCCAAGGTGAGGGGGGAGTGGGTTTTGAGTTGGAGGCGAGGCGTTGCCTCCTGAATGTTTGGGACCCGACAGATCTCCCATCCCATGGAAAGATGTGGGCCACATTGGCATGTAGTATTGTGAAGCGTAATATAGCTCAGCTGTGGGGGGGGGGGGCAGTTCAGCCACCGACAGTCGGGAAATGGATGGATGATTTGGATTGGTGCATGTTCAGAGAGCGGGCTGTGTATGTGGCAAGGGGGAGGCCCAAGAAATGGGGCAAGATATGGCGGCCCTGGAATGCTTATAGGGTTGATATCTGCCCTCCCCCGGTGGCATTGGAGGACCCGGAAGTGCTGGAGGATCCCAGAACCCGGATATAGAAATCATTGTTGATCTATATCAAATAGGAGGATGTGAACAGATTTATTGTGCAGAGTGGCAGTCCAGTGTATTTATTGTAAGTGTATTATAATTTGTGTGTTTAATAAAAAGAATTATAAAAAAAAAGGGGAATACAACACATTCATCTAGTCCCGCCTTATCACACTTCTGTTGAATAGGACTCTCCTACAAACAATATCAACACATGCAAAAACGGATAGTTGGATTATTTTTATATAAAACATAACTTTCTGAAAATAAGCATGAAAAACAAATAGCACACTGGTAGAATGCTTTATTCTCATGGCATTTCAAATGGGCTCTCATCTCCCACCCAGACAGAGGAAAGCTGATATTTCTCAGACATTTCTGTAACAATGCATACAGAGGGCTCACTATAGCTCATATTTGCTTTAATTGAAAATGTGATTTTTGAAGCAGAAGGCCCCCTGTGTAACCTCACATATAATTGAAATAACAGAAATAAAGCGTACTTATACATTAACTAATCTATACAGATCAAAATTATTCAAACTCTTACACATCATGAAATACTAAACAAACTCCAAATGAGTGAGCATGAATTTGTTCCTTAAAAACAAATGTCAAATCTGATCACACCTCGTTCACGAACACACACTTCAGTTGTCTATTGCATTCACCAGCCTGCTTTCCTCCTACATAGGCCAAATCAGTGTTAAGGAGTTCTTCATCAAGCATTCTCCTAAGTAAAACCTCAAGAACCATGCTGCATGGGTAAAATCACGTAAGGACTAATGAGCCTTGCTCAGAAAAATCCTACACAAGAAGAAATTGCATCATCTCCGACCCAGCCACTAAGATTGGAAACAGAAACGGCCTGCATTAGATGCATACTAGTATATATGTACTTAACAAATCAAGTTGTTTGGCGTAGCTATGGTGCAGCAAAACACAGCTCAGTGTCACACAAGCAGAGCACAAAGGAAGAGTGTGGGAGACAGAGAGACTGGGAGTAACAGGACAGAAAGGTGAAGGGCCTGTTTTGGGAGGATCGGGTCAGTGCATGTAAAGCGCTTTGATTTTAACATTGGCTGCCACAGCGCTTTAAAATTGAAAGAAGATATAATAAAGAACAGTGGCAGCCGATGTCAAAATCAAAGGGCCTTGCATGCACTGAGCTACTTTCACTGACTACAACACGAAAGCAAATTTAAAGCGTGCTGTAGTCAGTGAAAGCAGTTTAGTGCAGGCTAGAATCTTTGACTTTACATTGCTTGTCACCGTGGTAGCAGCTCAGTGCCTGCAAGGACCTTGGATTGTAAGGTCAGCTGCCACTGTACTTTATTACCAAAGGCAGATATAAAGCACGGCGGCACCCGATGTTAAAATCAAAGGGCCGTGCATGCACTAAGCCACTTTCACTGACTTCAACACGAAGGCAAATATAAAGCGTGTTGAAGTCTGTGAAAGCACTTCAGGGCAAGCAAGGTCTTTTGATTTTAGCATTGCCCTACACTGGGGTAGCAGCTCAGCGCCTGCAAAGAACTTGGATTTTAAGGTTGGCTGCCACCGCACTTTATTATCGAAGGCAGATGTAAAGCACGGAGGCAGCAGACGTTAATATCAGAGTTCCTTGCATTCACTGAGCAGCTTTCACTGACTACCACGCAAAGCAAATTTAAAGCGTGCTGTAGTCAGTGAAAGCAGTTCGTGCAGGCAAGGACTTTGGATTTTTATATCCACTGCGACCGCGGTAGCAGCTCTGTGCCTGCAAGGAGCTTGGATTTTAATATCGGCTGCCACTGCGCTTTGTCACTGAAGCCCAGTGGCAGCCGTTGTTAAAATCAAAGGACTTACAAGGCACTTAGCCAAATTTAACAACTCTGCTATTAATCCAGGCCAGGGGCACACTTACCAGTCCTGCGCAGCTTCCCAGGAGGATAAGACTGCAATTATGAAGTGCAGCGCCACCCTGTAAAATGCAGGTGGCGCTAGACAGCAGGAAGAGCGTCTCGTTTTTTGACCCGCCCCGACACAGCTAAGCTCTTTTCAGCTAATCAGAGCAGCTGGTTAGTGTGAGGGCGGGCAATGGCTTATAGCTGAAAAAAGACAATGAAGGGCTAAAAAATAAAATGCTTAAAATAAGTCTTTATAATTAGAAAGCAGCGCAAGCTACTATCAGAGGGTCGGCAAGCTACCGGTAGCTCGCGATCGACCGGTTCGAGACCCCCGATGTAGGGGGCGCGCTGGACTTAGGAATAGTATCAACTATTCTTACTCCAGTTTGTGTAAAGGCAGGGAAGAGGTTGGATTGTAAATCCAACACCTGTGCTCCCCCTAGAGCAAGTTGTTGAAATGACGTGCGATGTAATGGTACGCGTGGTAACAACGCGGTGGTTGTAACAACTGCATTGTAAAGGTACTGCGTTGTGGAGACAGCGTTGTAAACGCGGTTTACCCTCAATATGGGCCTAGCCGGCATCTTATTCATAATGGCTGCCTTACCGTTCCTCTCCTTGCCCATTTCAGTTATTTCTGCCGCACGCAGTCAAGTGGAGTCATGTTTGCTTATTTCCACTGACATTGTTTTTGCTGTTCTCAATTAACTTTCTCAGCTTGGTCACAAAACTAAACTGTAGCCTATGTCAAAGTCCTTCAAATAGCTTGCTGTACCCTATTCATTCATAATAGCTTGTTGTTCATGTATCTACTTTGTATAACCAATTCCAGATGAAATTACTTTAAAGCTGGCAGAATCAATTTTCATGTACTGGCTTACTGCATAAGTGCCAAGGCAATTTAACGCTTGATAAAACGGAATTCTGATTTGCTGAAAATGTAACACTTAATCATACCACAATGATTTAGCAGTTTAAGTGATTAAATATGCAAAAATAGTGTATATAAACCCTTGATTTTGGGCGAGAGCCAAAAGACTTTCCGAATCTACTAGGGATGCGGTCTCTCGACTTTTTTGCCTGTAGGAAAGTTCCCCTTTTTGTCATGCCAACAACCATAAGAAATTGCCAATGGGCAGACAGTATTTGTGGGTATAGTGTTTAATGCATTGTGTATATTGAAAAAACGTTTTGGGAAAAAATCAAGCGTGATGAAAAAAGTAAAATAAAAGCTACAAATGAGCTTAAAGGTGAAGTGATGGTTGGTTCGAACACCTTTTCTAAAATGGATTTAAAATAAGCAGCATCATTGGCAATTTCTTATGGTTGTTGGTTTATAAGTGCTCAGCCTTGCTGCTTATGAGCAAATACCCTTTGTTGTTATTGACCTTCTTGTCATGGTCACCCCCACTTTTTGACCCTGGTACGGATGTTTTTCAACCGATGTCCCTGCTAACCAGCCTCACTGCAGGTGCTCTTTCCCTAAAATAAGGTAAAGTGGTCTAATTGTCACAATTAATATACACTTCGGCACCCCTGTAAGTCCATAGTTAGTCGTAACCCTGGTACCTAGGGTATGGGTACAAAGAGGGTCCCTAGGGGTTGCAGCATGTATTATGCCACCCTAAGGGAGCCCCATACACATTGTATGCTGCCTGCCACATCAGGCTGTCTCTTATGGTGCAAACCATGATTGAAAATTGATTGAAAATACGATGTGTCACACTAACTGTGCTTCATGCCAAAGTCACTGCATGGGATATATGTGAGTCACCCCTACAGCAAACCTTGTGGCCCTAAGGCAGAGTGCATTATACTACTTGTGAGGACATTCCTGCATGAACAGATATGCCCCTGTGCTATCTAAGTAAATTACTAGATGGTACAAGTGAACAGGGAAGCCATCATAAGTATATGTACTGGTCAATGGTCATTAGGAGTTCCCCAGTACAGGATAGCATCACCGAAACCTAAGGTGTTTAGTATTAAACACCTTTGTCTCAATAAATCCATACTGATTCCAGTATTGGATTTATTATGACATGCACCTTAGAGGTGCCCCCTGAAGCCTACTAGTCCTCTATTGTACAGACTGATCTTGTCTGGTCTGCCACCACAGACGCGTTTCTGACCACCTGCAGGTGAGCGCCCACGCTCTGAGGCCAGAAACAAATCCTGCTCTAGCTCAAGATGTTCACACCCCCAGCAGGATAGCTAGTGATTTAGCATATCAAGGCCAGGGACTTCAAAGTACCTGCTGCCTTTGATACACGCCCCTGGCTTCCCCCAGACCTGGGAGATGCCCGGAGGCTCATTTGACATCAAGACAGATGGGAAATTAGCTATGCAGTAGGCGTGTTCAACCACCGTTTTTCTAAATTGGTCTCCGATTTCCTTATTGAGTGTGTGTTTCATTTATTGAATGTGTGTGCAAGAAATACCTACACTCACCCCTGATAAGCCTTAGGCTGCTCGACCACACAACCACAAATAGAGCACCTTGGGATTGCTAGGTCAAGCCTCCGTATGCTAAGGGATACCTGGACTTTCTGCACAGTGCAAATCATTTTGGTACACTATGTAGAAATCCAGATTCCTACACTGCCCACTTGGGACTTGAAATAATTTTTGATATTGCACTGGTCTCTAATGCTCAATGCGCTGAACTGCCTTTGTGGCAATTATTCTGTACCACAACTTTTAAATTTTGTGATAAAACCCTTAAATGTATTCCACTGATCTAGAAATCAGTTATTTGTTTGGGACCTTTACTTAATGTACTGCATTTCTTATTGACCTTACCTTGGGGACACATTTCCTCATGAAATGGAGGTTTAATACCATCTCTGAAACATCAAACTGTGGAAGTTCTGTTGAGATAAGTTTTGGAGTGCCGAAAATTTTGGGGTTTTCCTCTACCAGCACCCTTGACTTGGGAGACTTCTTCTAATAAAACCAACTTGCATATACTTACTATATTCCTACCATCTAGTGTTAAGCTCAAGACGTTTGTATCTACAGCCACACTTGCTACGAACATAAATTTACATAGAATTACTTTCAGTGAATCTCATTTAGATAGTAGGCCACCCTTTAAATCGGACATGGATCCAGCCTGCATTGACCTTCTTTAAAATGAGTGGAGTATAAGGAAATTAACTGATACAAGGGCTGCCAGAAATTGAAACGGCCCTAATTCAAGAATGGAAGTGAAAGGAAAATATTACTATAAGCATCTGTTCATATCATGTAGTGCTGTAGATTCACATGCCATGTATATTCATACCATCTAGTGTTGGGTTTAGGTGTTTGCGAGCAGTTTTTTTCTAAGAAAGCCTTTTGAGTCATAAGATGCACCGTGTCTCCACCCTTCGTTGGAAATGGACATGGGCACTGACTCAATGTTAGATTGTGTTCCACACCGCTGGAGATAGTATGGAGTGATGATTAAAGAAGGTATGGTGAACGTGCGTTGGTAACAGAAGTTAGTTAGTAAAGGATGAGATCTGTGATCAGAGCAACAAGTCAGGGGAAGAGGGAGGGCACATGTGAATCGGCTGCACTATACGGTACAAACTAATGTTTACAGGGTACATAACATTTTCCGTTTGTAGCATACGTTGATGTAGCTACACGTGTTGTATGGGGGTACTGCTTTGCAGTCTATGCACATGTGGTGGATAGCGTGTGTATGATGCAGATGTCTCAAATAGATTCCTTAAGACCATTTTGCCAGCAATTGCCTGATGTCTTGCGAAGGGATCCACACAATTTTTAGTAAAAGTATGTGGGGTTGACAAAGTATCTGCTTTGCATTCATCAGCTAATGGGATGTCCCCTCGAAAAGTCAATGTTACTGCTTTTTGGCATGTAGATTGCACTCTGGGGTTAACAGGGAGTGCTCTTTTGGTTGTATGGGAACAGGTTTGGATGCACTCATTGGACAATCAATCTGGCAATGTTTGCTTTGGAGATGGGATTGCTTTGTGTGGTTTTGCAAAGGTTATGAACAAATGGTCAGCTTTGGAAAAGGGCTTGGTCTGGTCACTGTAGTACATGAGAGCCAGTTTGACATCCAAAGAGTGAAGGTTTCTTTCTGCTATGGAGTCCAGATGAGGGGAAAAGACCAGGAGCTCTATGGTTTGATTGAGGTGGAAAGGGGAGCCTACTTTAGGGAGGAATTTTACAGTTAGTTCCAAGTACTTCCCTAGATTTATGGATCTAAAAGAAGAGCTTTTGTAGTGTGATTTCTTGCAGTTCACTAATACGTCTGAGAGATGCTATGGCCACAAGAAAAGCTATCTTCTAGGAAAGGTACTATAGTGGGCAAGAGTGCGGAGGTTCAAAAAGGGGATCCCATGAGTCTAGTGAGGACTATACGGAGGTTCCACACTGGTGCACGAGGAACTCTAGAAGGGATATTCTTTTGATGCCCTCCATGAAGACTTTAACTGTCTTGCAGGTAAGCAGCTATGGCTGCTACATGGAGCCATGTGGAAGTGTAGGCAACACACAACTTCTGCAGGTGAAGCAGATAGAATCTGATGCCCTGGACGGTTAGATTTAGGGGGTCCTGATGTTTGCGGCTGCAGTAATAGACTAATCTCTTACACTTTGTTGCATATCAGGCTTGAGCATTTGGCCTGTGGGAGTCCCATAGGATGTCCATGCATACTTGTGGAAGACACGGGTAGATGAACTGTAGGACCTCAGGTCAGATTGTTACGTTGAGCTGTTTGGGGTCCGGATGTCTGATTTGACCTGTGTGGCCCAGGTGGGAACTAGGGAGGATGAGAGACTGATAAGTTTGCCTTATCTTCCAAACTACAAATGGAAGGAGTGGGAGAGGCAGGTGGAAAAGCGTAAGCAATTATCCCTTACTAGTTCCTCCATAGTGCATTGCCCATGGATTGTGGATGAGGGTAGCTGGAGGTGAAGTTTGGGCATTTTAGATTATTTTAGAGGGTGGCATCAAGGTTTAGGAGTGGTGTGCCCCAGCGCTGGAAGCAGTGGAGCAGAACCTGCAGGTGGAGTTCACACTTGTGAACTTGTTGATGCATTCTGTAGAGCAGGTCGGCCAAGTTGTTGTCCACCCCTGGAAGGTATTCTGGCACGAGGTGAATGTGGTGGCGGAGTGTCCACTGCCATGTCTTTTTGTGTTAATAACAGGAGGAGTGAGTACCACCCTCTTTCTAGAGGTAGTGCGTGGCTGTCCTGTTGTCTGGTTTGATTAGAAAGACCTTCGCCTTGGTGAGTGGGTGGAGGAAGGCTTTGAGGGTGAGGTTTATAGCAAGGAGCTTGAGGAAGTTGCTGTGGTGCTTCTGGTGATGAGAAGCCCATAAGGCTTGCATGGTCCTGTGTTTCATATGCAATCCCCAGCTAGCTTGAGGAAGTGTTTGGTGACAGTGGTCTAGGAAGGGCCTCCTCAGCAGCAGATTGTTGCTGTTCTTCCACTGCAAAAAGAGATGAGGGCTAGTGCTTACCGTCCCTAGACCTTCTCATTGACCTTTTGATTGTGATCATTGAGCCGAGAGACACTGTTGTAGAGAGCACATATGGAGCCAGGCATGGGATACTACAGCGATACAAGAAGCCATCATGCCCACCAAGCGCATAAAGGTCCTAAAAGAGTTTACGGTTTGGCTGATAAACAGGTAATAGCCACTGAAAGGCTAGTTCTCTGTTGGCCTGGGTAGGCTTTGTCTGTGACGGAGTTTGGATCGGTCTTTAGAAAGGTATGGATTTGGTTTTGGTGGCAATTACTGTGAACCCGAGGCCGTGTAGGAATGAGATAGTAACAACATAACAGAGAAGAGATGCCAATACTGATATTATAATTCAAATGACCATATCTCATCCAGAAGAAGTATATAACTCAACACTGGGGAATGCTATTTAATAGTTATTTATTAGAAACTATTTTAGGAAACACAGAGTGTAAGGTTAATACCTCAGTTCATTCGACAAATTACTATAAAAGTTAAATGGAAAAAGACGCAAAAAGGATGAAACCACAACCATACCACCACTCTCATCACTACTCCGGCATGTCACAATCAAACCACTAACATTCACACATTCATACACGAAACTCCGCACAACCTGGTGGATTCAATGCACCAGTGCGAGGAGTGGTGGGTCTGCACAATAATCAAGAAATAGTCAGACGTTGTTTCGGTCTGCTGATATTATCCGTGTGCCAATTGGTGTTGCACTAGATTCAATGTACACTACCGTTGTAGAACACTCGGTTCTTTCAAAAAATTGAATGTCATGTATCAATAGGAGTGTATTGGTTTAGACAAACTATTATTCTGACTATTTCTTGATTATTGTGCAGACCTTTACCTTTGCGACTTCCACGGGAACGGCTCCTTGGAGCACGAAGGCGACAGAGGCCGATAGGACGTCCGGGAAAACGGCAACAACGTGCCGCTGAAAGCTTCATCCGACGTTCCTTCAGCACCTTCAGTCAAAGCCACTGACATGAGTCGCACTCCTCTGAGTCAGAGCTCACCTAAGCACCACATACAAATCGAGTGAGGGTCCGTGGCTGACATTTGTCCACCACAGGACTCACAAGGCTTAAACCACAAAGACATATAAAAGGCAGACTGTTCTGTTTGACGAAATAGTCGAGGATCAGCCAAACAACGGCCTTATGGAACTGCGGATCAAATCCGTGGTGTAAGCACAGAAAAGAAGAAACTGACGTCAGTGGAGGGCTTATATGGACTCAGTCGACATCACATCCGGAGGAAAACGGTGCTACAGAGTTGCTAGACGGCCTGTACTGAGGTGCAGAGATGCTGCTGTACTACAATGTACAGATCCAGTCTGGCGCCTGGGAATAAATCTAAGATCAGGCATTTCCCGCTGGATGTCCCTATCAGATAGCCTTGGCTGATCAGCTGGATCACACCATGCAGTCTGTTGTGATCGCCTCCCACAGAGTGATAAAATGAGAGGATATTTACCCATCTGCTATCAACCGGAAGATGATGTAATGGAAAGATGATGTAAGGAGGTAGAGTTGTCAAAAGGGTGTTGAGGCAACAGGTCTTCTAAAACACGTTGGGAACTGGCTCTGCGGATGCTCGTGACCCAGATACCCTCTACGTTTAGAGGTGTCCATTCATTCTCACGAAAACTACTCCTCCATCCAGATCGAATCAGCAAACATCAGGGGTAGTTACTGATTTACAACCACAAAGCGCACAATTGCACAATTTGGTGCCTGAAATCTCAGAATTTGGATATTTGCAGTTACCAGAGGTATGTATGAACATGTATGAAGCTAGAAAAACTTATTAGTCAGGCTTGGCATACAGTGGAATGGAAACATTTTGTCATGGCTAATCACCAAATGGAGCCTTTATCAGCAAAAGCACAACAGGTTATCTATTACACTTACAAAAGCGTAGGCTGGCCTACAGTTCCATATGAATATATTTGGCAGAAACTGCTGAATAACTGCTAAGTACAGAACTTTAGTCCATTTTCAAACCCCGTGTTTAAAGCATTTATGGAAGGGCTTAACAGAATAATGCCGCCTAGGCTGCCCCTATTTCTCTCTCCCAAGGTCATCACCCGACTTACCGGGACAACCATTAAGTCACTACACTCAGGCCCACTGCAAATCCCATCTTGGAAGGTAAATTTTCTTGTGCCCATAATGTCTCTTAGAAGAGTAAATGAACTTCAAGCTTTATCAATCAATGAACCCTTTCTAGAGGCCCACAAGACAACTGTGCTGCACAATCACCCTTGTTTTTTTCCAGAAGTTGTATTGCCGTTTCAGGATAACCATGATAGCCAGTCAATGGAATTGCCTTCCTTTTTCCCCTGCGCCTCAATCACTAGTGCAAAAAGCATTATGGGCACTAGATTTCCAGAAAGCTATCCTGTACTACACCTACCATACTTGTTCTAATAGAAAAACAAAATAACTTTTTGCATTTGTACCCCTTATCTTGGCTGGCCCATATCAAAGCCAAGCATAGTGAGGGGGATTCAGATGCGTTACGCCAAAGCTAAATGCACATTACATTACATACCATGTGCACATTCCACTTGTACGACAAGTGCAACAATGGCATCGTGGGTAATAGCCCATTAGCAGACATATAAAAGATGCTAACTGGACTTATAACTACACCTTCGTTAAATGCTTCCGTGTGGACACTGCACTCAACAAAAAGATTATGTCAGGAAAACTGTACATAAAACCTTGTTGCACACCTCTGCCACTTTTGCTTACTAGCTACCACATTAGGAGTTAGATGTTTTAATCAAGGCTATGCACACTGGGCAACTTATACATCATGTAAACAATACATTTTACTTATCTGTAAAAATTGGTTTTCAGTCTCATAAGCTGCACATTCTCATGCTCCCTATCCACCAACCCGGAAGCACATGGAAAAACATGCGAGCACAAACATAATGCGTCATTTTCTACACACAAATACTTACCCTTGGGGAAAACAGAATTCAAGGTGAAGACTAAGTCCAGGTGCATTGTGGGCTTCAAGGGAGGGAATACAAGACACCTTGAAACTTAAAGCGCTTTTCTTGCATAACCACAGCTTGTAATGTTACAAGCCCAATGCTAGATGTCTGGAGTGTGCACAGCATATGAATCAGCAGCACTACAAGCCAGTTGTTACAGATAAATAAAGTTTTGCATAAAGGGGCTGTTCTATGACCTCACCTGCCGCTGGAACTGGTTAAGAAGATCTTTGCGCTGCTCCTGTGCCCGTATCATTTCCAGCACTTTGCGATTCTCCTGCATGCAGGTGGGGCATTCACTGTCCGTCTCGGAGTAGCTCTCAAAACAGTGCTGGTGGAAGGAGTGACCACATAGGAAGTGCACGGAAGGCAGCTCCAGGGCGCTGCTGCAGATGCTACATTTGGTCTTCTGGAAGATCTTTGGACTGCAGCACAAGAGAGAAAGGAGGTCCTTGTTATAATGACTGAGCAAACATCTGCAGTCCGGTATCTAATGCTGAATGTGACATGAACACACTGTCATGGATGAGACACTCAAGACTGACAAAAATGTGCTGGACATGACACAAAAGCCAACTAACAGGTGCATCCATGACCTGTTGGAAATATGTTAGTTGTACCACCTAATTTGCTCTATTATGTTTCTAGAGGCATGTCATGTGGTTAGTGTTACTGTGCTTTATCAATACTCTGACAGAAGGTTTTCCCAATAGCAGCACTTTTTGTTTTCAGGTCCTGCTGCTTGAAATCTCAGAATCATCTTTTGCAGGTGGCATCTTGTATCAGCTGAGGCTAGGTAAATGTCTGAATTATGGAATCTGCTAGATGTATTTGCAAACTATAACTAACAAAACATATTGTTTTTCCTTGCTTCTGGAGTTTCATGGGCGGGAACTGAGGTAATCACAACATTCCATTTGCTGCCAATCGCTTGAGAATTGGGGATAGATTTAACATAATTTTCTTCTAAATCTTTAAATACACCAAACTTTTCAGATTTGGTCATCTAGCACCATTTATCCAGGATTTGATGCCTTGATACTAAGATCTTTAATCTGTGACACCACATTCCTATTGCAAACATCCTTCTGATAAATGTTTTTTTCCAGATCTGTAAGAAAATACACCACTCATTTTATTTCTAAGAATGTTTGTACTTACACTACCTTTAACTCTACACAAACACCGATTTGCATATTTATGATCACAGAACCTAACTCAGAAAGCTCGTCTCAGGAGTGGGAGAGACTTAATCAAAGTCAGTCAGGATCAAGTCTCACTAGCAGACAAATATTTGACTCAGGCACAATGTTTAGACCTTTTTTATCAAGTACTGGATTCAATGCAGAGGTCAAATTTAACACACTAGTCTGACGGGTTAGATTCAATTTTACAGATTCTCAATTTTCCCTCTGATTCCAGGCTGTTTTCCTGGGTAAATCTGAAAAGTCTACTAATAGTCTAAATATACTTGAAAATGTGTGCTGAACTTCTATTACCCCACTGCCTACCAACCCCAACTTCGGTTGCCCTCTCCCAGGGGGTAGCAGTGTCCTTTGTACAATTCTCTGCCATAAAAGGACCCCTTGCTATCTTAGTCATAGTTAACCACTGTGGCTCCAATTAGGATTAGGTTAGGAAAGTACAATCCCAGTGCCAACTCCTGCTTATGCAGGGGTCAGAATTAAGAGATATGTGGACTTTATTGCACTCAACAAACACTTGGTGAAATAAAGCCCACAATCAACATTACATTTAGGCAGTCAAATCTGGTTGGTGCAAGTTAACAGGGGGAAAAAGCCCGGTACGTAAAGAGACACATGGATTTTAGTGCAGTAGGGACCAAAATCTGCATGTCAATCGCCATTTTTGGGGAAAGCCTGGGCATGAAATTCCATTTTTTTTCCCCTCGCTTGGTTGCGCTCGCCAATATTAAGTTGGCGAGCGCAGAAAATCTTACTCCAGACCATCTCCCAGCAAGAGTTCTCCAAGCAGTCGGTCACGGATGGCCACCAGCGCTCGCGTTGAGAAACCCCCCCCATTTGCATTGAGGAATCTGCCACTCGAGCAAAAAGAAGCGGCGCCCTCTGGTGCAGTTCCTAATGATTTTTCAACAAGGGCCAAACACCCAGCGCTAAAAATCAGCGCAAACGGCATGGCCCACCCACCGCTTGTGGAACTCCGCACAGACTAGATGCTATCCATTGGGGGCAATAAATACCAATACCCTCTGAGGCACTTGTAATCAAGTCCTTTATGTCTCTGAAGAAAGTCTCTGTAGCTGTAGATAGGCACCCTTGAAGCTATCACCCACTACTTGACTTTATGCTTTAAGCTATTTCCAAGTTAAAAGAATTCACACCGTTTGTGTATTTGACATTTTATAATGCAAAGTAAGCACTATTTTTAAGCCCCCATTAAACTCAGATAAGCCTCAGTTAAAGTGGATCACTCCCACAGAACTCCTTTCAGAGATGCAGGGCTCATTGGAAGCATTTGCTTCGAATACCCCGCATTTACAGTGCCTCAAACTGGACTTCCTTCAATCCCAGCTCACGTCTATGCTGCTTGTATTGAACAAGACAGAGGCTTGGTAGATTTTTCGTCTTTAAAGACCACAACCAGCCTCCAAGAACAAGCCCATTACTTCCGGCGCTTACCATGCATGTGAGCCATTAACTATTAAACCAACTGAATGATTCTACCTTCTTTCATATTGTGAAAGAACACTCATTCATAAGGCTTTTCTTATACATGCTTGCATTGTTTTAATATTTTCCCTCAATCACTTGATTTCATTTCCAGTTTCATTTGCAACATACTCTGTGCCCCGTGCTGAGTGAAGCACAGCAGAAGCACACTGAAACCTTTTGAATTCAATCCCTTGTTGCCTCTCAATTTGCCCAGCTAACGTGCTTTCCTCCGGCTGCCATCTGCATTACTATCCTTTTGGCTTGACTTGCTTACAGAGAGAACATTGAGCATCTAATTGTACCCAGTTCTGCTATGGCTAAAGTAGTACTGTCTTTACCGACTTAAAGGCAGGAGCATCTTGGACTGAGGAGGTTTACATCTCATCTTTGCTTAAAAAATGAAAAACAAACTTTGAATAAATATATATATATATATACTGCTACACGTTCCTGCGTCCATGTACTGGTTTCAGAAAAAAGTGGCTGGCACGCTGGTATCCAGTTTAAAGATTTATTATCACCAAACCCCCCTCACCCCAACAGACGCGTTTCGCCTTTGCAGGCTTCGTCAGTGTTACGTTAGTGCAAAGTACATTTCACCATTTTAAGCCAATAGCCAGTTAAACATTTCATGGACATAAAAAAGGGGCTACTGGCATACTAAAGAATGGTGGCCATCTTGTAATGAGCAAATTGCATTAGAATCCAAGGCTAACAAATGGCGACTTGAAGTGAAAGTGCATAGTGCTCATTAAAAACATATAACGTAATTCTATTGATACACAATTTTTAAACACAGTGAAGAAAATTTAAGCAAACAATTCCAATTTTCTTGAAAAGATATTCTTTTTTCATAAGAGGGTTATTGGAATTGTTAGGAAAGATAATTTCCTATTTTGCGTGGTGTTGGTTATTAAGGCCTGAATAAAAAAAAAAAATATATATATATATATATATATATATATCTATCTCACCAACATCCTCCAAAGAAGAACAGAGGCCACAACGGGGATCAAAATTGAAAGCTTCTTTATTTCCAGGTTAGTATCAGAACGGGCGTATGCATTTCGGCTGCGTGTAGCCTCCTCAGCGCCCAGCGTGGTAAGTGAGGAAAGGTCCAGTGTCTCTCTTGGTTCTGAAAGTTCAGCTGTTGTTAATGTTCGTAGAGCGCTCCGCCCCTCATGCTGACTCATTACCTCCAAGTGCAACGTCCTGAAGGCAATGTGCACTACATGTCCCAGCACACAACAGGTTGCCGGGAATTGGCTGCTGAAAGTTCTCTTTCCATGAACAAGACTTTGGACCCGGTCTCTCATTTCCGTCGTGCCACCCGGAGCAAGGGCTTTCTCCAGTCCCCAACTGCACAACCTTGACGTTCCGGACTCTTCATGCCGGCGCCTATATATATATATATATATATATATATATATATATATATATATATATTGTGTCATGTCACTTACTACAGAGTGTCCCTCAGTTCGGACATGAAGTACATTCATATATTGATTTAAGATGGCTTGAAGTCTTAAGTTCTCATTATTGATACCTGCAGATCACAGGTTCGAAATCTAACAGACAAATTCAGCTTTCCATGATTACATTCAAGAGACCACAGGGCAGACAGGAGCAACTGTTGGGGTTGGGATCATTTGCCACTGCTGTCCAGGGGCTCCCTACAGTGGCTCTGTAACTGGTCCAAGTACAACCCTTTCTGCGCTCGACTCATGCTTTTCAAGGGGGTTGCGTGGCGCAAACAAGATCATAAGTCAACAGACAATAAAGAAGATGTCCAGCCCAGTGCTTACTTAACGAAGAAAGTGCTTTTAATCACAGTTGTATAAAATACTACGCAATGCATTATACACGTTAGTGTTTCTATGTGTGATCAGTATGTGTCGCACTACACGCTCCCCAATTCCACTCTAATACTCCTTTCCCAGGAGGCCCCCTATCTGCATGGTCCCCCCCTTTGCCTTCTGAGAAACCAATACATAGCTTGAATCAGGTGCAGCCTTTTCTTGCTCACAGTCAAAAGCATAGTTTGAGTTCATTCTTACCCCCTTGCGATACTGGTATGGCAAGTCCTCGATCATCTCTTGCAGGGTTGTGCGGCCCTCTTGCCAGTCCACTGTAGGCGCGGTCGTAAGCACATAGCTTGATTGGCTGCAATGGGATGCTGGTGCACACCACGTCTGTCTGCGCATTTACCCAGCCTCGGGTCTTAGAGCTGCACAGGTGCAAACCCAGCTATCTCAGATGGATGTGGTGATGAGTCTCTGCATATTCAGAGGACAGTCCCAAGCCTGATCGACCCAATGGTGGTGACCACAGTTGTGTTCCCGATCGGACTATAGGCAGATGAGGCCAGACTGGTTCCCAAGATGATCACTATAGTTGCAGCCCTAGTCTGGGCCTCAGACGACTACTGCAGTTGCAGCTCCCATCCAGGACTAGGATTACCACGCAGATGCAGCCCAAACTAGGCTTGCAATTATCCAGTAGTTGTAGTTCCTGCCAGGAACCAGGATTAGAGACCAGGTCAACTTGACACATGGGTCTTCCCAAGCACACACTTTGTTTTTGTTTGAATCTGTTTTATTGATTTTAAGTTAACAACACAGACATACACAGTGTAAACCGCATTCTGTATCAGCCATTACTGGTTTGCTTAGTAGACGGTATATATTAGTACAAATGAAACAATGCAAACAATCTAACAATCGAGTAGATGCTCATGCATATTACCAGTCATAGGAGGAGTCACTATATCTTGTGACTCAAAAGACTTCTTCAAGAATAAGTTTTACACATCCTGGCCAAAAAATAGATGGCAGGAGTATGCAAAGCATGTTTATCTACAGCTACACATGCCACGAACATTTGTTTTCTGAATGCCTCGGTTCTGTTCAACTCTGTCTGGGGAGATGAGGGGAAATAATTTAGGTAAACTATGCTGGTGGAAGATTGAACCACAAGACTTTCTTGGTAAGAATGTTGTGTTAAAAAGTTTGGGCTGCAAGGCACCGGTCTGTGGCAGTTCAACTGTAGGCAGGGCACAGCTTGGCCCACGTGCCAGTAATCAGTCGATCAGTGCCTCATTAAATGGCAGTAGAGGCTCAGAGAAAGCCGGTCAAGACTGCAGAACTTCAGTGGGAACGTTTCTTTGGACTTCCATAGAAAGGAAGCTGTTAGTCTAACCTCAGCTGCACGGCAAAATAAGTGCTTTCTCAGTCGCATATCTGGGCGGAGAAACCAGTCAGTATCTGGGGACATGTTTAACACATGGGACTCCTGTTAATCCCTATAAACGTTATTATCATAGTGCAGGGACCACTCATCCCCATTATTATCATCTCCAAAGGCTGGCTGACTATGGTGAGAGTTGGAACCGAAAAGGTGCTGAAGCGTTGGGAGGGCGGTTCCATGGTGAAGGCAGTGACCTGTCAGAATCGAAATACACGGGGAGCTGGTGTGCCAGGACAATTCAGGACAAGAAATCAGTCAGGGACGACATTAATTCAGCTCGGAACCGAAAGGAACTAATAGAAATGCAGCATCCTAAGGCGGATCGGAGTTTATGTTAAAAGAACATTAATGGATTTTGAAGCTGGAGTGAGAGTATGCATCAACACTGGTGCGGAACCAGAGTTGGTTTAAGTAAGGGGACACAGGCGGCTTAGGGGACAAATTTCCCAACGTTAACTCAACTAGAGGCATCCGAAGAGAGAGAGAACAGTTTCACATCCTCAACTTCAAGGGAGGATGAGGGGGGGGGGGGGGGAGGGGGGAAGCAGGACATGCACAATGTTTTGCAGTGTTCAGCAATGTACAGCTTCATGTCTCCGTATCGCCTTCAGATTGATGTGGGCGCTCACTTAACATGAACTGGGGTTGTCCCCCAAGCCCAAACACTAGAAACATACATTTATTTAATGAGTTTTTATGTAGTTTAATACAGATATACAACTACCTTTTATAGCATATAATTAGAACATTCATTTGGTCAGATCATATTTAACCGATCCTTAACTTTTCATTTTGTTTATGACATACAATAACCAACTGTAAATTTCAAACATGTGTAACTGTCCTCCCTTTCATGCCTCCAAGTAACCCTCTGAACCCATGGCTCTAGGGTGATACTTCCTAGTTGATACACATTAGTAATATTTACTTGTACAAGCAGCACCCCCCCCCCCCCGCAACACCAAAAAGAGACATACCATTTGCTTAAACCCTGTGGTTTTGGACGTGTTCCCTTGCGTGGAAAAAAACTTGGCAACTCATGATCAAAATGTGGGAGCAAGCTTCGGATCCACGTACCAAGGCACTGAAATAATGGAACGGAGGTCAGCGTACAGAGGTGGCACTTCTATGCAGAACTGCAAAGTTACTTCTGGGGCATAACTAAGTTAGCATGGAGCCGGTGAAATCACCTATCAGCATGCTGAAGTAAAGCAGTTTAATATTCCTGATCAAGTCAGGCTCCTGGGGAAATTCCATTAGACAAGCATTAGAAATGCAATAGGTCTCGCAGCATTAGAGTTAGTGCTTTTAGAATTGTTAATGGTTTTTTTTGTAAATCTTTAGCATGAGGGTGAGGGTGAGTGAGGGTGGGTGAGGGTGGGTGAGTGAGTGTGAGTGTGGGTGAGTGTGGGTGAGTGTGGGTGAGTGTGGGTGAGTGTGGGTGGGTGAGGGTGAGGGGTTGAGGGTGAGGGGTTGAGGGTGAGGGGTTGAGGGTGAGGGGTTGAGGGTGAGGGGTTGAGGGTGAGGGGTTGAGGGTGAGGGGTTGAGGGTGAGGGGTTGAGGGTGAGGGGTTGAGGGTGAGTGAGGGTGAGGGTGAGGGGTTGAGGGTGAGTGAGGGTGAGGGTGAATGAGGGTGAGGGGTTGAGGGGTTGGGGGTGAGTGAGGGTGAGGGGTTGAAGGTGAGTGAGGGTGAAGGTGAGTGAGGGTGAGTGTGGGTGAGTGTGGGTGAGTGTGGGTGAGGGATTGAGGGTGAGGGGTTGAGGGTGGGTGAGGGGTTGAGGGTGGGTGAGGGTGAGTGAGGGTGAGTGAGGGTGAGGGGTTGAGGGTGAGGGGTTGAGGGTGAGTGGGGTGAGTGAGGGTGAGGGGTTGAGGGTGAGTGAGGGTGAGGGGTTGAGGGTGAGTGAGGGTGAGGGGTTGAGGGTGGGTGAGGGTGAGTGTGAGTGAGGGTGAGTGAGGGTGAGGGTGAGTGAAGGTGGGTGAGGGTGAGGGGTTGAGGGTGATTGAGGTGATTGTGCCCAGACGTGCGAAGATGACGCAAGCACGCACTGCGGATGACGGTAGGATAATCAGTGCAGTTAAAAACTCCTGGGATCCAAATCCGGTTCAGGAGGAGTGGGTTCAAGGGCTCTAACCCAGTTTACAGTTTGGTCAACATCTCTAAACGTGTTTATGGGTAGGTTCAAGCTCTCTAAACCGGCATACCTGTATGGTGGCCACAGCACCCCCTAGGATCACAGTGTTTCTTACATCAGACTTTGTGCGGCAAAAGACCCATTGCATTCTGGGAGTGTTGTTTAGTATGCTGCAATTTAACCAATCAAGCTACCACGCCTGGCAAAAGTGACCTGTAATTGTGAAGCCCAGGACTGGAACCGCGTCCATGATTATTTGTAGTGAAATGACCGTATATTCAAAGTTAAGGATGCAAGTGGGGCACGGCCCAGACTTCAGAAGTCGATCACCCCCTCCCCTCCTCTCCCACGTCCATCACACACAAAGAACAGCTGTATAACGAATGTCCTTCCTCTCTGAGGTCAGAGGCCTCCAAGACAAGAATCTATAATCGGCTCACAAGTAAAGGCCTGGGGTGAGCTCATAGGATGTATATCAGCCATGCATCCGGTCAGCTGTGCCAACATCCTGCAGTCGTGGGAGGGGGTTCAAGGAATAAAGAACTAGGAATGACAGCTTCCTCCCCAGCCACCGCATTCAGTGCCCCCTCCCACCCCACCAAGCAGAAGAGGAAGCATAACCTGTAAGTCCACAGGCACAGAAATGGCGAGTCATACAGGATCAGCAACAAATCACCGTGACAATTCAGAAGGGTGCAGGGACAAATCATGTACTTGCAGAACTCAGTGACAATTCATACAGATGCAGTGGCAAATCATACCAGTCGACCTCACAGGGACAATTTATACAGGTGCAGTGGCACTGGCAAATCATACCAGCGGACCTCACAGGGACAATTCATACAGATGCAGTGGCAAATCATACCAGCCGACCTCACAGGGACAATTTATACAGATGCAGTGGCAAATCATACCAGCCGACCTCAGAGGGACAATTCATACAGGTGCAGTGGCAAATCACATACTTGCCGAACACAGTGACAATTCATACAGGCTCAGCAACACATCATATCCCATAACTCATACGGACAAATCTTGTACTTGAAAAACTCGCAGTAACAAGTCACAGGGCAGGAGGGGGCTCCATGAACAGAGAATGTATTTGATCATCCTGTGAGAGAGACAGTGGCTGCACACCTTTACTAGGAAATATCCATGTGATATTTGTATAATCAGAACCTAGACGAGAGGCGAAAGAGCCTTGTAGAGGGCCAAAGAGAGTCAACAAGTTACTGGAGGGCATCACTGGGTGCTGAGAGTGGAGACGGGTTGTTACTTTGCCCTGAAGTAGTGTTCTTCGCAGAGGTGTGTCCTTCGCTCTTTCCTAAATTGAAGAATTGTACGGACAGTCCTGAAGGACATGGGGATTTTGTTTCAGGTCCTGCCTGGGTGTGAAGGAGGAGAAGTGTAGCGCTGAGAGCCACTGGAGGTGGTGAGCTCGTCAACCAGCTAGGCAAGGGTGCTCACCGTGATGGCTTCTTTGATGATGCAGCTGGTTTAGAAGATGGTGCAGGCTGGCATGGGGTGCGTGTGAAGTTCCATGGAAGAGGGTGGTTGGGGAGATAATGCACCATATTTCTTCAAGTCCTTGATGAGGAGGGCTACAGCATGTAGGGAAGGGGAGGGTGACCAGTATGGAGGTTATCAAGCATGTGCATTGCCACCATGTCCCACTGACACATGGGTAAAGAGATGTGCGTAGAACTATTTGTAATAAGTTCATGTGCGGGAGCCATGAAGGACAGCACTGTCTGCAGAGCTCACAGTAACACAAGTCACACAGACACGGGAGAGAGAGGCAGGTCCATGCTGTAGGCCGGGCCTCACACCTTGGCAGGGACACTTGTGGAGCGAGAGCAGAGCTAGGAATAAACCACAGAACCACAGGCGAAGTTTGCCAGAAATCCATGCAGGTGAGCTAGCACAGCTCAGACGGCCACATAAGCTCAGTCTGTGCCCGTGAGGGGGGTAGGGTGTTTACAACCTCAGCTCGGTTTGGCTGGGAAGTGGTTGCGTGTATCAGTGAACTCCGTCTGTGAGTGCACTTACTGCATCAGCTCCTGCTTTATCTGGGGGGTGGGGGAGGGTGCCACATGAGCTCCAATTGACAAGAAAAAAGGGCCAGCCTCAATCTGTACCGAGGAGATGTCGGGCTGCCTCAGTCTATGCTGGAGAGGACACGATGCAATGTGTTGGAGGGCTCATTCTCGGTCTAGGGCAGGGGCTGGGCTGAGGGTGCTCCCAGGGCGCCTTGGTCTGTCGAGGATCACCTCCCTCGTTCTGGTCCGGCTGGAGGGGCTCCGTTCACAGGGAGGAGGAAGTGAACGTCCTGCTGGGGTGGGTTCATAAAAGGAGATCAAAGTCCATGGCAGACCCAGGGATACATTTACTCAGCCTCGGGGCAGCTGTGCTACCAGAGTGAAGGCAGGAAGGGGCACACAGGGGTAGGGTGGAGCGGGACTGCGCATGTGCCTACTCACAGCGGAGAGTACTCATCAATGCAAAAGAGAAAAGAAGCATGGGCAAAACCAAGAGGCCTAGCCTTTGAGACAGACTTGCTCTGTCAACGTCTTGTATTCATTTGTTTGTGATGTACGGCATTGACAAAAATGCACGCTGCGATTTTAATTTTTTATTTTAAGATTTACAGATCTGAGATAGATCTGTAAATAACAAAAAAAAGTATAAATTGGAGTAACGCAAAGGCGTTTTTATTTATAAATTGGAAGGATTAGCAGTAATTTGGTATCTAATCCTCCTTAAAAAAAAATAGAGTACTGTATGGGGAGATGAGTAACTGAGGAGCGGATCAGCTAGCAGGGGGAGGGGAGGAAGAGTAAAGCAGCACACATGGGAGGAAGCAAAAAGGAGGGTGGAGGAAACACACACGAGGGAGAGAACACAGGGCGAACAGATAAACACCCAGGTGAGATGGACGCCGCTTGGGGGAAAGAAGTACACAGGCGACAGAGAGCAACAAGAGAGAGGAGCACACGGATGCAAAAACCCAACATTGAGCACGGGGGTAGAGAAGACCACGAGGGAGACCACTAAAAACACATACACTCTCTTAGGATACCCGAGCAAAAAAGAAAAAAGTTCTCTAAGTGAGCAGTGGAAGGACACAAGTATGGAGGCTTTGCACCAGGGGAGGGGACAAACATGAGAAGGAGAACGCAAGCCATCGAATAACAAGCGAACGTACCTGAATCGAGATGAAGATTGTCACCACTTCTGCCACCAACATGAAGTCAGACTCCCCAAGAAACAGGAAGAAGAAAGTAGTCGCAAACGTGATTCTGATGATCCATTAGAAAAGGCTTGTAGTAGGAGCAATGAGGGGGAGGAGAAATGCGCTGGGGTCAGGCGGGGGAGGGCGGGTTTGGAATGACGAGCTCGCGAGGCGGTGTTGGCGGGGAGGGGGCGGAGCGGGAGAGAGGGTGTGTGTGAAACGAGACGGAGGGGAGAGAGGGGAGGGGGAGGAGAAATGCGGCAGGCAGGGGAGGAGAGGAGGGGGGAGGAGAAATGCGACACGGCGGGAAGGGGAGGGGGCGGAACGGGGGCGGAGAGGGGAGAGAGAGAGTAGGCAAGGGTAAACAAACACGGACGTGCACGCGCCCGTGACTTTTAAGGTCAATGCGCATGCGCATAAGCTTAATGCGCATGCGCATTGACCTTAAAAGTCACGGGCACTGCAAGGAATCGCCACGATTCCTTGCAGTTAGATAAAGAGTGGATGAGCCCCTATAGTCTCGCTTGCTCGATGCGCATGCGCATCGACAGGCGAGACCTAAAAAACTAGTTAGTAGTAACACACAGCCCTCAGTGAACCACCCAAAGCCAAGACATCATCCTGTGCCTCTCAACAATGTGACATTCTTTGACCCAATACATTACAAACCAGGTCTACAGACAGAGTTAAACCACTGAGCTTATGACTGGTAACCTTAATCCAAGCTAATTTCTGCAGTAGGTCCATTTGCCCACAGTTGTCGGACAGTGAATAAAACCGGTGATCCAGAGGAGGCTAAATGTGTATCTTTCTTGTTATTAACGCTCTGAAATAACCCAGAAGGACTGGAACCAGTGGAATGCACAACTATGCAATAGGCACATTCCAAGTCATATGTAGCATTTTAACCCACAATTATTTTCCTGCACCATTTGTCTACTTTCATTATTTCCCTTTTGCTCTTTCTCTTCCTCACTAATAATGCTGCGGTTGATGGGCCTGAAGTCTCTTCAAGCATTCATTTTCACTTTTTAACTGACTTTTATTATTATTTTCTGTACTCTTCCCCTAAAACTTAGTGTCCATCCCCTTTTTGGTTTGCCCCCTTCATCATCATTTTTCCTCTTTTAGTGCTGCATTTAGCTTTTGCCTGCAAACATGGCAGCTTTTAGTTGTTGAAATCATACAGCGGACCATACCAATATGTACACCGGGCTTTGGGCAAGCTAGCTCACTGCTTACATATTGTTTGGCTTTTTAGTCAACCACATTTGCTTGCTTCTCATCCATGGCTTTTCTTCCTCTGCTTGTGTTTTTCGTTCCCCTAGGGCACAACTACTTTACCATGCTTTCAACTGGATGACTTGTATTTCAGGGAACAACATTTTTTCTTTTCCTGCAGTATAATTGTGCATGTGTTTTCTTGGCCTCTCCCTGGTGTGATGCTTCCCTCTTCACATGCCCACTCCCTTCCCAACGCACTCACTGACTTTTGCTCCCTATTCCGTCTCCATAGTTTATCTGTTGCTTTTGGAATTCTTTCTTTGGCTGGCCTGACAACCGCAATTTGCAGTTCGGACACTTTTTTTTAATGCACTTTTGTGCACATGTAACATTTTTTGTATTTACTGCCCTTAAAGTGGCATCCACCATCTTATGACACTAAAAAGAAAATACATAAAATATATATCTGGCGTGTCACACAAACGCACAAATGTATGGCCCCTTAGTGATGACACATGCACACTCATGTCATCACGCTTCTTTTTTTGGCAATGCTGACCAGCATAGTCGGAAATCATTTTTATCCCTTTTTGCCGATGTGGTTGGTAAACTCAAGCAGTGGTACCCACGAAGGCAAAACTTATCGACTTTGCCAATGCTTGCTTTTCCAGTCTCACAGAGTACTTCGAGAAAGTGCTTGGCAAGGACCAGTGGAGGAGACAGATGGTCAATGGTTTAGGGGTTTGAGGTGATGAAAAAAATCTCTGGTGAGGAACAATGCCTGAAAGATGTACCCCATTCCTGTTGGGATACACCCTACAGAGTCTCAGTGTCTGTGTCACTCTCTCGATCTCACTCTCTCTCGATCTCACTCGAGACCATCACCCTGCACAGACACATACGCTCTGCAATGACACATTCCTTTCTGAAAGATTCACCTCACCAGCTAGAAATCTGTTCCCTTAAAAAACACACACATCCACCCACCTCAGTGCACACACACATCTTGCAGACATACCTAAACACGCACTACCTTACTAGATACACAGCCTGTACAGAAATACGAATACATCCTCTTACGCACCAGTGCATGCACACACCTACAGACAAACAAAACAGATACCTGCACCCTCACCTCTGCAAAGACACATCAATATCCCTACCAAACACATACATCCATCCATACCCCTGCATAAACACAAACCTGTGCGTACAATCTTCCACTTGGAAAGAGAGAGACAAAGTTCATCTGAAGCATATTCCCGAATATATTCTCCAGATTGTCCCTCCCCAACAAATGTACTGGCTCAATAGTAGAGGGAGCTACTCTGATCTGAAGGAGATCAAACTGACTTTGTGTAATAGATGGGCCTTTGGAGCAGTGAATACAAAGGCTGCCTAAATGAGATAGGTGGAGAATGCAAGGGAACTGAGACACAAAGGCAGTCGCAGAGAGTGCAGTAAATGATGTGGCGCAGACTGAGTCAGACTAAGAAACAACCAGACTAACATATGGAAAATGCAGGCGGTTTAAGATCGGGAAAAGAGTTGTGAACTGATCATTATCTCTATGTGGAGATCACAGGACGGGTAAGGGTTTCCTCAGAGACTTTGGAGCAACACCCTCCTCTGGATAAGGTCACTCCACTTGGACTATTGCGACAATACATTCAACAGATCTCAACACAGAACAGAGCAGCAAGTGAAGCATGTCTGACTATGTTAATTGTTCTTCTGTCTGAGATGTCACTTGCTCATGTTTACATTCTGTTGCACCCGTAAAACTTTCCAAAGTAACCAAGCGAAGATACCTAGCACTTTGATAAAGCAGAATTACCACACCACCTATGTCCCTACTCCAGCTCTGCCACCTCCCCTTAACAGAGACCAACGATTCCCAGTGATATTTCAGTGCGCGGATGGATCAAAGGAGTAACCACATCACGTGTTACAGTAATACTGACACAAACACCCTGGATGTCCTTAGGTGAAGAGCTCTGCACTCACCTGGTCCTGAGCTCTTCCATCTCCTGGCGGATCCGAGCAGTTTCTTGGCGGTATTTCTGGATCAGTTGCTCGTCCTCCTCGGTCTGTTCGCTCTGCTTCTGCAATTTGTTGATCAAGTAATCCTTGATGACAGAGAGAGTAGCCGTGGAGTTGTGGGCCAAAGTCTGAACCACTGAAAAACAAAAACAGAAACTTAGATAGCAATGGAAGACGGAGGCTATGGGCTCGGGATGAGCATATTCACAGTAAGGGTACCCGATGGCCATGCTCTTTCTGCCAGAGACACACTTGGCCAGTCTCCAACCTAGCAGTGACATTGGAGTAGATTAGGGAATCAGAGTAGCGTTTAGCCTTACTTCATTGACCCAGTGGTGTGTTGCTAGATTAAATGAGATAGGGGAGTATAAACCCAGCTTACCAGGGTGAAAGACAACTCTTACCCAGGAGCGGCGGCATCAGGTTCTTCTTCTCAATGTGCTGGAGCGTTTCTGTGATGTATTCCTTGCAGTCTTCCTCCTTCCGGGCAAAGTAACTGAGTGCCTGCTCCCAGAGGCAAGGCTCTTGGTCCTCGTAGAGCTCACAGACCTCAATCACCTTGCGGTACTCTTCATTCTGCATGTGGTAGTGCATGATCTGTTGGAACCTATAGATGGAAGCCGCAGAGGTTAGGGGCAGCTCTTTACCAAGGAAGATACATATTGGTTAGGATTGTCAAAAGCAACACTGCAGGAAACAGACTGGAGTGGCGGAATTAACTCAGTCGTAGATGTGATGGGACCACAGAGGAAGCACCATGTATGCTCTGCCCTGCTCTTGTCTCTGGACTGTAAAGTTTGCATCACTGAGAAAGTGTCCTAGAAGAGAGGCTATCACCAGTTTTCACACTGCACTTCCATGACGTAGAGGTCTGTCTAAGGACGCACTAGCTTACAGACTATCTCTTGTGAAGAACAGGGTGTTACAGAAGAACTACGAGCTCTGTTTTTCAAAAGAATTTTCAAAAGTTTTCACTTTGCTCTGCTCATGTAACACATATTATTGGGAAAACCTACTCAGAAGGAAGAGCACAAGATGAAAACTTGTCTGACCCACAGAACAAAATCAGAAGAGCAAGTAGAGGCCTTTTCTTTGGTCAAACGGCAGTCAGAGAGACAAGTAAGTAGTAACAGTGCGACGTTGCTAACCACTAGTGCTACAGTATTGTCACATTGCAACTGGTCAACAAGGCCTCCCTTTCAGCCTTTACTCTCTCAGGGTAGCGGAAGTCAAGCAGTTGAGACTTACTCCAGGAAGAAGGTGCCCATTCAGACACTCAGAAATAGCGTGATACATCAAATAAAGGGTAAGAACTTCAATATCAAGACCATTTTTTACTTTGTAAAAGAAAATGGTTTTGTTTACAGTTAAGTAAATGTTCTACACTTAAAATAGAAAGCCAGTCTTATTTCCTGTTGGTGCAATACTATTCTTTAACAATGATCCCTAAGGTGAATGTCATCATATGGGGGAATGTTCACCTGCACTCAGCTCTGTTCAGAAGTAGAGGTCAAGTTCAAGTTTAGCATTTGTATAGCGCACTACTCACCCAGAAGGTCTCAAGGCGCTTGAGGGAGGGGGGTACTTTACTTATCGAATATCCACGTTTTTAGTTGTTTTCTGAAGGAGAGGTGGTTCTGTGTAAGGCGGAGGTGGGTGGGGAGAGAATTCCAGGTTTTGGCCGCTAAGTAGGAGAAGGATCTTCCCCCCCAGTATTTTGCAGTCTTTTTATAAGTCATATCAAAGCCCAAAAAGAATGTCCTGTTACTTGCAGTATTCAGTTATTTCTTTTGCTTCCAGAGACTAGAATATGCTCAGGAATGCTTCTGTGCACCAGCTGCACAACCCAAAAGATGTCTAAGGATGCCAAAAGACCCGCCACCCAAAATAAATCAAGTATCCATCTTTCTTTATGGTTAAGTAATCCTTTTTCCCAGGATCTCTTGTGGTGTCCGAAGAAATCTAGAGATGAGGTTAAGCTCTTAGCAAGAAACATGTCGACCTCATAGGACATCTGGTTCTAACGAACTCAACCTATATATGCCCGATTCTGCACGATTGCTTTTAACTGAGTTAGAGCTACCCCTATATTAAAATTCTAGTCTGGGGAGTAGTCCATACTCTTTTTTAATTGAGCACTTTCTTCTTTTCCTTTGACTACGTAGTTTCCTCACGTACTCACAACAAGGACCCAATGAAGACAATGGCAACCAATACATGTAGTTGGTGCCTGAGGGTTCTTTTCTTTCATTAATGTCTGGTTGTTTTTACTTCACTTACTTTGGGTGCATTACATTTCTTTCACCTGATGGTTGTGGTTATCAACTCCTCATAGTCATAGTTCTGTATTTTAATTATTATTGGTACTCTTTTGTTGTTGCTGATAGATGTCCCAAGAAAGCTAACCAAGTGTTCAGTCACAGTGCCCAGGAGTAAGGGCACACTCGGACGTCCAAAGTACTCCTAGTCACTTGTATACTGAATTGACAGTGGCTAGCGAACGTGCCATTTCACAGTAGGTAACCCAAGGGATGGTGGGGGCCTGAAGCAGCTGATGGTGCCTGGTTGTCCCCTTTGCCCATCCTTTAGACACAAGAGCACAGCTCCAATTACCCACATCAGCAAACAGGATTACATCCAGTAGACATGCAAGACTGTTCTGTCTTCAGGAGTAAAAATAATGTACAAGGCTATCCATAAAAACATACAAGGGCAGGACAACAAGGATTTTACATGCCATGCAGAGAACAGTTACATTTTTCCATGCTCAGAGGAAATAAGTGAAAGCTTACAGCTTGCCCTGCTCATAGAGATATAGCACTCCGTCCTTAAAGTTGTGCATCTGGCAGAGGACCAAGGCCTTGTCAAAGACGGTCACAAACCTCCCGCTCTTCAGCAGCGAGATGGCTTCTGCCTGCAGCTGCTTCTTCAACTGTAACATATAAACAATGTGGAAGGACAAACAGGAATCAGACCACAGAGCTGCAGTGAGAAAATGTGCAGAACATCCATATTAATACTACTCCTCAATAGGTTGCGCAGAAGATTAGAGCTCTGCCATGGGTGAAACAAGCAGTCTGCCAAATCTCCCCCCTCCCCCTCCCGAGGATCACCTGCTCTGCCACAGTGTAAGGAACTTACAATATGCATTTTCACATTTGTATGATGCCAACCACTTGCTATCCCCTCAGCACAGAGCAGGCAATCTGCCTTGCATTCCTGTGCAGGATATGAATGCAGATCTATGTGAAAAGCAGCCTGCCTGCTTAGGATCCTTCACTTGATGCAAGTGTGATTGTGTGGGGAGCCAGTGCCCAAAGACAGATGCGAGTGAGACTGCAAAGTAGGTTTAAGAAGAACGCCTTTGCTGAAAAGTCCTTGCTGAGTAGATTTGTGAATTTCATTACAAAAAGCATACAATCGGGCTGTGGATGAGAGAATTGGCGTCTGGAGACTATGCACCTCGGATTTTAACTAATTTTGGACTGTGCAAGGCAACATATTTCATAATCGTTACGGGTGGACGCACCTGGGGGTCCTTCTCATGTGCCCAGTTTTGCAGCCGCAGTTCCAGCAGCGTGTCGTAGACGCCCTGTGACGAGTTTGACTGCACTTGGGTCATGTGCTCCAAGAAAGCTTTCAGCTCCCGAGGATTGTTGGCAAATATTGGAATGAACTCCTCCGAGTTGGCCTGCAACAGACACAAGCAGTTAGTTGACAATGGATTTCAATGTGGACCTGATGTGAACTAGAAAGATTTACAGATTCTGCTATCTATCTTTTCAGATGAAACCCACCCTGGTACAGCTTTGACAATATGAAGGTGCCTTACCCTTTTCCTTTCTGTTCTTCCAGAGGTTTCGCCATCGGGTTGGTAATCTGTGCACAGCACTTTCAGCAGCTGAGTAGTCTCATTTGGCACCTGCCCCATGAGAATCTTGCCGTAACGCTTCATGTTGCTCTCTGCTTGAGCAAAAGGCAGCTTCCCAATATACCGCAGGCCCTCCTGGTAATTCTGAAAGAACAAGATGGTGTGGAAGCTGAGAACATCAAGGAAATGCATACCACTATGGACGTGAAATGCCAAATTTGCCTACTATGAATGGTCAAGTGATAGGAGAATAGCCCAGGAGCCACTAAGGACAAGGGCACTTCTAGCTACAATCCTACATCTACAAGCCTAATAACATATGGCTACAAAGATGTCTGGCTAGAAGCTCTAAGTGACCTTGAACCCAGTTGTGATTGATCGGACATTTACCATGCAGGACACAGACCCACAAGTTGTCATGGCCAAATAAATCATGCTAGATCATAGATTAGCACCTAGATTGGAATGTTGGGCGCTGACAAGCCAATCAAAAGCTCCCTCGTGGGCCATTGCTACTCTTGCTCAGGGAGTATACCGTGACTACCACCTTCCAAAGTCCCTCCAGCGTGCTGCAGCCCTTTCATGAAGCAGTCGGTCTCTTCATTTCTGTGCAGCTCTTCCTTTCCAAGTGCTGCTGCAGAAAGGACAGGCACCTTCCCTTCCTGCTGTGGGATGCCAGCTCTTGTGGCCTCGATGACAGAAAGTCTTAAGTTGCGCGAGTGATACAGACACTCTCCTCGACTTCTGTGGCTGACCAGAATAGCTTTCAGCAAAGCTACAGGTGGAGCAGACCTCTCCTTGCAGGGAAAGGAGAATGACTTTTCTTTCAGCTGCAGCACCTGGACAGAACAAAAGCTGGATAGAAAAGAAAAGCCGATTCCCCTTCACTGCGCTTCTCCGGCATGCGAGAGAGGTGCCTATAGCCTCATTGCCCGCACCTGCTGGGCATTAGCGGCTGTTAATTACCCTTCCCTCTTAATGGTCCTTTGTCTGGACTCAGAATTGTCGGGGGGGGGGGGGGGTAATTAACAGCAGTTAATGCCGACAAGGTGAGCAATAATGCTTAAACGAACACACAAGATGAACTCTGGAGAAGTTGTTGAGTGTACTCATGACAAAACGTGTCGGACAATTTGGCACAACTGAAGGGTGTCTCTGATACATAAAGTACCGGAGATAATACAAGCTTTCATTTTGTCTTATCACATGGTGCCGAATCAGAGCTTTATGGAATATAAATCAAGGAGATAGAGAAACCATCTACTTATGTGTACATACGATGTTGTGATTGTGTTTTTTTTTTCATGCAACTTATTATTCATATAGTATGTTCTCTGAAGAGAGAATTTCTCAGTGGGTCATAATGTGGTTCAGAATACATGCTAATCCAACCCTTGGCCGCTCCGTGGAGCGCATAGAGTGAAGGTCAGGTGTAACAACTGTAAATGTGACGATTCAAAAGTGTGTAAAGGTGGTAAATAGCAGTCAAAATATTGCCAAAACAAAAAAAAGTTAATTTGGCAAGTCAGCATCCCTGCAGTGTTTTAGGATATCTGAAATAAACTAGCTCAGGAAAATCATCCTATCGGAAGGAGTTTTTCTAGTAAGACAGTATTGTTTGGGATATAGCATAAATATTGCACACTTAGTTTTCATTTCGAAAAGCTTACCGTGACAGAGAAGCAAATCTATACATTTATGGTTCGTTTGAAATGCAACTTAACTTTTCATTTATGGTTGCAGTTAACAAAGCTGCGAAATGTTCAAACATAAAACTTGAAACTAACATGTTCCAATTAGGTTATGAAAATTGGATAAGAAAGCAGGGTATATTGTAGCTTGATTCCTTCATTTACAATCATTGTATTAAAATCAGAAAGTTATTGCCATTGCACTATTCACTTACCCGCATCCCCATTTCTGTATATTGTAAAACAAAACTGGATATGTACATTCAATGTTTTCTCATTTTCAAAATTGGGAGTGTCCCAATGGCCGATAACATATGGACTTCTAATTTAGCTCCGCATAATAACAGAAAGTGTCAGTTCTTGCCCATTACACGATGTAAGGCATTAACTATTTGTCTACTCTTCAGAATGCAACATGAGATTTTCTTAAATCCAATATTTGTTAAAACCAAACGTAATTCATGGACTGGAGCTAATGGTGTTTTACTCTCTAGAGTCAATAAATATTGGTTACTGTTTTTTATATTTTTAACTTTATGAATTTGTATTATTTTTCTGTGAAATACACTACAGAATAAACATAATGAATATGGGTGCTTTACAGTTACAAAGCCATCCTACCCATAACCACCACAGCGTAGCACATGACATACCCAAGACAATGGTTGATGCTCTACAAATTATTTTCACTCATTCAACCATACCCTAGAGAATGAGCTCCCTAAACATGAATGCTGATGCTCCACAAATTATTTTCACTCATTTAACCATACCCTAGAGAATGAGCTCCCTAAAGATGAATGCTGATGCTCGACAGAACAGTTTCCCTCTCACCTAAACACCTTACCACATAACCAGACACCATGAATGCTAATGCTCTACACAGTACCTTGTGTGTCCCTCGCTCCACCATTCCATGGCTCATGAGACTTTTCCTGATACCATTAATATTGGTAGTCTACCAGACACAGAGTTTCCTTCCTCTCCCAGATACCTTAGCCTATGACCCAAAGATATATTGAATGCGGATACTCTGGCAAGTACCTAGTATCCCTCTTTCCCAGGGCTTCAGGACTCTGTGATCCTCAGCCGTGTACAAGATTATCTACTCAATATGCAGCTCAGTCAGATGCCGTCAACGTCTCTGCTCTGCCTAAGTCATGGATCCCTGTCCACAGTACTGTAATGAAAGGCCAAAACACCATGTAGGGTACCACTCGGCAAAGTGAAAAATCTTACTCTTGTGTTAGAAGCCCAGAACAGTCCCTTTGGATGCCATGAATGGACTGCTAAGAACAAGGTATTCATCTCTCTTCAATACGTTGGCACTGGGCCATAAAACACTATGGACTGTAGACCCTTCACCAAGCCTAAGTCCCCTCACCTTGATATCTTCCAGCTGGATTTTCAGGTACCACTCGTGGTGTGCATGCTTCTCAGCCAGGTACACAGCGTGCGTGTAATATCCCGCCTGCCGCAGGACCTTTATCGCCGTCTCCACATCAAAGTGCACTTCGCTCTCACTGGTCTGAAGGCAACAGGAGTAATTGTTAGTGAGTAGTGGCATCATAAAGAAGAACCAGGAATATAAAACATGCCTTGCCCTCTAAACTCAAATGTTCTTCAAACAATTATCTCCAAGCCATGGCCCATTCCATGTGATCAATCAAATGACAACTTGCCTTGCTTTCCAGATGCTCTCTGGTTGGCTTACAGTTCAACTTTATATTTCCCCATTATTCTTTCCCTCTCTAGATTTTAAGATTACCCTCCTTGATAGTCGCCATGTGGTAATGTGGGATGAATGCAGGTAGACCGGAAGAAAGCAGCTCATGGTTGGCAGCTTGTCCGACACATCCCTCTCCCAGCACCCTTTTTTCTTACCTTGATGAACTGCTCCAACTTGGCACTGTCCTTCAGCTTCGTATAGCAGTTAAGTAGCAGTGTGGTATGGTCGGCATTAGCGAGCGACTGGAGGTGCAGTGCCTGCAGGTAAGCCGTCAGATTGTGAATGCGCTGCGCGTCTAGAAACTTCCGTATCACATAAGACGGTTCCAGCTTCCCAATGGTCCTTCCAAGGAAAGGCAGCAAAAAATGATTATATAAATGGTTGCACAAGAAACGAAATAACAAGCTACTAAAAGCCTTGAGAGAGGTGCAAGTCAACACAGAAAGAGGCAGCAAGCATGTATACAGGCCCAATCATTGAAAGTGTATCAAAATACAGAACTCCAATCTGGAGGCAACCAACAACAGATTCTGTGGCAGCCCCACCAGTTCTACTCATTAGTGTGTACTTCTGACCATGGGTTACTTCCATTCCACCATCACCTTTACCTGATGTACTGCTGGATGGCCCCGTCGTGGTCACCCTTGTTGTACAGATGGTCTCCATACTGCCTGAAGATCTCAGATAGGCCGTCGCTGTCTAGATGCTGACTCTTAGCAAGGTTGATGGCCATCACAAACAAGTTTTTCTTGAAAAGCATCTACAAAGGCCAGAGTAACATAGGAAAAAGAACAAGGGGTGTAACTACACAAGAACAGCACGTTTCACGAATCCTATTCCACAAGCCCTCTCTCCTTCTCCTAACAGCATTCTGCTCTAGTATAGTCAAGCCTAGAAACATTTAACTTTTATTCACTCTAGAAGTAAAATAAAAGGGAAATTACATTGAAAAAGTAAAGAACACATGTAATTTGTTTAAAGTGGAAGAATTAGCTATTGTTTGCATATTTAATTTCAAAGTATTCAGGAATCCAAAAGAAGGGCCTCAAAAAGACAAACATCTAGCAACCTGAAAATCTGGTTGTAATGTACAAAGATATACAGCAGTGCAGTACTGTAATACAAAAAACTGACCTCACATAATGGATATCTGCTTTTACCTTATAAAATCTGTATTCAGACAGCAATTGTAAATTTTCAAATCTTGCCAAGCACAACTTTCAAAAGTCGACACTAGGTGGTGTCACAATCGACTGTCGCAAGAAAGCAAGTCTCAACATGCACGCCAACATGAAATGGAATGAAGGCCTTGCCTCTAACTTGGTCTGTGTGTCCTTCTCCTGCAGAACATGAACCTTGCCGTCCCTGGTGAGCACATAAAGCGACCCCCACTCAGCCAGTACATCGATCACATCTTCGAACACAGTGCTGTAGGCAATGAATTTATTGTATAGATCGTAAATGGTCAGTGTTTGCTTGTCTGAATTCTGAACGTCTGCTCTCCCTGCGAACTCGGACCTAGAAGCCAAGGAAATAAAATTGGCATGCAGCTTGACACTGGCATTCAAATCACAAGCCTTTAAGCCTGAAATCACACAACAGCTGATCCTTTGTAGCACTAAGATAGAACAGGCAGAGAACTGGGCCAATGGGTCTGTAGGTGCTTTGTCCGGCCTCCCAAGAGGTTAGTCGCTGGAGTTTGCACTCTTTTTAGACGCTACAGGATAATACAATACAAAAACACTAAGGATTTAATCATTTCAAACTGTTTAAGAATCGTAACCATCAACACTTATGGAGAGACACAGCATGTATCAGTAGCTGCAAGCATACAGGCCACCAAAAGGAAGGCGGTCAACTTCAATTGCAAGCAAGGGCCAAAAGTACATTCAAGGAGAAAAGAGCTCTGCTCAAGAGTATTTGATTCCCTCAATATTAAAGGACTGTGCTCTTGCATCAGGGCTCCAAGGATGAATTTCATGAACCAAAGCTGTTGCTTTACAAACTCCTACAGTGGGGCAATTCTCAATCTAGCTACCTCCTCTAGGTTAGTTGGGGCCTTTCCCACTTCTGCGTTCTTGCTGAGTTCATAGGGTAGTCTGCTACCCAAAGCTAGGTCCTCATCTGCTAGGTCCTTCTCTGCAGCTGTTCCATGGGTATTCACCTAAAAATCGTCAACTGTTTTTACTTAATGATTTTAAGGTGTGCTGGTCTGATCGCATGGATGCTTTGGTTATAATTTAACACAGCTGAGCTGTATTATGGAGTAAATATGTGCTATGCTGCTAGTCCAAGTGATGTCTAGAATCCTGTCTAATGGTTTTATTTCCCCGTCATGCTTCGATCCTCTTGCCCCACGAGCTAGCTGACTGTACGATGTGGCTGCTAACGCACTGGTCAATCAGAGTTATTGTACTTTGCGTTAAAATGACATTTCATTTTCACTGTACAGTTTGGGTGTATTTCGTCTGTTACCTTGTTTTAAGTTGCACAGCAGTTCTGGTCCAGAAACACTGTATTAGTCTTTTATTTACCAATGTCTGGTACAGTTGCTAGTTAATAGCATAAACATGTTGGAAAGGTCCCCTATTTTCACCAATTTTCCAGCAATACTTGCCATTAAACACGGTCTGGTTTTCTAAAAACCCTACCAAATAATGTCCTGATTTTTAACAAATATGTACCACACTTTTGTTTCGAGATGGCAACACAAATAGTTTGGCTTTGCTATTCTTGGCAAATTTGTATTTTGCTCCTCATTTCTAAAATGTACAGCTTTCTTGATCACCTATTCCAAAGCAAAATGAAAGATAAAATAGCCACTGAAAGTTCCAAGAACACACCTATAACTGAGATCAGAGTGTGTCCTTACTTGGGGGAAACCTTGCTGTCCTTGGAGACCACAACAAGATAACCTCGGTACCACTGCACAATCAGCTTCTGCCCTTCAAAAGCAAAGCAAGGCCCTCGCTCATCCGGCTGATACAGGTAAACACACTCGTTGCCAGCCACCACAAACTGCATGTCCTGCGAGGGATCACTGAGGACTGAACAACGCAGGCCGCACCCATGCGTGTCCAGCTCCATGCGGGGGTAATCCTTCACTGATAGCTCGTATGACTGGGGAGAGAACAAGGACATTAGGTGAGATTACAGCCCAGTTAACAGCACACTTTGGTCATGCCTATCCTGAACACTTATCACAAAACTGAATTTACAATACGTTGCAAATGTGGTAGGCCAAATTTAAAAATCAGAAAACTAAATCCGTAGACTACTGCTTCCCTAACGTTTTAGAATCACGACCCAATTATAAGATCCACAAACTTTCGTTACCCACCTAGTTTTAATGGACAGGATGCAGGTGGTCTTTTAATGTAATGAAAGCATCAGGTTGTAGCACAGTGTCATTTATAGACAGCCCATTGTCCATTGAAATGGCCACTAAATTTGCACAAACATTCTGTTTTATTGATAAAACTATATTGCCCACAAATAATGTGTGGAAATCGGGTTTCAGTGAATATTTATCATTTGTGCATTGCATTGGTTTTGATCCTATTAAAATATTTCCATCACACTTACAAAAAAATTGCTTCATTTTTGCTTTCTTAACTGTGTAATGTGTACAGTTCATTTATATGGGTTTACGTTTGTTACAAAAAAACGGAATCCTAGAGCTTTTCCTTTCACCCGGTCTGTACCCCAGCAACATTGTTACTAACTTAATTTTACTTTACTTTCTCTTATTCTAAAGTGAGGAGTTTGTAAACGCCAATCCCAATGTTAAAAAATAAGCACCAATTTGTGAGACACAGAGCCTGACATTTGACATCTGTCTTTAAAGCACAAAAAATATGACAAGTTAAATACAGAATTTAAAGGCATCTTATTTATTGCCTTTGCTTTCCCGGACCCACAAAAATATAAAAACATAAATAAATCAACTTGCAACCCAGCAGTGGCCGTGACTAACACTTTGGAAAACGTTTAGATGCTTCATCCGCAAATCCCAACTCCAAGAGACCAGATACACAACCCCACTGAAGTGTTACACTTTAGTACATGCTGGAGAAGGGGCTTGTGCCAACACTTTGTTCTAGTACATGGTTACCTTACCAGCACATCTTCTGTGGTAACAACAAACAGGTGGGTAGTTTTGCCTGCCTGCCGAAAGGCCAGACCGGTGACAGGGTGACTGCCCTTATGTAGAATCTGAGTTTTGCTGTGCCGGTCTCGTGTGATGTCCCCTTTCGTGAGGACAACACTGCCATCTGTGAAGCCTGATTAACGAGAGGAACAAAAGAAATGTAATCTTCATTTCACACGTTGTTTGTGCTAGTGAACTGGGATGTTCTCCAGTAGTGTTATACAATGCACTGAAATAACAAAATATGGATTAACTAAATAGCTCTTGTGTTAAAAGTATATAGACCGCTGCTGCACAACCTTGAAGCAGTGAATTCAAAGGATGATTGACTCACTAAATTATACTGTTCTAAACATGTTCTACCTTGTGTCAACGAGATCTAAGGCACGGTTATGACACAGACAAAATATTTAAATCTGGCAGGACTGTGTGCCCCAGTCTTCTGCAAATGTTCTGTGATTTCTGCAACTTTCATTAAATGAACAAAGTAGTTCCTACTGAACAATAATAGGATGAAAAAAACAAAAAAGAGAAGGAAAAGCAAATAAAGGCATGCCAGAGAAAGACAAGAAGGAGCTAAAGACAGTAGGAAGATACATGACTTTCGCTCAGGAAAAAGTGAATAAGTGAAGGATAACAACCGCACCGATTGCCATGAAGTTGAGGTTCTCATGGACACTAATGCACGATACCACGGTGGGCTTGTTTCCTGGGATCGCTGGAAATATTCTGGTGCACAGTGGGTTTCCGCCATCTCGTTTCTCCAGATTCCACACCTTCACCTGCAGCCAATGGATGAACAGTTAAAATAGCTATGACAATCAGAAAGCAGATATCCGGTGTCCCAGCAGAATATTAAAACAAACTATATTCACTTTGCAAATTAATAAAACTAGCACAAAATGGGTTTCCTTATTAGTTAATGTATTCTCCAGAAGGAGGTTACAGAAACACAGCAACATTCTTACGTAACATACGCTTAAGCCTATTGACTGTCACTTCGAATCGAGTGTTCGACTCACCACATCGTCAATGGTCAGACAATTAACTTGTGTTTCGCCCTTTTCATCTCATCTTCTTTTGGCTTTTGCCCTTTTAAGGTTTTGTCATCATTTGGGGACATATATGGTTACCTACTGGAATTCTCCATCCTACCCGATTTTCCAGTACCAAGTTCTTACAATTGCATTATTTTGCTTCCACTTATATGTTTTTAAGTCCAATGATTTCTGAGGCTACCATAGGGTGGTTACACGTTACAAAAACCACCAAATAAAATAAAAATAAACCTAACCATAGATTCTTTACATTCCTTCCTCACACTTATTACTTTCCAAGACAATTTTTAATTCTATCAGCCATGCATCAGGGTAATCTGCAAATAGTGCACCTCACACCCTTACTCCCAAATAAGGCTGTATAAATTCCGCTCGGTAGGAACCCAATTGTGTGTGAACAAAGGCCTGGTTAGTCTACTGCTTATCCAGAAGCAGAGCAAGAACTGGTAGCTTGGATCAATTACTTTGGCGACTTGCTCTCTCTCCTTTGGGGTCGCGCAGTTTGTGATGTGAGGTGTCCATTTTAGCATCTATATCGGGCATATTTAAACTGCAACACTCCTGACCTTTAGATGTAGTCCCTGGTGAACAGCAGCACTGGGCTGCTGTTTAGTTGACTGAGCACTAACATTTAGAAAGATGTGAAACAAACGGGCAAGCACTTATGTATACTTTAATGAAGTAAAGGAAATAAAGAAATGATGGTGTCAGGCACCACTTATAGGAACACTTTCATTTTAAAGACATCTTGTAACAAACATGTAAAAAAATATAATAAATCCTCTTAAAAAACTAAAAAGAAAAAAAAGGGTATTTTATTAACATGCAGAAGCGTTTCACCTTAGCACATCTGATTATGACGCTGCTTAGACAGGCATTTATTGAGTGTGATGGTTTTCAGATATGAACTTAGCAACATTTATGCCTTCCCTTGACTGGACAACAATGCTACTGCGGAACCAAAAGGCAACTCATTTGCCATGTGCCACCCATCCAAAGTTCATTTATATCAAGGTGCCTCACATGTGAAAATGAAGAAAAAGGAGCCCAAATAAAATAAAACAATTGCCTAGGGTTACATTTATTGGTCAATCAGGGAACCCAGAATTGGTCCAGCTTTTCTGGTTTCACATTGTGCAATTCAGCCACTAGATAAGTTCACTTTCCAACTCTCCTTTTACATAGAACGTCAATGCTTTGTCTTTAATTCTATGTCAGGACTGGAGGAGAGGACTATGCAGACCTTTCTTCACTTCATTAACAGCAGCCATTTAACATCACATCTTTATCAAGACAAACTACCATCCCCTTGATCCCTTGGTAATGTAGCAAAAATAGCATTCCATGGGAGAACAGTCCCCGAGCATGCACCAATCAGCAAGACCGAGGCCACATCAGTCTATCAACTGTGTCCCCTCTGCCTCTTTCTTCACTGCTTGCAGCCAAGATAAGTGCAGGTTTTCTCTTCTCGTTTATTTTAGCATTGTATGGTGTTCGTGATACATATTGCCTCATCATTGCTTGGTGTTTACTGTCTCTGGCCACAGGAACGCTTTGCGTTCCTTTGCCGCTATTTATACCATGGTGTGGTCCTCCCACCGCCCGGTGGCGCTTATTAACGCATCAATTGCACCACTACACGCAAGCTCCGAATACCCTCACAGTGGAATAGGAGCTGAGTGCCAGAGCCTTTCCGCCTGGATAGTGATGCCCAATTGGTGGGTCTGAACCGTCCGCCCGGCCAGATTTCAAGTATTTTATGAGTGTTGTACTCCCTTCCCCCTTTGGGGTCCGTGTTACAGTGCAGGTCTATTTAGCTTACAGGAACACGCTCCCAGGTGAGGAACCCCATTGAAATGTGCACCAAGGGTGAGGTGTCCCCGGGCCTAGACCCACTGACTGTGAGGCTTTGCCACAGAAGAATTAGGCCAACGCCCAGCCCCATACCATACCTGCAGCACTTTGCCGGCCCCTCACTGGGTCCCTGATCTGGAGCAGAGTTCAGTCTCCATTAAGCGCTTGATCGTTTGTGCACATCACTGCTCCTATTGGACTAAGGACCACAGTTCGTTCAAATGGAGCAAACAGATGATGAGAAGAGGGAGGAGCACCATCTTTCCTCCCTTCCTAGGGATGACGAGTTATACAATGCTGTCCATTTACAGGACAGTGTCTGAAGCTATAGCTCTTCTGGAGCAGCATCTCTCCCTCCTGATTGCAGAAGCATGTGCCAAACTATTAGGGTCTCAATCGAATCCCGCAGTGCCTCATGCTTCTTTAGGTGCCCTCCAATCCTCGGGGACTGACCCCTCACAAGCAAAATTTTGCCACGAGGCTGGAGTAGATTTGGATGCCTTTGACAGGTTAAAGCAGATGTTTCTAGTCTGTTGTTTCTTCCTCACCCCCTTCATGAGATCCTGCAGGTTTGTTTACTGACCCCCCCCCGCCCCCCAACGTGGGTCCCTTCCCACCAGGCTGAGGATAATTACAGAGACACAGACGAAGAGGCTACCCCCTCCCGCCCCTGGCTTCCTTCCTCCAAACCCCACCTCCTATCCCTGACACCCTGGGTGCCAGTTCTGACATGTTGGACCCAGATGAGACATTTCATCCTCGGCCTTTCCAGTGGGCCCTGTCAGATAAGGTTGCAAATTACGTGGTGGGTCGCGTTTGGAAGCCGCTGGACAAGGAGTCCAGAAATTGCCTCAGAGCAGAGTGTCCACGCCCTTCCCCACAGGGAAAAGTGGCCCTTATGCCAGATATTGATCCCCAAATGGCCATGGTTCTTCAGAAGTTCAGGAAAGACACTAAGAAGGAGATCGACAGGTCATGGCGCAAGTGCCAGGACAAGCTCCTGGACAACCTGGGAAACCTTACCAAGATACTAAACATAGACCAAGAGGCCAAATCGTAGGGTTCCTTAATTTCTCCTGAGATTTTGTCTGGATGGGCTTAACGAGCAATCATTGTTTTGAGTTATGCTAAATGGGCCCAGTCAACGGTACATCGCTGATAAAGGTTGACCTCAAGCTAGGGGATTTGGCTGAGTCTGAGGCGGGTGCAATACCGCAAGGAGGGTGATTTGGGGAACCCTATATCAAGGAGTTGGGGAAGTTTGTAAACACCTTTACCTTACTTGACAAAGCGTAGTCATCCATCAAGAGACTGTTTTCCTCAGGGCCATTCGAGGTAGGGGGCACTCAACCGGCTGGGACAACGCACAATATACTACCAGAGGGCAAGGCTCCCGGCGAGGTCAATATGAAGATCAGGCCCGCTACGCCAATTTCTACCACACAAGATGGCGACGCGCCAGAGGCAGAGGAGCCAAAGAGGCAAGTGTTTCCACCAAATCTGGGCAGTGTTCTCCCTTCTTAAAGTAGAGGGCTGGCTGGCAAATTTTTACCCAGCCCAGACTTCCATTACAAGGAATTCATGGGTTCTTCGGACCGTGCAGGGTTTTCAAATAGAGTTTTACAGCTTTCCCAGGCAGGAGACCCATATGTTTTTCGGTGCAAGCGGCCACCCTCTGGCAGGGTCAATGGATGCTTTCCTCCAGGACTGGAGCCGAGAGACGCACTATGCCTATTAGATATTTCACTGTGTGGAGGTCTTAAGTTTGGTGTCCGGTTCTTCTGGAACTTTCTTGGGATTCTCCAAATTGTTTTTCCCTCTTTCCAGCGCTCCTGCTCAATCAGGAGCAACTACACCATCCACTGGTTCTGGAAGGGTCACTATCGCTCATCACGTGGAGGATTACAGGGGACAATGGTCGGTCCCAGGCCTTTTGCACACGGCTGATGAATTCTTATCCAAGGCCTGGGCCAACAGTATGATCAAACATTACAGATCAGCCTGGCTTTGATGGACCAGTTGGTGTTTGCAACTGAATCTCTAGATCCTGTGGCATCAGATATTGTCCACATCTTAAATTTTTTGGTATATCTGGCCTCGGAGGGCTTGGCCTTTCACTTTGTCAATACCTTCTGTCCTGGTAGAAGGCTCTTCAATAGGGGAGTATCCTTTTGTGTGCTGCCTTCTACAAAGGTTTAGACTCTCTCTTCCACCAGAGCTTGAGAATTCTGCACTCTGGGATGTCAATCAGGTTCTTAACCTGTTTCTGTTGTGGCAAACTAATTGAAAAAGAGCTTTTGGCTAAGCTAGCCGCTCTACTTTGTCTGACCTCCTTTAGACTGGTTTCAGATGTGCAAACCGTGGATATCACAGACCGGACTTTTCCAGCCTCTGGGGGGACATTTACACTCAGTAGGAGAATGAAATGTAGTACCAGGGTAGTTTTTTACCCGGCGTTTCCCGATTCTCCTAAGTTCGGTGTAGCGCAATGTCTAAAGGTGTATGAGATGTGAGCAGAACTCAGACCTCCGAGTGAGAGGCAACTCCTCATAACACTGAAGAAACCTCATAGGGCCGTGTCTCCCCACTATTGCCCAGTGGTATGCTGGGTGGTGGAGGAGACAGGCATTGATCTGCGAATTCACGGAGCCCATCCAACTCGTGGAGCAATGGCTTCTAAGGCGTTTAGCTTAGGTGTTCGCTTGGAAGATATCCTCAATGCTGCGGACTGGTCTTCGGACTCTACCTTTAAGAAGTTCTATTTTAAGCCAGTGTTGGATATGTCTCACTTGCCCGTGGGTAAGCTTTGAAGGGGCACAATCTTCACCTCCAGTCCTGACACAGAATAAAAAAGGAAAGTTTCAATTCTATTAAGGACTCCGAGGGGAGGATTATCCCACCCAGTGAATCAGGATTGGATTGAGTCTTCCCCCATGACTAGAAAGTATGGTCTTCAAAATTGTGTATTGTATGATAAGTTGGTATGGTCATGATCTTTTTTGATGCCTATTGTATGCATTGGTATCATGGCGATCTTAACTGCAGTTTTTCTGCAGGTGTCAATCCTTCTCACGCTTTTTGGCAAAAAGGTGTTCTCTTTTTTGAAGGAATGGAGACAAGCAAACAAAACGTGTGAGGATGCTGCAATAGCTCTACTTGCGTGATGAAAGAGGCCCAACAGACACAATTTAAGGACTTTGACGTGGTCTTGCTGATTGGTGCATGCTCTGGGACTGTTCTCCCAATGGATATTGATGTTTTTGGTACATTGCCAAGGGATCATGGGAACGATATTTGTGTTGAAAAAGTTGCAAAATGGCTGTTGTTAATAAAGTGAAGAGAGGTAATCCTAATCCTCGCCTCCAGGTCCTGGATAGAATTGAAACTTTCCTTTACGGTAGTTAGGAAAATTTTCATTCTTGAATTGATGCGTGAAGTTCCAGAGTGGAAGGTAGATAAAAGCTGTATGGACACTTAGTTCAATTTTGGCTCGAGGATCCAAGAGAATTTTGAACTGAGCCAGAGCCAAGCAACTGGCTCAAACCTTCAATGGTTCGCCTACCTCTATCATATAATGTCAATAGAAAGGGACAAAGATATAGGAAGAAAACGATTTATCAGAAAACAATTCAGTAAATCACGAGTACCAACAGCGCAGTGCAGGTCTCCTTGTTTCAAGACTTCTAATTTCTCAGTACACCATATTTTAGTGAGTGCACAATGAGACTGGGTGTTCCCTCCCCATGGGCAAAATCAAATGGGATAGAGTCCTTATTTCTCATCACACACTTACTGCAATTGTTAAGTTTGATTTAACTCCCCGCCCCCCCCCCCAATCACTGGGGGAAAAAAAAGGACCAGTGAAATATGTCAAGGAAGTGATCATCCAAGAACCCACAATTTGTCACAGGGGAAGGCCCAGTTTAATAAAAACATGCCTTCTGGTTCCAGAGTTACATCTTGCTCAATACACAAAACAACAACATGTGCGAATAGTTCTGACGGGGAGACTCTGGGACTACACTAGCCAAAGAAACACCACTGTACTGTGGAACCTGCCCTTACTTTGTATACAGAGTTCACAACAAGCTTATTTTCGGAAAGTGGAAAAGCCAAGATTAAATGTCAAACCTCCTACTGCCATGGCTGATATTTCCCCACTGTCTGTGTCTAATGGTGGAGGTTGGGTATTTGTGTCTGCCCCCCTCAAATTGCACACCATGTTGGGGTCTCTTGGTCAAGATTTTTTTTTTTTTTAGAACTTGCTACCTTAACCAAGCCTGTTTCTATACACTCTAATGTTTACAGATAAGAGATGAAGTTGCTTCCTTTGTACACACAGCTCACCAAAGCTAGCAAGAGAAAGTAGAGAAGGCTTACCCCAGGGCGTGGTATAGGGATCGTGATACAGATACAACATTAAACTCGACAATCAACTGTATGACGCTTGTAGACCATGGGAGAATTCAGTTAGAAGGCATTAAACCATGAAAAGAACTCCACGACACACCATGTACATGCTTCGCTTCCCCTATGTCCACCTTACTCCCTGCTGACATCAAAGAGGCCCTCCGTCATGCCACAAACCATACTTTTGGCCCCAGGGTAAATATTTGCGAGTCCCCATGCTCTATATCATTGGTTCTATACCTGTGGTCCGAGGACCACTGGGGGTCCTCGCGGTTATTTGGGGGGTTTGTGACTGTTTCGCAAAATTGTATGTTAAAATTATTAAATTAAAATACACACAATTAAAAAGCAACATTGAAAAACGTCCATATTGGATTGGGAATTAAAAAAAACCAATATATATTGAGTATCTGTTTGGGATATACTTGTTTTTGTAGTTTTGATGTTCAAATCGTAGAAATTGCTAAGGCAGAGGGTCACCAACTTCCAATAATGACTTAGTGGTGGTCCCAGGATTCAAGTAATCATTCAGTGGGGTCCCATAGAAGTTAAAAGGTTACAAACAGCTGCTCTATTTTAAAGAAATAACCTTCAGATTGAAACTGCTTTGTTTCCATCCTCTGAGGCCTGCATCTGGAATGAGCGCAAAAGACATATTGAGGTCGGTATCCTAGAAAGCATTTGATTATTTACATAAAACTGAGCAGGGCATGCATATCTAATTAATGTATGCTGAAGCAGTACATTTTAACTGCATCCTTGGTGTGCTCTGCTGATCAGAGTCTTAGCTCCTTACCAACATTGCAGACTCTAGACCTGGAAAAATAAAAACGAAATTCCTCACATCAAAAAATGTGCATCTGCTCACCAGAGCGCAGGACTTTTCCTAAAAACACATGTCAGATGACCACAGGTACCCTCAGTCATCTGAAAGGGTGGTAGTGGCAGCATCGCCCAGAGTCCATCACCTTAAATTCCGCCGGCCTAGACCCCTTTTGATCTTCTGTAATGCTAATAAAGAACTTGATGTCTGGGTAAATCTTCTCTGATGGACAGGTGGGGTTTCATGATCTTAACAGTGAGCATTATAGAGATTCTACTCTCTGATGGTCACCGCTGCTATTTCTGTCACAGATGACTTGCGCTAGTGCCCTGGAGCTGACAAAACCCTGAAGATCCCTTATCTGATTGAACCCCTTTCAGCTCCCAGGGTGCAAGAAATTCCATTTGCAATCTGAAGTTTTATAAAAACAAGTACTTCAAGGACACAAGGCCTGAATAAAACCAGGACCCACTCACCAGAGGGTTGATGCCTTCCTCGTCTTCACCCACCGACACCAGGATACTGTGCTGCTTCAGCTGGAAAAGGTGAGTCACCCTCAATTTGTACGCCTGGAAGGAGGTGATCTGCAGAGACCTCGGCAAGAACCAGATGTTCCCTTCCATATGTGTTGCACAGTTAAGAATCAGAGAGGAATTTGAGCATGTTTAAAACACTGTAACAACACAATAAGCATCGAACCCAAGAGACATTGGCTGTTCTAGCTAGAAGTTCAAATGTTCTGCAATAAAAACAATTTAAACCTTTGGTGGGATATTTCTTAGTGTCTCTGTTGTGATTCCAATGGGTCATTGGAAGCATCCCCTGGTGCTCCACTCTGATCTTCTGGATTAAACCATAATTTCTCAATAGAAGTAAGATATCACAAAGAACATTTCATCATGACGGTCTTATTTTATTCATTAGTCCATTTGTATATCACAGTGATCCTTTCTTTATGTTTATGTTAAATTGATGAACAACAAATTCCTTAGTCCAATGCATTTCGGGCTAAAAAGCCCTTCTTCGGGGACCACAAGGCTAGAAACAAGGCACAATAATGGCGTATTCAGTATCAAATAAACATATGCTAAATACAAAATAAGGCAAGTATACTGACAAAATTCATGCTCTGTCGACAATGTGAACGTGGGAATAACATGCAAACCAGTGAATAAGCCCAGGTGTGTAGTGCGCAAAGTGAAAAGTTCATTGAAACTCACAAGTCGTTCTGTTCATGGTAGGTATCACGATAATGTTATTAATAAACCTAACGAAAGAACACACAACAATGGGTGCCTATAGTTCTATCAAAGTATAAGTGCTAGTGTAAAAGTAAAAACGTGTATCACAGCGGAAGTGAAATTCTGCAACTTACTCGGAAGACGCAGGAGCGTCTCTCTCATGTCGGCCGTGCCCAAAGCAACGCTAGTAGCTGGTGTAAGACAGCCCGCCGTGGCGGCCATCCACATTCTTAATAACAACTGCAGTCATGCAGCTTGCAAAGTAGATGTTACGCGATTGGTTGGGCTCCCGATCAGCAAATTTCTAATTAAGACATGTCCTAAAAGCCCGTCTTTTTACATGATGCCCAAAGTGCACAAAAATCTGTTCAATCCACCCTTACGGCCCATTGTTTCAACTAAAGACAGTCTACACGAACCAATTGGTCAATTCATTGACAAATACATACAACCCACAGTTCAACAGATAAACACCACAAAAGAGACATTTTTTTTCCAAAGTAACTCATCATAAAATAACTAGATTGTTGCAGAGTTATATAAAGGACATTCCTATGAATGTATATCAATAGCAGTTATCACTTCCTGGAACCAGCATCTTAAATATACACTTATGACACAAGAGAATTAACATATTCTGTACAACACAGTGTTACCTTGGGTGACCCATCTGAGTGAACAAAGGACGAAGAAGTGCCTGCCCTACAAGTGGGACCTCCTGGGCCCACTCTTGAAGATATTCTGCAGGAAATCACCACCTCCAGAGAGGTGCAGGAGACGAAGACTGATACGCTGGTAGCAGACCTGGACATCCTGAAAGATGACCACCGACGGCTGGCAGAAAGCATCATGACAGCGGAGAGAAAACTGGCAGAGATCCCCTGAGACTCAGTGACAATGAGAGAACAACTCTTAAACCTAGAGGGGAAGGTTTGAACACTTGAGTTCAGGGCAGAAGATGCTGAATAACAGGTTGCAACAAAACAACATCTCTGTGACAGGACTGTTACAGAACGTGGAGGGGAGCAGCATGCTGGACTACCTAGAACGATGATTGTGTAAGGAGGTGGAACCAGAGGCTCTCTCCCCATTTTATGCCCTGGAGAGGGCACATACGGTTCTGGTGTGGTACCCACTGCATGGAGCGATGCAGCGGCCAGCGGTGACCAGACTATTGCCCTAGAAAGACCGGGACCACATCCTGGATCAACTCTGAGGAGACCTCAGAGTTGAAAATAGCAAAGTCATGATATTTCCGTACTTCACTAGTGAGGTACAAAAACAGCGGTCCACATTCCTGCATACTAAATGGCATCATTACCAGCTGGGCTTGTTCTACACCATGCTGTTCCATGCCAGGTTACGCATTACGATTCCAGACGGGGCTGCAGTTTTTTGAACCCCACAGAAGGCATGGGAGTGGTTTGATCTGCACTCGCAGGCAGGTCCAAGCTTGGGATCCCCTCGACGAAAATCTACAAGGACCACATTACAGAGCAGGGCTAAAAGTACCAATGGGTTGACCCCTACCAGGCAGGAAGGCGAACAGGAGCAGCAGAGAGCAGTGGGGGTATTTGCAACGATGAGTGAAGGAGGTGTGAGCCTAGCCTCTTATGCGGGAGAT